>NC_134313.1:8703371-9348442 GCF_964195595.1 Calonectris borealis
ACAGACTTTTAGGGTCCTAAAGTCACGTACCCTGGGGACAAACGAGACTTCTCCTCAGTCAAAGTTCACACTGCTTTTCCAATGAGGGTTGCAACACAAGTGATCTGCAGGCGCGTAACAGCTCCAAGAACATTGCAGGTGCTCCTTACAGCAGTTGCTTATGTGAGACAAAAGTCAGCGTGGCCACCCACATTTGAGACAAATAAAGGAAAATTCATTTGAGTTGTAGTTGGTTGAAAAGATCTGCAGTTAATTTTGTTGTTACCAGGGAAATTGTGCAAGACCAGAAGATATAGATCAATATAAAAAACCCCATGTATAAGATTGATTGTTAATTTCAGGCTTTTGCACGAATTCTCTTTCCAGAAAAATGGTAGATTCAGCTGATAATTAAGTGACATAATTTGTGGTAGGCAGTGTAGTTCCTCTTAAAATGAGAAAAACCTTATAAGATATTGGTAGAAGTAACTTTAATATATGTATATTTTTCTTGAAGTTTGGTACTGCACAGTTTTTGCTAAAAATATTTGCAACATACGGTATTACAGTATGTAATTGTAAGTAAGTGCTTATTAAAGCACTTCTGAAATTAAGAATGATAAGATATACAAAATCAGCAAGTAAAAGGAAATAATTTCCAGTTGAGGTGGCTATTGAGTGCAAACATCAAGACTTTTGCTCAGTATTTCTTCCTGACAGGTATATTCTAACTTTGTTGCTGACATTTTATGTTTCTCCTCACAGTATTCTCCAAGCCCCATTTGTTCCTCCTCATACCTCTCTGCTTATCCCTTTTCCCATTCTGTTCATTGATTCATTGGGGTCTCTGCACTCAACGTGGTTGATAGGTGAGGGAAGGAAGGTACATGAGAAGTCTGAAATTCCTGAAGAGTTTAAGTAACTCCTTTTATTTAAATGAACCAAAACTCTGATTATTCTGAGTACTAGAAATTTTGAGTTCAGTATTTTTTGTAGTGTTGTGAACATTGAATTCATGAGAGCTCCATAGAAGTGGGAAATCCGTCGTCTGTGAATGCAGTATTTGGATAATTCCTAAACTTGTTGCCCAGATGTCAGGGAGACAAGGCAGCATTTCAAGCAAAGCATTTTGAGATGTTCTTTTGCAGTACTTAACAGGTATTTTGATTAGAAACCATGTAAGAGTGTTTAGGTTTTTTGAAGAATAACAGATCCAAATTTGGAAACTAAATTCAGTCATTAAAGAGAAGAGACATTTTAGTCCTATTATGTGCAAGTTTCAAAACAACTGTAACAGTAGAGTCACTGCCAACAGGCACGCTGTGCTATACACATGACCTATTTAAGGGTTGAATGCAGTATTAGCCATAGGTGTTTGTCTATGCTGTCTGTCAATATTACTGAAACCTGTTCTTCCCTTAAAAATGCATCTTTTGAGGCCCTTCTACTAAAAGGGTAGGAGAAGGTGACCGTTGAACTAGCAGCTGCCAAGGGGAAACTACGTTTTGATATTTGAATCTTAAACTTTAAAAATACATAATTAAAAAAAATCAGTGATTCTTCCTCCTCCAAGTATTAAATCTGATCAATGTCTGAATCATCCTAAAATCTACCGTCTTCCTTGTTAGACCATCTGAATTTGCTGATAGCTTTTTGTAAGTAAATGTTTATATTCCAAGTTAATTTTCTCCCTCACTTTTTAATCCATATTTCTAGCCTTTTGAGTTTACAAGCCGCTAAGTATTGATCACTGCTTTTTCCTTGCCTTGAGTACATCAATGACTCTCACTGGTCTGATGTCAAACTGTTAGAAGCTCCACTCCTATATCAAATCAAATATTGAATTCTCAGAGCACAGAATTTCTTTGCTGCTTTTCTTTTTCGTTTTCTTCTCCCCCCCGCCTTTAGAGTCTTCTTAATATAAACCACCTTTTTTCCCCTAACTTGAAGGTGCACAGAAGCAAAATCTGTGAAGAATTTAAGTACATCTCAAGCTGAGTGATCTTGTGCGACCTCTGTTTACGCTGGATTTTACTAATGCCTTACTTTGATGCTCGAAGCACCGTTCCACTATTAACATGTTACTTGCGTGTTCTGGAATGCCCACTCATTTCTTTCTCTGGTAGCCTCAGTGACTTTTCACTTTGTGTCTGCAGAAGCGTGCAGATCTGTGATTTCCCAGGGGAGGATCAGGTGGCAGTATGCCTCTGACAGCTGACTGACTGCTGAGTTACCTCTAGTGGGCTTTATGGAAGTAGAGCAAGGACCAAGGGAGGTCTGCAGATGATGATGATGGTGATTATTTCTCTTTTAAATTTTTCTCCTTTCATTTTTCTCTTTTAATTTTCTCTCTTTTACTTTTCTATATAAACCAGTGTATCAGTGTTTTATCAAAGTCTGTTTGATCTGTTATACAGCTTTAGTTTCCAGTTCTTGTCTTCCCACCAGAAGATTGCTTCAGAACTACAGCCACACCCATTTTTAATTTGAGGGAAAGAAGTCTTTAAATGTTATTAACGTGACTGTAATCCTCTCCTGTTCAGAACTGTCAGCTTTTCTCTTTTCTTCAATACTGAGTTGCTTTCTGTGGGATATCACTCATTTATACCTACGACTTTGTCAGGTTTTAATTATGCTGAGTTCCTAATTGTTAACCTTGAAATGATCTTAAGACATGTTCATATTTCACTTTCCTACTGGAAAATTTATTCCACACTTTCTTCTGTGACCTTCAGCTTCTCTTGTGGATTGTGAGACAAAAAATTCATTCAGGGTGTCAGCAATATATCAGCATCATCTGTCACTGAATTTCCGCTCTTGTTCTTTAATGGCCTCACCGAGTCCTTGCTTAGCAGCTTGGTTCCATTTTTTTCCTTAACAACATTTATTGTAGTTGTTCTGATTTTTATGCTGTTATGTTGGTTTTTTTCTTTTTCTCTAAGGACATACATTATCCAGTTTTTTCATCAGTTCTTACCTTCATATCTCATTTTTAGCTAGCCCTTGCAAATTGCTTTCATATTTCTGTATTTGCACCAAGAAATTTCTTCTAAATCCTAAATTATTAGAACATTTTAAAAGTATTTTTTGCTGTAAATGTTACACTATATTGTTGCTATCTTTGTCTCCCATTTCCTCCCTGGAACTTTCTCCCACAGCTGTCCTCTTCCTTACTTTTCACCCATAGAAGTGCCATTTACACCTGATCCTTAAAATTATGGGTAAATCCAGATGCATCTATCAGTAATGCTGCCATCTTCACGCTTTAGCACTTCCCCTAACCTCAGATACCCCAGCTGTGCAGTACTTCTAGTGTTTCAGGTTAATGCAAGACTTTTGCCTGCAGAAACAAACTCTGTCTTTATCCATAAGTCCTTTTCAGCATTTTGCAAGATTTGCGGTGTATTAGCTAGATCTGACTGGTATATTTTTTAAATTGTTTTCTATTAAGTCACAAGACAGAAAGGATACCATGTTTGAGGTGTTCTTCTATTAAATTATTGTTCTGGGTTGCATGTAGACTTATTGCCAGGATCTTAAATCATGAGTACACATTATAATGGAGGTGAAATCGAGTTCACATTGTCTGTTCAAAGCCCCCAGCTCCTGAATTGGGTGCTGAGAAGAAAAAAAACTCAGTTCTGACTTTGGAAACTTTTAATTTTTTGTTCATAGGAATGACTTTATAAAAGAAAACACTTTGACAACATAGCAATAACCAATCCCATCCTGAATTGGGTTTCAGCTTACGATTTTAAACCCCAAAAATGCAGAGTTAGCCCTGTTTAGCTTGGATTATGATTGGGAAATAGGATTAGTTGTTGACTTTGATAGTGTCATGTGTATGAGGCCTTCCAAAAGCCCGAAATGACTTCAGCTCATTTCTTGCTGGAGAGTCAAGTATGCTAACCTGTTACCAAAGTTAAACTTTTTCTGGTATCTAATTTGGGAGAAATCTTGTTGCGTGACAGCTGTGAAAAGATACAGCTGCTGGGGAACGTAATACGCACCAAATGCCCGAGAGAAAAAGTTAATAATGTGAAGTTTTACCAATAAGATCTGAGATTGGCAAAAATCCACACTGAAGCTTTGATCACAGCATGGCAGGAGAAGTGTATCCTTGTCAGTTTGAGTCCTTTTCAGTTACTAGTGATCCAGTCTGGATCTCCTTCTGACGGAGTTAATCAAGATAATTCTTTATGGCATGATATTTGAGTTGTTCTGCACTGCTTAAAGACAAAAAAAAGTAACAAGGTAGGGAAAAAGTGAGAGCAAAGAGTGCTAAGTTTGAAGAATAACTAGGAAAGAAGCTAATAAATGCTTAGAAAAGGCAGGAAATATTGTTCATAGTGGATGGTAAACACAGACAAGAAATTGGGGAGAAATGGACATGCCTGAGGGACGGGATCCATCCAGAGGGACCTGGACAAGCTCGAGAAGTGGGCCCATGTGAACCTCACGAGGTTCAACAAGGCCAAGTGCAAGGTCCTGCACCCGGGTCGGGGAAACACCCGGTATCAATACAGGCTGGGGGATGAGGGGATTGAGAGCAGCCCTGCCAGAAGGACTTGGGGGTACTGGTGGGCGAAAAGCTGGACGTGAGCCTTGATGTATAGTTATTTCTTTCAGTTATCATATACATGAAATAAGGATATTAATTGATCCTGAAGAAGTAGTTTGTTCCAAGTTAAACATTTGTTTGATTTAAATACTGAGTTTCTTGTGAAGAAACATTTCCCTCAGAAATGAGCACTTCTGTTATCTCGTTTTTTGCAGAGGGGTAGTGTGTAGTGTCTGTAAGTTATTCTCCAACGAGACAAGGTTCAAAGTGCATTTTCTTGGTTTCACAATGTGAACATCCTTGAAAGTTTATTTCCTGAATGCCTCACTGCATTGACCAGAACATCAGAAGAGTTGCTCCTTCTTGGTCTGTGTCTGTCAGCTCTAGTTTTTGTTATAGTTGTTGCTCTTTCATTTCTAGTGCTTGATAGCGGGAAAGTGTGATGCTAGCAAGACACTTTCTGTTTTAATTAATTTATTTTTCGTAAATGCAGTGTATTACTTGTACCAAATCTCTTCGAAACAAAAGGTAGAAACTATGTACTGTTTTTTGTCCAAATTTGAATTTTTCTTTTTGTCTCAAATTACTGAACCAGAGCAGTAGATTTTTGGATTCCCAGTCTCAACCAAAGTTTTAAATCAGTATACTATAGTACCCAGTTAAATTTGGTTGCATGTTATCTGTTTATTGGACTTTTTTCATTTAGATACTGATAGACAAATGTGCTTCTAATTTGCCATGGTTAGGGCTGTAATGTGTTTTTATGTGTCATACCAGACCAGAGATTATTGTCCTGATGTGAGAAACAGATGATTGAGTAAAGCTTTAAATCTTTTCCTCAATATTATTTTTCCTATCTGAACAAGCCAGATCCCTCTTCATTCAGAGCAAATCCTGACTGCCTTGTATACAGAGAACTGCTAGAGAGCAGAGCAGTAGTCTTTGTTCTAACAAAACAAAACCAACACCCCAAAAAAACAACTAATCTATGCCCATGGTCTTGTTCACCATGTCAACTCCCCGTTCTTTTCCTTAATTTCTAATTCTTCAGAACAATGTATCTGGGTGAGCACTGCAAACAGACATTTTTATGCCACCTTTCTTGTAGCACATTAGCATGTAAAAGCTTTAGTCAAAAGTCCAGAGCTTCACATGCTATGTAATACGCAGACATTTGACTGCTTGCATCTTTGTTTGCAAAATCTTTGTTTTGCAAATCTTTGTTTGCAAAATTACATTGCCACTCTAGACAATCTTCTCCTATCCCAAGTAAAGATTGCATCTATCCTCTAAATTCCTGTTACTCTAGAGCCATCACTTCAAGCTCACTCTGAAGATGGCCAATAAGATTGTATTAATCACTAATCATTATTATTAATCACTAAGATGATTATATCAGTCTTTCTGCACAACTATTCATCAGTAGTCCACTTTCTGTTTCAACGCTATGGGATGTAAGTCTTTCCTGCTATTGAAGCCAGAAAGCTGATGTCCTCTTCAGGTAGGATTCTTGTGCCTTGCATGCAGGTGATTAGCTAATCAGTGCTGACTTGTTCTGCATGACGACTTTTATATGGTCTCTTATTTCAACCACTTAGCTAAAATGGTTGTCTAAGCTATCATTATTTTATGCTACAGTTAACTCTGATAGTCTTTTTTCTGACATTCACAGATTATGTTTTGCCCCTTTTGTATTCTTTCAGAAGAATTCAAAGATTACTTTTCTCTGCCCATCTTGACATTACTCTCTCTTACCGTGTTCACTTGATGTTCCTTTTTTGCCACATCTAACAAAACCTTGTTGTCATTTCGAAGGCTTTTTACTCCTTTCTGACTTAGTGTCCCATTTCTCATTAGCTGTAAAGATTTTGACTCTTACCTTTGCTCAGTCCATGAAGATTTAATTGCTCGTTAGTTTTTTCAAACAAGTTTCTTAATGCCTTCTTCCATATTGTGCTTAGTTATGTGGATTTTTAATGAAGAGCAATTTGTACCTTATTGTCTTCTCTCAATTACTCTTCAAAAATATGATGACAGTAATTATCTGTGGTTAGGCTATTGGTATATTGATACTAATGCCTGTCACACAAAACTACCACTGTCTTATTTATGTTGTACTCCCCCACCTTTTTCTGTGTCTGCTTACTCTCTCTTGGTTTATATTGAAATTTTAAGGCCTTTGGGGCGTGAAATACTTTTTGCATGTACCATACCTGATACAATCCAGGTCCTGGTCCAAAGCACTACACTAATATTAACAATAAAGAGCAGTAATTGGCTACTGAGTTCTTTCTCTTTTAATCCCATACAGAAATAAGAGACAGGACTGATGTTCTCACTACCACTGTAGCTTAGAGTGTAGGGTTAACTGTATTCCTGAAAAGCATAGTAACCTCTTTTCAACCTAGACTTCTACATAATTTGCTCTGATGAGTAAGTATATCAACTGTTTCACTAACTAAGCAGATCTTTATCAAGCTTAAGAAAACACTGGATTTCCATGTATTTCACCCTTTATTTTAGTTCCTTTCATCCTTTTATTCTGTGATCTCTTCAGGCTCCAGTAAAATCCTACCATGGTAACAGTTGCTTTCTTCAAAGTGACAGCGGTAGCAATGCACACCAAAGATTACGCATCAGCTTGAAGCTGATCACCGAACAGAATTTTATAGCATAACACATCTTCAAAAATAAGTATCTAATAATATTAGCATGGCTGTCATGTCAAAGGCTACTGCATGTTGTACTTCAGCAACAGACCTAATATTTCAATCTGGCTCTATTTTGTGCCTATATGATGCTGGGTGCTGGTGTTCATCTAGAAAATTTGCCAATACATGCCAATTTGATGCTTAACCTGACGGTACCAGCAAAGGGATGGGGGCAGATGGCCCTGTTTTCTCAGCCTCTGTGGAGTTCTTGTCATTTGTGTAACATATAGAGAAAATCTTATATCAAGATTACTGTCCTGTTAGAGGTCTTGGAGTGATGGCAATGTTGCCATACTTCCTCAGAAGGAAATCTGGTGAAACGGTGTTTTGCCAGATGAGTGAAGTTGCCAGTTACAGTCTCTCTGTCAGGATATATTCAACCAGCCAATTGCTAAAACTTTTTAAAAGTCTACATCACCAGTGTGAAGATTTGTTTGCCACCTTGCATTTTTTATTTTATGCAAAGCAAGTCTTTCATATTCAAGTCTCTTATTATTATGAAACGATTGTGCGCCAGATTGTCTTTGTTTTGTAGTTCATTATAGAGGCTCATATGATCGAATTACAGTGTTTTCTCTGTGTGTCTCTGTGTGTTTTTCACACAATATATCCATATGTCAACTAGAACCGAGAGAGTGAGTTCAAATTATTCAAATGGCACTGAACAAAATGGTAGAGACAGTCCTGTAGGCACCAACGTAAGCTGGCACGTCACATACCCAGGTGCTCTGTGTGATCTAGAATGCTTATATTCACTTTTCCTTTTAATCCTTTCTGTAGATATTTTGTATATTTTCTTACTGTGTTGTCTTATGATATAAATAGGAGCATCTGTAACCTACTGTAAGATTTTGAAATCCTGCAAGATCTTTGTGGTTAACTTTTCTTCTTCACGGAAAACTGAAAGGCAGCATTCAATCTGAAATCAAGGGAGAGATTCTGTAGAGGATTTTGGGTCAAGCCCAGCGAGACTGTTTTAAACACTATGGACCTGCAACTCCTGCTGACTTCAAAGACAATTGAAGATATTCATAATTTCTTAGGATGAGCTCTAGAATAAGAAAGCGGCTTTAGCATCTTACTGCAAATATTTTTTTACTCCTTTTCAGGGAAGGGAAGAAGTATATTTTCCTTAATGGCTTGAATTAATTTCTCTCAAATTAAAAAAGACTTGCTTGTTTTGAGTTTTGAGAGGAAGAGATTCCTCTGAGATACCCGTTTTTAATGTCACTTACATGTATTTGGATGGTCCTCGGATATTTAAATTAAGAACATTTATAATTTAGAAATGTTGAGCTTCTTATGAAGACATGGGGGTGAAAGTCCCATTGGCTTTTGTGAGAGACACATTTAGCCAGTAAAGAATATTTATGCAGGTACTGAATTGATTTAATATGCCAGCTGTGTGTGGCTTCAGCTTCTTGCTGTCATTCTTTAGCGAAGGATAAGCAGCCAGATGCTTTTCAGCTGGCTCTCAAACAGAAAAGAGGTCTTGGATGCTACTCTTCAAAAGATTTCAGATGCCAATAAAAAGAATTGAGCGTAGTGACTTCATTCATTCTGATGGCAGCTGTCCCAGTGTTTCATCAATTTGAGGGATGTAAATTAACGTTTTGAGATTATTCCCTGTGGAACAATCTAATAGGAACCAAGCAGAAGCATGTAAACATTGAACTAATTTGAAATGTAAATATCCAAAATAATGTGGTGATTTGTCAAACTAAAAGGATTACAGATAGCTGTCCAAAAAAGATACTGGAAGCTAGAAACACCAGAAATAAGGGCATTAGTCTTCTTTACCCTGCATGACAAGGGTAATAAAACCACATCAATAAAGTCAGGTAGGGAGGTTAAATTAACTTTCTTTATTGGCCATTTTCATTTCAAAAGCATATAAAACTGAATAAGTATTAGATTGCTGCTATTGAATTGAATGAGATTCTGGTTTCATTTCATTTTCGTGTCAACTGTGCTTTATTTATTTTCCTTTCTTCGTTATTTATGTACACTCACAAAACTATATTTAAAATTATTTATGGGTTTTGATTTAGAGTGACTAAAATGAGACTGTATGAGATCCTTCTCCGACTGTGTTTTGCATTCTTGCAGCTCTTAGCAAATGTAGTGTAATTTTTCTGGCCTGAGGCATGTTGTCAGAGGATTATGTATAGTGCACTAACACAGGAGAAGTTAGTGTACATTACATAATTAAAGGGCCAAATTTTAGACACCCCTACTTGTGTATTTGTTTGAGGATCTCTAGCATCAAAGGCTGTAATTGTGTGCTGATTCATAACAAGCTGTGAGATTTTAATTATCTAACATTTTTAACTGCAGCTTCTTAACTGAATTTGCTAGTGATTAGACTTTTGTCTGCCTATTACGATCTTCATTAGTGGATTTTGTGTATGGCCTTTCCTTTCACACAGGAGCTGACACTGGAGCAGGTAGCCTCAGGAAAGAGGAGAGGACAGTTATGAAAAGGGAGTCCTGTGTATGAATTCATAAAATTCCTATTGCTTTCTGTAGGACTTAGGGTTTCTTTAATAATTCAAAAAATAAAAATAATAATTCAAAAAATTTTTAAAAAAAAAGGGGTGCGTGGGGAGGACAAGAGAAGAAAGACTGCTATGTTTCTTTTCATGATTTAGGTCCTTGCTTTTCGAAGAGAGGCTCCAGCTTCCGTTAGCAAAGGGTACTTTGGTGATACCCACATTTTGTGACAATGTAAATTAGTTTTTCTGAGGGTGGTTGCAAATTTCATTGTGTCAAGACAAGCATCCAGCATCACCCACTTCTGTAGAATGTTGAGCTTGAACTTCAGCAGGAGCTGTTTAAAGTAATTTTCAATTAAAATGTTCAGATATGCTGGTAAAAGAAACAGAACGTGGAAAGGACTTCAGCCCATTCCTGTAGTTTTATCCCTACAATCTGAATCCTGTGCAACAAAGCCGGAGTCAGCATCAGTAGGTACGATCGTGCTGTTACATTAAGGTCAATGTCAATGGCAAGATTCTCTTGAGATTTTAAATCTTTCACCAGATAAAATCCACATGTATTTCATCAATATATTACAGGCATATTGACTCTGGGACCTCATACTTGTTATTGTTCAAGAAAAAACTTTGTATAGCCTGATAATTGAGTGAAAGTTCAAAGTGATAGGAAGCCCTAAAGGGTTTGTGTGTCTCTGAAATCTTCTTCATCTGACAGGTATTTTAAACACGGAATAAAAAAGTTAAAAGAAAAGTCAGTGTACAATAATGGGAATGGTTGCTTAGGGGGAAAAAATGAAATTAGAAAAGAGCATACAAACATATAGAACTTCTTTTTCTCCTTGCTGGTCTCTAAGGAGTCAAACACACGCTTGGAAGCTTCTCTGTAGTTCTTCCCTTCTGTTCCTGCTCCCCTCTTAAGCAACAAATACTGATCTTAATTATATTTTCTTGAACTTGATTGTTCTAATACTACTGTTTACAAAACAATGTCGTATAAATGAGAATCGGAGAACTTTTGGATCAGCTTCTAATTAAAAAAAAAAGCCTCTTTCTAATTTACATAATTTAGATTCCACACTTTATGGAATCTACCATGTTTGACCTATTCTTTTCAAAATCGCTTACGAGTTCAGTGCTGCCAAGAGCACACTGTATACTGCTCTGAGATACAAGGGTACACTGAGATCCAGTAAATTGATCTCTATCCATCCTTTGTTCTCTTCGTATTACACTTTATATGGTTATTGGAAATACCATGGAGTTTTGTTTTCCATCATGAGATGTAGGTGAGCCAGCAAATCTGTCTTCGTTCCCTGTTTGTGTAAGTGGACAATTTACAGATGCACTTGATGATATGAAAAAAGTATTTGTTGTAGAGAATGTGACCTCCTACAAATCCAATCAGCTACTTTCTTACAGTGAGAAATAAACATCATTTATCTCTGAAAGCTTACTTCATAAAACATTTACTAAACCTAAATGAAAGAGAAATAGGCCTTAACAAAAACAACCCATTTTCTGAAAAGAGAAGGAAGAGAGGATTTGGTTAACTGCATCTTGCAGTTGCTGGTGGGTTGGCATTTATGATCCAGCAAATAAAACAGCTCTCTTCAATGAACACAGGGAGTGGTGTTGTGCTGAAAACATCTAACAAATGCCTTTGCATATCAAAAAATTTGCTATTCCATTCTCTCCCCAAAGTACATTATTTTATCTCTGACACTTGAGAGAATGCATTTCCTCCACAGGACTTAGAGTTTTCTGATGTGTTGTTACTGGCCTGGAGTACTGTGCATAGGAATTTTGTATGGATCTGGTAAAGAATTAAGATTTGTTCTTGAATTCTAGTAAATACTGTATTTTAATAATTGACAGACAGATGTTGGAACTTCGAAATTCGATACCAAATTGTATTGTTGTTTTTCTTTTTGACAAGAAGCAAAATGTTCAGTAAAAATTCTGTTATTTTCAATTGTCACTATCCTTTCAATAACATAAAAATTGCTGCCTCAAAAACAGTAGGTCTTAGGGATCTATTTCAGTAACATTTAACATTTCACAGTTTTCTAATAAAATTCCATTAAGGTTTACAATGAAATTTTTACTTCTATGAGCAATCAGTTGGCTGGGGGTGGGGGGTGGGGGGAAGAAAGAAATGGGGACAGTAGATATTTTTTCATGTGGTTTTCAATGGATTCTCATCTTGGTGCTACTAGAGGAATTATTTTACTTCAGATTTATTCAGATAAAAGCGGTTCTGAATGAATGACTGCGGAGAGATTAAAGCTGCCTCCAAAGACCTGTCTTCCTGGAACTTTGCAGCTCTCTGTGAGATGCTGTGTTACTGCTTTCAGTATTCTGTCTAGCTATACACTTATTAATCAAAAGTGCTCACTACAAATTTTGTGTAAAACTGACATTTTCTTTCAAAACTATCTGATTTCTAATTTCTGTGCTGTATTTCCATTAATCATCACAATACCAGGTACTTCTGGGAAAGGTGAAATTTCTGTAACCTCTTCAATTTCTCCTTAGGTAAAAGAAGAGGAGCAATCAGCCAATCACACTTTGATGATTCAAGAGACACTGCAGCAGGCTTCAGTGGAGCTGTCTGAACAGCATCACCTGGTAGTCTCATCAGATGAAGTGGAGGGAATTGAGACAGTGACTGTCTATACGCAGGGTGGAGAGGCTTCAGAATTCATAGTTTATGTTCAGGAAGCTATGCAGCCTGTAGAAGAACAAACTGTGGAACAGTCGGTGCAGGAGCTCTAGAGAACAGTGTTCAAAGGAGGTGGCTACGTGATTTGCCAAAGCCAAAAGTTTGGGGTTTTTTTCCCAGCTAAAAGCAAGCAAGCTGAGAAATTTTCAGTTAATTTGTGAAGCGAGACCTTGTTACTAGATAGTGATCTGACTGGTTGGATTGTATGAGTAACTTAGACATATTATGTACAAAACTTCCTCAGACTTTTTTTTTCTAAAAAATGTTCATATTTTGAGGAAAAAGTATTCTTCCCCTTCTTAGAAGATCTCTCACTTGATTCCTGTAAATGCCCACAAATATTGTCTGTTCAAAACCGTGTTATCCCACAATAATAAAACATCTATAAAGGTAGCTAGAATGTCTAGAAAAGTCCATACATCCCATTTTATACATACTTAATACGTGCTTGACTTGACTGGAAACAGAGTTGTTTTTTCTTTGAATTAGAAGGGCTTCTTATTTCTGAGTACATGCTTAGAATGCGTTTGCCGAGTTGTGGATCTAAACCAAACAATGGCTCAAGACTTTAATTAGAAACATACCACAGATGGACTGTAGTTTGTACTTGTGAGATGATCCTTTGAGTTCGGGAGGTATTTAAAGCCATATGATAATTCTGGGTACCAGTAGGATGACTGTTATTTAGATTATTGAATAATGACAACTGTTTCCATCCCACTGGATAAATCCCTGTCCGGTACCATATGATGAAACCAAATCTGTCAAATCAATGAAATATTCTTTTGTTTTTAAGAAAAAAATTATATTCAAATTATTTGTAAATGCTATAAAAGATGTATGTTCATATGTTTTAAAAAAACATGTTTGTAAATATGATTGTGTGAAAGAACTTGTACAAAAAACTTAAGTAAATATTGACAAGAATCTAGATATTCTTAATTATGCATGTATATAGTTCCAGATTTTTCTTCATGAATCTTGAATTGTTTCTGATTTAATATTTTTAAATTTGAGCTATAAAAGTTATTAATTAATAACAACAGTGTCATGTTTTCTTCTAATGCTCTGATTTCTTAAGTGTTGGCTTCCCTTTCACAGCTAAGTAAAAAATGCTATTTTGCATTGCCTCTGACAAACTATTTCTCCAGTTAGTAATCTGTAATCAAGAAAGTAGCATAATGAAGTCTAGGCGGACCTTTCTATGTGATTGAATTTATTTATGGGTGTTCTGGGTAGAAAAGTGGAGAAAAGCTTTTGACTAAGTTGATGTAATGTAGTGAGTTGGTTGTCTGCCTCTTCTAAGTCTGCTGGGTTCTATTAATGCTATACAAAATCAGAGTGCAAACATTTAGTGGTAGCTTCTCCCTTAACTGTGGTGATAGGGAAATTAAATTTGTTAATGGAAAAGAACTGAAAATCGTTTGACTTTGGTGGTAGCTATGTTTCCTCTGGTTTAATCTTGAAAGTGCACAAGAAGGCCCCTGTTGTAGGGGAGACCTTTTTGTTGTAGAATGGAGACGTTTTTGCCATTTGGTGTAACTGGCTGGAGCTGGTCACAGATGTCAGTATTGATTTCTTGTATGTTCAGTAAACTTGACTAGAATGAGCCATGAAATGTTTAATAACATTTGCAATGTGATAGAAACTGATGCACCAAATGTATCAACTTGATTACTCTGCATAAGAAACTTTGTTTTTGTAATTACTGGTTAAAATTCAGTGTTGATTTGCAAGAATAATGCTTTCTATTATCTAAAAGAGAAGAAAGCAGTCTCAAAAAGTTTTTTTAGAATTTATTGAAATATTCACAGCCCACTTGCTGTTAAAACCACATTTGGAAGAGCATCATGATCATATGTGGTTACAGCTGTGTTCTTAACGTAAAACCTTTCTGAATCAGTTCAACAATGTATTGTATTATTATCTGACTGTGGGGGGAAAATAGAAGCGTATTTTGCTATGCATCACTCAAGAATTCTCAAGTAAGTTATTTCCAGATAGACTCAGTACTTATGTCTATGTATTGGAGGAAGGGTTTTGGTTTTGGTTTTTGGTTTATTTTAATTCAGTATATCACGGCCATGCATACCTACTGTAATTTAAGGCTTGATTTATAATTGACGAGTTATATCACGTTTTCCTACACTAAAGCATAAACATTTTTGTGAATTTTCTGTATCCTTTTTTTTTTCATTTTAAAAATACTTTTCAATTCAGGTCTTTTCTTAAGTTCCAGGTTTTTTCCCAGCTCTGCTTGGAAATGCAGTGGTTGGAAACATACAAGATGTAAGTCAGGAAGGACTTTCAGCTGTGTTGAGTACTGCACATTGATTTGTTGCCTCCATAATTAATACATTTTCTTCTTTCTGGAATATGCAACATCTGCAATGCTATGAGGAGATAAGTACTTCCTCTTTCATGTAAGCCATTGTAGTTTACAAAGTGAATGGCCAAAGATTTGCATTTTTTCAGAAGCATAAAGAAAACAAAGAGAGCTTTGTTTATACCAGGCATTTGTTTTCAGGGGCCACGGCTGTTCCAGTTGTCTTTTGTCTGGATTTGGAATGACCAAAAAGGTAAGAATTAAATCTTTTGCTTGGCAAGCTCTGCTTCTGTTATCACCTAAACAGCACAGATTGTTTTTAGTGTAGATTCAACTCCTTTTATCCAATTAATCTTTTCTGAGGGTTAAGTGACATTTTCAGTTCAGGGGAGACAAGCAATTATAGTTTAGTCAAGTAGCTCCTGTTTCTGAGCATTATACATTCTTCCCACACACTAGTAATTTTCATTAGCATTTACTACACTATATGATCTTCTGTTTTTTCCTCTTTCTGTGACACCTGAGGAGTATCCTGGCCTTCGTCTAACACTTGGCAAACATTACTCTTTAAAAGCTTGTGCATGCATAAATCGAGTAACTGATGGGCTAACTGATAGCTAAGAACACATCAAATGTTTCTGGGAATGCGTTGAGCACAGAGGGGAGATAGGTCTTGGAATCGTGCAAACGTTTTAAAAAATAGAAAAAGGAAGCTGCAAATAATTTTAGTGGCAGCAGAGTCTTATTTAATGGAAGGTAAGGTTATGATGCTTGAAGCTGACTTCTTCGAAAGGTCTTACAGATATTAACTAGGAACACTGGTTCTGGAAGGACCTCATGTTATAGAATGGTATAAGCACCTGTACACAAAGGGCAAAATTTGGACCTCACAGGGCAAAAGGCATAGGAGAGGATATGGGAAATGGAGG
Organism: Calonectris borealis; assembly: GCF_964195595.1. Classification (NCBI taxonomy): domain Eukaryota; kingdom Metazoa; phylum Chordata; class Aves; order Procellariiformes; family Procellariidae; genus Calonectris; species Calonectris borealis. The sequence goes on from NC_134313.1 coordinate 8,719,098, forward strand.
TTCCAAAATTTTTTACATCCCTAATTTATTATATCCACAGAGAGTAATTTCTCTTTCCTGAGTACAGAAGAAGATGGGATCTGCCTGCCTTTCTGATGTGGTTTGGTTTTCTGTGACTGGTTGTGGTTCCTCTTGATCACAGCACTGTTTCTTAATACTAGTGATTTAAACCAGCTGTTGTAGCATCCTAACTTACAAGAAGCTGCACTAATAGAGGCTTTGTACTGGATCTGTATCACTTACCTGCAAAACCCATGGGATGAAAAGACAAAGGAACTGTATACTTCTACTTTGCTGTTTTATTGGGTTGCATGAAATCACAGCTAGAGACAAAAGTACTACAGAGACTATAACGTTAGACTAATTGTTCCTACTATAATAAGTGACGCCGATCTACAAGAAGGGCCGGAAGGAGGATCCGGGGAGCTACAGGGCTGTCAGCCTGACCTCGGTGCTGGGGAAGGTTATGGAGCAGATCATCTTGAGGGCTATCATGCACATGTACAGGACACCCAGGCCCAGTCAGCATGGGTTCATGGAAGGCAGGTCCTGCTTGACCAACCTGACCTCCTTCTAGGACAAGGTGACCCACTTAGTGGATGAGGGGAAGGCTGTGGATATGGTCTACTTAGACATTGGTAAAGCCTTTGACACTGTCTCCCACAGCATTCTCCTAGAGAAGCTGGTGGCTCATGGCCTAGACAGGTGCACTCTTCGCTGGGTAAAAAACTGGCTGGACGGCCGAGCCCAGAGAGTTGTGGTCAACGGAGTTAAATCCAGTTGGCGGCCGGTCACGAGCGGTGTTCCCCAGGGCTCAGTACTGGGGCCGGTCCTGTTCAATATCTTTATCAACGATCTGGATGAGGGGATCGAGTGCTCCCTCAGTAAGTTTGCAGATGACACCAAGCTGGGCGGGAGTGTTGATCTGCTGGAGGGTAGGAAGGCTCTGCAGAGGGACCTGGACAGGCTGGATCGATGGGCTGAGGCCAACTGTATGAGGTTCAACAAGGCGAAGTGCCAGGTCCTGCACTTGGGCCACAACAACCCCAGGCAACGCTACAGGCTTGGGGAAGAGTGGCTGGAAAGCTGCCCAGAGGAAAAGGACCTGGGGGTGCTGATTGACAGCCGGCTGAACATGAGCCGGCAGTGTGCCCAGGTGGCCAAGAAGGCCAACGGCATCCTGGCCTGTATCAGAACTAGTGTGGCCAGCAGGAGCAGGGAGGTGATCGTGCCCCTGTACTCGGCACTGGTGAGGCCGCACCTCGAATCCTGTGTTCAGTTTTGGGCCCCTCACTACAAGAAGGACATGGAGGTGCTGGAGCGTGTCCAGAGGAGGGCAACGAAGCTGGTGAAGGGCCTGGAGCACAAGTCTTATGAGGAGCGGCTGAGGGAACTGGGGTTGTTTAGTCTGGAGAAGAGGAGGCTGAGGGGAGACCTCATCGCGCTCTACAACTACCTGAAAGGAGGTTGTAGTGAGGTGGGTGTTGGTCTCTTCTCCCAAGGAACAAGCGATAGGACGAGAGGAAATGGCCTCAAGTTGCGCCAGGGGAGGTTTAGATTGGACATTAGGAGAAATTTCTTCACTGAAAGGATTGTCAAACTCTGGAACAGGCTGCTCAGGGAAGCGGTTGAACCACCACCCTGGAGGTATTTAAAAGACGTGTAGATGTGGTGCTTAGGGACATGGTTTAGTGGTGGACTTGGCAGTGTTAGGTTAACATTTGGACCTGAAGATCTTAAGGGTCTTTTCCAACCTAAATGACTCTATGATTCTAAGGAATTACACTCCTTGAATAGATATACTTGAAATGAATGCTTTTAATGCCATGTTTTCAAACAAGACTATAGAAGTGACATTGCTGCAAGTCTGAGATTTTCAAAATGTTTTAATATCTGCTAAAGTTACAGAGTTCTGAGTCCACACAGAATCCTAGCACTGCCATATAAAATATGGCACTTAATCCATTCGGTTTCAAAAAAAAAAAAAGAAAAATGCTTTCACGTTCCAATAAATTTGCTCATAACATGGACATGTGCTTTACAAACTTAAAAAAACCAAACCAAAAGCAAAACTAAAAAACATTAAAAAAACCCCTGCATCTGAAGAATAAGCAAGTACTGTTAGCACAGAAAGGAAGAAAGTAACAGAAATAATATTGCAAGATATTCAAATGTTCATATAAATGTTTTAAGATCCAAGTGGGAAAGAGTTTGGCATGTGAGGGAACCTTTTGGAGCTGTGTTCAAGTGCAGGATCAGGACTTGATTTTTGGCTTGAACTCGTCGTTCCTGCCTATGGAGGAGGCTTTTCATTAGCTGCTCCAGACTGTTGAAGCTTCAGTAAAGTCGACGGAGATGTGAAAATTCACCCAGTGTGGAAGTTTTAAGTACCTGGCCCTTCAGTACCTGGGATAAAAGCATACTGAATACTCGAGACTGACCACTTTGGGAGAACTTTTTTCCAAAGTTGCACCTGATCTTTTATGGAGGTGGGAGAGTTCTCAACCACTCTTATGCCTTAAAGGACTCCAAGCCTGTTTTTTCTTGTCTTGCTTAAATGTGGAGTTGTATTTCTGTAAGACCAGTGTCGTGGTTTAACGAAACCAGGACAACCAGTGAGGTTCAACTGAGGACTGTGCAACTAGTATTGAATTGAAAAGAATATTGATTTTTATTTTTTTAATTCTTTTGATCTGAAAATAATGATGACTGTTATCAGAGTGCACATAGCAGAGCTGAGTGAAACAGATGGTGTACACAAATTGGTGGTATATGGATTGTTACAGTTTGTTTTGTGGTTTGTGGTGGGTTTTTTTTTTTTTACACCAGATTACAATTTATGCTTTTTGTAGGTATGTTTGAGCTGTATCTGCAAGTTTAAACTGGGAAAGACATGAGCTCATTTGTAGACTGCATCATTAGCAAAAATGTGGTTTCTTTAGGTAATGCTAATAATACAGTCTTTGCTCATAACGTGATAAACTGCAGATGTTCTTCTCCCTTTTGTAATATGGCAGTGAGGTTACTGAGTGGCACTGCACATGGCTTGACAGCTTCTCAATTTGCATTTCCAGCTTTCCCATCGTTAGCAGACGTCATTTCCATCAATAGCAGCACTACTCCATTTGTCTTTTTTTCTTCCTTGAAATGAGGACAACTTTTCATCTTGGAAGACTTTCATGTTCACTCAGTCACAAAGGTATTTTGGCACATCCTGAGAGTATCAAACTTGATATTATGACATAAATACACAGCATCATATTCATCTCTGCTATAATTCCACAAGGTACAGGTAATTGCTTAGGTCATCTTTCATGTGTTCCTGTTCTCAACTTGCCTGTATTGGGCTTTAAGTGATTAAAAGCAGTGCCACACATTTCAAAGGAGAGTGCAAATTACAAAGCCCTTGTATGTTCCCAACAAAACATTCTGTTCAAATCTGTTGTGTTCCCCTCTGTCAATCTTCGAGATGGTTGAGGCAGAGAAAGGAAGCCATCACGTGTTTCTTGGTGAATACTAATGCAAAAAAATGCTCTGCTTATATGTAAACATAATTCTTTTCAGTCCTGTACAAAGCAGATCGCAGTGCAAACTCGCCATCCCAGAATGACTTTTTCTTTCTCAGAACGAGTGGCCAATGACCAACCTGATCGCCTTTTCTCAGATTAACCAGCGAAATGTTTTAGAGTACACAACATGTTGATGCTTATGGGAATGACTTGCCACATTGATAAAAAGCCATCAACTATGGCAGATATTTGTCAAGGAGTACAGACTCAGCCCCCAGTTGTAGTGGAGCTAAAGTTTAACGTAAGAATGCTAGAAAGAGACTATTGCGGCTGCAGCAGCATCTGGTTGGCAAGTGACTCCAGCTGGGCAGTATATTCCTGATCTGGTAGCACTATGTGCAGGGGGGGACTTCAACTGAAGAGTTGAAGAGTTGCTTGCTACCTATTTTCATAGAATCACAGAATCATAGAATCATTAAGGTTGGAAAAGACCTCTAAGATCATCAAGTCCAACCGTCAACCCAACACCACCATGCCCACTAAACCATGTCCCTAAGCGCCTCATCTACACGTCTTTTAAATACTTCCAGGGATATTTTCCTCCCTCTGCTCTCTAAATGAAGTTTAAGGTGCCTAATAAATCTTAAATTAATTTGTAAGCCCTTTGGATGAAAGAGAGGGATGGCAATAGTTATCCTAGTTTTAAAAAAAAGTTCTTTCTCTTACATGCACTTATTGCTTCCCCACTGCCGACCCCTCTCCCCCCGAGGGGCGCAGGGGGTGGGGATGGGGGTTGCGGTCGGTCCCCCCCAGCCCCTCTCGGCCGCTCCTCCCTCCTCCCCCGTCTCCCTGCTCCAGCGCGGGCCCTTCCCGGGCTGCAGCCCTTCAGGGACAACCTGCTCCCGCCGGGGCTCTCCACAGCCGTAGCTTCCTTGGGGGAAGGTTACACTTAGTACAGCTTGGTGTAACTGGATTGGCCTTTTTTTTTTCCCCCCCCAACGTCAGTGGGGTTTTTTCTGCTGAGTTCAGCTGGTTCCATATCAGCCTACAACTCCTCAGAAACCAAGAGAGGAAGAAGTTGGAGCTAAGGATTATTGAAAATGTTCTTTGTCCTTTCCCTTCTCTCTCTTGAATTGGGTTTATGTAAGTTGACCAGGTGATTGATGCCAAGTGCCCATGTATACAGTGATCAACAATATTTAAGGATTTAACGAGAGGAGAATGGGCAGGGCTTAGTGTGATAGAAAAACATAAAATGGTGGGATGTCATTGAGCAAAAGAAATATTGGGCCAAATAACAGTATTAACGTACTGTTGGGGAGAACTATTAGCTTGAAAGATAGCACCTGAAACAGTAGAAGCTCCTCTTCTTGAGTTGCTCTATTATTGCACTGAATAAAATACAGCCAGACGTTAGGACTGAGCCTGGTGGGAAGAACGGGGCAGCTGACCTCAAAGGATTCTCTTACACCTGAGATTTCTGGGCATTTAATAACAACAAAGGAGAACAAAATGACAATAAGACCTGTTTTATATTCCTAACAAGGGTGCTTGTCAGAGCTTACTCTGAAGGAATTGATGGGATGGGCATTGATGGGATGTTAAATAAGAGCAAAATTGTCACTCTCATTTTCTCATTCTTATGTCACTTATTCTTCATGAAAAGTCCAGTGCAAGACTTGAAGTGAGTAGTGGTTGCCAGTAAAATACAAAAACAGAAAATAAACATCTCTGACAGTGCTATAAATGACCTTTTTACTCTCTATGAAAATATTTTTTACAGTCTTGTTTGCTAAAAGTGGATGAAGAGGGAAATTACAGTCAATACATTGCACAGAGCTCTGCCTGATTTTTTAAATGCTATAAATTTTTCTGGAAAGCTGGTAACTTTATCAGCCTAGGTAAATTAAAAGGGATCAAAAGGTCTTCAGTGTTTTGGAATGAAATCAAACAATTAGTAGGAATTTATAGAACAAGCTTTGTTATGTTTTTTTCTTCAGTTCAAGGAATGTTCTCTTCTGGAAAATAAGGGATCATTTTGTGTTGTGCACCCAAATGAAATACACTGTAAGTGTATTTTACAGGAACACATAAGATATATAAAAATGAGACCATAGGAGCTACCTCATTTGTAATATTCTTTATGGGCTAGCAGTGAAATAAAGGACAAAATGTCACAGTGGATTACAGAGCTAGTCAATGTTTTTACAATTTGTTTTGGAAATGGTTCCCCTTTTTGATTAGCCTTGATAGCATTTATTTTGCTACTACTGTTAAGAGTGAAAATACTTTCTTGGAGCTGAAAGCTGAATGGGCTTGGAGTATTAAAAATAGAGTAGACTTTTTTGGTGCTAGGTAGCTTGTTCAAATCCATGTTCAAATGGTAGTAGTCAGGTATTATTTCTTTCATCTAATGGTAACTGAATAAGTTAAAGAATTCAAATCCAAGATATGATAGAAAAGGTCCAAGTCAAAAAATCTCCATGTAATTGGGAATGAAGTAGCATGTCAGTTGTTAATAAAACAACAAAACTTCAAGCAGCCACGTGGAGCCTGAATTTAGGTCATCCTCAGAATAGTTGAAAAACACGTTAGTAGATCAGTGGCTGTTGTGGTACAAGTTCTGTGACACGCCTGTTCTTCTCTGAAAATATGGTTTATAATTTTGGTGATGACAAGTGTCAGGTACTTGACTTTTTAGATTATTCTGTCTGAAAGCTAACATCCAGTACAGAGATATTTTGTGTTAGAACCATCCAGTCCGAGCTGCCAGAATTGGAATTTAAAAAAAAAAAAAAAAAGATTTAAAGAGAACACGTTGCTGATGAGAGCACTCTTCATGAGTGGGACTGGAGTCAGAGTGGGAAGTAAATAATCTTAGGGCAACTGTAAGAACTTCAAACTAGAATAAGAATGGAAGACAAACAAAGAAACTTTTTTTTTGTGATCATGTTTTCATCATGTAACAAGCTCAGGGCTTGTAAGACACCCCCAAATTTCGAGAAAAAAAATCATTGCTGATTTCACCTTGTGGCTTGTGTTGTCTCATTACAGCAAGTGCCTGTTCGTGGCTCAACAGAAATAGGGTACATGAGGGATGCTCAGGAATACCAGTATATTGTGATTCTCTAACTGATGTAAAAAAGCCTGGATTATTCATCCCCTATCTTTAACTCTTGGAGTTGTTTTGTGCATACCTCTTACCCCTTGATCAAAGGTCAATCAGTTTATCCAGCAGAAACAGCCATCCTTCACTTGCCACAAAGTTAGCCTAGACAGCGACATTCGATTTCAAGTTTGGTTTTAGCTATTCAGGTTGCATTTTAAATCTTTAAATAATTAATTGCATGTGAAGCCTTGTCTATTTAGAGTGCAGTCCCACTTGTGTGGAGCTGCTTTCCATTTCTGTTTGGGTGATTCCCCGGTACCTTGGGTTTTGGCTTGAATTCCCGGGCACTGCCACGGCGCAAGAACTTTTTACTACAAATCGTAGTACTTGCAAGTTCTTCTGGCATAACTGTGCTGTTTTGTGAGGTCAGAAAACAGCTGGGGGACAGGAACACTTGAAACATTTCCGTGGCAGGGGTCCTGGAAGCATGAAAGACCCGATACTGGCTGACCGATGGCAGCGTGCTTTCAGTTGTTTTGCTGTTTTTCAAAGTTTCATTTTTGGGGAGTATTCTCAGCATGGGAGTCTAGGTGGGACTAGCTTTCAACATCTGCAGATGCATAAAATGAGTGTATTTTGTCATATAGCTACTGTCTAGCCTCTAGTGGTAGACGTTAGTAGATACCAAGGTAGGAGCGTAACACCAAGGCAAGTGTAAACACAGCTTGCAAAACCACATGTAAGGGATATTCCTGAAAAGCCCAAATTTACAGTGTTGCAAGAGAGAAGTATGTCTGTCTTGATTTAAAAATATTATTGTGTTTAGCAGCAAATTTCTGTATTTATACTATTCTATAGGTAAGCCACCAGGACTTCTTTCCCTCTGCTCACCCCTCGAAGCAATAAAAGTGCGTTGTCTTAAGCTACAAACTTTGTTTTTTACTTTCTTCTCTCTTTTCACTGCCTACTTCACTAGCTGCTAGCGTCTGTACTTTATGCTTAAGTTGTTTCACAAAGACTTCAGGGCACTGAGTGCTGTGAGGCATTAATAAGGTTTCTACGCTAGATGTCCTCCATCACAGCTCAGCGTAAAGTCAGATTTTCATTTAATTGCGTATTTCCCAGTTGAGCCAAGAACCATCTGAATTGGACATTCATGCTTATTCCCTTGTGCTATATATTCGGAAGAATATGCCTTGCCACTTTTGCTCTGCTTTCAGCTCTCTTGACGCTCTTTTGTTATGCTGAATGCTTAGCTTGGTTCATTTTTCAACCTTTGTTCAAGGCAGTTTGCTTCATCCACATCCTCAGAAATTTAAAAGGATTCTGTGTATTAAAGGATTTTACTTGTTCTGAGATGATAGATCCTGCTTATAAACCAGAAGGCACTAAGACTTGGATACTGTGTGATTTACTGCGAACCCAAACCATTTCACTGAGGCTGACTCCAGAAGGGTATATGAAATTGTGTTTAAATCACGCTCCCAGTGATTTAGAAGGACTAGTTAAATACCTGATTTAGAAACTAATAATTGAGCCTATGTGAGCTGGCAATTATGCATGCAGTAACAGGAGTTATGCATGTGTTAGGAGCATGTATCATGAAAATGGGAACCAATGGGATTATACCACTTCTCAGGAGGTCTTAGAGATTGAGAGGAACAGCTAGTGTGGTTAAAAACAAAATTAGCTATGCATATGTAGAGATTATAAAGCATCAGCACACAAACAACAGGACTAATTTTCCAACGCCGGTGAGCTTGGGAGCTCATCGCCGCTACGTGAGCATCCAACCGCCCGGAGGGTCGGGGTGGGAGCTGGGTAGTGGTTGCTGCGCTCCTGACACACGGGTGGCTGGGGGACTCCTCCGATATCTGGAATACGAGATGAAGCTGCTGTAAATATAGATGCAGAAGAGTTGCTCGGGACTTGCTGAAGAGCTGCACCGCCGGTTTCTCGGCATCCAAAGGTCAAGTCTTATTTGCATAAAACCAGCATTGCAGCAGCTCTGCGCGCAGGTAACGGCCGGCAGAGATCCCAGCGTGCTGCGGTGTGTTTTGAGCCAAGTGCCCTTGTGATGATTTTTGTAGAGTTGTAGGCGGGGGGGAGCTTCTAAGAAGTCAGTCCAGTGCAAGAGGTAGTTTAAAACTTTCACCAGTAACATGTACGTTATCCCAGCAGAAATGCCCAACTAATAATAAAACATTTCTCCCTAGATGTAACCCTCTCTTACATTCAGTTACACAAAACTTGTGAAGCTGTCTATAATAAGGTTGTCTTCTGACTGCAAATAGTGTCACAATCCTTCTGAGTTATTCTTGCCGTCCTTCTTTGTCATTTGTAAAACAAAAATAGTGGAGGTTAAAGCAGTATCATTCTTTAGTTAGTGACAACTTAAATAAGGATGCAATTCCTTTTTTGATTGAAAATGAATGTTTAGTAATCTTAAAAAGGAAATTCATAGGATGATGATCTTGAAGATTGCACAGAGCTAGATGTCTAGGTCCGGTCATCAGAGGTGAGGAGTACTTTGCAAGCCCTCTGAAGTGTTTGAATATCATGAAGTTTTTGAAAATCAAGCAGTATGTAACACAACCTGGCCTTCCAGTCTTAGTTTCTCCTTTCTTAACATGGGTATCAAGAGTACTTGCCTACATCACGACTGTAATCACAGTATGCTTATTAAGTCTGTATAACAAGAAAACAACAGACCACAGAAGCATTTTGGAAGCTGGGATCAACATTGAAAATGTCGTGGATATTTTGGAGACATGTCTGGCCTTGTTTCCTAAAGGGACCTTGGACCTTGGTTGTAGGTAGCTTGTCACCAGTCCTGCCTCTGCCCGTCTCCTGGATGGACCTCAGACCTACACTGTAGCTTTGCCTGCAGCCGTGCCTCCTGCCCAGTCTCCTGCTGTTCCTCCCTGCGTTCCCGAGGTGAACCCTGGACCTGGTTCATCACCTTGCCTTGCCCGGGACTGCTGATGGACCCTGGTGCAACCACCCAGCTCTCCCATGCAGTTTTAGGTCTGATTGACAGACTGAATAAAGCAGTTGGACCCTAGTGCGTGACGGCCTTGTGAGTGCTACTGCAGTATGAATATTTGGGAATAATTAGCTTGATCATTTAAGCGTGTCTAATACTCTCTGTGGCCTTTACGTAGCTGCAAAGCACAAATACAAGCCAAAGCAAGTACATCTATCCCAACTTCATTATGTATATTTGTAAGTAATTTGAACATTGTTTTCCTAAAAACTTTTTAAATTTATAGTGTAAACTAGAACTTCAATTCTAAATCCCAAATTAAGTGTTTGGCATTAAAAAGAAACCTAGAAAATTAATTCATCTCTACATGAAGAATTTTTAACATCGGAAGACGTCTTCCACACTATCTATCTATGCTAAGGCCTGAGATGTCGCTGAAATTTTGAAAGGAAAATATTACCTTAATGCAAAGTAAACTACTCTATTTAATTTTTTTTTCTAATCTGCATATTAATTACTATCACACAACTGATGCATTGGGCTGCAGCTAGATTCATCCCATCTAATCAGTTTAATCCTTTGCAAGCTTGCGAAAGTAATTATTCTGCATTTCCATCTAACACTGTGTAATAGAAACTTCAATCTGTTCAGCTCCTGCTCCAAGATCTTCATAAAAGATGGTAAGCTCTTACCTGCTGGATTACCCTTTGAATAACATCTCTCTCTCATTTTTACTTTTATCAGCCGCAATGTTTGGGTCATGCATTTCATGGCATGGCTTTCTTGTTCAGCACGTCGACCATATTGCCATTAATTTCTGGTAGCGTTCCCTTGCTTTGGCCAGCACGGCACTCTCTGGGAGCACAGCAGCTTCTCTGCATCTGCTCCGTGTGTTACATTTCTGCCTTGGCAACGGTACGTTCTGTGCCGCTTAATTTGTCCTTTGGCTGAATTCGTCTGCTTTATCAGCTTGATTTAATTGACCATCTAGTGAAACTGAGGTGTGAGCCATTTCATCTGAGGGGGGGCAGCGTATTCCAGTGGGTAGAGCCACTTTGTGGTGGGGATGCAGCAGACATATTAATGTGGCTGAGCTCTCCCTTAAAAGGCTTGAATTCCGTTCTACTTTAGGATTATATAGTCCACAGAAAATTGCAGTAAATCACTTCCTCATGGATTTGGGTTTCAGATTCTCCCATTTATTCCTTGCATCTTTTGCAAAATTCATTTCCAATTCAGAGCTCATTGAGCCTGAGCATTTCTTCTGTGACCATCATTAACACAATGATGGTAATCACTCTTTCATGAGTGTTGCTATTATCTTGCCTGGTTTTCAGAAGTGTTGAGAGAAAACAACAAAGACATATATATATATATTTTTGCATGACATTCAGATGAACTGAACGACTTCCAGAGCTGTGACTGTTTCTAGCAAGTGGCCCAGAATAACTGAAGTTACCATTACAACAGTCTTGCAGCCTTTCCTCTGGGTACAGGTGACAGTTTATTGCAATCATTCTACATAGCTAAACAAGATGTAGCTCTATAATACAGGGCAATTTCACAACTTTTCAGCCTTCACAGGTGATTCAGAGATTAGTCCACCTACAGTTTTTCTTACATTACTTAGTATGTTATTTCCATGTGTATGTTTAATCCTTTTATATAATCCTGCTTCCTTGTTCATCTTTCAAGGGCAGGTAATTACCAGTGTTTGAACTGACGTGGAATCTCAGCCGTGTTGAGATTACTGTGGGGATCCAACAGTAACGCAGAAAGGTGAGCACGATGGAGCTTATTGCAACTGCTATATTTAGATACGTGCATCTTATTAACTAACAGATACCATTTTATGATACATAATGAAATCAGAGAGCAATGATAATCATTTACTTACCGTTATTAAATATTTCTGTAGCTGTAGCAATTGAAACCTCAGCTGGGGTCCTTCATAGCAGGTGCTTCCTATGCACATGAGAAATTACAGTCCCTGTCCAACCAGTCCGCAAGTTGAATTCTGAGGCACTTGCGTTGTCCAGTAAACCCTCTTACCTGTAACGTATTCTGCCAAAACTGATCAAACTGTTATTGCACTGCAGATAAAGGACCTAGTGTCTTGGCATCTTGGGAATGATGATGATCCTCAGCTGCCCACCCTTTCGCATTCTCCCCATGGTTTTTTTGAAGCGTTGCTGAACTTCTCCTGATTTGCATTCTGATAACACAAGGTAATCTCAGATCATATTCCCATTGTGCGGCGGGTTCAGTACTTGCTTCAGGAGCAGCTGAGCTGTTCGTAGAGCAAGAGAGGGAACCCTTAATGGAAGGTAATGTCAGCAGCTGCTGCAGCCATCTAGGCACACCGCCTCTGTGCGCTGGTCAGAGCCCTACAGGTATGAAAATGAAAATTTGGCCCCAAATGGTCAAGGAAATTGCAGGAGGAAAGGAAATTTTGGTCTCCCAACACAATCACTGTTGGATCAGTTTGTCCCTGCCTGAGATGAAGAAGAATTTTGTTGATAATTTCAAAGGCAAAACTCAGTGTGCTTTCCCACCATGGGGCTGGAAAACATAGCAGTCTAGATGAATATGGAAAAACGTAATATAAAATCAAATTCTCAAACACTCAAGCAATAGGTTTCATTCTGTATAAAGGAGAAACCCATCTGGCGGCTGCTGATGATTCAAAATGTCAAAGATTACATGTTAATTGACTCTCTAGCTAGGAGTTGCTTATTACCTTTCCGTAAAGTCTGTGTGCAAGACGAATTGAGCTTTGAGAAACGCGTGGAACAGCCGTGAAAGTACTTTAATGGGAAAAAACACCATGTGCAAAGGACATCAAAAGTCTGCCCGTTTGCTGTTCTGCCTCATTCTTTCTCCCTTTCTAGTTTCTAATAGTTCCAGCCCCGCTGTGCAGCTTTTTAATTAACATCTCTTATTTTATAAAAATGGTGGGGGTAATTCTGCCCCAACCTCCTGTCGCTGGGTGTATAGATTGGAAAAAATGGTTTCTAGTCACAAACATGAGATGGAGAAGTAACAAAGGAATGGAAAAAAAAAAAACCCTGCTTTCTAAACCATCAGGTCTCTCTGAGTCTGATCCAAAATCCAATGAAAGAAAGGAGATTCTTTTTGCATCGGCTTTAGTGGGCTTTGGAGAGAGCGCTCTGTTCGAACAAGTGCCAGCTGTTCTCCTTTAGCGATTGCAATTGGTAACAGCGCTGCTGTAGCTAAGGATAAAGGAAGCGGCATTCAATGTCTCCATGGGAAAAAGAATGCCCTTGTAACATCTTGTCCCCTGTGTTTATAATAGCAACACGCAGTGAACGTTTGCCGAGGGTATGATGGTTGAATGCTGGATGTGCCCCATTAGGGCGCTGCAGCCTGCTCCGAGGGCTCGGTGGATTCAATAGGCTGGTATTGGCATCTCTAGCTATGATGACTTAATCCTTGTTTTGCACTTGCCTGCATCCATTTATCTGGGAAGATCAAAGTGCTGGAAATTAGGAAACTCATTAAGGCTCCCAGCCCGTTCCTGGAATCAGCATCCTGAACAGGTGCTTAGATACTCTGTAATGGATATTGCACATTAAGTGAATAGAGCAATTTTGTCTGAATGCATCAAGCATGTGCCCCCCTGTTGCAGGCAGGGAGGGAGGGAGGGGGGCTGCAAGTCGCTGTCGGAGTCAGAGGGAGCCCCAGAACACTTTGTGCTGCCCGTCACAAACAAACCCACCACTTCCAAGCATCTGAGAAAGGAAGCAGGATTGTTTTCTTTACGAACCTCTGCAAAGCAGTTTGTGATGCTTCAGCACATAAGGAAGGTACCCGGCGTGTCCTGCACGTGCTGTCTTGCACAGGTTTTGGGAAGCAGTGCTGGGGGTTACACCGTGCCCTGCCAGCTCAGCCCCAAAAGCTCCTTAGCACCGATGGGAAACATATAGTTCTTTCCACCTGTGGTCTTTTATTATCTGTCCTAAAATCCGGCATTGTCTCCTATCACTTTTGCTAAAAAAGAGCTTTTTTTTTCTCCCTCAACCCCCTGGAGACACATTATCATACAAGCTGTAGCTGGGTGCTGATCCCAAAGCAGCATTTAAAGTCTGTGCTTTTCGAAGCGCAGTCAATCCAAATGTGTAACCGGAGGAAAAGCAACCAGCAGAAGCAGACCTGCACATCACCAGGCATCGTTAACATACAGCTTCTTCTTTGGGGGACAAGAGTGCAGACCGCACATGGAAAAGTGGCAGATTTCTGTTATCGGAGGGTGAAGGGAATGACAGGGCATGCCAGCATTTGTCACAACTATGTGAGGGATTGAATGACAAAGGAAGGACAGCAATGTGTCTCTCCGGGCAGATAGTCAAAGATAGTAGCCTGGAGTCAGAGCCACCGTTGTCACTCAGCCATTGTGAAATGCGACACAGAAAGAGCGGCTGCCCTGCCGTTTAGAAGCAGCATGAATTATTAATAGAGCACTTGTAAAAGTAAGTTACCAAAAAAAAGAAAAAGAAAAGAAAAAAGTCAGCATGCTATGCTGCAAATATAGTGATAACAGTTCCCTCCCCTCTTCTTTTCTCTTTTTAATCAGAAGATGGAGCATTCTGTGTTGGTTGCTTCTATTTCCATTTAATAAGCGAGCGGGGTTGGAGTGACACAGCCTGGGTTCTGAACAGATTCTGCATGGGTTTTCCCCAGTAAATGTTTTGGATCTCTTTCTTCCTTTACAAAACCCTCTATATAAAATCCTGAATGCAAATGGTAAACTTTCTCTCCCCCCTTGCCCCTTCCAATAATATAAGTTCTGTTTTCTTTTTTTCTCTAAAAAGTTTGTCACCTTGTGCAAACTGGCAAGATCGGGTCAGCTCTGCTGTTAAATTTTAAGTGGAATACCAATTTTTTTCTTCACAAAGTATAGGAGATTGTGGGGTTAAAGTCATGAATTGGATTTTAAAGTTTCATCGCTGCTGGTCTGTTGTCCAGAGAAATTTCTCCTTGAGTGCTCAAACTGAAAGGTGGCTGTGTAGGCAGGCAGTAAATAACAAACTTGAGATGATTGGCTTTAGTGTGTTTAAGGGAATCAAGGATTTATAACCTATTACTTTGTACTGGTGCTCTTCTAAATCCCCGCTACAGCATTTCTTTGAATTAGTGATGTGCTTGCGCTAGCCTTTAATTTTTTCTCAAATGTTCTTAGGTCCCGTCCTTCTATTTCGCCCTCACCAAGACACACAACTTGGGTCTGACAGCTTGAAAACATTCTTGATGGGTTAAAATTAGCCCCTTTTTTCACCTCCTTTGTGTCTGAGGTGCACTTGTAATGCTGGAGATGATTTGTAACCGCGCAGCCAGCAAAGCATGGAGAAATGGAAGTTCTGAGTCAACATTTCCATAAACGTGGTTTGTAGGACACCATGGGGACCCTTCTGGGGTGTGAACGGTTTCGTGCTCTGCTGGATTGAGGGAAATGCTCTACGTGTCTTAATTCCAGTTCATCCTGGTTTTCTGTCAAGCATTTGTTTGTTCCTGGCCCTCTCTGATCCTCAGCTTACAAAATAACTCGCATATTCCATCTCCTCCTAACTACTGCGCCGTACAGCTGCAGAACGGCAGCGGAGCCCATCTGTAGTGTAACAAAATGTGAGAAAACAGAAAAGGGCATTGGCAGCACTATCGGATATCGCAGTGAATCCCTGGGTGCCATGTTTTCTTATTAAGTTCATACTCGATAGTCATTCTGAGGAGTTGTTTTACTGGGCTCTGAATACTTTCCCTTAGGAGCAGCCAGGATAAACTTCACACCGGTTTAAGGAAAGGCTGTGATAAATCTGAGTGAGGTTAAACGTGATATAAATATCTGCGTTAACAAAACAGCAGCTGGCAGCGGCTGTATCTCACAGGGAGAGATGAAGGGAGCGAGATACACGTGGTCTAGCGGCAGCGTGGGCTCTGTGCGGAGGAGGTGATGCCCCGCAGCCCTCCCGCCACGGGGCCCCAGGACTAGAAGTGGGGGAGGAGTGGTCCCTTGGGCATGGGGAACTGCCCGGGCTGTTTTATGGACAGATGAACCAAGGATTTGTGTTTATGGCATTGTCTGGCACCTTCCGACAGCGTTATGTACAAACACGTTTTAAAAGGAAAAATAAAATCCTCACCTCCCACAAGGAGTGAATAGAAATATGTCTTCTGCTGCTGCAATGCTGCCTATAACATAAATAGAGCTTCACACTCCTCCAAAAGCTCTTTCATAGCCATTTAAACAGACACAATAAACTATTCTTAGTAGAAGATAATAAACCTTTCTTTGCATGATTCTGACTGACAAGCAGAAATGAACATACACTGCGGCCAGCTATGGAAAAAAACTGACACTTTTTCATTTTTTCAGTTTAGTTTCATTGCCCTAAATTTTCAAATACCATTTGTTTTTTTTTCAAATAATCTTAAAATTAAATGAGCCCTCCTCAGTCTGGAGAAGGCAGCCAGAAATATCATCCTTCTTTTCTCAGTCCTGCCCTGTGCCAGTGTGGTCCTGGGTCCCTGGGTCAAGACAGTAAGAATCATAGAACCATAGAATCATTAAGGTTAGAAAAGACCTCTAAGATCATCGAGTCCAACCATCAACCCAACATCACCATGCCCACTACACCATGTCCCTAAGCGCCACATCTACACGTCTTTTAAGTACTTCCATGGATGGTATTTGAAAATTATTGTTGGAAGGATCATGGATGTGGCCTGTTTAAGGCTGGAAAAGCAGAAAAGGTCTCAGCCCACCCGTTTCCTGAGGCCTCGGTAGCTGCCCTGCTCTACACAGGCTGAGCAGTTGCATTTTCTGATTGTAAGGCATGCTTTATGCATGAAATACTGTGAGAAACGGAAAGCAATTTTCCTTTCAAAATGTTGGCACTATTACATCCAGCTGAGACGCGGCTGCACAGGAACACATGAAAATGAAAACTTACTTAGGAAGAAGGGAATTGAACTAAATATCCTGGCTCATTCCAACGACACAGCACAGCTTTGGAAGCACAGGTAGTTTTCCAAATGCTGCCTCACTCACCTCCACCCGCTGGCCCGGTGGCCGGGACATCGGTGTGACTAGAAAGAAAGATCATCTTCTCCATAGCTAAATTTAACAAGAGGGCTTTGTAACGATGTAATAAGTAAAAGTCATTCTCTGTGGGGAAGATGAAGAAGCGATTCATTTACCTTGTTTTATAGAGGTGTCTTCCAACAATAATTTCCATACAACTTACCCTGTTGGGAAGATACTGTGCACAGGGGAGTCTTGAATCTCTTTACCTCTGCTGTCAATAATACATAAAAAAGGAAAGGGGGGAAAAATGCCTGTAATAACAAATCTTTCACTCACAACAACTTTCATGTGCGGCTTGCGAGGAGGAGTCTCTATAACATGACAGCATGCTTCATCAGTTTGAGGTGGTATATTGGTAGCAGGACAGAAAGAGACCAGCCTTGGGACTGGACAGGCTGCCGTGCGCTCTTGGGGTGGGCAATGGTCGCCCACTTGCACTTAAATCCAAAACTATAAATTAGATTTTTACACAAACCAGATTAAAACTTTACATTATTGAATTACTTAGCTCTTGGCTTTGAGTGCTGTAGATCGGAAAGCTCACCTGTGTTATATTCCCAACTCCTTCACCTTGTCATTCAGCATATAAATAAATATATACATGTATGGATGCTGTGGGTTGTTGTTTCTTTCCCTCCCCCAAGGCACTTAGTCCCCTGCATGACAAATGTAGAAGAAAAATCAAATGTTATCGTTCCTGCCTGAGATGGCGTCATTGAGATTCACAGCAAAGAAAAGAACTTTATTTCCTATTACCTAGTCATGGCTGCTGCTATTTCAAATGAACCAGAAATACTTTTGAGTTTCATCTTTCTAAGTTATCACACTTTCCCCTGCTGGGCTGAATGTAGCAAAAACTCTGTTTGTCAAGAGACTGGAGAAACTTTGACATGAAGCTGTTAAAGAGAATTCTTAAGGAGACGTCGATCACGAGCACACGCACCAGAGGCACCCAGGGCTGTCTCCTCCTTCTGGTTTTATTCCTAAGGTGATTTATCTGTGGTTTCTGAACAGGTTTCCAGTCTTCCTTTCATGAAGTGACTGGGATATTCAAGCTTCTCATTTTACAAGTAAAACCAAGTAAAGACTAGTATTAGTAGGGAGAATGCTTGGCACCTCCTGAGAAACAGAGCGCATCCCAGCTGTTTGAACTGGACACTAGATTGGGCTCTTGCAATAACCTGCTATTTTGGAAAAAAAAAATGCATTCTTAATATATATAAATAGGTGAAGATCACTTTTTGGCTGCTGACAAGTGTACCTTCTGTATGGAATCATGTAACTTCTCAGTCTTAAAAAAGTTATTTTTCTTGAATCCAAGTTACCTTCTCATAATTCAAGTAAATGTGTTTATCATGTCAGATTTTCCACTCGGACTTCACTGAAGTTCTGCCTGCTTTTGCCAGCAGTGTATTTGACCTCTTGCCCTTAATTTAAAGACGGTATTTTTCTTACAGGGACATTTATCTAACAGGGACCTGTAAGGGAAGAAAAAATTTGGTTTACAGATGACTTGATTCCCCCAAGGTATGCGAATCAATCACATAAATTGCAGTGTGTCCTGCACTTCAGCTTCAATCAATAGGGGATTAAAACTCTAGTTTCAGTGTAGGGAAAATAAATGCCTATACTGATGCTATTAATAACACCTGGGATTACTAAAAGTGTATTGATGCTTTAAAAATCTCACTTTTTAGCGCTTATGTGTCTTGATCGGTATTTCCACTGTTCCTCTCTGCTGGGAGGGTGAGAACAGAGGAAGAACTTTGACTTATCCTAACTTGCTGCCAGGCATTGCTAAAAAGGTTTATTTCCTGCAGCTCGGTACCCGGTGTGTTGTGTCTGGCTTCGCCTGGCTGCAGCAGAATATTAACATGAAAGTAACTCGTGAACAAAATTAAGAAGGACCTAGTTTAACACAGGCATGCTCTGCCATGCTGGTCCTTGCTCTGCCACACTCTTCCTACGTTACCTTGAACAAATCACTTAGGTAAAAACCACCCATGGTCGCATGGCTGTAGCATCCCTAATTCGAAAGCAGGTATTTCCGTAGAGCAATTCAGGATGTCTCTGTACCGCTGGATTGGCATACCTCTCCTTCGACTCCAGGTTTCTGCTCCATCCCCATTCTCACTAACTGCCTACTAGTTTTTTCCCCATCTGCAGTGATTAATCTCTTTTAGAATAGTTTGTCTGAGATCCATTAAGATCTGTATGGCGGGGGGGCAGGGATTGCTCTGGTCCCTCCACGAAATACCGTCTCTGGGAGCAGGCTCCCTCTCCAGGGGGTGAAACAATGTTCTGGTAGAAGATGTGGGGTGTTTTTCACACTGACTGGGAGCAGCCTGGGGGCGAACAAAGGAAAAACAAGTGCTTGATGCGGTGTGGCGTGTTATGCTTGTTGGTCTGCTGTGTGGTCAGAGCATTTGGTCTTCTTGCAGGGATGATACTTATGTTGTATCATGTCTGTTGAGATGAGTCTATTTTATATGTTGACTACCTTTTCCATGGCATGTTCAAAGTCTGGGAGACCTCCATTCAATTCCTTCCCCAGGATGAGAAGACTCAAACTTGCATCCTTATCACCTGGATGTGGCATTTTCTGTAAAAGAGACTTGGTTCACAACGAAAGCCACCGAGCCACACGGGAGAGCAAACAGCAGGAGGCCTTGCTTTGTGGAGTAGGCACATCACTGGGTCCTGGTCCATGCTGCAGAGACCTTTTCAGTGTCTGGTGTCAGACAGGATCCTTCAGCCCATTTCACAGGCACCCCTTGACTGACCTCTGAGATCTGTCTGACCTCTTACAACCTTTTGGTTTTTATACAGGGCTGGAGAGTCCTCTCCACAACTTGGAGCCTGACCAGTTTGTAAGGAAATCCTGAACTCAGCATGTAAAAACCAGTCCTCGTGTTGCCTACCCCAGTAATGCTATTTAACTAATACTTCTGGCTCTACAGCTGCATCTATAACTTCACTTGAGGCTGGTACTGAACATTTTCTCCTTATACAAGCTTAAAAAAGAGACAGAAGTAGGTCTCTATTTTTTAAATGTGTAAAATACTCTTTAAAGAAAGGACCATTCTTTGTTGGGATTAAGATCTGCTGCCCTAGCCTATACTACATCTGCTGACAGGCCTTTCCAGTCCTAGACAAAAAGCCAGATTTACTTATATATATTTTTTTGCTGGCCCACATCTATTATCACATATTTTGTTCTTTTGTATTTAGAAATTGGAGCTTAAATAATATATTTCTTCAGAAATTAAATCGATAGAATATATTATGCCACATCAAACGTTCTTTCCATATCAGTGTGCTTTTGAGCTAATAAATCCATTTCAGTTGTTAGTGAGTTTTAGAACGATCTCTTGTCTGCTTTAGATGGTTGTCATTGATTTTGAAAAGTGCTTGATGTACATGAAATATGGTTTTGTAGATTGCGTGGTTTAAACTTTGGAGACTTCTGCTTTAATTTACTACAGCTCTCAAATGCTTTTGGCAAAGGAAGCAGGCTGCCTCATGTAGGTCTGAAACCAGATGTAATTAGGAATGTTTCCCATCAGGAGTCGTCTGTCCTGGCTCTTCACATGATTTTTTTTGTATCATCATTTTCTGTGAAAGCTGTTGCAGGGAATCGGTGTCTGTCTTCACTGCAATCTGTCAGCGACTGGGAATCTTATAAGCTTTTTGGTGAATTTTGACTCACCAAAGACAAGATCAGCGTTAGCCAAGCCATCCTGGCAGATGATGATCTAACCTGCTTGTAGACATTTCTGAGCAACATGGGCTTCACAATTCGCACAGGCAGTGTTCTCGCCTGAACTGGTCATGCTGAAATTAAAAGTCCAGCATTCTTCATCCATCCCCCATTTGACCTATTTCTTTCCTAAATTACCCAAACTAGTCTCCAGCTGAGGTCTTACAAGGGCTGCATGAGGAGGAAAGATGTACTCTTGTGGCTGTTGTCATCTTCTGCTGTCGGTGCACTGCGTCCATTGATCCATGGTCTTGCTTTTCACAGCATGACCACAGGCTTGGTTTGGTGGCAAAAGATTAGTCCAGGTTTATGAGCGTGGTGGGTTGAACTTGGCTGGACATCAGGTGCCCACCAAGCCGCTCTATCACTCCCCCTCCTCAGCTGGACAGGGGAGAGAAAATATAATGAAAGGCTCGTGGGTCAAGAGACATGAGGACTGGGAGATCACTCAGCAATTACAAAATGGGCAAAACAGACTTGACTCAGGGAAATTAATTTAATTTATTACCAATCAAATCAGAGTAGGATAACGAGAAATAAAAATAAATCTTAAAACACATTCCCCTCCACCCCTCCCTTCTTCCCAGGCTCAATTTCAATCCCGATTTCCTCTACCTCCTCCCCCTGAAGTGGCACAGGGGGACGGGGAATGGGGGCTGTGGTCAGTTCATCACACGTTGTCTCTGCTGCTCCTTCCTCCTCACACTCTTCCCCTGCTCCAGTGTGGGATCCTTCCCATGGGAGACAGTCCTTCACGAACTTCTCCAACATGAGTCATTCCCACGGGCTGCAGTTCTTCACAAACTGCTCCAGCGTGGGTCCCTTCCATGGGGTGCAGACCTTCAGGAACAGACTGCTCCAGCGTGGGTCCCCCACGGGATACAAGTCCTGCCAGCAAACCTGCTCCAGTGTGGGCTCCTCTCTCCACGGGTCAACAGGTCCTGCCAGGAGGCTGCTCCAGCGTGGCTCCTTCTTCACTCTCTTTGGTGACTGCAGGGCTGTTTCTCTCACATACTCTCACTCCTCTCTTCCAGCTGCTGTTGCACCGCAGTTTCTTTCCCCATTCTTAAATACATTATCATAGAGGTGCTACCACCGTCGCTGATGGACTTGGCCTTGGCCAGTGGCGGGTCCATCTTGGAGCTGGCTGGCATTGGCTCTACTGGACATGGGGGGAGCTTCCGGCATCTTCTCACAGAAGCCACCCCTGTAGCCCTCCCAATAACCAAAACCTTGCCACACAAACCCAATACAAGTGGGTTAACCTTGGACAGCCACCAAACTCTCACTCAGCCAGTCACTCACTCCCAGGGCAGGGGCTGGGGCAGCAGCTCGTGTCTCTGACCAGGGTATCGGGGCTCTCCCAGTGCCCTTGTGCCCCTGGGCTCCTCTGTGCGTGTGCAAATGAGCCTTTTATCATATAACCTAATATTATGCACTCATCAAAACAATCCTGTGTTATTTTGTATAATCTAGAAAAGTGCACATTCCATTCCTGGCAAAGGATGCCATGCACCCTGTGTTTAATAAATTTGTCTCCCTTACCCCGTTTTTACAGGACTGTTCACCTTGTGACATCCTCCTGACCTCCTCAGCATTATCTTAGGCAAACAGTTCATCTATGGTCACATCTTCTGTGAGACCTGCTCTCACTACTGTGTCAGCAAAACCTTTACATGATTACAAATATTAATCGATGTCTACAGCAAGGTCTGCAGCTTCACATCTTCTGTAGACCGCATACTGCTTTTCACACATCCCAGGATCATTTTTGCTTTTTCACACACCAGGACATTGTTGACTCAGCTCCAACTTGTGACTCACTATATCCCCCGTCTCCTTTTCTGAATAGCTACTGCCTGGGGAGTTAGTCCATATTGTGTGTTTGTACAGTGGATTCTTCCTGCCTTGCATGCTTTCATATTGAATTTCACCCTGCATGTTTCAGACGTCAAGATCATCTGGGAATTTGACCTTGTTCTCAAAGAGGCTCAGCAGTGTCTTCACGCCATTTGAAAATTCATTAAAGACTCGCTGTTAAACACTGAGCAGAAGGATGGCACCCCACCTGATGCATTTTTCCCAAATTGGCAAAGAACTACTGATAAAAGTCCTGACCAACACTATGAACAATACTGGTGTGAAATGCAGGTATGATGTCCTACTATTTCTGCACTTACTATATACAATTTTGTTTAGACTGTGCTCTTTCTTATTTATAATATAATATCCTGGAAAATAGTGTCCAAAACTGTGCCAATTAAACTGTATGAAATCCAAAACTTCATCACTGCCATGTGAACTTGTATCTAGTTTTGGACGGAAATTAGATAGGTTAAGTCATGATTTAATTCTTGGCACATCAGTATTTTTCTTATCTTCTCTTCCGGATTCTTAAACATGGCTGGTCTGATGATTTGATCCAGAACTTCATTATGGATTTAAGCCAAGCTGAAATGTCTGTATTTGCCCCAGGTCCTCTCTATTTCCCCTTTTCAGGACTGGGAATGCTTTTGACCTTCACAGTCTGTTGGTAATTCACCCACCCTTTACAATTTCTCTCAGCTGACCACCAACACACCCCAAGGTTAAGCTCATAAGGCCAAACTGCATTGACAGTATCAAAGGCTCAAATGAATTTTTTAAAAATAGAGTGGCATTTGGGATGCCTGAACGTGTCTGAGCATCTGCATAGTGTGTGGGGTGTACTGCATCTTTCTGTACCAGCAGCTGGAGGTGGGGTGAACATCTCAAATAACACTAGCTACCTATGTGCATACCCGCCTTCTGTGCATACCCGCCTTCTGCTCTTTCCCATTGGCATTAAATGCTTCCTCTGTTCAGCAAAAAAGGCAAGTCCCCTTTTGAGTTTCTCACCATCATTTGTCAGCAGTTTCCCCTCTCTACTGAGAAGCTGATCGACAATTTCTGTGGTCTTCCTGTTATTACTAAAGTAGACCTGGTTTCCTGTTCCTGTTCTTCTATGCAGAGACCTCTTTCTACCTTCCTTTTCCATAGGCATAGTTTACACTTTTGCTGTGAGTATATTTTCTCTGAGTAACTGCCAATCGTCCTTTGCTCTTCTCTCTTTCAGACTGATGTCCTATGAGATACTACTGTCTGTGTCGGTGAGATTTGTTCAAGACCAAATGCTAAAGGTGTTTATGGAGTGAGTGAAAATTCTGGATCTGAGATTGCACTCAATATGATCAGGAGCTGCTCTTTTGAGAATAGATATTGGAAGTTAGAGGACTCCCACCACTCACAGAATCATCAAATCATCAAATCATTAAGGTTGGAAAAGATCTCAGATCATATGAGAGAGGAAATGGCCTCAAGTTGCGCCAAGGGAGGTTTAGATTGAAGATTAGGAGAAATTTCTTTACTGAAAGAGTGGTCAGGCCTTGGAACAGGCTGCCCAGGGAAGTGGTGGAGTCACCATCCCTGGAGGTATTTAAAAGACGTGTAGATGAGGCCCTTAGGGACATGGTGTAGTGGGCATGGTGGTGTTGGGTTGACGGTTGGACACGATGATCTTAGAGGTCTTTTCCAACCTTAATGATTCTATGATTCTATGATTCTATGATCATCAAGTCCAAACGTAAACCAAGTCTACCACTAAACTACGTCCCTAAGCACCACATCTACACGTCTTTTAAATACCTCCAGGGATGGTGACTCCACCACTTCCCTGGGCAGCCTGTTCCAGTATTTGACAACCCTATTGGTGAAGAAATTTTTCCCGATATCCAATCGAAGCCTCCCCTGGCACAACTTGAGGCCATTTCCTCTCGTCCTATCGCTCGTTACTTGGGAGAAGAGACCAACACCCACCTCGCTACAACCTCCTTTCAGGTAGTTGTAGAGCGCGATGAGGTCTCCCCTCAGCCTCCTCTTCTCCAGACTAAACAACCCCAGTTCCCTCAGCCGCTCCTCATAAGACTTGTGCTCCAGGCCCTTCACCAGCTTCGTTGCCCTCCTCTGGACACGCTCCAGCACCTCCATGTCCTTCTTGTAGTGAGGGGCCCAAAACTGAACACAGGATTCGAGGTGCGGCCTCACCAGTGCCGAGTACAGGGGCACGATCACCTCCCTGCTCCTGCTGGCCACACTAGTTCTGATACAGGCCAGGATGCCGTTGGCCTTCTTGGCCACCTGGGCACACTGCCAGCTCATGTTCAGCCGGCTGTCAACCAGCACCCCCAGGTCCTCTTCCTCTGGGCAGCTTTCCAGCCACTCTTCCCCAAGCCTGTAGCGTTGCCTGGGGTTGTTGTGGCCGAAGTGCAGGACCCGGCACTTGGCCTTGTTGAACCTCATACAGTTGGCCTCGGCCCATCGATCCAGCCTGTCCAGGTCCCTCTGCAGAGCCTTCCCACCCTCCAACAGATCAACACTCCCGCCTACCTTGGTGTCATCTACAAACTTACTGAGGGAGCACTCGATCCCCTTGTCCAGATCGTTGATAAAGATATTGAACAGGACCGGCCCCAGTACTGAGCCCTGGGGAACACCGCTCGTGACCGGCCGCCAACTGGATTTAACTCCGTTGACCACAACTCTCTGGGCTCGGCCGTCCAGCCTGTTTTTTACCCAGCGAAGAGTGCACCTGTCTAGGCCGTGAGCCGCCAGCTTCTCTAGGAGAATGCTGTGGGAGACAGTGTCAAAGGCTTTACTGAAGTCCAGGTAGACCACATCCACAGCCTTTCCCTCATCCACTAAGCAGGTCACCTTGTCCTAGAAGGAGATCAGGTTGGTCAAGCAGGACCTGCCTTCCATGAACCCGTGCTGACTGGGCCTGATCCCCTGCTTGTCCTGTACGTGCCACGTGATGGCCCTCAAGATGATCTGCTCCATAACCTTCCCCGGCACCAAGGTCAGACTGACAGGCCTGTAGTTCCCCGGATCTTCCTTCCGGCCCTTCTTGTAGATAGGTGTCACATTTGCTAACTTCCAGTCACTGGGACCTCCCTGTTTAGCCAGGACTGCTGATAAAGGGTTGAAAGTGGTTTGATGAGCACTTCTGCCAGGTCCCTCAGTACCCTTGGGTGGGTCCCATCTGGCCCCATAGACTTGTGTGTGTCTAAGTGGTGTAGCAGGTCACTAACCATTTCCCCTTGGATTATGGGGGCTTCACTCTGCTCCCTGTCCCTGTCTTCCAGCTCACGGGGCTGGGTACCTGGGGGACAATGGGTCTTACTCTTAAAGACTGAGGCAAAGAAGGCATTGAGTACCTCAGCCTTTTTCTCAGTGTTTGTCACTATGTTTCCCCCTCACATCCAATAAAGGATGGAGATTCTCCTTAGCCCTCCTTTTGCACTGAATGTATTTATAGAAACATTTTTTATTGTCTTTTTCTGCAGCAGCAAAATTAAGTTCTGTCTGGGCTTTGGCGCTTCTAATTTTCTCCCTGCATAGCCTCGTGACATTTTTGTAGTACTCCTGAGTTCCCTGCCCCTTCTTCCAAAGATCATAAACTCTCTTTCTTTTCCAGAGTTCCAGCCAAAGCTCTCTGTTCGGTCTTCTTCCCTGCCGGCTTGTCTTTCGGCATGTCGGGACAGCCTGCTCCTGCACCTTTAAGATTTCCTTCTTGAAGAATGCCCAGCCTTCCTGGACTCCTTTGCCCTTCAGGATTGCCTCCCAAGGGACTCTGCCAACCAGTGTCCTAAACAGGCCAAAGTGCCCTCTTGAAGTCCAAGGTAGCAGTTCTGCTGTCCCTGCTCATTACTTCTAAGAGAAGCAAAAACTTATGCCCAAGACGGCCTCCAACATCACATCACCCTCAAGTCCTTCTCTGTTCACAAACAGGTCCAGCAGTGCACCTTCCCTAGTTGGCTTCCTCACCAGCTGTGTCAGGAAGTTACCTTCCACACGCTCCAGGAACCTCCTAGACTGTTTCCTCTCCGCAGTATTGTATTTCCAGCAGACATCTGATGATAAGTTGAAGTCCCCCACGAGAACAAGGGCTAGTGATTGTGAGACTTCTCCCAGCTGCTTCTGTGCTATTTCATCTGCCTCTTCATCCTCGCTGGGTGGTCTATAACAGAATCCCACTATGATATCATCTGCCTTGTTGGCCTTGCCCTGATTCTTACCCACAAACACTCAACCCTTTCATCATCATTGTTGAACTCTGGACAGTCAAAGCACTCCCTAACACAAAGGGCTACCCCACCTCCTTTCCTTCCCTGCCTGTCCCTTCTGAAGAGTTTATAGCCATCCATTGCAGCACTCCAGTTGTGCGAGTCATCCCACCATGTTTCCATGATGGCAACAAATCACAGTTTTCCTGCTGCACAATGGCTTCCAGCTCCTCCTGTTTGTTGCCCATGCTGTGTGCGTCAGTGTAGGTGCACTTCAGTTGGGCTATTGATCCTGACACCTTTACTAGGGGAGAAGCCCTAATTCCTATGGGACTGTTCTCAGGTGCTTTCCTGGTTTCTAATGCATCGATGACCTTTACGTCTTTGCTGCTGCATGGATCTCCATCCCCTACCTCCACTGAGATGCCTAAGCTGCTATGTGCATTAGTAGAGGGACATTTCAAATGTGCTCCAGCGTACTCAGCACAGTGTGGAACAGACTGAAGGACCTTGTCCCTCAAATATTGGCGAGCTGCCTCCAGGCTTATCACTAGTGAGCCTGCTTTTATCCCTTTCTCCCTTCAAATCTATTTTAAAGCTTTTTCAATGAGCCCTGTGTCCTGGTTTCAGCTGGGATAAAGTTAATTTTCTTTCTGGTAGCTGGTGTGGTGCGGTGTTTTGGATTTGGTATGAGCGGAATGTTGATAACACACTGATGTTTTAGTTGTTGCTAAGTAGTGCTTACATAGTCAAGGACTTTTCAGCTTCCCAAGCTCTGCCAGGTGCAGAAGAAGCTGGGAGGGAGCATAGCCAACACAGCTAACCCAACTGGCCAACAGGATATTCCATACCATATGATGTCATGCTCAGCATATAAACTGGGGGGAGTTGGCTGGGAAGAGGGGATATCAGCTCGGGGACTGGCTGGGCATTGGACGGCAGGTGGTGAGCAATTGCATCATGCTTCACTTGCTTTATATATTCTATTATTACTATTTATAATTTTAATTACTACTACTATTTTACTTTATTTTATTTCAATTATTAAACTGTTTTTATCCCAACCCACAAGTTTTCTCACTTTTACCCTCCCGATTCTCTCCCCCATTCCACTGGAGGTGGGGGGAGTGAGCGAGTGGCTGTGTGGTGTTTAGTTGCTGGCTGGGGTTAAACCATGACACCCTGCTAACTCAGTGGCAGATACTGTTGCTCCCTCGTGGAGCCGGCAGAGTTGCAGCGCCCGCCCTGCGTGCCCTTCCATGCAAACTGCTGCACCACGACTGTTTGTTTGCACTGTTCGTGGTGCTCCCCAGGGGTTTCTTTTGTACGTGTGGGGGCTTGTACGTTGCTCCTGGCCCCAGTCCGGTCTCGTCAGACGCGGGGGTGTGAGCTGTGGGCTCCTGGCAGGTCTCTCGGTCCCCCTGAGGTTCCCCCGGTTCAGTAACCACCCCGCCGTGCACTGCACTAGAGCGCTCTGCTGCCGATCGTGCCGGCACCGGAGCTCTTCGCCTCGGCGACTGAGTTTCCATTTGCTTCTTTCATTTGCTTAATTTGCCGTCAAAATACAAAGTTTCTGGCAATTCTTTCCATCTTTAATCTCCTCTAGGGCTTCTCTGCTGAAAAATGGTAGCATTAAGAGAATTTGCATTTTCAATCCAGTGCACCTGATAGACAACACAGTGCTGTGGGGCAGTTATAAATCAAATTTTTCAAGTAAATCATGGAAATGAAGTGTTGAAGATTATCAGCATGTAGCTGTTTAGAATTTACTTAAATGACTTCATCATAAAAGAATATCTAAGTTGTTCCAATAATTAAACTGAACCAAGTTCTTTGCTCCCACCTGTTAAGTAATGCCAAATGAAAACTGGTTTTCGTTATGTCTCCAAAATTGAAAGCAGTTTCTCCATAAAAAATTAATTGGTTTAATCTGGCTTTGCACTTACTCATAAGAAATAACTATGTTGGCTGTAGGCCTGCAGCCGTGAAAACAGCATGGTATTGAAAATCTTTACTTCTTTCAAGCTTCTCTTTTGATCATCAGCACGCTGGTTCCATTAATAGCTCTTTAGGTTACTGGAATCTGTGCTTTGAGAATGGAAAGAATGACCTTCTTATTTAATTACATCCAAACTTTCCCTTTTTCTTCTCTCTTTTTGTTGCTGTTTTGGTAAGCTGTTTCTGAGAGAAGGCACTTATGATTCTAGTTCCACCAAAATCCTTGGCAAGAGATATTCGTGGACCTTTAAAAAGCTAGTACTAAGGTACTGGCCAAAGCCTCCTTCCTCTGTGTTAATAGCACAGCGTTTCGATACCATGGAAATGGCATCCATCTTTAATAGTGTACACTTAAAAGTAGGAGATAACACAAAATCAATGCAGCTTTCAAAGAGAATAAACACACAGAACATGATATACTCTGCCCACTTTTAAATTTCACATTTGGATGAGATAAAACCAGTTTTTCTGTTAGTTAAGAGAAGCCACCACCAACTTTCTACTATGAACAATAAAATCAGTACTGCAGCATTTATGCTATTATTTTCATCTTAAATTCAGTTTATTTTATGCTGTATTTTCAGCTTTATGGTGGTTTTTTTTCTATTAACAATGCAATGTTGCATCATGAAAATTAGTTCTTGTTAATTAAATAAATTAGCCTGCAGTGCTTGTTAAAGCTCTAATTCAGTCCAATAGTTTAAAGAGATGCTTAATTCCTGTGTATTTTTCAGGCCAGTCACAAATAAGGACAATTTCCTGAGTCATGGGTCACTGTTCTTCGGTACCTTGGAAGATCAGGCTGTGCTATTTTACTTTACCTAGAATGCTAGACTAGAAGGATCACCAGACTCTGCCTCCTGCTGTTACAGGTACGCACAGTTTCTTATCTCTGCGATCAGCTGATCAGGATCTGTCTCAAAACTGCTTTGTTCTTGTTATTGATGTTTACTGGCCATGATCCAGGCTTTCGGTGCTCAGAGAGTTGCAAACTTTCTCCTGGTTTCTACCTAAATATATTCATGCCCAGTTTATTTGTCCTGCATTAACCTGGTTCTGCCCCTCTGGAATTGAAAAAATGGAGGGAAGGAAGTAATTTTTAATAAAATCTTTCCTCCTTTTGCCATGACAGCTTGAGCAAGCCCTATGTGCCCAGTTTCCTTTCGCACAGCAGCCCAGCCGCATGACAGGCCTTTTCTTCACCATGCCCAGTCTGGGTTCTCGAGTGTGGGACCTCGCTGGCTCAGAGTACAGCAGGTGAGGTTTCTCCAGGAATAAGGACACTAAGGTGCTGTGAGATACATTGATTTGTACTTCACTGTGTATGCTAGAAAAATCTCATCTCATATGTCCTAGGAACACCTTTGCCTTTCTCACAGATGCAGCAGTGGTGACTCTCAGTCACTTGTGATGGGCAAGTACCAACCAGCCTTTTCCTCAGTTGTTCCAAGTTATTTACTGCCCTATATAAATTATTCCACTAGCTAATTGACCTGAAAACTAAACGTCACCGATCATTTCCAAATAGCATACTTAAATTTCCACTCTTATTGATACTATTTTGACACATTCTCTAAATATCATTTATCGCCATATCTGTCAGGTGTTTGTTCTCTACATCGTATGCTGTAAATTCCTTTAGCTGTTTTTCTCATGTCACACCTTGAAATTCTTCTGTTGGACTTACGGCCCTCGTCTGGCATTATTCCACTTTATCTCAGACTTTTGGATGCCAATATATATCCTGTTTCTGCATGTCACAGCATTTGCAAGGGTCAGCAGGAAATGTGCCATTGTACAGAATTCTAGTGTCTAGGCAGATCATCCATTAGGCGAAAGAAACAGGAGACATTTCTACTACTTCACTTGATATCCTAAAAAAGAAGAGTTGCTTCATGTTACATGAACTCTTTGGGACAGCCTGTGGAAGCAACAAAATTTAACAGAAGGTTTAGAAAGCATGGTGCCATTTAAGTAAACTGTGGCTCCTCCGTAGTGCTTCAAGCTAATTTGTTGTTTTTCTGAAGCCCAACATTTTTATGTCTAAATATATATCCATGAAGGAAATGTATATATTAATGCATACGTATGTATAAAATAAAAACAAGCAAATAGTAAACCAGCCACTATTAAGAATTAAGTTTTTAAAGACTATAAGAAAATACTATGGAGGTAAAATAGGTGCTGTACGCACTCGTGTCTCTGTGAAATATTGTACTCATTCAAATCAATTATCCTTTTACAAATGTGATTTCATAAAGGGATAATTAGTTCATGTCTGGAATTGCATCAGCAAACCCAATCTATTTTAATTGTTTCTGTATCAGTGAACTGCAGCACTTTTTTTTTCTAGCCACAAAACAAATTTAATCAACTCTGCCAAATAAGAAGTCATTTGTCACTTGAAAAATGAAATTGTTCATTTTTACTGTCAGCCAAAAAAAAAATCTGCCATATATCTGCATGCATACGTTTTTTGCATCTATAAATGCACCTGTTTTGGACTTTTGTAAAAATCCACTTGCACTGGAGAATCATGTAGGTGATTCTCCTTTTCTTCCATTACCTTTCATAGAAGTTGCTCGTGGGTCTACAAGGACTGTGCATGGCAGAGGTCCTGTTGACTCCTATTTAAAGGCTGCTTTAACCAGGTGAAATTAAAAATCTCTGCCTGGAAGGTCATTTTTCACAGTCATATATGACACGTGAACGATGAAGCATTGCCTTTTGTTTTTCTCAAGAGGAATTTGTTAAACGGACCAAATACAAAGGTGAGAAAGTTCAGTGGATAAACAGCACATTTTGAGTGAAATTCAGTCAAAATGCAGTAAATATTTCCCCGTATACATCAATATGGGAGATGCACCCCAAAGACTTTGCTCCATCCCAGCAGAGCGGGTGGATCTGGATGTATAGACCCATACAGGACGCACTTTGCAAATCTCAGGCTCCAAGGGCAGTGAATTTGCCCGGTCCTCTGCAGTCAGCAAGCACGAGCCAGTGCCCTACAACCAGCACGGGGAGCTGTGGATCTGTCCCATCCAGCCTGGATATGCTGGCACTGAGGAGGGAGCAAAGCACGTCACCAGCCCATGCATTCTAGTCTTCTCTGAGCCGCGACTTCTCTATTACATGATGGACCAGGTGCTCTAATTCATGTGTGCAGAGTAGCCAGTCCTATTGGTGACTTTCTTAACCATATCATGAGGGCTGGTTGCTAACGAGCCCTACCACAGACCTTTCCATCACCATTCCTGCCCTACCAGTGAAGTACCAGTTCTCAATCCATTTGCATGCCAAGGCTGCCCCTGTAATTTCCAGCATACTTCTGGGCACAGGAATGTGGCTTGATGTGCTGGTAAATCCCTAGACTGTTCCCTGTCAAGAATTTGTCCTGTTCCAACTTGCGCAGTCCCCAGCAGTCCCTGGGTACAATTCAACGGCTGGCATGGTCCAGGGATCATTCCTCAAAGTGGTTTGTGTGCAGCCACCTTGTTTTGGGGACTACCATGGTTTACTACCGTGGGTGTGGGCTGATGTGTACCGCTTGACTTCAAGGTCCAGGAACATTTATTTGTCATCGTAGGCAGCCAGCATGTCTCACCACATCCTTTTTTCTGTGCCTACCCTGTGGCACCTGCTATTTCAAATCTCAGCTACTGCAATAGACCCTTATTTGCTCTCAGTCCAAACCATTTTCGAGAGCCTCCTGCATGTCAAGATCATGTCTGCGCTCAGAAGTGAGCTAATCCCATCACTCAGCAGCAGGCACAAAGCTCTCTGCTCCTGCTGAGGCTTATTCCACAAGGTGCAGTCTAACCGTAGAGCAACAGCTCTCGCACCTCTCAGCCTGTCATTGATGTAGCTGCCAACTGAAACATTAACTGCAATAATAGTCAGGATTTTCCCTAGAATATGAACAGCAGGGATCTATTTCCTGGCGCATTTCTTTCCTAGGCCTTGGAATACAATAATCTGATAAAATTCTTATTAATATTAATAATAATATATTGTCACTACTTGATGAGACAGTTGGAACAGCTGAAGTCTACCTGCAGTATTTTGAATCATGTCTTTTCTGATACGAATTAGACCTCTGGAGTAGAAGGCAGAGATTTGCAGCGTGACTGTCATGACTCTCTGCGCATTGATAGCTGGATAATTGGGAAAACAAGGGCAATTCAGACTCTGATTCACATTGGATTTACCTGCAGTGGCTGAAGAGGTTACCAGCCTGGAAGATAAACTCTTCAACTGTTGCAGCTAAATCAGACATGATTGTGAATCTGAGTCATCAGCCTGCACAGTTTACAGCTTGAAGTTTTAAAGTCAACTGAGATTGATAGTGGTTTACGTTTACTGGCAATAGCGAAATCAGCACCACACCTAATCAGTAATCTCGCAGGGACACTTGGGGATGGCAGGCTTTTAAATCACCCTGGCCTGAAGTGTCCAGTCTTGTGAAAAAAGTGGCTTTAAGGACAGGACTATAATATCTGACTCTGAATTCACAAGCCCATGTTCATCAGCCCTGTGGGTTTCAGTGGACTAATGAAAAATAGCTGACCTGTCATATTGTGATAAGTATTTTTCCTCTAGACAGTTTCTCTGCATATCTCTTGATCTCATCAGAGATCTTGTCAAATCAGATGACTGGAGTAGATTTATCGAAGTGGGTGAAAAAAAAGAACAAACTGGTTAATTAAATCCCAATAAGTTTGATGCCAGTTATATCTAAGACTTGAGAAGAAATTTTTAAGGAAAATACAGATGTACAGAGAAATAAATTAATATGCTACAAGACTGTTAAAAACAGGTTCCTCAGAATAATCTGAAGTCGTCTTTGATAAGATATGAGATTCTCTACATTAGTCAACAATGCATTTTTCTCTTGAGACGTAAGAAATTATTATTTAAGATGAATAAACTGGATATCAGTAAAGGACTGTGAACTGAGTAGGGATGAAATCAAAAGAAAATTTACAATAGGTTGTGATGAGGGTTAAGTTATCACAGGGGGAAAAAAGGTCTCTGGCTTTGGAAACTAGTATTTAAAAGCAGGCATTAATAACCTCTACAGAAAAAGCAGGGGTAAATTTAAGAAAATTGCTTATGAGAAAAATTAAGCAGCGCTTTCATCTCAGAGCAGGCTAGGGATATAATTTAGGAAGAGTTAGATGACGGTAGGGTGGAGGTGGCCTAAAACATATCAGAATGAAATGCAAGTCACACAGGCCTTGAGAACAGGAATTTTGGCTGCAGCATGGGAGATCATGATATAGAATAGAGGAGACATACCTGACTATCCATTCAAATGTACTTCCAAGATTAGGATTACCAGGCAAGATGCTTTTAATGGAGATAAGGAAATGCAAGACTGTCATGAGACTTTATTTGGTCTGGTTTCCCATGCCTGGGAAAAAGAAACATGAACTGAAGCAGGTAGAGAAAAGGATAACCCAGCACTTTATTTTATTGGAGGAAACCAAAAGAGCTTAACTTATTTCACATGGAAAAATGATACTAGAATACATCCATGCTAGGTGTGTGCTTCCATGCAGGGAACGTGGTTCCTGGTGGAGAAGACTGGCAGGTCCCCTTTAGTGCTGCATGCCTGGTAGGGAAACACAGTTTGGTGCCAAAATGGTTCCAAAGAAAGCATTTCAAGCTATTCTGAAAAAGTATTTCAGTTGTGTAAAGGCCAAAATGTTTCATTGCCCATTGAAAGTTCCTGAACATCGTGGCATATGAAACTTATTAAATCAGAGGAGATGAGGGAGATGAAATGGAGGGGTGGGATCTCAGCTCCTCGGTCTCTCACTACATGGGGGTGCAGAGGGACTTACTTTGGTTGAAGGCTTTCTCGTACATTTTCTGGTCTGTGCCACCTTCTGCAGATTATCCCAGGCACAGCTTGAGTGCCAGCAGGGACCAGGAATCTTTCCCAGTAGCAGTATGCTGACACCTCCCTGACAGCGTGGGCAGACCGGAGGAAGACCATGGTACTCTGCCCCAGCTTGGGCAGTGTCTGCACTCTGCTGCCATGTGCTGAACTAACACTGAGTGGTAGTAAAACGCATGGGCTGTGGAGTCCAGACCCAGGCTTGCGAGGGAAGGATGAAGTTTCCTATCAGATTTTGACGTGAAAGAAGGAATTTAATAAAAATATCGATGCTAGTGTGTCATTCAAGCTCTATGAAGAACCTCAAGGCTTGTTTATCCATTGGTTAAACAGATGTAACAGACCTTACCTGCTTCAAAGAGGATTCATAAGAGACGGCAATCAATAAATACTTGTGAAGACCTTTGATGCTTGAAAATGGAAAATGCTATTTTCACTAGACTTATAGAACAATCCAATTACTGTTTTGGAGGACCAGAGGGAGAAAAGCAAACAGATTTGATCAAGACTGAGGTTCTTTGCTATGATTACACTGAGACCTAAATATAAAAAATAATAACAATAGGCTAAGAAAGAACTGATTCAGATAATTATCTTCCAAACTTAAAATAAGTACAAGATCTAGAAATGTAAAAAAAAAAAATATTGGAGAAGATAGGCAAGGACCTTCTGTCAGATAAAGTGTTTCTGTGTCAGGACTAATGGAAGCAGTGTATCAGGTTAGGAAGGCACAGTCACAAAACTAATGAAAATATAGGGAGATGATAAATGTGTTTTGATTCCATCCTAAGACCTAGGTGTCCCTGAAGAGCTTACTGCAGAAGTAAGGAAGCAGGAAACAATTGTGTAATTGCAGTGAAGGCAAGATTGAACTCACCTAAATTAAGACTGAATTTAGACTAAAGTTCTGCAGAATTTGGATACCAACAGCTCAGACCACTGCTTCAAAACGTCTATTCTCTTGATATTCTCCTTATTGTCCATTGTCTACGTGTCTCTTTGGTCAGCCTCAAAGTTCCCTATCCGTATAAATGCAAACATTGCACATCTCTGCTGTCACCCATTCAGATCAGGTTGGTGCCCATGTCACCTTCAAGATCCCTTGACATTCAGATTTGGACACCAATGCCTAATTCCATCCAAGAGCCTGGAGAGCTTCTGGCCCATGGTGCTACACTTGCAGGAGCCCTCTGACATGCATACATCCAGATGGCTGACAGACCGCAGGTGTTCAAAGCCATGACAGTGAAGAAGACAGTACCCAGAAAGCAGGAATTTAACTTTCCCTCATGTGAGGGGTTTTGAATCTCTGACTCTCATGTCCCCAACCATCGTGCTCCAAGGACATGCACTCCATCCCTCCAGATGCACAACTAGGAGTTCAAGATTTGTGAGACCAGGAGAAGAACAGAGAAACAACCACCTGACTCTACTCTGAGAAAAGCAGGTGAGGTTTCTGTCTGGGCTAATAAACCTTGTTGATGGAGAGAGCAAAGGTAGGTTTCATTTGGTCCTGAGCACTACTGTAGTAACAGTTTAGCAGTTGGAAAGTTCTGCACTGCGCATCTGTGTGTGAAAAGGACTTGCCAGCCTGACCTTTCTTGTCATTAAAGTTTGCTTCCATTGTGCAGACTTGTTTAAAAATGCCTCTCTCCATGCATTTGTTATGTGCTTTTCCATCTGTCTCCTAGAAAAGGAAAAAATGTCATTTGAATATAATGGAAAACCTACTCCCATGATTAAATGCAATGAAGAAACCGTTGAATGCAATGATTTTCTAGCAGGAGACTCATACATCTTTAAATCAATAGAGTTGCATTTGCTTGCTGTGATGAGCCAATGGGGCACCTATGGCTGGCAGAAGCTGGATCAGCTGGCTGGCTGCAGGACTCTTGAAGCATGTATTATAAAAACATCAAAAAGAGCAAATCTGTCCTGTCAGCTGTTTTGAGAATAAAACCTGTGCTGGGCAGTACACAAAGACTGCACCACAGTCTCCTACCTAACATCTCAGCCTGTTTCTTGTATCTCTTTTGTGCATGTGTAGTCTCACCACGGCCCTGAATCTGGCCCTGATTCTGCCCTCTTGCCTGCCCCATCTCTTGGCTTTGTCACTGTGGTGACATCATCCACCTGCCTCTTCGTCATAACGTGGGCATCTTCCCTTTCCCCTCTCCTGGCCGTTCAAAACACTGCTGCTCGTGACATCCATTATCTCTTCCAACTGCTTATGCTGTTCACTGGCCTACAGTATATCCAGGAGAAACTATTTGACAATATTTCACAGCCTACATTTTTTGCCCTCTTTTCCTTGCCTTCCTCATCTTCCTCATCTTCCTGTCCTCAGTCGGGCCTTGGCATCAGCTCGGTTGCTTGCTTTGTGCTTTCAAGCGGGCTCCTCTGTGCCTTCTCTGAAGTTTCCAATTGCATTAAGCAGTAAAGCTCTGAAACTACTCTGTTATGATTCTCCTCTGAAATCCCTCCCTAAAACACCTATTTGCTGTGTGAGCAGGGCTTAGGTCCTTCCTCTCTCAAAACCGCTGGCCTTACCACTTTGACCAACAGCGTCTGCTGGTTTCCTTGTGTTTTCCTTGCCTACCTCTTGCCTCTCATCCTACGTATACCCCGTGAGCTCTGCAAGGCAGAGAGTTCCCCTTTGCCCTGTTTGCAGTGTTTAACTCCAGGAGGAGGACTGGAGCAGAGGTACTGTCCAACTAAATTAATACCCTACAGGCAGCCGTTTGCTCTTTTTGTTAAGGCAGGATCCATTTTCTTCCGTTGCCTCTCCATGTTATCTGTCATGCTCACCCCTATGTACAGAATACTCTCCTTATTACTATATGGCATGTACTTCTCCTCACCCTAACCCCTAAAAGAGGCTTACATTTTTACAACAGCTGTCTTAGACTCCCGGCTCTCCAGGCTTGGCGCTTCTTTTGCTGCGTGTATTTTATTTTTAAGTCCAGAAAGGATCCCGTTAGTCTGACCTTTGCTACCACACACAGCAAGATAGCAATATTCCACCCTGCTATGCTGAATGTCATCAAGGCCACTGGGCTGTTGGGAAACACACTCGGATTGGTCTGAAAAGCCCAGAGAGAGAGTTATCAACTATTTCTCTTGGCTCTGGCAGAAATTTCTGCAGCTGTTGTTTTAAAAAGAAATTCCAGGCTGTCTTTTTAATTTTCAGCTTTCAGCCCTCTTACCCCAATTATGTCTTCATTAGGCACATGAAAGAACTCCTTAAAACCCAATATATTCTACAACTGCAGTCTGGTCACTTTTCAGCTGTATCCTGTACCTTCAAGAGTATAATAAATACCATAATGAAAATAATAACTAATAATGATGATAGAATCCATTATTCGCAGAAGAGAGAAAACACACAAAGTGAAAAACATACAGAATCAAAAGTGAAGGCTTGAGCATAGCCCAAGACATTTCATAAGCTGAAAAATGAAAGTTTGAGCATAGCCCAAGACATTTCATAGGTTGGGACATAATTGCTCTTGATTTCTTTATATTGGCTTTTTATCTCAAAGAAGCCAGATGATGAATTGCCAAGTGATTTATCACAAGCTGTTAGTACGTGGTTTCCCTCCCTTCCTCCTCCTCCTCATGCCCTCCTCCTTTGCCTTTGGATACTTTCCTTTTGATATTTGTAAGTTTATACAATCTAGAAAGGCCAAAAAATGCAGAGCGCAAGCCTTTTACACTCTGCAGCCAGCTGGCCTCCTTCTTCCTGTACACCGCAGTTGCACTCGGGGAACTCGGTCATCTTTGGTGTTAGACAAACCCATTTAAGAAGGTGCTCCTGTCCTAAAAGATTTGCACTGAATAGATGAAGCATTTAAGAGAAAGAGGATAAACGACAGTGACTCATCCCCAGTCAGCGGGCAGGCAAAGGGCAGGCCTGGGAAGGAATTTATCTCTCGGTGATGCCTTAGTCACTGCTTTTCCCATGAGCTAGTGTCCTTTTTTAAGGACAAAGAATATTGTGCCTGAGAAATTGGGTGTTTCCCTAACTCTTCAATGGCCAGCTAGTCCATAAAGGACCATTGGGTGGTCCAATGCAGGTGAATAATCTTTCAATGTACCTGTATCTCTGGAGAGCACAACTGCATTTTTAAGCTGATGGTCAGATCTAGGTTTCCTGGGAAAAAGCAAGGGAGAGATTTCAGTGCCCCTTCTTCTCCCCACCCCCATAGACCTCGTTGCAATTCCTCCATCACGGCACTCAAAGCTTGAGCACTGTGGACTCCCCACCCTTTGATCCTGATTGCTGGTGGTGGGCAGCTGGAGACAGCTTGCAATGCTGGCAGCATCAGGGTATACACCTTTCATCCTCCCTGTGATGGGAACGGAGGCGAGGAGTTCAACGCTCTCCCTTACCTCCACCGACATCAGTGCTGTGTCAGCCGTGATGGTATTAGCACAATCTTTTAAAAACAGTTCATCTTATTACCATGGTGTGCACTCCCTGAAGGCCATGGACAAATGTTAAAGTCTGGAAGTGCGTGTGATGTCATGGAAGAAATATGAAACGGCAGCTGAACTGCTAGCTGCTACAAGGGCAAATTTTGGTTAATGTTTCCTATTAACTCCTAGCTCCTTCTGTCATCCTGCTATCGTGGTAGCAAGAGACTAAAGGAAATAGCTCGCTTGTCTTCTGCTCGAAACTGCTTTTTGCCAAGGATTTGCTAGAGGTCTAATTAAGGCAGAATAAATGTATTTTGCATTTCTCACCCAAGAGGGTAGTTTAGCTCATAATCAGTGGAATGAATACAGCATGTTTCTGACTGAATTTCCAGTGCTAATGAAAAGGGATACTGTGAATAATGAAGACAAATGTACTTCAAATGAAGAATTAATACTGCTCATAACAGCACAAATATGAAAATCCATATTCTTAGAACAAATGCTTTGCTACTATTAGGCACTTATGTGTCTAAATCTCTGTTAGGATCTACAGCTGGAATAGACAAATATTTATGCTGATATTTAGTACTTAGTACTAATGTGGCTGTAATTTATATTCCCCCATAATCATGTCAGAATGCCACTTTGTGTGCTTTGTGCTGCGGCATTTCCACTTTCGATTTTAATGTCCCTGAAGCAAATCTTCATGGGGAAACCCATTCTTCCAGCCAAAGAACAACTGTTCTCAAGTCTCTGTGGTGCTCTCTGAAATACAAATAATAACACTAATAAGGCCCAGAAGCTTCTGCTTTGAACAATACACAACTAGCTTGTGAGAAATATTTTCTTCACAGGGGACCTTATGTTCTTAAACAAGATGCATCAAGCGATTTTTGCACACAAGCAGTTATGGAGGGAAACCATAGCTAGTTTAGATTGGACATTAGGAGAAATTTCTTTACTGAAAGAGTGGTCAAGCACTGGAACAGGCTGCCCAGGGAAGTGGTTGAGTCACCATCCCTGGAAGATTTAAAAGACCTGTAGATGAGGCGCTTAGGGACATGGTTTAGTGGGTATGGTGGTGTTCAGCTGATGGTTGCACTCGATGTTCTTAGAGGTCTTTTCCAACCTTAATGATTCTATGATTCTATAAAGCTTTCCCACAAAACTAAATTGAAGCCCAATTTCAAAACTTAACGTATGTTCCTGAGGGCTTTGTTAGAAGAGTGATGCAGACTGCTGAAGGTGGCAACTGGTTGAGGATTAAGACTCTGAGATTAGAAACATATTGTAAAATCTAGGATATATTTTCTTGCTAGGTCTTGCTTTTGCGCAGTAATTTGTTGCCACTGTTTTGCAGTGAAATTTCAGTAGTGGTGGATTGACGGTTGGATTGTAACCTGGAAGGCTGCTTCTGTTCAAATCTCATTTTGTTGACATAAGTGACTCGAGCCGGACGCAAGGTGCAGAAGTCTTTAAGTAGCCTTTTGGCTCACAGCTGTGTGTAATGATAATTCACCATGATGGACTCTATACCATAATTTGTCTTAATCTCGCAGTCTACTTTTTAGAAACAAAGATAGCAATCAGCTTTGCAGAACTATTATGTCATCCTACAGAAGATAGTATTT
The DNA here is from genome assembly GCF_964195595.1 of Calonectris borealis. NCBI lineage: Eukaryota > Metazoa > Chordata > Aves > Procellariiformes > Procellariidae > Calonectris > Calonectris borealis. The sequence continues at coordinate 8,759,594 of NC_134313.1, forward strand.
TAACCATTGCTATTAATACCTTAAATGTATTATTCAAGGCTTGCCCCATCCTTGTCTTACAGACTGTAGCTGTCTGCCAGACTAACTCCATTTGCTCCCATTTAATAAAGTGTTATCATAGTTTCTCCAAGTTAATTTTTTTGCAGGTTTCCAATGAACTATTGCTGTTTACTCATGAAAAAAGTCATTGGTGGTATCTTTGTTCCTTGTGATAATGAAGATATTGGCTTACAGAGTGAATAGCTGTACCTTTGCCATCAAGTTTATGTTAACATTCACAGTATCAATTAAACAACATTTGAGGATCAAATATGTGACAATAACTGGAGGGGCTGAAATAATTGCAAAGCTTAGGTCATGGTGATCAAGCTTCCAAATGCATTTTACAGTCTGCAGGTTATTTCTCCTTCCTCCAGGTGTCAGAACTCATTTAGGCTTTAGAGACTGCCATAAAAGGCAATCAGATCTTCCTTTCCAATCTCCAAAATCATTTTAACACAAGTAATATCAACAGAGTCGCATCATTTAAAGTCTTCTCCTACCGCCGTACAGCTGCTCAGGCAGTTAATTACAATATGTTCCCAGGATGAGAGGCTGAATAGGCAGTCACATTTCTGCGCTTCATTAAAATGAGCTTAGCAAAATTAGGCTGATAGGATAATGGGGATACCTTGTGCAGTTTCCACTATTCCCAGCAGCAAGGATTGTGTCAGATGTTGCTCTCTTCGTGTAAATTATATACCTAGTATTTGTTGACTAGGGCACATGCTTTCATCTTACATCAAGCTGCTAAACAGAATTATTTTAAAGCCTTCTAAATGAATGCAGCATCTACTCATGCAAAATAACAGTACATCTACTATCAAGCTTATCATTTAGTGATGAGGAGAGGTAGGAGCTTGAAATATTTTTGTTAGGAAAGTACAAGAAACGAGCCACTCCATGAGAACAGGTGTCTTACATGAAATACATCGGGTTTGCATCTTCATCATTTCAGGTATAAATGTTCTTTCTAAGTTTATGCAGCTCTTCTCTCTCACTTCAAGAGTTATTAAGACTGGAAATTAAAATTATTTTAATAGCATTGATTTGTCTATTGCTGATTCATTTGCTGATTCATTTGGGTCAGGGCCCCAAAGGTGGGATTCATCTCATCTGTCTTTCTCTCCGAAAAACTGTCATCTAGTTAGCTACATCCGGTGTAAAATAATTAGGGGAACAAACTGCCCTTCAGGGAAACCTGTCTTAAGAGAGGAAACACCTTTGATTACTGAAAGAGCTCCAAAACCAGCTTGAGACAAATCAGCTAAACATGAGGGACTTAATGTCAGAAAAGATGAATTCAGGCCAAAGAGGCCCATTTTTTGAACACATCCATTAATAAGGTTTACTTGATTAACAACAAGATGTCAGATTCAAATAAAATAAAGTTATTTATTGTGGTTTGGTTTTTTTTTTTTTTTGGAGTGGTGGTGGTTTGTTTTGTTTTTCAGGCTGTATCTCTTAGTTTCTGTTTTTCCTTTTCATGGTAACAAATGATGGACTTTGGCACTCCCTAGCATCCTCCTCTTGGCTTTGGACAGAGCAGAACGAATAGAAGGGTGCAGATTACACTTTATCAATCCCCTTTAGCCATTCCTCTGAGCGGATAATGAGGGGCCAGTGTGTGTGGCTCCCGTGTATGAGGTTAGGGAAAGAAAAGTGCTATGTCCTGTTCCAGAAGCTAGTTTTGGTCCTCATCTCTGGGACATCTGCAACAAGCTAAGTAGAATATAAATTGGAGACTTCCAAGGCCCAAGAACATGACTATTAAATCTGGCTTTGGGTGACTCATTCATCCTCAGGTGTAGCCCACTGGATATTTGTCCTGGTTTTGGCTGGCATTTCTTCCCGGTGCTGTGTTTTGGATTTAGTATGAGAAGAATGTTGGTAACACACTGATGTTTCCAGTTGTTGCTAAGTAGTTTATCAGTCAAGGACTTTTCTACTTCCATGCTCTGCCAGGTGCAGAAGAAGATGGGAGGGAGCATAGCCAACACAGCTAATCCGACTGGCCAACGGGGTATTCCATACCATATGATGTCATTCCCAGTATATAGGGAGGTGTGGTCCAGGAAATAGCGATCACTGCTTGGGCATTGCTTGGCGGGTGGTGAGCAATTGCATTGCGCATCATTCTTTTTGAATATTCTATCTTTATTATTATTATCATTTTCCCTTCCTTTTCTGTTCTATTAAACTGTCTTTATCTCAATCCACGAATTTAACTTTTTTTTTTTCTGATTCTTGCTCCCATCCCACTGCGGGGGCGGGGAGTGAGCGAGCGGCTGTGTGGTGCTTGGCTGCCTGCTGGGTTAAACCACAACAATATTGCAGACCAGGTCCCTTTGCAGAAGGAGCATATAAGGCATATTCTGCTGGATACTTCAAACATTACACCTGCAATTTTGGAGTTTCATGGTCAAATGCTGAGTCAGAAATAAGCCTTCAGTATCTGTTCCTTTACTAACCACACTGCAATGAAAATGACAAATAGTGTGAGGCTATTACTTTTAAATGGCCATGGGGGGAAAGTAGGTGTCCCTTTCTTTGCTGTTAGCAAGAGCTGTATTCTAAAGATAAGTGAGTGAAGCAATTGCGGAGAAAAGTAAGACATTATTCCGTACACCATCCATCTCAGATATACCTATTATTTATGATATATGGATAAAATAGGAGGGGTTTTCATTTTTTTTTTTAAATGCCTATTGTTCTATAGCGGTGGGGTGTGTGTTTTTATGAACAGACATATGTGTAATTCCAGTGTGTGCAGTTTTATTGTATTCAGAATTGCTGAAAATAATTAGCCACAATACCAATTTCCCGTCTGGAGCTTAAGAAGCAGTTTGAGAGCAATGGTGTTATTAAGAATAATTTCAGAGCAGTAAGTATAGCTATCTAATCATCTATAATGGCAGGCTAGATATCTATATTTGACTGAAATGAAGAAATATATCACTGCACATTCTATTTCAGTGAAAATATACATACATCCATCCTGCATGTAGCAAATGTAATGTATAGAAAACGTTTTTCAAAACACATAATTCCTTCAGTGATCAGCTCCTAACCTTCACTCTTGCCTCCAAAGTATTAAAACCAAAACACTGCATAAAATATTGCACCTATTCTGTTATGCACCTTCATCTACTGAAAAGTTGGAATACTTTAAATATATTTTATATAGATATAAAAACCACTCTGGATCAAAGCCTACATCCTGGAAGACAATCAAACTCTCACTGATGGTTCAGTTGTTAAATTGGTAAGGTCCTGGAGATCTTCTTGACATTCAGTACTGGGGCCTCTCCTGGTTTCAGCTGGGATGGAGTTGATTTTCTTCCTATCAACAGGTATAGTGCTGTGTTTTGGATTTAGTATGAAAATAATGTTGATAACACACTGATGTTTTAGTTGTTGCTAAGTAATGTTTATAGTCAAGGACTTTTCAGCTTCCCATGCTCTGCCGGGTGTGCAGGGGGCTGGGAGGAAGCATGGCCAGAATGTCTGGCCCAGCTGTCCAATACCCCAGCTGGGGTATTCCATACAATATGACGTCATGCTCAGCACATAAAGCTGGGGGAAGAAGAAGGAAGGAGGGGACGTTCGGAGTGATGGTGTTTGTCTTCCCAAGTGACTGCTATGCGTGATGGAGCCCTGCTTTCCTGGAGATGGCTGAACACCTGCCTGCCGATGGGAAGCAGTGAATGAATTCCTTGCTTTGCTTTGCTTGTGTGCGCGGCTTTTGCTTTACCTATTAAACCGTCTTTATCTCAACCCATGAGTTTTCTCACTTTTACTCCTCTGATTCTCTCCCCCATCCCACCGGGGGGAGTGAGCAAGCGGCTGGGTGGGGTTGAGTTTCTGGCTGGGGTTAAACCATGACAGTCCACATCAAAAATACAAGTCAGTAGTTGTGGAGCTGTGTTAGCAGATGGGACAGTTGCTCTCAGCTCTGGAGCATGCAACGTTCATGCCCCCTGACAGCAAAGCATACGGTCTAATAAACATTTAACGCTCTGCTCTTGAGATGTTTAGTATTCACCTAATGCCCTTCTGAGAGAAAGTCTTATGGGACATATGTGGCCAACACTTCCCACACAGTGTAAGTATAACCTTTATATTCTGCTTGGCACATACTATTTATACTTCATGGTTTTAGTTTGTGAATTCTGCAGCATTTAACAACTTTTATGATGCTACATTTAGAGATGAGACCAGTAATACAGAAAGGCGGCTGAGGCTGAGCTTGTCACAAATTTTGCAAATTTTGTTGTCTTTGGAGAATCTCAGTGATACGGACTGACTGTGACCATAATCTGGGCTCCGTGGTTCAGCACCATGCACTGGCCCGCATCTCTTGGGCAGCCACTGCAAGCTGGATCTTGCCCTCACAGGAGGAGAACCGGGTGGACTGACCCTGCAAACCGCAGCGGGTTTTGCTAGGATATTTTAGTAAATTACTTTTGCTAAGATATTTTAATAGATTCATACACTTTTTAAAGGAAAATTAAACTATCAATCAGGTTAAATAGTTTGACTGCTGCAGTGAATACCAGTGTTAGATGCAAATCCCTAGTGCTGGTTTCCTGTTTCCAGGTGAGACCACCTCTCTGCTCGCATTCACTAGCCATCTCCCATCTGCCCACAAGTTGACCTTGACTCAGCAGGGCTCATGGTGAGTTGCTCTTTCCCAATCCATTCCCAAGGTATGGCTTGTGTTAGGTGTTTCCATGTGTTTTCTCACATGTGCCTGATTTACTAAGTGGAGCAGGTGACTCTATGGGACTGATCTGGCTCATCAATTTCTGGTATTTCATTGGCCTGGATGTGGTTTACAGACTTTATCAGGGTCAGTGCAGATGCACTTATCGATGAACCTCATCAGAAAGATACCAGGTGGCCGACAAAGGTGTCTTTGGGAGGTCAGACAGCCCATTATTAAAGTTTTTAAATATGTTCATTATTTCTACTTATTTACTTTTCCAATAATCATATTACTCGAAGTAAGTTATAACTCGAAGGACCTTCACTACAGAGGGTATGCAGTGAAAAAGATGAACAGTGAACACCTTAGGCTTGCTGCTGTAGGTAGACTTCACCCTCACAGATGACATATAACACTCTCTCCATTTAAAAATAGGCCAGGGGTATTAGTTCATGTCTCTATGGCTTTTCTGAGCTTGGGAAATCACTTTGGGTATCACTTTCCATCTGACAAGGAAGAAAGGTAGGAAAACATATCTCTATTCAGAAAATCAACATCAGGCACAGCTTTTCAGTGTGGTTTTATTTTTTTTCTCTTTAACACTTTCAAGGTTGTATCACCAGACATGATAAACAGTAAATGTGCTATGAGAAGACATTTAGCACAGACAACATTAGCATCATTGCTGCTACTAGTTTAAAAAAAACCCAAACCAAAAAACCCAACAAAACCCCCATCCTCCAATGATTAGAGCTGTTTTCTTATGTAATTAAACCAACCAGCTCATTAGCATTAACCATACTACACATTCTAATGACCCAATTTATTTTAAACTACAGATACAAGCAGATCTGATAAGGCCACAGTATCCTAATTCTAAAATAATTCCCAATTTAAAGCAGCCTTCTAGGCATTGGCTGCCACTTCAAACCATGTCCCACTACAATTGGACTTACTCAGCAGACCAGTCCAGTTCAATGTAAAGGAAGTGAGAGAAAGAACTTGCAAGCTTTTGACTCTATGTTCTTTATGGGAATTTGCTGAGTTTATTTTAATTTAAATGTATCTAAGGACTAAAAAGCAAAACTATTATGGAAAATGAACTCTTTCCTTTATGTTACAGATTCTTCTCTCTCCCAAGGGCAGCATCTGGCAGATGGTATGATACGTTGTGCTGGAATGCAGCTCATACGTATTTAAGAAGCAAGCTGTAATTACAAAGGCAAAGCTTAGAGGATGATTTCTTTTGACACAGCATTTTAGTCCCAAACACCAGCCAGATTTCTTGGCCCTCCTTGGCTTTAGCACTTCAGATAAGGAACCATAGACGCATTCCCAGTAGTTTTATAATGCGCCCAGAAAATGACCGTGCTTACATGATGGTGACTACCTCAAAGCAATGAATGGCCTGTGCTCTGAGCCCCCAGGATCCAGCCCAGGTGCCATGCAAAAGCTGTGTGACTCCATCAACACAATGCTGGGCCTGACCTCCTTCTGCTTGGTGCCACTCTAACACAGTCAAGGGGTTTTGGCCAGCTCAAAGCACAGGCAGAATGTGTTCGCGTCTTCACACAGCATATAGAGTAGCCATACATTGAGTGGAGTCACTGGCTGCCACACTGGGGTGTCTCCTTCCATGCAACTTCAGTGCTTATCAGTGATCCTCGTTAGGAGAGGATTTTGAGCATAAATCCAATAAGCTCAAGTTATCTTCAAAGAGGAAGGTCATTTGCTGTGATCAGACAAGGTGGGAGACACTTGCCTTTCAGAAGAGTTCCATTAAATGAAAAAATAAACCTCTCATTAGTGAGGAATTTAGCTTAAGACGCTAAAAATCTACATCCTCGTATTGATTCTGGACACACTTAGTAGACAGATTAATTTAAATGTTTACTGTATCTAATCTTTCATTATGTGCATCTCAATGTTTCATAGGTCAATTTACCTTAGGTATGGAAAGATCAAACAGTAGAGATGCAAACTATATATAACTTCTATGCAAAAACATCAGAACATGACATTAATCTCCTTTCTAATTTCCTACGCTCTCATTTTTGTCATGCAAGGTGACATCCCTCACAGCAACAGGGTGATTTATATTGTGGAGGGTAATTATTCTTAACTATCTTTAATATTGGTGCAATAGCTCATCCATCTTAAAGCAAATGATATATGCAAGATTATTTATTCAGGACAGGCATTGAATCATTAAAAAAAGACTCTTATTCCTGAATAAATATCTGTGTTTGTCTCTCTGGTATCAAGTAAATTACATACGTCCATTACAAGTATGTGTAACCCGCCCCAAGTAAATGGACTCTAAAATCTTATGGTGAAATACCTCTCTGAAACAGAATAAGGACTTGAAAAATAAAACTAAAGGGAACTTATCATCTTATTTCCACAGTATAAAAATTGATATAAGTATGATGACATAATGTCAGAAAAGCAGAACCAACAAAATAATCATATGTAGTCTATTCTGGTCTAACAGTGTCAAGGATTTTTATGTGGACTGCATGAAGGGCAGCATTATGGTTTATCCTTATCCATGTATTAACATCTTTATGTGTAATAATTAATCTCCTCAAAAACACTGTGTTTTTGATAGACTTGAAACTTTCTTCATTATTTCTCCCCAAATTGATAAAGGCTGTCGATTGTAATTGCCTTAAGTTTCTGCTTGCTTATGTCTGGGAATGAATGAGGTTGGGCTCTTTGACTACAGTCTAGTGACCAAAAGTTTTGTAGGATCTGTTTGGGTTGACTGCTTTCCACTGAGAAAGCATGTAGCAAATCTAATCTCCTAGGCTTGCATCTTACCTGTGGAGATGGAAGTCTACTATTTCTTGGCTTTAAATTGACAGATGTTCTCTTTTACTTACCAGAAACACATGGATGTGAGAGGCAAATGAGGGGATTCCAGTGAAAGGAATGGGGTGGTGGGAACAAGGTACTTTCTCCCAGTTAAACATTGAGCTACTGTTTAATGCTGGTTGGATAGCTCTTCCGAGGCCCACACTAGAAGGACTCATGCAGGACCATGCTTTCCTAGCTAACTTTTGAGGATGTTGTGCAAGGCAGTATAAAAAAAAAAAAAAGTCTTGTAAAGGCTGGAGATATGGTGTCTGCTGCTTCTTCCCCAGCCCAGACCTCTTGGTCATTCACAAACAGTGTTAGATTGCTCCGAAGTGACATGGCAAATCCAAGTCTGTAGTTACCTGCCACTTCATTCTCTCCTGGATATTCACAGATAGTTTGATTACTTTTTATGCTGTTTTTCTTCCTACTACCATGTGCTTGCACTAAGGGTCCCCACAGTATAACAGCCTTTGTACTTCGAATTCCTCCACAGTGATAGCAACAAAGATAGCAGCTGCCATCATTGTTAAGTTCAGGGCAGTCTTGACCATTTTTTTTTTCTCTTTGATTCATTTATTCTCATGACAATATTGCTCTCCATCTCCTTTCTCTCCCTAGTAATTGCCTTCTTGTGGGTGAGCTGCCTTGTCTCTTCCAAACTTTCATTTTGCTAGGCCAACAAGTCAATTTTCTATAGAGGTGGCAGAGTTAAATATTGCCCTCTAAAATCAGAGGTAAAACACAGGTAGAGAGAAAGTTCAGAACAGACTGAGGAGTTCTAGGATAGCATTGGAGGACTGTCAAACACAAGCTGAAACATGCAGTTTTAAAAATTTTTGCTCTTGGTTTTCTGTTAAAATGCTCATATTCCATTGTCTGCCTCAAATTAAACATACATCCATTGAGAGAGGAGGGTCTGTTCATTTTTAAGCACATTTGGCTACCTCATGCTGAAATCTAGGAAAATAGAAACCAGCAGTCTTAGAAGCCAAGCAAACCTCAGCTTGGGCTTATCCAAAACTTATGGAGTTCAATGGAGAGATTGTCACAGTCTTCAGTGTGTTTTGAATCAGTTCTCCTTGAAAGCAGCCATCATCAACCCCTGCTGTGAGGAGGACAGAAAAAAACCCAAAGACAATTGGAATAAAATCCAACCCTCTACTGAAAAATCCCCTGGTCTTTATTTAAGTGTCAAATGTAGAAGAACGAATTACTGCAAATTTTTCTTCCATGGGAATTACCCAAATAAGTTTTTGCTTTGTAAAGTTGGGGTTCATGTTTTGTGGCATCACTTCTCTTTCTTTTACAGGAATTACCTCAAATATAAAATTCATGCCTGAAGAGAGAAAAATCAATCAAAGCATAATAACTTATTCAATAGTATAGACTAGTGCTGCCAGTGAAAATTGATAAAGGAATAATCAGAGTGCATTAGACCCCATCCTTTCCTGAATTACATGAATGCAGCTCTTGATGTAGCAGAGGCAGTTTTAATACTTCACAATCTATACAAAAAGCATGGGCCCAAATCTCCTCCCATATTAATTTTATGCCAGGGTAATTTCATACATTTTAATGAGATCACATTGCATTCACACCAATGCGAGAGATTCAAGAAAAAGCTTCCACAAATACTGTCCCTTTTTTTTTTTTTAAATAGGGGGAAAATCTATAATTTGGACATAGTAATTTTCAGAAACATGTTTCTTTTCCTTTGTGGAAGGATGATCTACAATACCATAAATACAAATAATGGCCATTAAGCAAGGTTCATGTGTTATACTGTCAAAAAATACTGACCTGAAGACCAAAAAAAGAAAAAGAAAAAAATAATAATAAAAAATCCCTAATAAAAATATTGATTCTAATGTGAGGTCGAGTAAATTAACTTTTTGTTATAAGAGCAGCCATCTAAAAGTTTCATCCTGAACTATTTAGCTTTCCTTTTTTTTTTTTTGTAATTTTTTTTCTTTAACCTTCATTCAGTCTGCATCCTGAAGAAGGTCTCTCTGCTAATAAGGTTACTCGTTCAGCCCTTCTCACCTCCTGTAATTTGCCTGAATTACGGAAGGCAAATTAAGCCAGCCAGCTCAAAACAATATTAACAGACTGGTGCTACCATCATAATTAAATCACAGCAGATGCAAAGGGACGATGGAGACTTGGTTGTAAATCTATCAAGTGGTTCTGATGACAGTAATGCCTTTTATTAGGGAAAACTATCATCATTTTTATGATCTAATGCACATTTACCCTTTTCTTGCCCTTCAGTCACCAGGTAGGACATAAGGTAAATTGGATTCCTGTATGTTAATGTTTTTTTTCCTAGTTAACTGATATTAATATTATATTCTACATTATTTAGTCATTGCTTTTGCACCTACACTAGGTGCTGTCAATAAGGGAGAATCACTTTTTTTGAGAAGTATTAGTGTCCTGCACCGTTATCTCAACAAGAGCCTCATGCGATGGGCTCCACAAGAGACACAGACTCTGCCTGTTCGTCCTCTGAGCAGCCATAAGCCTCAGTGTCCTGAGCTGGACCCAAGCAGGAGCTGCAAGAGGGCTGTGGTGGAGTAACGACAGGTCTGTGAGGAGCATAGGACAGAATCTTCTCAGCCGGAGGGAGGTGTGAACCCCAGTTTGAAGTCCCTGGAGGCATGCACTAATCACTCGGTTAACAGCAAGCCCACTGCCTCCTCCAGCCATAATTTAAAAGCATGCAATAGGATATTTGACAAAAAACAACTACCGGTGTTTGCCATCAGATGTGTGGTTGATGCTGAGCATCAAGGAGGAAGGGATGCGTCGCCTCGAAAATTCAAACGTCATTATAGTTTCACACGATGTCCTGTGCAAATGGGGTTAGTGGCACCTTAGGGTACGTGGACCTGGATACCTCAAAACCCCAGGCCAAAGAGAAATGTCAGTACTTAGTGACTCCTTAGTGCCTTCCTCTTTTGGGTTCTGCTCCAAGGCACCCTCCTCTATCCCTGCTTGCAGGGCAGGTGCCTCAGGGTTAGGTCTGGACTTGGGCACTGCTGACCAGGAGGGAGCACACAATATGGTGTTTATACTTGCAACATCCCATAGGGTTGTCACACATAGCCATCTCTTTGGGTATTTATCAGGCCACCAGTGTGGGTGGCCAGCCTTGGAGATGTTGATGCTTTTCTCGTTCCCACAGGACTCTGGGGTGTACTCAACTGATACCCTTCATTTGATTTTAGCTTGTTGGCTTCCTGTGCTACCCGGTCTACACATCTCTGCTTGTTTACACTTGAGAAAGAAAATCAGCTCAGAAAAAACAAGGCTCTTTTCCTTAGCTTGGTGCATCAATCAAACCAAGCAAGGGGAAATGAAGTGGAGATGGAGTGTGACATCTGGGGAAAAGCCTTCCTTTGATCTTTCTTGATATTGTTGCTTACAGCTAAAGGGGAAAACACTTCACTATCCCTTCATTACTCTCTGGTATGTGAGGTAATTGTTTTGGATAAGGGTAGTGGTTGAATGTCTACATCCTGCAGCCTATGCTGGGGAACAATGTTGTGATGTTAACGTAGTACAAGCCACAGAGGACAGCTTATCTCATGGGAAAACCTAATTAATAGACTGGTGTTCATCCAGACCTAATATTACCTATAAATTGTCCAACAAATTTTAATTATGTCAGAGAGGCTGCAAGATAAAGACATGATTGGAATAGTGGAGACACCTCCCATTGCACTCCTTCTCCTATTACAATGCTGTATGTGCTTGCTAACTTGCCTGTATATCATATCTGTTTACTCAATTAAGTATGAAATACCTACATTTTACTCTGTTAATTAGCCCTTTAGTGTTATCCATGGAGAAAGATAGCCCTACTGTCTTCTCTGGTTTGATCTGCTGAAATGAAGGTCTGGATGGCTTGTGGTTGTAGAATAGGTGCATGAAGACATCCTAGATGGTAATGCACTTTTTATCATAATAACTTTTCCTGCACCAGGTGATAGTAACTTTAATCAGAAGAAGATATTTCTCATAATCAGAATGAACAGAGAAGGTGTTTTGATCATGGATGTCATCTGAATTCTCAGTTCAGCAATTATGAACTACAAAGCTTTTTTTTTTTTTTTTTCCTTTTAATGCCAAATAACGCAAGTCTTCCCCTGGAACAAATGATGGCTTTGCCAGTCTAGGGGTTTAAATAGATTAAGCTAACATTTGGCAGGTTGTCCTTTCCAAACCCTTTACAGTCAAATCCTTTCTCTCCATGTAGTCAGAGAATTCAGATGCATCCATGCCTTGGATGCTCTTTCAGACATATATCGAAACATTCAACCTTCTGTGTTGACAATCTGTGCTTTATGTGGGGGATCCCTATATGACAGTTAGAAAACCACAGCAGAAAGCAGCTTCCCGTGTCTGGAGGAGCATATTACGCCTTGCAGAGTATGTTACACTCACTGATCTTAGTTTCCATAGTATCTTGGCTGGCTAGAAGACCCCATCTCTTCTTAACATACGATGATCTGAAACTAGTTAACCACACTTAAATTACTTTCCACTTAGATGACTTAGATGCTTGCCAAGCTGTGGAAACTCCTGTTAGCGCAGGACATCACAGTGGCCCTTGCGGTGAGGTGGGCTACCTTGGCATCCTCGGACTATTCTAGCCTCTGGTTCCTAAGTCTTGGTTCTCATCATCAAGGAACACAGCAGCCTGGCACAAGCGTTTCTGAGTGGTGCCCTTACAGTTTTAAATCATTCCCATCCTAGAAATGTGACCAACAGTTCTGCCTCTCAGGCATAACAGTTAACCCAACAAGCAGCTAATTTCCCCAAGACTCAGGGGGACAGTTCCTACACCTATTTCTTCCATTTTTCTAACTTCTTCCATGTTCATAACTCTTTATAAGAACGACAGACATTAAAAACATGCAAACATAACACTGAGATTCTCACACTGACCTTCTCTGAAAACCAAGAGAAAAATGAGCCATGCGTGACAAAGACTAGGCACATCAGTGCAGTGCCAGGAGGTGAGGAGGTGCTCAGTGATATGGTGGTATGGGCAGAAAAAGACACCTCTGCAGAAAAGAATACAACTGAAATTCGATTAAGAATTCACTGTTATGGTTTTAAGTAATTAAACCAGAAAAACTTTCAGCCCTAGCAGCTTGTGAGGTCCTCTTCTTTCTTCATGAGCTTTACAATTCTCCTGGTTAAGCAGACAAAGGCTGGTGACTGCACAGTCCCAGTTAGTGGCTTTTAACGCTGCCACCCATTACATCTTTTTACCTAAGTGCCTCCCTGTCCATTTATCTTCAAGCTGCTCTGTGAAACCTGTTCGCTATTCTAAACAATCTGGGTTAATATAGAACATAAATTCATATAAAGGATACTTCTTTTCAATATATGTGCAATAATACCTCCAGCGAGTTTCTTTCTCTGTGGCCTAAGCATTATAAATGAATAAACCAAAACATAGCAGAATACTGTAGGATCATTACAAGGGTCTGCCTCTAATCTTGTCGGTCTGACAGATATTGAAGTAAACAGTTCAAAAAGTTTGTTGTTGTTTTTTGTGTGTGGTACAGCAGCAAAAATGGGATATTGTTTAACCACTGTTCTGAACAATTCAGAATTTAAGGAGCATTAGATCAAAGATTGTGATCTATGTCACTAAGAAATGATTAGTTAAAACCGGGCATCTAGTTTTGAACTTTGTATTTGGACAAACTGTAATGGTCCATGTCAAAACCATGCAGTAGAAGATCTTTGACCTCTGATCTCAGGTCTCTCCTCCTCCCAGATGAGGGACTTTTTTTACTGAATTAAAGCAAAATTCACTAGTCACTAGAGTGCCCTGAAAAAGTGAGAAACAAAGTGGTTATTACTAGTTTCTCTACAATAGCAAATTGCTTCTGTTTTAAATATTTCTCAGGAAGGACTTTTTTTTCCCAGGTCCCTCAAATAAAGCCAACAATTCCAGAGGGGGTGACAGTACTTGTATTTATTATCTGGCAAAACTTATGTAGCACAAGATTACATCTGTCTATATTTTTTGGCTGTTTTGTGGGAGCTGATGTTATCAGAAATGAAATAACCAACTTCTGAGAATGCTTCCTTTTGGTTTATTGCCTCATTTTGTTTTATGAATGCAGCCTCCATAGTCTTTTGGTTTTATTCAGGCTTTCCATGTTGCTGTGCCTGCTACTCTAGCTAGTTGTGTCATCGCTTACACTATAAAACCCAGGGGCTCTATCTGGACATAAAAATAACCTCATCTGAAATTCGTGAACCTCCACAAAATGAATTTGAAATAACAACAATAATAAAAAGCTTCATGCATTTAGAAACAAATCAGTTTGTCCTTTTTGTAACGTAAAAAAAAGAAATCTTAAAAATGAAAGACGATAAAACCCCACCTTTGTCTTAGTTGCAAGCCCTCTCTGTAACCAGCCAAAGGAGTAAATTCCTCCAGCAGAGAAAGCCCGTTCAGAGACCACGTGTGCAAGCTTCTGCTCCAACCAAAAACACCCCTTCAATGTAAGGAGGACACTGCAAGAGAAAAGAGCTGGGGAACTGACCTCTTATGCCAATTCCTATTCAACATATAATCTCACAGCCCAGGGGGAATGAATGCTCATGGCTTTGGGAGGAAAGAAGAGGGCTGAAAGAGAAAAATATAATTTTCCCTGAATAAAATGCAAGATTCCTAAATATATGTCGCCCTCTCCTCCTTCCGAGAGCACAAATTTCTATCAGATCTTTCCCGAACCTCATTTGATTCCCAGCAGTCCTCCATGCCTTTTCCTCTGGAGGCCTTGCACGTATGCACATATTCCAGTTTTCATTTGCTGTGTCTGTGCCTTCTATTTTTCAAAGCTAATAGACGAGTCTGATGTTTTCTACTATTTTATATTCTGGAGAAGTTTTCCAGCAAAAACCTTGTGAAAAATTGCAGTATGCAGCTTTAACTCACATGCTGCAGGTTGCCTTCTGGAATTGGAGTTTCTTCATTTGCCCAAGCAGAATATGCTCCATGTAAGGCAGAGATGTCAAACACATTCAAAGAAAAAGGACAATTACAACCTTTAGCCATGGTCTGTAGTCTTCCTCTGTAAAGTTCGAGCCTCATATTACACTCAATAAACAGCCTCTCTTTAAACTAAATATATAGACCACTTGCTCATGCAAATTACATTATCCCGAGTGGAGCATACCATTACAGTAATTGCATTTACAAATGATGTGAGCATGCCTAAGCCTTTTGGGAAAAGTTTTTTTCCTCCACCTACATTAATCTTAAGATTCAAGGCTCCATTGGGATGAAGGGCTTATTCACACCTCAGGCTCCCTGTGACAGCCCTCCATCAATTCGAGTTGGCGAGCTGCCTTGGGAAGCAAGGGGAGGAGTGGGCATTTGCCCGTGATTCTCCAGACGGTGCTCCTGGTGTGGCCATTCACATCTGAGTGATAAGTGAATATAAAATGCCCTCAAGTGAAATGGGAACATTTTACACCTCCTTTGTTCTGAAAGTAATTGTGTAAGAAGAATGACAGCATCAATGTGAAGTTATAGTTTAAAAAAAAAAAGAAATTAAAAAAAAAAAAAAGAGTGGTTATCCTTAGGAAGGAGGTGCGTAAGGAGGTGAATAAGGCTATGAAGCAACCTTTCCCCACCAGCTTTCTACTAATATTTATTTTTGAGAATTAAAAATCTCTTTCAAATGCAAGTAGTTACATAGAAAAAATCACCTCATAAACTGCCTCCAAATCTTTCTGCTGTGAAAACCAGCGATCAACTAGTAAAAAAGAAGATGGGAGTTCAGGTTCAGAGGAGGAAAATACCACATCAACAAGAAGGTATTTTTGGCGCCTGAGATATAATGTGTTATATGGAATTTAGTCATGATTTCAGCACTTAGACTCCATGGCTTATTCCAGAGCTGTGATGAAGATGTGATGGCCCAAAAAAGCCAGATCTAGGAAGACCTGTCTCGTCTTAGATATAAAACTGTAATTCCAGTAAATGGTGTCTTAGATAACAGAGAAACTCAGGGTAAGGGATAGGGGCATTTGAATAACCTACACCAGACTGATATAACTGAACATATTTCAGAGAGGGTCTGCTAAGGCATTTTCAACAGAAAAATGAGCAGTTGGATCTGATAGGAATTTCCTTGCCCTCATGGGAGAAGTGAAACTTCCGAAAAAGGGGGCATGACCACATCCAAGCAGATCTGCAGCCCCCTCTGCTCCTACTGCCGAGTCAAAGGGGACTAGCTAGGGAGAAGAAACCATTAGGAACCATTAAGGCTAAGAGCAAGCTTGCAGATGTTTGAAAGGATTAAATAAAAGCACGAGGGTGGTTGCAAGGAAAGGCAGATGAGACCTTAAGCAGTCTGCGGCTTGATGGCACATTCCTTGAGTGACAGGAGGCACTAATGGATCTTGGAGGAGGTAAGGACAGAAAGAAGAGATGTTTGCACTGAGTAAATCTCTCCCTGGGGGGTAGATGAGCAAATCAGATAGATTGTGAAGCCCTGTGGCAGCAAATGCTTACAGGTGGGGAATGGAATAGAAAGCAGGGAGGAAAACCGTGTCCCAGATGGGTGCAACAAGCCTTGCTCTGGGCTGTCAGGGCAGCATCAGCCTGGCTGTGACATTATGAGCAACCGCAAAGGATGAGGGAAGAGACCTGTCTTCTGCTGGGCTGGTGGGACCAGCCAGGGCACCAGGGGTGGGATGTTTCTTGGTCGGCAGTGGGGATTTGCAGCTCCACCGCTTAACGACTGCTAGGTAAAGTGTTGGGACCGCTGCCACAGCAGCATAGCAAATCAGCATTAAGAGCTGTCAAGAGGACACTGTTATTAAGGTAAAGCTGCTCTTAATCAGTTCAAGGAAGCTGCAAAATTAGTCTCCCCTAGGAGAGCGGCTGAACAAATGTGGCACAGAGAACAAGAAGGGGATTGTTTTGTCAAGTCAGTATGGGAAACTTGGGCTAGAAACCCTGTGATTTCAGTCCCAAGAAGGCAAAGCCATAAATTTAAATACATTTGTATCTGCCTTCCCCTCCTAGTCCCCACCTTCCCTTTCCTCCCAACCTCTCATTGGCAGCACTGGCACATGGAGAAAATACAGGTACAACCCTGCTGTGTCCATACCAAAAAGACGTTTGTTGTGGCCTTCAGGGGCAGAAGGGTCAAACCAAATTTCTCTGTATCCACATGGCCAGTCCTGAGGCCGGGTCCTTCAGCTTCCCCGGGTGCATGAGCACCGGCAAGGCACAGAAGGCAAGATGCCAACAGCAGCGAGGGGAAAGGTACAGCAGAGAAAGACCTTCTATGTGGATGACCTTTAGGAGCGATTATATACAAGCATCAGGCAGAGATGAGGAGGAAGAATGAGTAGAGGATCTGCCGTTGCATGCAGTGTGATTTGGTCCCAGGGTAGAGAGGGAGGGATGGATTTGCTGATGTTGTAAAGAAACATGACAAGGACAAGTGAATTTCAGCTGGCTGGAGCCTCAGGGGAAAGCGTGAGCGCAGTAGCAAACATCCTGCTTAGCCTCATTAAACCAGAAAGCTCCACGCTCTGTGGCATGGGTGTGCTGTAGCATTGCTGTTGTCTATGACTCTGGGATGGCTTTTTGCTGGAGTTAGATGGAAATGCTCAGAAAAAGGAGAGCGGGCAGCTCTCGGCTCGTCCCAGGCTAGCTCAGCTCCCAGAGCAGTTGCCCAGGACGCAGCACTCCCGTGGCCTCGCAGGACCTGGGGACCAAGAGCACCTCGGCAGCTGCCCGCAGCAGACATCTGCAGGCGGTATCCTGGGGCTGCGAGGGTGCACTGCACTCTCGGATGGGGCTCTCCCCCAGTACGGTGAAACACATGACTGCCCTGCATCAGACATGTTCTCAGCCCTCTGGACATTAATTTCTCTGTGAAGACCCACGTATCCCCACCTCAGAGTCCTTTTCTACAGCCAGACCAGCAAAAAGAGTTTGTAAATGCACCGGTTATAAACTCAGGACAGACTGTGCCAGTACCTGAGCAGTTTCCGAGTGAGTTGTAGGTGTGCAATATAAAGATTCAAATACGCCATCTACTTCATTTCAAGCAAATCTTTCTCTCCAGGACATTAAACACTAAATAAAAGCTGCTGTAATGCCTGGGGTATTCAGTTTCTCTAATGGTATAAAGCAGACCAGCCTCTTAGGGATTTTTCTAATTGGCAGAAGGTGATTAAACGGAGAGCGGTAAGACAGGAAGTGCCCTAGGTGTTAAATACTTAAAGCTGGTTTGTGCCATTGTGAGTAAATGGAATCAATGCTCTGTATCATTATTTAAACACTATAATTAAATTTGGAAATTCAGGTGCTTAATGTTCCCTCTGGCCCGCAGCCAGAAAAAATTACGGTCAAAAGAGAGGGGGCCAATAAACCATTAAGGCAACTCAGGTGCGCTGGAGATCAGAGGAGAAATTAGTTCCAGGGTACTAATTGAAATCAGTGGACTTAAAGTGAGACCCAGTCGATCTCAGGGAGTGAGTGAGGTTTGCTCTCATTTTGTGTTGGTTCGGAGAGCTGTTTTCTGGCACTCCGTGCCTCCACCTTGGGTTGCTTCTCCATCATCTCTGTTGAAGTGACCACAGTGCTACCTTGGGGAGGATTTTGCAGTGATATTTCCCTTGAAAGGCTGCTGTTCTCCATAGCATCAGCCAAAGCACAGCTACTCTAAAAACATCTTTAAACTTTCACAAGCAGAAGAGAGAGGGACCACTGTTTCTAACGATGGAGTCCCACTCCCAGAAGAAGGACCTACTCCTGTCCCTGAACAGATTGTCACCGCTCTTAAGTGGCCCTTGAGCACTTTTCTGCATGATCCCCATCAAGGGACAGCAATGACACTCTCTTTGGCACCTCTGCACTTCAGTCCTTACGTGGCTCTGAGCTGATTATTTAGATAACGGCCGCAGAGAATACCTGGTATGGTCTCAGCCCAGTACTTATGGCTTAGAAACTAGCAGACCTGGTCTAAATTATTCTATACTAGTTGAAGCAACTTTTGTGCCTTCTTTAGGTGGATGTACATGTAACAACAGGCTGAATAGTGAGCAGTACGTCACCTTCTCTGGATCTGCCTTCTGGGTAAGGCATTTTCCTACACAGTAGGAATATTGGGTTCATGTCCCCATTTTTAATGTGACAGAGTGGGGGCATGATGATAATATTTCTGCCTCCATCATCTACAAAGGATAATTTAATTTTGGTTCCCCTCAGGTAGCCGAATAGCTAGGAACTGATGTCAAGGGAATCCACAGTGAAAATAAACTTTGATTGGCAAGGCCAGTTGGCCACCGGAGCAGATTGCAAAGGTTTTCCAGCTGTGATGTCTTCGAATCAAGAATGGGAAATCTCCTGGTTAGGCAACTTACTGAGCTCAGCATAGAAGTAAAAGAGTGAAAGGTGCCTGATAGTAGGATAAGGTCAAACTAACTGATCAAAGAGTCCTGTCCAGTCCTCGTCTGTGAGAATCTATGAATCATTGGTGCCAAAAGTTTTTGCAGCCACTAAATTTGTGATGCAATGCTGGATTTACTGTTTTTAATTTCAAGATTAATAACTAAAGATAATTGATGCCAAAGTCTTAAAAGCAAAATTAATCTTATGTATAACCCCAGGACAGCATATTATCCAATCATATTTATGCTACTTGTAGCAAAACTGTGCCTCCCATTGCTTGAAAAATAATACTGTGGAACAAGGTTTGTAAGGGGGTTTCTTATTTTCATCTAACAAGTTTTAAGGTCAAGCTCAGTTGTATTGACAAGGCTTTTAGTAATTTTGAAGAACTGGGAAAATAGGACAATCAGTAGTTTTCAATGCATTGTCCTACCAGCGTTGCATTCAGAGAGATAAGTGTCCTCATTCAAGCTGCATTTTTCTTAGCATATTTTAACAGGTATATCTGTCTTTGGCAATCCACTTTAGGGAAAAAGAAAATAAAGATCAAAGAAAATTACAATGTGAACTGCAGAAAGATACCTTCGAGCACTTTCTATAAAGATGAGATTGCCTACTAGAGATGATCTCCAGAGCAGTTTCCATGGTACGTGCAAACAACCTTAATGCAAAAATATGCCCAAGACTCTTTCAGATGTTCTTTTATCTAAAACAAGCAGCATAAGTAGTTTATTCACACCACCACCTTACTTCACAAACAATGCCACTGAAATCAGCAACAAGGATGACTAAATCAGTCCCTGGGTAGTCATGCTTTTCAAGGGGATTTAAGTTCTGCAAGATGCTCAGCAGATCCTGCAGAACTGACATGGACCTGGGGACAATTAAGACTTTGCAGAATCAAACTGATAATTATCAGGCTTTGATTAGTGTTACTTCCTGGGTATGAAGCTTCTATTTCAAGTTTTGATGTCATAATTAATTTCTCTAACTTTTTCTCATTGCAGCTTCTCAAAATAAAGTCATCAAATAACTTTGGCATACAGATATATGAATGCCTCACAGTTTATTGGAGGTGATACTGATGACTTTTGGGGCATACTAATTAACCCAATGATTCTTTTACATTGTCCAGGCTCGAGCAAATAAAAAAACCCTGATTTTCAGATACATTTCCCAATTTGTTTAAATATATATAAAAATAAATTATATACACAAATATAGATATTTTTATATAGTGAGATGATAATTCTTATGTTGGTGTAGTAGAGCCTAAACAAAACACACTACTTACTTAGATGTGTATCTCTCACCCTTACATCAGAGGTGTCACCCTTAGATCTCAGGTATTACCCTTAGACAGTAAACTCCTTGCGGCAGGCAACAGCCGTGCTCTTGCTATGTAGTAGAAAAAGTTGATGTTACACAGCTGTTCTGTTTTGTGGTTATGTTTGTATGAAAGAGGAATAGAAGTAGGGCTTGTTGTCTTTTATAGTAACACTTACACGTGTGATTGGTTGGATGGAGAGATTAAGGCTTTTGATGTGTAGGATAGGCAGAGATAGAGTGGGCTGTCCCATTCCCAAGAAATGTGGTGGGTATATAGCAGTTGTCTGTGAATGCAGAGGCCTGGAAAGTGTCCATCTAGGATCAGTGGTTTTGGTGCTGCAGAGGTTCCCAGCAGTGGTGGCTGTGATAAGTGAGACCTCCACAGCCTGCTCCATGAAACAATATTGAATTCACAGCATCTGCAGTTAAAAGCTTGCTGATGTGCACGTTGATCTGCCAGACATTTTGAGATTACAGATGTTTTGGTCTGAAACCTTTGGGAACACAAACCTATGAATTAGATCATTCATCTGGGAGGGAGGAGAGCTGGTTTCTTTAAGAGGAACAGCCTTTTAGAAAATAATGTGGATGGGAATTAGCAGGCTTGAGAAATAGCAGACTCTAGAGTATGTCACTGCCAGTTTATTTCTACATTTGCAGATGAAGGCAGTAGTACGCATACGTGCTACCTCAAGTTTGATAGGACGAGAGGAAATAACCTCAAGTTGTGCCAAGGGAGGTTTAGATTGGATATTGGGAAAAATTTCTTTACTGAAAGAGTGGTCAGGCCTTGGAACAGGCTGCCCAGGGAAGTGGTTGAGTCACCATCCCTGGAGGTATTTAAAAGACGTGTAGATGAGGCGCTTAGGGACATGGTGTAGTGGGCATGGTGGTGTTGGGTTGACGGTTGGATGTGATGATTTTAGAGGTGTTTTCCAACCTTAATGATTCTATGATTCTATGATTCTAAGCTGTGGCTGTTTTTCTGAAAAGGGTTTTAAGACCACATTTTATTTTTAGGAGAAGATCTTAAAATGAATCAAAATTTTTTTTTTTTTTTGGCAAGGGCCATACTGGGGGAAGGCTGAACAACTGTCCTAGCTTGGCACAGACACACATGGGGCTGCATTTGCTCCACAAATAGAGAGCGTCCATCTCCAGCCCCTGCTGTCTGGCACTTTTCACATGTATTAATTCTACAGAAAAAAACCACAACATGAATTTTGTTTTCTTAAAACAGATGTCTAATTAGCTACTGGCTGCTATTTTTTCTCTTAGACATGCTTTTGGGAGATTAATGATAATGAAAAATTGCTGAATCCTCTTTATCCCAAAGAACATTCATTCCAATACTTTAGATCCGATGCCATAACCCACAACATACTGTTGGATGCTTTACTGATTTCAAGTATAATCCCCATCACTGTTTTGGGGGAAGGGAGGGGTTGTTTGGTTTTGTACATCCACGTCTGCTTTGATTCATACGTAATTTATGGTGTGCTTTCAACTGTTCAGTTAACTTGCCTTCTGTGCATATTCCACAAAGAGTTTATAAGTCAGTTATACAAACTTCGAAGAGTTCTACTTTTTGGAATTGTTTGATGGATTACACGTAATTGTATAATAAGATGTGGTGCGCACATTGTCGCAGACCATGCTTAATGAATTGGAAGTAGGAAGCTTATAATCCCACTGTGAACATAAGCATCCGCTGTGTTTGCAGGCTACTAGTTAGAAAAATCCACTGAAGCAAAACATATGCTGCCAAAAAGGAGAGTTTTCTGCTGACAGTCGACCGCTGTATCGCAGTGGGAAGAAAGGAGGCACTGTACTGTACCCTCGCATTGCGATGGAGGCAGGGAGCCTAAAGATCTCTGCCTGTAGAAATTTCCTTGAGCTGAACGGTCTTCCTGCAGAGCTCCAGTTCACTCTCTTTCTCAATTACTTTCATTCAGTCCTCTTCTGCCTCTGCCAGAGAACTTTCTTCTCTGAAAACCCAGCGATGAAAAATCGCTCTCCATCGTAACTGGAAAGTTAAGGGAGATGGCCCAAGGGTGGATTCACACCTCCATTTTAGCTGCCTTTGGCTGCAACCACCACATCTGTTTTTGTCATAATTTTTTTTAAATCATACAGCACTGACCTTCTAGCCCTCCAGAATGTGGGTGGATACTCTTCATATCACACTGTATAAAATTTCTCTGTAATTGAAGTGCGCTATTGAAATAGAAACTCAGATGTTAATTACACTGAGATATCCAAGTCTACACGAATATTCTTTTTCTTAACAAGTTCTGGCTATTTGATCTCTTCATGACAAGCGATGAAACCCCACTATCACAGTGGTGATGGTAGGTCGCTCTACTGAAAGGGCATCTCTTCAGTAGAATTATTTTTATGAACACTTTCAAGTGCTGTCCCATACGTTGAATCATAGAATCATAGAATCATAGAATTGTTTAGGTTGGAAAAGACCTTTAAGATCATCAAATCCAACCATTAACCTAGCACTGCCAAGTCCACCACTAAACCATGTCCCTAAGCACCACATCTACACGTCTTTTAAATACCTCCAGGGATGGTGACTCAACCACTTCCCTGGGCAGCCTGTTCCAGAGTTTGACAACCCTTCCGGTGAAGAAATTTTTCCTCACATCCAATCTAAACCTGCCTTGACACAGCTTGAGGCCATTTCCTCTCATCCTATCGCTAGTTACTTGGCAGAAGAGACCAACACCCACCTCACTACAACCTCCTTTCAGGTAGTTGTAGAGCGCGATGAGGTCTCCCCTCAGCCTCCTCTTCTCCAGACTAAACAACCCCAGTTCCCTCAGCCGCTCCTCATAAGACTTGTGCTCCAGGCCCTTCACCAGCTTCATTGCCCTCCTCTGGACACGCTCCAGCACCTCCATGTCCTTCTTGTAGTGAGGGGCCCAAAACTGAACACAGGATTCGAGGTGCAGCCTCACCAGTGCCGAGTACGGGGGCACGATCACCTCCCTGCTCCTGCTGGCCACACTATTTCTGATACAGGCCAGGATGCCGTTGGCCTTCTTGGCCACCTGGGCACACTGCCGGCTCATGTTCAGCCGGCTGTCAACCAGCACCCCCAGGTCCTCTTCCTCTGGGCAGCTTTCCAGCCACTCTTCCCCAAGCCTGTAGCGTTGCCTGGGGTTGTTGTGACCCAAGTGCAGGACCCGGCACTTGGCCTTGTTGAACCTCATACAGTTGGCCTCAGCCCATCGATCCAGCCTGTCCAGGTCCCTCTGCAGAGCCTTCCCACCCTCCAGCAGATCAACACTCCCACCCAACTTGGTGTCGTCTGCAAACTGACTGAGGGAGCACTCGATCCCCTCGTCCAGATCATTGATAAAGATATTGAACAGGACCGGCCCCAGTACTGAGCCCTGGGGAACACCGCTCGTGACCGGCCACCAACTGGATTTAACTCCGTTGACCACAACTCTCTGGGCTCGGCCGTCCAGCCAGTTTTTTACCCAGCGAAGAGTGCACCTGTCTAGGCCGTGAGCCACCAGCTTCTCTAGGAGAATGCTGTGGGAGACAGCGTCAAAGGCTTTACTGAAATCCAGGCAGACCAAATGCACAGCCTTTCCCTCATCCACCAGGCGGGTCACCTGGTCATAGAAGGAGATCAGGTTGGTCAAGCAGGACCTGCCTTCCATGAACCCGTGTTGGCTGGGCCTGATCCCCTGTTTGTCCTGTATGTGCCACGTGATGGCCCTCAAGATGATCTGCTCCATAACCTTCTCTGGCACCGAGGTCAGACTGACAGGCCTGTAGTTCCTCGGATCCTCCTTCCGGCCCTTCTTGTAGATGGGTGTCACATTTGCTAACTTCCAGTCACTGGGACCTCCCTGTTTAACCAGGACTGCTGATAAAGGGTTGAAAGTGGCTTGGTGAGCACTTCCACCAGCTCCCTCAGTACCCTTAGGTGGATCCCATCTGGCCCCATAGACTTGTGTGTGTCTGAGTGGTGTAGCAGGTCACTAACCACTTCCCCTTGGATTATGGGGGCTTCATTCTGCTCCCTGTCCCTGTCTTCCAGCTCAGGGGGCTGGGTACCCAGACAACAATGGGTCTTACTCCCTTCAGAAGGGAGTCTCCCCTGACAATGACCCATCTTTTTTTATTTATGGAAGCGGTTTTGACACAGGGTGTAGGCCAACTTAACCTTGGTGACACCTCCAAGCTACATGAACCAACGTCCTCATTATTGTTTGGTTCCACTTGCAGAGCCTCGTAGCTATTATGAGCACATTTGGGAGAGGCTTGGCTGTGCAATGGGGCTTTTCATGCCAGATGAAATGGCAGATCTCTTAGGAGTGAATTATTCACACTGACGTCATGACCTTTCATTAATATACTGTTTCAAAAATAAACTTTAATCCTTTTTAATAAGTCTCCCTTGCTTTTTTCTGAACATCTTTTTCTTCTAACTCAGGAACAGACAGATCCTAAAACTTGAACAGAAATTCCTGAGAAGAGTCTCTTTTTTTTTAATCATTCCCAACCTTTTTTGTTAACAAGCTCAGGAAATTAAGAAAAATTCCTGTATTCCTTTCACAAAACACACCAGTAATTTCACCTTCCATGGAAGAAGGTCACTGTAGCCTTACATAATTAAAGTTCCTATCATATCCTACTAGTTATATGCCACTTCCTTTAGGGAAATTATTTCCCAATTCCTGTATCATATTACAAGAAATGTGAGGTATAATAATACTGATTTATTTTTACAGATATTTCCCCTCTCATACAACTAAGATCTGTTTCATTCCCAAACTTCTCTCAGCAATTTAATATTGAAGAGCTCTTACATTCTCATTAGTAAATAATATATCTTTAAATTTCAGCCTCTTCTAAGACTATTGCATTTTTCAAGTATAAAGATTATCTCAGTATCATGATTTCTAACCCAAATTTGGATTACTTGTAAGCTTCTGAATGCAGCACAAAGATTTGCTTACATGCCTTTTTTTTTCTTGCATTTGCATTTGCAAACAATGGGTTTGTAAATCACCTACTCATCCTCCCGAGTGCAGAGTATTTATTAAATGATTGCCAATACATCTTGGGTTTCATGTAATTAAACCATACTCAACCGATGGATGTGCTTCTGTTTTATCTTTCCTTGCACAACAATATTCTTTTCTTTACTAGGTTTTTTTGGGTCACCTTCCCTTAATGTTCTTAAAATCCTGTAAAAATTCTGGAAAAAATAGTAGGACGGTTTATCCTGGGAGTCATAGTTCATTATTTCAGATCAGGTCTGAAGTCAATAGAATGATGCCTCGTAATTTTTGATTAAACCTTTTGATTAAACCTGATGCATCCAACTCAGTTGTTCTCAAATCTCTTAGATCAAGACCTCCTCTTTCTTCTCCTCTTCAATAGCTTAAGCATGGGCAAGGGCCAAAAGAAAGGCTCTTTACATGACTGCTACAGAGTAGAGGTCTTTCTGTGAGACAGAAGAGAGGAAGAGAAATTCAAAATTGTATATGTCAGAGATAAAGGCCTGGAGACTGTGCTTCTCTCCCACTCCGAATGCAACCTACCCTTTGCCATAGTACCCACACTCTCAAATCTCGCTTAATTGGAGAATCAAGAGTTGGCTTTGCTCATATCTTCTTCCTGGATATCACTAAATCACTCAAGTGAAACAAAGACCTTCCCACCCTCTTGAGAAACAAATGCACACGCATTCCCCCACCTCTCAAGATCTTTGAGACACAATCTGTGATCAAAAGCAATTATTCTACCTCTTTCTTACTTTTCTAGATTAAAGTGGTTAAATGCATATGGCTTTCTACCCATCATCACAGCCTGAATTGAAATACAGATTTTGTGGCTGTCTGGAAAGAAAACAGCATTATTTCTCAGGGATCCATTCCAGTCACAACTGTTATTTTATTTTACTGAATGAAGCAGTGCTAGTTCTTGGGTCTGGCCAAGATTATGGAAAAGGTGGCTCGGTTCAGAAAGGGGAACTTGATTATCACAGTGCTGAATTTTTGGGTACGTATCTGTAAGGCACCTTTCTCTGTGCATTTCTTGGTGTTCAGGCTTCATACAAGGCATGGGTATTGTTAGACATCACAGAGGCTCATGTGCTGTGCAAGAGAGCTCTTAACTTTAGCCAATAGGATGCTTTAAGGGAAGGCTTGAACTCTTTGCCCTCTTAGCAATCCTCAGTGGAGTTTCTCCTGTGAATTCGCGCATTGCAATGCTCCTTAATCCCCCTTGTCAGGATTTATGGACAAAACTATTATTGGGGAAAAAGCAAAGCAAAAAACCTAGACACATAGTAAAGAAAAAACCTGCACCTCATGTTGTACTTTGGTGATAAACTTCTACCATTTTGCCTGGGGTAACATCAAGACCTCTAAGGACTACATGGGTTAAGCATTTACATGACATAAGGGTTCAGATCAGGCAGATTACAAGTGTGACCATGGCTCTAGCACATTTTCTGTGTCCTAGCCCCTCTCCAGATGATTAAACTGCTCTTCAGCTCTAGTAGGAGTAGGGAGATTTCAGTTCTAGTTTCAGCTCCTAGTACTGTACCCAAAGGCAAGCAGCCCTTGCAGCAGGGGCCAGGACCATTGAATGAAAGCACCTTTCTCAGAAGGTAAAGTTAAGAATGCAAATTCTCCCAGACCATGATCTTCTTGATCCTTGGTGAATTACTATATAACACTTAGATGGGAGGCATAACACCGTCCCTTCTAGTCATCTTCTGTAAGGACCTTCTTCCAGTGTTTGGTAGATATGGTCCAAGCATACTTACGGGACTACGTAAGCCTCTGGGTATGGAGGCACCCCTCTGTACATGCCAGAACCACAGTGGAGGGCAGAACCATGCCCCTAGGCCACCTCTCAGCTTGACGCCATCTTAGGCAGTGGTTCAAACTGAGAGAGAATTGGGATTTTATCTTAGGGATCTCCATCTCCATCTTAGGGACGGTTGAGAGCAACAACTCTAAGTAGCCTTTCCTAGTTCAGACACCTGAATTCCACTTGGTTTGAGTCATATGGAAAGTTCACATATTCAGAATCTGGCTCTGGGCATTTAATTTCTTCTTGTACATAGCCAAAAATGAGGTCCCAAAAGTTTTATTTGGGCAAATTGCTTTCAAATGTACTCAGCATGTACTTCTACATCTGGCAATTTGTTTATATACCTGTGCAAAAATTCATGAATCTTTCTTTAAGTCTCCAGTTTTGAAAACCTTATTGTAAAGCTTACATGGCTCAAAAGCTTCCACTTCAGTGATTTAGAAAAGAAAGAAAAAGGCTCGGAAAATTGCTTAAAGCAGAATTGTTCCTGGTGTCAAGATACTGTGAAGTATAAATATCAGCACAAGGATTTTCTTTATTTATATATGTATTTGAAACAGACATGGAGATACGTTCCTGTAGGAGCCTGCTATACTTGTACCAAATGCAGTGCCTCTCAGTTTTCATGTATTCTTCTCCTTTGCACTTGATCTGTTTGATTCAATATTCACTTGATCTTTTTGCACTGAATATGCAGCTAGTGCACTAACATTAATTTTGGCATAATTTGTCATATCAGCTAGTAATGAGCAAACCTCAAAAGTTTCATATAAGGATCTGCAGTCTATTCCCTATACCCTGCAGGTATTCCCTTCTTTTCACTATGTCCTGGTTCTGGCTGGGACAGAATTAACTTTCTTCCCAGTAGCTGGGGGGTGTGCTGTGTTTTGAGTTCGGTGTGAAAGGAGCGTTGATGGCCCATTGATGCTTTGGCTGTTGTTGGGTGATGCTTGCACCGGGAGGGGGGAGCACAGCCGGGGTGGTGGACCCAGCTGGCCAATGGGGTATTCTATACCATGTGACATCATGCTCAGTATAAAAACCAGGTGTGTGTGGGGGCTCACCCCCCGTTCGTGACACGCGGTTGGCAGTTGGTGAGCAGTTGCATTGCGCATTGTCCGCTTTGTATATTCTGTTATTGTTTTTGTTCTCATTGTTATTCTTACTGTTCTACTTCGATTTATTTCAATTATTAAACTGTTTTTATCTCAACCGGGGAGTTTTCCTACTTGTGCCCTCCCGATTCTCTCCTCCATCCCACCGGGGGGGGGGGTGAGCGAGCAGCTGCGTGAGGTTTGTTCACTTGGCTGGGGTTAAACCACAACACACCAGTGTTAGGGAGCTAACTTAGCCAACCACATAAATCACCATCATGAGGTAAAAAAAAAAAAAAAAATCGCAATACTTGATCTTTTCAGAACTGACTCATTCAGATCTCAATGCCACTATTTGAGCTTCTTTGCTTTGGTGGAACCTAATTAATAAACTAGTTAAAAACACTTGATTAAACAAAACATCCTTGCATCCTGCTCTGACGATAACCAACTTGATTCACCAGCGATTGCTTTATAAATGAGTATATGAATATTAATATTGATGTGATTTGTTGATAAAGCTATTCACACCTTTTAGGAATTCTACATTTTGAAAAATATACTCCCTTCTGTACCTTCCTTGGAGTCTATCGTCTTAATAAAGAGCACATTTAGAGCCTGCTCCTTCAATGTGCTGATGCTCTACTTAAGTCCTGAGTGCCCTTGGTTCGGTGAGCTCAGGGACATTTTGTGGAGGACTGTTCGTGCTCGCCACAATAGCAGAACATCCAGTTTCTTTGCTCTAATCCTTTGGTCCTTCTGTTACTAAAATAGTTGGTTTATTTTAGCTTAGACAACACTGCTTCAAATAACTCACCTTGTATGAATTTTATCTTCCGTGTTAAGGTTGTAGAGAAATGGCATCTGATGTTATTCGTTGTAGAGGTAGGTGTTAGAAAGTTCATCCTCAGCTTAGCAGGAGTGGCCCAACCTCCCATCTGCCACTGGGTCTGTTAAGACAAGAGCATGGCAGACCCTTCCTGGAAGACATTTTTACAGTTTAATCAAAGGACAAAGTTAAGAGACTGCATTATTAGGAACCGTGACTGAAATATATCTCCTGCTTAATTTCCCCAAAAGACTGCAGACTCGGCAGCAGACGCAGCTACTACTTTCTCTTGGGATCTTGCCTCGAAGTCACATGTGCGATACCCAAAGCTAAAGAACTGAATGAGAGTCTCATCTTTAAAAGTTTTGGAAACATAAAACATGCTCACAGATTAATCTCTGTCCTGAGAGGATGCAGTGGGTTACGGATTTACGTATCTAGTGCCAGCATTAGGATAATACAGTTATGGAGCTGAAACAGTGCTGGTATGTGCACGCAGGGGTCCCTTGGGATCCCACGGGTCAGTGGTCCCATGTTCGACTGGGGGAATAATGAGCTGTCCCTTCCTACCATGCCATGCCACAGCTTTCCTCAGTTCTCTGCATCCACTGGGGGATTGGAGAGAAGCTGCAATCATCTTCCCAAGGCTGTAACAGGGAAATAAATGCAAGAGGAGAACTGAAGGTCCATAACCTGTCCCTGAGTCCCTGAGGGTATGAATACAGACTGTAGAAAAATTCAATGAAAAATATTTTTGTTTGGTTTGTCTCCATCTGCAGGATTTACCCTTGGCTCCTCTATTCTAGCTTCTAGGAGAAACTGGATTCTGAAACATCTGGGCTGAACAGTGGCAGCAGTTCTTTCTGGCCTCTCCGGCAACAAGTCCGAGGTCCCAAGCTCACCTGATCTCCCAAGCTCGTCCTCTTCCTTGGATGATGTCCTGTCTTCACATTTTTTATCATCTTTCCCTGAGCTTGCTGGTCTATAATAAGAAAGGGGCTATCAGCATGTTTTAGGCTTTAGTTGTTGGGTAAGGAAACAGCATTTTTTGGGCATGCATAGCTGGTCAGATGTATTCTGCAGTGAGTTAGGTTTCTCTGTGTTTTTGTGCTGGTTCGGGCTATCTGAGAACATTTTTCTAAAATGTGAGCGCCTTTTTGGAGCAGTCCGAGTCCATCAGCATATTTTGTACAGGATCTGCTTGCCAAAAAGCTGTCAGGTGATAATATCTACAGCCTCTCTGGCTGAGCTTGAAATGGTGACCTGGTGAGCTGGCTCCGAACCATTGGTTTGTTCTTCCAGGTGGTGATAATTCTGTGAGATCAGCACAAGCCTGTGGGGTCCTGGTGCTGCTCTCATTTCAACTCACAAAGCGATTCCCAGATTGATGAGGCAGAATCTGCAGCACCCACACTGAGGGACATCTGGTTACTTGTTATCTTTTAAATGTAAGTGCACTTCAAAAAAGAAAAAAAAGAAAACCTAAGCACCCACAGCTTAAACCAGTGGGCACATGAACATCCATGAGAAACATAATGTTTCACAGTTGAACAGTTTCAGTTTTAATTTAATTTTACAGCTTTATTAGCCTGAATAATCATTTCCCAGGAAAAATTCTCAAAACTCATGGCCTGGCAGGAAGAAAACCAAGCAGAACAAAACATTAGCCAAATGTGCAATAATGAAGATTAATCCTGTCTTGGCAATGTGAAGGAACAGATGACCAAAGTCGTCTTTTCCATCTCAGGCCATGGTGGTTCAATAACAACACCCTGCCAATAGTTGGCTTCATCCAAAACACAGTCCCAAATTTCTAAGCACATCAAAACACAATGAAAGAACTGAGTTACAGGCCAAATGCTGGATTACCAGATCTTTGCATTAAAGATGAAGAGTTAATTCCAACATGTCTTAAATTTTGAGATCTTCACTTCTTAGCCCCAGAACAGCTTACAAAAATAATTTCATATATGAAAAAAACAGAAAATGTATAATGCAATATGAGGGTGTCTATCTAGGTCATCAGGAGAGTTCAATCGTTTAGTCCACAGCTCTAGACACTACAACTCGTGTGAATGGAATTCCTGATGCAAGAGAAGGCCTCTGCCTTCTAGGTGGGACAATCATTAGTAGCATGTTGCATTTGTGCACACAAAAATAAGAGGAGTGAGGTTTCCTCTAATTTCTTCCTTGAAGCAGATAAAGTGGGTATGAGGTGAAGTGGCTGGGTAATGCATGTAACATATGTCTCCTTCCTGGATGTTTACCAGTGTCTCGATTTGGGATTGAAAACAGCGAATGAAATATTTCACATGCAAACAATCTTTTATTTGTCACCAGAAGTTGAAGTAAAAAAACCTGAGTACTAGAAAACATGTAAAAAACCCCAAACTTCCCAACTGTCCATGTGCAGAGGAGCATGTGTCAAACACATTGCACTGTGTCCCTTGTGCAAATATAGGTGCAGTTTTTCCAAATTTGAGATTCAGAAAGTGAGAACTAATGACTGGCTGCCATCACAATTAGGTCCATGGTTCAAACCTGGGATATGCCTAAATTGGCTCTGCCACCAAAGGAGTCCCTCCTCTCACCTCAGAGCGGGTTTCCAAAACCTCCCTAACTGCATTACTGGGTTTGGCGGTAGGAAGGGATCCCAATTTTGAGAAACCATCTACCTCGGATAGTTAATCCTGGGAATGAAAAACAAAAGCAAATAAGCAGGGTGCATTGAGCTTTGAAATGGTGGTACGGTAGTCCTCAGCATCATAAGCTGCATCTTGTCTTCTTGGCAGCTCATATTAAGCTTTCAAAACCCAAGCAGTGTCTTCATACTTCCCAAGGGGATCCACTAGGATTTTCCAAAGTTGGACTAAACCAGAAAGGAATAAACACGTCCTCATCATAACCTATGTGAGAAGGACACTGGGGTGCACATGTACGCAGTACTAGATTCACTGTTTACATACACTACAAAACCTATAGCAGCACTCACATTTGAATCTACAATGGAAAGAATCATTTACAGTCATGGGTCACAGCTTCAAGTGCTTCACTATGCTGATTTTGTCTTGACATCATTAAAGCCAAACACTGCCCATTAACATGGTTTTTAGAAAAACAAGAGAACCTGTAAGATGTTTTTCTGTTAAAATAAACTCCTGAATATCATTTATTCCAAGTATTCCCTTCCCTTCAGCTAAGTTTACATATTACAGAGTACTTGCCTTCTCCAAATTAATTGCAAAACTCAGTCTTTGGAATACTGACAACTGTAAAAACCTAAAACTACAGATGGCACAATTAGAACACAAAGGATGTGTTGACAGGCTGAAAAGTGGACAAACTAAGCAAATTTGCCCTAGAAAGATTTGGGAAAGCATCTCTTAAAGAAACAGGAGAATTTTGTCTTTGCTTTGCCTCCACATAAATATTTTTTTCTCTACAGCATTAAAAAAAGAAGCTTTATATTGAGAAAAGGTTAACAAACAGTGTCTTCAAAGACAGGAAGAATAGTTTTCTATCAAAACACTCCACAGAAGACATATGCTGGAGGTATTTTTATTTCTGAAGTCTTTTCAATAATTTTTGGCTCTGACTTGAGAGTGTAATTTTTCTTGAGCAAGTGAGAAGGTAGCAATGAGGCTTTGTGTTCTCCCTGTGTATATGCAGAGTCCCATTTGCCTAATGCCAGAAAATTGATCTGTTTGTCCTGTAGTGCTAGCAATCATGGGAGCTGGAAATGGATTTCATTTTGGTTTATGTGTCATTGATTGGAGTCTTAATTAAAATATAAGATCTGATAACTTTGGGATATGAGTTACCACCAGGATGGAGAGAGTGGTAAGTTTATGTTTGAAAATGAAATTACAAGTCAACTGATGAAAGAGATGAGAAAAAGCAGTGATGAAACATTTTTATCCCCAATTTGATGTAGAATCAGAGGAAACAGCAACTCCAAAGCCATAGCAAAACAGTTGTCTCAGATACAGTCCATACACGCCCAGATTATAAACTTTCCTTCTGTGTCAAGTCCATGTCAGCAAAGCTTTGCTGGAATGGGTGATTTCTGAGTAAGAGAGGAGCATAAATTTAGGAGGCATCATCCCTAAATCCAGGTGGCGATGGAGCTTTTTGATGGAGCTTTTTGATGACAACCAGCCTAGCTTTAGGAATGCAGAGGCTGTTCCCAGGGGTTGCTAGCAGCGTCCTGCAACCCCTAACAGAACAGAATTAGACCTAGCATGGGTACAATGGCTTCAACACCCAGCAGCCAGCTCTAGCAGAAAAAATTAGGACTAATACAGCTGAGAAAACATTCAACCAGCCCCTGTCTTCAAGCCTATGAGTAGAAACCAAGGCAGTATAAGATTTAAAAAATAAATAAATGTTTCACTAAGTTAATTAGTTTTCAGCTGTGAAAATAAAAAAAGAAAAACACCCAGTGACTCATAGCTTGTAACTTAATATTACTGCCCAGAAATAAAAAATAAACATAAATCTGAAATACTATCTGTTGCAGTGGAATATATCACAAGTCAGGTCTTCATGAGGGAAAATTACCTTTTTCAGTAAGTTATTCTTGGTATCTGAGTGGAAGCGGTGAAAAAACATTTTCTGAAACACAAGGGATGTAGCTGAAGTGCGAGTTTTAATGGGAGGAAGTTCTGACATTTCAGTCAACTGCTTCAAAAGCAGTTTGGCAAAGTTTTGAAAAAGCCTTCATTAAAGTGTCCATCAGCTGCAGTAATGTTTTAAACATAGTCCATATTTTCATAATGGCACGTGACTGAAAGGAGAAAAGGACTTGTGAGCAGCAGGTCCCACCTGTCTGAGTGGAAAGGAGACATGTGCCAGGTGAATCCCCTCTTTCAAGCTCTGTAATTCTTCACAGGAAGAGTATTATTCCCTTCAGTCAATTGGGGACATTGAAAAATCCTATAGAAAAATTGTTTCTGGTCAAATTAAAGCTAAATTATATATTCTTTTTAAGATCCTATTAATTTCAAAGCTGATGAAATTTTATTTGACTCTAAATAAAATCTTTCATTTTAATTTAAGGTTGTAGAAACAGCTTAAGAACTTTTTATGTCTCTTCCTCTCTCTTTCCTTTTTATTGAAAGTTATTTTTAAACAAAGATGCTGCTTTGAACAAAATACAAAGGAATATCTTGGGTTTTTTTAAAAAAAAAGTCAAAAAACTCCTGACATACTGACATTTTATAAATGAAGCAATGTATCTGCAGAGAGGAGGAGAGTGTGATGCAGGTGTGGATAATAAGATACAGTGCCATTCCAAGGAAGGAATATAATGAAGAAAAAGAAACTTTAAATAAATTGCCTTCACAATGAAATGACTGAGCTCGAAGACTTCTCACCATCACTCTTGAGAGAGCTTCTTGTTCATGGAATACTTAAATTGGACAATACATGAGGCACATACCCGAACAGTGATAGAAATGGCCTTTTCAAGATGAGCAGCTCAGCATCATAATTCAGGGGCCCTTTTGGGAGTCAAGATAACCAAACAGTTTATTTTATCTGCGAGATCTTGTTACATAACATTTGTGCCTTAGACTTGCTATCCCAAAATGAGTCAGATACATTCCCTTCTGCGCTGCGAGCGCACGTTGCCAGTTCATGTCCAGCTTTTGTTTGGTTTTGTTCACTGAAAACATAATTTCCTATTGAAAAATAAAATATTCTAATGGGAAATGTTAACCTAACCTGTTTCTAGTTCCTTGCCAGATCTCAGAGCTGATAGATCACAAATCTCCAGCACTGAGACACGGATTTCCTTTCAGCTTATTATTTTAATAAGCCACCAGCAATGGATCTACCTATTTTGGAGCTTTAGTCAAGAAGTGTCAAGGGCTGGGATTTATTAACTGCCCACTTATGCAAACACGGTTTTCTGCATTCAAAAGATTTGCAGTAGAAGACAGCACCTGAGCTGAGTTCCCTTATCTCCACACTCAAATCTTCCCCAACGAACCAGAAAGGCTCGCAGTGCAGTGTGCTGCTACATGCACAGCGTGACTTATGTCGAGCCCAGTCAGCGGCAACATAAAACCTGGTTGCAGTTTCCACTAAGGAAAAGAAAAAAAAAAATACTGTAAACAATGGAACAGTAATTTTCATCCTTGCTAATTGTGTATGGTGCCAGCATCAGATAAATCCTTACCTCAACTAGGTTAGATCGAGTTAAATTGTGTTATTTTTTAATACAAACAGAAGCTGATAGAAATAATCATGTATAAACTTCCAGTGCAGTTTATTAAACACAGTCCTCTGGCTTTTGCAACCTCTTTGAGTGTGATGAAGCAGCAGTCTCCAGGTTCTAATTAACCTGCAACGATCAGGGAGGTAAGAGTTTGGGAAACCTTATCTCAGTCTGGTAACCATTAGCGACACTCAGCTTCAGAATGGATGGCAACCCGTTTTTGCTTTATTGAGCAAAATTAATGCTATTTTCATTTGCTGTCCTCCTGACAATGTTAAACTGCATCACAACACTTCAGGACAATGACCACACAGCTATTATGGGCATATCAAGAGAACTAAAACTTGTATGGAAACCAATTAATTTTTTGCTTTTCATCTCAATTGCTTCTATCAGAGACATAAATATTAAATATTGCCCATTCTGTGCACAATGAATGAATCCTTTAAAAACCCTGCAAAACTAATTGGGAAAACAATCGTAAACTACTATCTTGTAATTTGAAACTGTATAAAGTAGAGTTTCTCTTTAACTTTTCCTTACTGAGGGGAGATGGAAAGCTCCCTTGTGCTGCTGACTAGTTTAGGAGCCTCTCTAAGCCGGGAGAGAGGCTTAGAGAACGGCAGTGATAGGACACAGGTATGATGCCATCCCACCACGGGATGCAGCGGCAGTTACCTTTTGCAGTGGAAACACTGCAAGACCATCTCACAATGAGAATAAAACCCCAAACCTCTGCTGTTCTTGATGACAATTACAGCATGGGGACTGGCTACCTCCATCTGCCTCCATTTTCTTGATGACCTCCCTATAGACACCTGGCGCTGCTGTTAGATGCCCCTGAAGCCATTCCTCCTCCAGGTTGAACAAGCCCTAGTTCCTCAACTTCTGCTCAGTGGGCAAGTGCTCCATCCCAGTGGCCCTCCACTGAACTTGTTCCAGTTTGTCTATATTCTTCTTGTACTGGGGGGGGGCGGGGGGGGGGAAGGGGGGGGCAAAACATTAAAGTTGTGATTGACCATGTTTTTAAGTATAGGACTTAGGTCTACATGGTCTTAGGCCAGAATTTCCCTTACTCACAACCAGATGTGTAGCAGTGTGCTGTAAGCCATCCAGCTGCTGACCTTTCTGCTGGCACCTGCTTCACTTCCCAAATTTTAAAGGTGAGCACTAATCTGACCTGATGTTCTGTGCAAAGATGGTCCAGAGAAACCTGTTGAACGCTGCATAAGCCCCAAACAGTTTATAGATGGTACATAGAAATCACAGCTTGGGTTTTCTCAATCGCCAACAGGACTACAGAATATCACATATTCTGAGTAAAATGCAAAGGTATGGAGAGTAGAGAGATGAGTAATCATTGCTTGTTCCTCTTTGGAATGTCCACATTTGGCTTTCAAAGCAGCTACTCAACTATTTATGTTTAAAAATAAAAGACTGTCTGGTTCCATGGAGCTCTGGCACATCTGGATGGTATATGCGAGGAACAGTTTCCATGTTTCCATGGCATCATCCTCTTTTTCCATATTTTCCAGTGCCCCAGAACTTTCTGTTTGAATATTAAAATGCAGAGGCAGGAGAGGGCTAGGATCACAATACTTCAGTGCTTCAGCTGTTTTCTTCTTCTGTATGAAATTTGGGTATTAACTCAAACACATTCACTTACTAAATTAGGGTAGCAACCAAGCTGATATGATGATTGTTGTTATGGCTATTAACATCAGATTTTCCTGTCTGTAAAAAGTGAAAACCAGGTTTCGATCACCAGGCCACACTATTTTGTCAGAGATGCTCGCTCCTCAAACTGGATGATGTATTAGGTGTGGATCATGTGATACTTAGGGATGAAGCAAGAAAAAGATGAAAATGGAGGGGAATATAAACCATCCTTGAACGCTGATTTCAAAAAACCCAGAATGTTAAATGTCAGGTCCTTATCCTTGTGGCCTTATTTACTGTCCTAATGACATTGGTTCAACTTCTAACAAAGGGATGAGAATCTAATTTAAACAAAAGTGGGATTCCTGCATTTATAAGAAAGGACCATATGAAAGCAATGGCCAAATTCTCCCTTGTTGAAACTTTTGTCTTTTGCTACCACTCTCTTCTCCAGTTTAGCTAAGCTAAGCTTGGATCAGCTATTCTTCATGCATCTACAGCTTTCTTGTGGGTTAAGTAGGATGTAAGAAGCCAACTCATATTTTGGAATTTTGGAATCTTCTCTTGGTCCTTTGAAAATATATAATTTTCTCTTTGAGTCCAAGATGTATCTGATGACTCTGTGAGATGGAAAAGGCTCAAAGTAAATCATACTGCTTTTTATGGAGTTTTCTCTCTCTTCCTTAGCATTTTCTTTCCATGGAAACACATTCTGTTTAATTTTTCTGTTACTTAAAAAACTCAAGCCCTGGTATTTTATACACCCTAACCTCTGAGAACTTGAAAAAAAAAAAACCCATAGGGTTCAGGGTTCCCTGATGAAAATCTGCCGGAAAAAAATTGTATAAAATAGCAAAACCAAGCCTGCAAGCTGTTCTCCAATCTTCCCGGAAGAGCTACTATAGAGAAATCACAGCACACAAATGATTCCTTTAGATGGACTCAATATTTGGCTCATGATAGATAGTACTGATGCCCACAGGAATTATCTCACCTTAAGCTCATGTCATGCAAGAGAGTTCTATTACCTGCACAACTGCTTGTGGGAAGAGCAATGCTGGCAGCGGATGCTTGTGCTTAGAGCATGTGGAGTACCCGACAGACCTACAATCACACTACCACAATCCACACATACCTCAAAGTATTGACTTGAGTCTAGTCTGGATGCAGTAAGTGAATCATCTTTGAGGTGCTCATTGGGTAAGGGTAGGCTCATCTCTTGGAGATGTTGCTCATCACTGTGACACTGAGAGACAAGAGCTCTTGTTGGAGGTGGACCTGACACTGTCTAGAGAGATGTTTGTGGGACCCGGAGCAAGGACCCTGAGTGAGGAGTCCTAATCTGCGATCCTCTCTAACAATCATGAAATAAACTAGTCAACTCAGTTCAGATCCTTTTGCAGAATGACCTGTTTAGGGAAATCTTTCTGTAGAAACAAATGTAGATAAATAGAAAAATGAAAGCAAAGAACCCCAGAGTTGAATGGCTAAGTTTAGATACAGCAAAGCAATATCCACTTCAATCAATTATAAACCAGTTAATATATAGCCCTGTGGAATATTGGACAGTGATGCACAACCCACGTATACCTAAGAAATAAATGTTCAGAACACATCAGTAATCAAGTTCAGCATTAATTGTTTTACTGAGCAATTTTCTGCTAGTCAAATGTCCAGACATACCACAACAGAAGCAGTTGTTTTCCCTGAGATTTTCTTCTGGCTGATGGTGTCATCAGATACCACCTCTTCCACAGTAATGACTCCTTTTCCTATAAATATAAAATACAATGCTGGGAAAAAATGTCCTCCATCCCGTAGGAGTTTTCTTTTTTGCCTCATGAACCCAGAATAACTCATGATGATAATTTGATTCTACTTCTTAAAGAACACTCAGGTAGGACTCATTTTCTGCATAGAAAAGGATAATAATAATAATAATAATAATATGAAAAAAAAAGGAATTGGAGAGTTTTACAGCAATTCTTAACACAAAGGTTTTATCTGGATAAGATTCCTTCAGAGCTGATGAAATCATTGTGTACAGCCCAATGCTACATTCCTCTTTGATGGCCAAAGACTTCTGGTGAATTTTAGTTGCATTAAAAAAAAAAGGAAGACTTTTCCAAACACCTGGCCTCTTGGGTGCTCGGGTTCTATCTGTTCCTCATGGCTTTTGACATTAAATAACCTCTTTCTGCAGTTTCTTGGTGGAAATATACTGAAGTATTTTGTGAAGAGCTTCGTCTTATTGATGTACATTAAGAATTCTCCATGGACATCACTGAATTGCCTACTCAAAGGATGCAGGGAAAGGATTTCTTCTATATAGAACCCAATTAAGAGATGTTTAGGTGTCTACAAATTTATGTGAGTTTGGGCATGCATCTTTGGCCATAGTTTTGGAGTTTGGTATTTAAACACCGCATAAGTCTTGTTAGAATATGAGGGACCATTTGTTATTCTAATTATTATTCTAATCAGCCTGCCAAAAGAAGACAAAACTTCAGGCCACAACAGGTAGCAATATTCTATAGCACTAAGCATCAAGTTGAAAACAAACAACAGAAATAACTTATTTCAGTAGATGTTTGCAAATTTAATCTAGTTGTCAATCATCTAGCGAAATTTAACGTTACCTTGAAATTATCACCACTTTTCTGCAATGATAATTTTTGCTAAGAAAGTTGCCTTGAACCACTTAAATCCGGGTCATGACTGAAAATGGCTGTTTAGCATTCTAAGGAGGTGTCTTCTTATGAGTGTTCTTTGCAAGAGAAAGCAGTCCCCACTCAAGCTTCTCTAAGATCCGTTCTTCCTGAGATCAGAAATGTCATTGTAAACAGCACTTCCTCCTAGCCTAACTGGTAAAGGTTTTCATATTTAGTCAACAATTCATCAGAGCTAAGTAAAATGTATAATTTTCTATAAATTCGTAATTAGCACACTATGAGGTCCTTTCCAGAGCTAGTGTCCTGCTGATGCACAGTTGCCCTGACGTGGATCTGGGTTTTCTGCTTTCAAAGTTTGCTTGGCTTAGGTGTCTCTGTAATGCCCCACCGTATGAGGCAAGTGTTGCCTTTCTCAAGTGAGGGGACCCTGGGTCCTAAGATGGTACAGGAGACATAGGAGTTCAGTCCAAAATCTGATGATGCCTAGGTTTTTAGCATGTATTTTTTAGGCAATTGTTGATATTTTGAAATGTCAGTGACAAGTGAACTACTAAAGGAGGGTAAATTGCTCAGTAAACTACACAGAGCAGGACGAAACAGATCTGTGAGCCAGGAGGCCAGGACAGAGATCTATCTTTATCAGTAAAACAATATTTGTAGCCCAAAAAGGGAAAGCTTCATCTGGAGACTGTGTTTCCAAAAGGTTGGGAAGAGCAAAGCATATACCTGAGATCAGCTGCTCTGTTAAAATAAAACACTTTCCTTTTCAATGACTATTTAAACAACAAAAAAAATTACAAGGTTCATAGGCTGTAACTAATTTTAGAGATCACTGCCTCTATTACACATCTGAGAAGCCTAAAATGCTCAGAAACACAGATATTTTTTCCAACTGTATCATGCTGTCTAATATAATCTCCCTGCAAGTCTTTCTTCACTTGCGGACTTGAACTATAACAGTTACAGCAACACTATCCCTAAAAAGAGATAAAACCCCATGGAATTGCATGAATAACTTGCATAGAACAAGTATCCCCTTGGGCACAGCAGCAGGCTATCTGTGATTCCAGAAAAAAAAAAGATGAACTTTTTATTCTTCCTATTTTCTGTAGCAACTCAATCCCCAGTGAGAGCAACGTGGCATCTATCCACATGCTCTGTGCATCATGCCTTCCTACGAGGAATTTGCAATGTACAGGAATGGGAGTGGTAAAAAGGAAATGGTATCTTCCGTCATTGAACACATAGTCACACCAAGAGACAGGCCTGAGATTTCATAAGATGTCTGTAGCACAGCCAGGAACTGCTCTATATTTATCTCAGTGACAGGCTACAATATTATCCACAAATCCAACCTTTTCAGGGCTGAATTAATACAGAGGCATCTGAATGAGAAATGAGTGCAGCATGTTGATGCTGCAACGTCAGTTAGAGATTTTTCATTTCTTTGTTTGCTTTCTCTTTGCTGCATTAATATCATCCTAAGGATGGAGGAAAATATTACAGAAAGCATTCATTGCATTTCAAGGCATAAGAAAAACATTGGTAATACTCTCATTGCCCAGATGCAAAATGAATCTCAAAGCAATTAGAGTACAATAACAATTTTAAATTAAAATGTGTACAGTGTACAAATTGATTTTGCTAAAGGCAAGCGTAATGGCAAAAAGACCGCTACTGGCAAAGTAGCTTTGAATATTTAGATAAAGTTTATTTCTTGATAAAGATTCCTAGAAAAGTCAAGAAAACCTGGTTCTGGTGTTTATACTATGGATTTTTTTCTACAATTTATTGCTTAGTCTGCATATCCTTAGGTGAAGATGCAGCATCTTCATTTTATCCATGTATTTGTTACTTTTCTTTTCCTGTTAACATTTGAAATGGGGGGCTGAGAAGAAGAACAGTGGGAAGATAATAGCTGATGTTTTTACATAGAGGCGTGTTAATCAATCTTCTGTTCCAGAAAAGTATCAGTTCCAAATTTATTTTCCCCATGCATCACTATTAAATTAAGTATGTCAATGTATTGCTTAATTTTATGAATTTTAAGTGCGTTTGAGCATGACAACCCCCATAAACCTTTACTGAAACTACTTCTACAGAGACAACCCTTTACCTGAATTGTTGGGTTCTAGTACAGGGAGCCTTTTACATTCAAAGAAATGAGAGAATGTGAGAATGGCCACATCTCCAGGGAAGATAGGTTTGATAACCACATTTTTTCATGGCTATTGTTATCCATTAGTCCTTAAGTGAACTGAGCTGTGGAAGAAGAATGAGGAAAATGGGCTTGCTTGTATCTTATTTTAGCAGAATTGGGACTGCCTTAGTTCAGGAGGAAAGTGGGAACTCACTAAATGGATATCCATTGGGCATTTTAGTACTGATAGTGGGGAAAAATATACTCAGTTACATGTTAATTTGGAGGCTATGTTAAACAAGAAAAAAAATCCTCTGAACAAGCAATGTTGTGATAAAAATGCTGGCTCTCCCTACATTTCTAAATCTGTGGATGTAGGAAGCTTTTGATAGAAGAGGCATATTTAATTTTTATATTAACATTCATTGATTATACAGGTAACAGAACCTTTCATTTCAGGGAGTAACATACGTGATAACAATTTTTTTTTTTACCAGGTAGAGCGACAATTTCCCAGAAAATAACAATAAAATACATAAATACGTGTTAACAGTTAGTAATTAAAATAGCCATAAGCCCCACAACTCTCAAAATCCTAGACAATACCCAGCACCTGACAGCAGCTATTACACATTTTGAGTGCCTTACACTGAAATCTTACTACAACAACAGACATACCTATAAACAGACCACAATTTCTTTTCAAGGTCTTTCTTTCGCAGCTATCTGTGAGTGTCTTTCTCGCTGCACCATCATGTCTGCAGCTGTGAAATCTCAAACTCACTGCCGAGAGGTTAACCAAGGCCTCATGGCTGCCAAGTGCCAAAGCAGCAGGTAGCTCAGTACCTCTCTCTGCATCATCCCTTTTTGATCTTGCTGGGGAGAAAGGTGCTTTTTTCCTAGTTGCTGTGAAATGTTGATTTTTGCATTGAAAGAGGATGTTTCCTCCACTGAGAAGTATATTGTTTCCTCACATTTGGTCCTTTGTTTCATGCAAAATCAACTCTACATACACTGGGGAAAGTCTGAGACATTTTATGAGCCCCACTGGGAAGAAGCACCAAGCAAGTGTCGTTTTTTTCTGGTTTTGTTTGGTTTTTTTTTTTTTCTTTTGCAAGAGCTGTTGTGAACGAAGAACCATCTAGGTCAAAAAGAACAGCACAGTGGTAAAATCATTCCGCATTACTTTTTTTATATTGGCTTACATTTCATTTCAGCTCCTCTACATACAGCATATGGACTTTGTCTGCAGTCCCTGGATGTCTATGGAGTCTTCTGACCTCTGATCAGATGTCTTCTGATCTCATGCATCCT
The DNA here is from genome assembly GCF_964195595.1 of Calonectris borealis. NCBI lineage: Eukaryota > Metazoa > Chordata > Aves > Procellariiformes > Procellariidae > Calonectris > Calonectris borealis. The sequence goes on from NC_134313.1 coordinate 8,802,770, forward strand.
CTCCCTCTTGTGTTTGCTTGTAATATTTCACTGGATCAATTGATCTTAAATTTCTGTATCTGTGATGCATTTATGTCCAACACATTACACCTAAATCTGTGGAGAAACTGAAACTTGTAAGTCCTCTGTCAATTTATTGGAAATAACAGATTGTTTTTTCTCCTGTTTTTCTCCTTCATCCTCCACTCCTTTATTTCTCCCTTCTGCTCACAAAATTGGGGGAATAAACTGACATCTCAGAAAATTATGGGAGATTTGGGATTATATCCTCAGCTGATGTAAATTATGATGGCTTACTGGGTTCTACATCAACAGCGAAACAAATTTTTGGGTTTCTCAGACAACATTTCCTGTTTCTATAAATGGATCACATATTTTAGAGACAAGCAATCTGAATCATGATAACAAACAAGGAAAAAGTCATGGCACCCGTTGACTTTTTACCACCTCACACCTATGCACACTGTGTTCAAGGCTATCAGATCCAAACTCTCTGTTCATTCACCCCGGTTGTAGCATTTTACATTGTCTCCATGTAGGTAAAGAAGACACCCTAAGGAGTCAAAGAAGCCGGTTCAGAAAACGAAGTTATTTAGGTCTCCATTATTGTTTCTATTCAAGCAGCAGGGATTATGAGTTAACACTAAAGAACATTCCACCCCATAAGGACGATGCATCTTATCTTACATTTTGGAAATGAATATGAAAATCATGCTCATGTTTTATGGCAGCCACTTGTAAACGCACTTTTCAATTTGTGGCTTTTTCCGTACAAATGGGTGTTAATTGGCGTTTCCTAGGAATCGATGCAATCTGGTAAAATTACAACTGAAAGACTATTATACTAGCAGAAAAATAGCTAGTTGTGTTGTAAAAGTGCTCTACCCAGTCATCCCACTATTATCAGAGCTGCAAATCACCCTTTAAAAGGTTTGGGAAGTTATAGCGTACCATGAGGAACAGGGTGTGGTCCTAGCAGTCTTCCACTGTGTGAGTGCGATTTAGTATTAATGTTCACTTTAACCACTGCGAAAGGTGCCTCCCTGGGTAGGGTTGTGGGCCCTTTTAGCAGAAATGGATGCCGTTACAAAACCACCCGTCTCTGAGGATGTTTCTGCAGCACTGATAACTGTTGTTCCCCAGCTGGTTTTGAGCTGTGATGTTGAATAAAAGGAAATGTAATATAGGCAGTGGCTAGAGAGAGATCCTCTCATGAACAGAAAAAGAATAAATAGAAATGTTTCCCTCTAGGACTCACAAAACTCTCGTTTTAAACGCATGTGTACCTCACACAGGTCCCTAGTGTCATCATGTCTTTATGCTCTGACATTAAGAAATTTAGCGAGAAAAAACAGACGAGAGCTAAGCTGAAAGATGCTTGGCACAGGGAGGTGCAATAATGAGACTGAGCGGGATGCTGCTTTCACCCTGGGGTCATCGAGTGAGCTGCTGTATACAGAGTAAAGCTGGCTTCCTCTGGTGGAACATTGAACTGGTCATTAAACATTGATTTTATTTTTTTAGTGGGACAGACAATCCCAAATCGCTTTAGGCTTGGTACCACTGTGTACAGTAATAGCTCATCTGCTGTGGAGGCAGGTTTTGCCTTAGGCAAAAGTGATATACGGAGTCCTGGGACCTGTTTCAGCAACGGGTAAATGTCATGGTAGAGAAATCAATATAGAGCAAATGAGTTAACACCGTTCTACCTTGCTCAGATCCACCAACACATTTTGTTTTGGAGGCTGCCCAGAGACTCTTGACTTTCAGGATAGCTTGCATTTTCCAGGCCATTTTCACCAAGGCTAAGTAGACAAAATCGCCAGTGTGTTGGGGGAAGCCCAGACATTGATCTAGGTCTAGTTCAAGCTGACCTCCTTGGACTTCCCTTGTTATTTCCAGAAATGCATGCAGATTCTCACCTCAGAACCCTATTTACAAGATGCCCACTAAATCTGACTGTTTCCCCCCAGGAAAACATAGGTTGATCTCTCTTCCGGGATTATACATGAACCCCTACCCTGTCCTCTGATCTTGTATGTATTTCCCAGCTATGCTCATCTTCCTGTTACCCGGATTACAAAGTAGATTTAAGAAGGAAAATGATTTGAATGTGTTTCTCTCATGTTTTGATGAAGTCTCTAAGTAACGAACTGTCAGATGAAAGAGCCAGTGGGTCCATCCTAAATTCCCACGGGACCTGAAGTAATAAACTTGCTGTGAGAGTACTTTTCAGTCTGAGCTTCAGAGATGGGAGAGGTGTAGGAACATTTTGGGAAGCTTGAAGGGTTTAGATGTGAGGTGGATGTTTAGTGCTTTAACAGGCATTTCCTAACATATTCAAAACACATCTTTAAAGTCTATAAGTGTGATGATCATAAGCACCTACTGGGTTTCAAGTGCCCCCAAAGTTCAGCAGCCAGCACAGAGAAGGCTGGTGAATCTACATTTGGAAGTACAGAAAGTGGCAGTGATCTAAGTCCTGTCCAGGGCACCAGTCTTCAAAATGGACTTAGAGCTGCTTTTAAATGGGTGGGAATTCAGATGCTGAAACACTTCTGAGGACCAAACCCTTTGCAGATCCATCTACTTTCTGTCATGCACTGCATGAAAATGAAATTTGCCACGTCCTTCACCGCATATGTGTCTGCAGCTGCATGCCGTGTTGAGGAATAACCTGTGAAAAGCCATTTTCCTTCAACTCTAGATGAACTTGAAAGCAATGGAGGGTGCTGAGTGCCTCAGGGTACAGAACGCAAAGATCACTGAGAGGTAAATGCACGTATATCTTTCTGCAGCATGAGCTTGATGTGTCTGTGCATTCATTCAACAACAGCACTTTCCTGATTTCAGTGGTGCAAGATCACATCGTGACACCTATCTCCTTGAGAAGATGTGAAAGGACAGAGATGTTTTTACTTTTCCTGCAGAGAAGAATTGTCTCTGGTGCAAAAGGGAATAAATGAGGAGAATTAAAGGTACAAGCATAAAAGAAATACTGAAAAGACATCAAATTCCAGACCTGTGCATACAGAATAACATTTCAGATTGCATCAAACAGTGCAGGAAGACTGTCCTGTAGCTCATTAGCCTGACTTGGTGTTGACTGTGGAGAGCTCTTTACATATGTCTTAATGCAATTTTGATTTTTCCTATGTGAGTTTCGTTATTTGCGAGTTCTCCTGAGATGAGCAAACGCGATGGAAAAATGGAGTTTTTCTGTTGACTGGCATTAACGCTTTACTGTCCCCCACACTGCTGCATGCATAGCGCAGAGCTGCACTGAAATGTAGCCAGCGCTAAAACAGCGCCTTGCTCACAAGCGTGGTTGTGTCCCATGCACCATTTCACATCTCCCTGAGGCTGCACAAATATTCCCATTATCACTTTCCCCTCCCCAAGGGGAGAAAGAATGTCTGTGCCCACTTCACAGGTTGAGGAGAGTGGATCGACATCTAGAAAGCAAGCTGCAATAAACTGGTGGCAGAGCTGGATGCAAAGCACAGGGTTTTCTGACCGAGACTGAGATCCTGCTTTGCTCCGAGGATGTGGACTAGGACTAGGAAGGAGCGGATATTTCTAAAAAACAAGAGAGAGACTGTCTTTAAAATCCGAGCTTGTCAAATTGCATTCCTTGGACAGAGCAAGACCCAGAGCCCAGTGGCTGGAGGGGGAGGGATTCAGCAGCCAGTTACAGACTCTCCTTGGTCTAAGTCTAGTTTTCATTCCCCTGGCTTTTTATCAAGTTTAGCTGTGAGTATCCCAGGACAGGAGAAGGGAAGTCTGACTTGCGCCAGCTCTAGCAGGTATAATTTTTACCCTTTGACATGCTAATTTTCTCCCACCTCCATGGTATAGTAGGAGAAATAATGCTGGCAGCTCAGATATTATATTCTTATGTTATCTGCATTAAGCTTATGTTTATTAAACCTTATCCTGGAAAAAAATGCTACCAAAAAGGACGTGATCCTATTGAAAATAGAGGGATAGTTTGAGAAAAGCTGTTTAGCAGTCTTACCGGGTATATAGGAACAAAGCTATCTGAGATGGCAATCTTGCAAAGATTTTCATGCATTCTTAATTTTACACATACGACCAGACCCATTGCCAGCAACGCATGAACAGAAGCGTGATCAAGGTGCCAACAGAAACAGATGTCGCCCAGCGCACCCCCTGCTCTGTACCCCATTGCCTCACAGCCACGTGAGAAAGCAGCTGCCACGTACCTCGATATTCCCTGTGCCTGAATTCCCTGTGCCCCTACATCCAACAAGGATTCAAGCATGTGGGCGACCACTCAGGGAACATGCTCATCTTGTTTTTCTGATCATACCTTTCATTTGGCTGCTCAGGGACTCTATTGTCTTAGACCTTCAACAGAATCTCCTGGGCGAGACGATTCTCTTTGAAATTCAACAAATTAAATACCTGTATTATTTCTCTGTCTAACTGAAATCAGTTGTGTATGGGTTTGTGATTTTTTTTTTTTTAATCGAGTAGTGATTAAGAACATGGAATTAAAAAGGGGAGTTAGGGTCATATGAAAGTAGCTTTCATATTCTGAGTGAAGACAGATGTAATGCCATTACTTTTTGTGAGGAATTGGGATGGCTAGAAATTGGATGACTTTTAATTTTGTTTTTCAGTACTTCCTTCAGTGTTAAGTTAATTAACTGGAAGGTGGCCAGATAACTTGGAATCTTTACAATGTTTGGGGGGTTTTGCATAAAGAGAGACAAGCCCACTACTTGGTGAAATAATTAGATTAGTCTGAATGATTTAAAGCCTTTGGAGGACGAGTTATATAAGCGTTGTGTGCGTAATGTTAAAGCTCTTCTTGATTTCTAACAGGAACTTATTGAGGCCCCTGACAACCAGACCTTGTCTATCAGACACTGCTCTGAGAAGTTCACAAACCAAACAGAAAGCCCAAAAGGAAGCAGAGGGACCTGCCAGTGGTTACCCAGAAGCAGGGTAGATCCCAGCAGTGAGTAGAGCTCAGGTCTCTGGGTGCTCATGTGTTATAGATACTCTTTTTGACCCACTCAGGTGCACAGACCAGCAGAGAAGACACCAGGACCAGTCCCAGTGCTGTATCTGAGGTTGTGGTGCCACTCAAATCACACCTGTCATGGAGGATGCTCTCAGATGACAGCCTCCCTGGGACATGTCTTGCTGAGCTTCTGGTCCAGATGAGCAAGGGCTGTTCAAGTCCTACTTAACAGGGGGCCTGGACTCTCTCTCAGATTGACCCATGGGGTAGGGCTTTGGCACACTGGTGCCCGCTTTCCTTGTGGAAGAGTAACTCCTCACATGGTGGTTTCCTTTCAGGATAAACTGGACCTTCTCTGAAGATGCAGAACGTGGGTCTAAAGTTATGACAAAGTCGACACAAGGTATTAGATATCAGTGAGTATTGAATGAATCTGTTCATATAAAGACAGCATTATCCAAGGCTGATCAATTCTTCCAGGAAGAGGTCTGCCCATTGTTGCCTTAGTGAGTGGACTTCCAGCTGATATCCCTGTCGATGATCTTGCTCTACCAGAGGGACCAGTGATGAGGAGCAGTGACTGAATCTGTGCATGTGACACCCCACCCCACCCCCAATCAAGGAAATGCTTGGGAAAAAAGTGAGCTGCTGCATCCAAAAGGCTTTGGAAATAACAATGTGGAGGGAAAAAAAACCCCAAAACACTCTCTCTATGTTGAACATCAGTGGCACCATGCCAGCAGGCTTCCTGTGAATGCTGCACCTTGTTCCACATGCTATCACAAGGGTTCAAGTCCACTGCAGCTGCTAATGAGATAAGCCTTACATCATGTCCTTTTTTTTTTTTTTCAAAAGAATACACCAAGATCTCTGTTTTATAGGAGTGTAACCTCTTTACAATTAGCAGGATAATAGCTATAGAGCTAATAGAGCTCGCTCTGTAGCACAGCGAGACCCCCAGGTTGCAACCTCAAACCCAACATGTTGACCCGAGGAACTGGAATTTCCTTCATTCTTCTCTAAATGCCTGATCCAAAAGCAGCTGGAATCAACAGGAAAGCAGGCTCTGGGGAAAAATGTTGACATGATCCATTTGCCTTCAGAATTTCATTTAAACTCTATTCCCAGTTGGAGTTTCATGTAACTGTTTGCAGCTGAACCTGGCAGTCTCTCTGTCTTTTGTAGTACTACATAGGTAATATCTTTCTGCAGGGATGAATTATTCTTGTACTCTTCCATATCAGGCCCAAATTCAGTCTCTCAGTCTTTTCCAGGCATATCTTATTTTCTCCTATCTGCCTTTTTAATATAGAATTTTATGCATATACTGATATATCTTATTTATAACCTTCAGGCATTGGATTATTTTTATTTATAAGGCTGAAGTTATTAGATTCACTAAAATTCTCACGGTAAAGACCAAGTACATGATGCATACAACTCAGGCACTGTAGGAAGAGCAATACATATTAGTTTAGTAGCTCCAAAGTGATCCCAAATCATACAGAAACATTACTTTTGCTGACTATTTCTGCACCAATTAACTGTCATGCTCCCTGTCAATTGAAAAACCACTCTCTGCTACTCCATCATTTCATTATGGAGTCAAAATACAGTTTGCCTGTATAGGAGGCTCACAATAGGTTGGTTCCCCAAGTGAATATATCAACTGTTTGATTGGAACTACTACTGCATGCTTTTGGTAAAGCTGCACTTGCCTTATTTAAGCGTTTTAATCTCTTTTTTCCTCCCCTTGGAATGTTCTTGGACACAAGAGTTTAAATGTCCCCCAGGAGACTTTTCCTTGAGCAATTTTCAAGCCCTGAGTTTCCCGTTTCTGGGTGTTCACAGCCTTGAAGACCAAGTCTGAGTTACTCAGACGATTTGGCCACGTCTGCGTTGCTTTGCTAGGTAACTCCCAGGGGCTGGAGCACCCTGCTCACATCACACTGCGAGCCCCTCGGGCACTGCCAGGCCAAGCAGGCTCAGCCTTTCTGAACTCTGGAGAAGTTTGTAAGACGTCCCCATCCAGTTCTTCTAGCAGTCAGCCTGAGCTCTGCCTCCACGTCTCCTGCATGCACAGAGATCCCCTCCAGCCAGTCCCTTGGTCAGCAGCGGTGCTGTACCCAGGCAGCGTAGAGGAAACCTTGGACGCCAGACGTAACCATGAAATCACCACACTGAAATGTAATAATCTCACATTTGGAGCACCAGAAATATATGGTATTTCTACCAAATGCATCAGTGTTTAAGATACAGCTTAGACAGCAGTGCTTTCTTTAACAACATTGAAGATCCTGTAAAGCTTATATAAACAAAAGTGTTTCTCCTTCTTTAAAGTGTATCTTCCCATCATCGTGTGCTTTCTCATCGTTACTCATATTTTCCTTATATTTCGCATCAATGTCATGCACGTACTCCACTGCCCTATACTTATAGAAGGCTAAATTTCACTGAGGATTTGGAGAAGCTGTACCTAAGTGGCTTGCCTGGACTGGCTTGTTGTACTTGACAGCATTTGCAATCACAGCATGCAATCAAGTATCTTTTCCACAAAAAGAAAACAAAATAAAAATCCCAGTTGTCCCCGACCCCACCCCAAGCAACATCATTATTCTAACATGAAGCAAAAATTGTAAATTATTTGCTTTAGGACATGTAAAGAAGCATGACATAAAATGAGAAGGTTATTGGCTGTAGTCAGTGAAGTCATGCAGAAATGATTAAGAGAAGAAGTCAGACAAGTAAAATTCCTAGTTATGCATGTCTTCTGTTATGTTCAGTTGATTTATGTGGTTTGAGTAGTAAATTACAATGAAAACCAATTTGGGAAAGGAATATTAAACATATGATTCAGACATGGTTTTCCATTTAAGAAACATTGTAACATAAAGTGTGCTCAGTCAGTCAGCCCAAGGTGATTACTCACAAGGTAAGCAATCGGAGAGAAGGTAGACCCCAGTAAAAGGGGAAAACACATCAATCATAATCTCGGTTCTTCCCATGCTGAGTAGGCTCAGTCCAACTCCATTTGGTTTTTCAGCTGGAGTGCAATAACCTCCTGAGGAGTATAGACCTCTCTGTTACTCCCAGTGTGGTATATTTTACATGTGATGAGTGTAAAGTGTATTACATTAATAGATCTCAGGCATGGGCACTGCCTGAGAACACTTTCAGCTGCGTGGGAGGATCCGTCCAAGATCTTGGTCTTCTGATGTGTCTAAATTTGACCTTTTACCCAAGATTCATCCCCACCTACTCACCTGCCTCCCACTGTCCTTCTTCTCTCCTGTCCTTTTTACCTATTCCCTCCGATATCCAGACTTTTAGACATACAGAAAATAAGGACTACATTCAAAGGAGTAAACTCAAAGTCCCACGTAAGGTTTCCCACCATCTAGCCTGTGTCTAGATGTAATCCTCTGTTTAGCTGATGCCTAATCATGGAGGTCCCTGAATGTCACAGTCAATCAAACTGCTTAAATACTGGCCTATGCCCTGAGACAGATTTTGGGTGGATCACACACATTCTGCCTCTGAGAGGGCAGGTCATAGCTTATAACGGGGTTATTAAATGGCAAGTGACATAGACTCTGACTCTTACAGGCCATGGTATGCTTCAAATGTTCCCACTGCACTCATGAAACTAAGCTGAGCTGCAGCAGAGTGGATGACAAGTTGAACAAGAGTCACCAGTATGGTCTTGCACTGAAGAAGGCACTTGTGAGACCACATCTGGAGTCCTGTGTCAGGTTTTGGGATTGTGCTGGTTTTGGCTGGGGTGGAGTTAATTTTCTTCATAGTAGCTGGTATGGGGCTGTGTTTTGGATTTGTGCTGAAAACAGGGTTGATAACACAGGGATGTTTTCATTACTGCTGAGCAGTGCTTACACAGAGTCAAGGCCTTTTCTGCTTCTCACCCCACCCCACCAGTGAGGAGGCTGGGGGTGCACAAGGGGTTGGGAGGGGACACAGCCGGGACCCCAATTGTCCAACGGGGTATTCCATACCATATGATGTCATGCTCAGCATATAAAGCTAGAGGAAGAAGAAGGAAAGGGGGGACGTTCGGAGTGATGGCGTTTGTCTTCCCAAGTAACCGTTAGGCGTGATGGAGCCCTGCTTTCCTGGAGATGGCTGAACACCTGCCTGCCGATGGGAAGTGGTGAATGAATTCCTTGTTTTGCTTTGCTTGTGTGCACGGCTTTTGCTTTACCTATTAAACTGTCTTTATCTCAACCCATGGGTTTTCTCACTTTTACCCTTCTGATTCTCTCCCCCATCCCACTGGGGGGGAGTGAGTGAGCAGTGGTTCTTAGTTGCTGACTGGGGTTAAACCACGACAGGGATACCCAGTACAATAAAGATGTTGAGGAACACCTATGAATCAAAGGGATGGTCAGATGGTTGAAGAACATGACATTTGAGGAGATGGTGAGAGAACTGGGACTATTCAAAGATAAGAAGAGGAAGCCAACATCCTTATTGTTGACTTCAACTAGCTGGTGGAAGGAAGTAGAGAAGGTAGAGCCAGACTCTTCTTGGAGGTGAACAGGGAGAGGACAAGAAGTTTCTGAATGCACACAAGTTGCAATTTGGAAACAAAATATGGGAAACTGCATACAGATATAATGAAAATAATTGTTACCATGGGGGTGATCAAACACTGGAATGGAGCTCAGTTTGTATCCATTGAGATACATAAACCAAGCCAAGACTCTGAGCAGCCTGCTCTAACTGGATCTACTCTGAGCAGGGGTTTGTACCAGATGATCTTCAGGTCGCTTTCAACTTCAGTTTTTCTGTGATTTTGACAGTCTTTGTAAAACCCAGAAAGGCTTTGGTCATGCAGACCTCCACTCTGAATATGCAGAGTCCAAACCAAGAATATTAAGTAGGCAATTCTGAGCTCATTCAAGGCCACTTCTACTGCATGGCTTGGTGGATAATTTATATTCCTTGCTCTACCACTAAACTGGAGACTTCAGATTTTTTTTTCTCTTCCTGTTTCCTTTTCTTCCCTTTGTCTATCTGGTTTATTAAATGTGAATTTTTCAGAATAGGGTCAGCATTCACAGGTGAGTTAAAGGTTGGGCTAATGTCTTTACCATCAACGACAACAAAAGGGAAAGATTTGCTATGGCATTTAGCCTGACAAATACACTTGTAAAGAGAGATGTGTATATTTATTAAAGATGAAGTAAGTGCACTGGCTGCTTTTCTTTTCTACAGTGTTTTCTGTTTTAGAAGTACCCCAAGACATTTCAGGTCTTTCTATATTTGAGACGGTAATTGGGAGAACAATTGAAGGGGATTGAGCACATAATGAAGAAAAAGCAGTAGGAGGCAAAGATTTCTTCAGAAGAAAATATAACACATTTCAGAAATTGAGTGCTCTGCATTTAATAAGGCAAGCAAATAGACAAGAGGAAACCAAAGAAAAGGCACAATGGAGACAAAAAAGGCTTATTATGACAAGAAAGCCAGAGCTGTTAGCTATCACTCTGCTGATAAACTATTACAGTATTACCAATGCTGTCTCCTGAAGAATGTAAATTACATGACAAGAGATTTGTCCCCACACAGAGATAAAGAAAGTGCATGCAGTTATATTTCCAAAAGGACAAGAAGATAAGAAAAAATTGGGGGTGGGGAGACAGGGGAGTTGATTTATCATTTTAAAGTCACTAGCGCAGGCAAAAATACATAAAAAAGGAACAAATGAACAAACCATGGAGTAAAATAGACCAACAGATCAAGCTTAACTTATGTAGAGGCAAAGAGAAAGCAGATCTCACACTGTCTGTTGCTGATTTGATTTTAGTTGAAATTTAGTGCTCTGTTAATCAGATTTCACAAATACAAGGGGATTTGCTGTCAGGAGACCCTGAGAAATATTTATCAATCAGTTAGGAAGAAAAACACCCTCCTCGAGGACTGTGGGTGTCCACAGAGGGCCTGAAAACTGCAAGAGCTATCATAAAAAACCACGGTGAAACTGTCTGGGGGCTGGGAATAGTAGCAATCAGCTCAAATATGTTTTTTTAAGTGGAATCACAGGTTGTGTACACTTTCAGGGAGAAGGACAAAACAGTGTTTTCTCAATGTATTGTACCTTATAGACAAGTATTTTAATGGGGCATCCATGCAGAGTTACAGATGTCATGGCCATGCGTTATTAAGACCACGCTCAAAAAAGCAAAAGGGATCCACTGCACGTGGGAGGGCTGTTGTGCTCTGCCCAGGACAGTGGAAGCGTATATCCTTCACTATAAGGGATCAAGGGAACTGTATGATGGTCTCTCATTGCTATTTCAGAAGAGTTCCATCATGGAGACTGCAATTTCTTGCACACCACGTTTTACTCAAACCACATTTAAGCCTCTCATATCTGACAGAGCACTGCACCCTCAAAGATGTAATTTCCACCCACCACATGTAGGAAAACAGAAAGCACCCACATCCCAGTAATTTTATTGGCGGTGTGTGTATTTGCTCCTGTAAACGCAAACTGAAAATGCTGCTATTTGTGTTGCAGGAGGCCCCCATGGGTGTCAGGAGGAGAGCTCTCAGGCTTCCCCCACCAATGCCAGGAGAGATGCCAAGTCCCTCCTGACCATAGAAGCAGATCGTTCACACATATTAAAAACTACAGTGATAGGGTGCAGGGCTGCCTGACAGGGACCCCTTGTACCCCAGCCTCCTCCCAGATAAACAACTTGCCGCTAATAACTTTTTCCCCAATGGTCCCAGGTTTGATACATCCATACCCAAATCTGGTACTCCTGATACTGTTACTTAGGTAACACTTACGTGGTATTACTGATATGGTCACCCTGGTGCTGTTGGCCTTGCAAGATTTGGTCTATTAATGCTGCTGGGTTGGTAGCAAGACATCTCCTCAACTACCACGCTGTAGTGTTATTCCAATTAGCGTGGACTATCATCCCCAACAGCCTGGAGTTGTAGAGTTTCATAAAGCAACTAGGAAAGAAAACCCACACCCCAAACAAAGCTTATTTTTGGTTCAAATGAAACAAGAGTCACCTCTCTCTTCCTCTTGCCTTCTCCTTTGCTTCCTCGTGAAAAAATAAGGATCATCTTATTTTTTCATAACACCATGAGAAAGATTCGCCTCATTTTTCTTGGGAGCATGTAATGAGAAAGAAGCACAAGGAAAAAAATGTCTTAAAGGGTAAAAGCCAGCTTAGTGTAGAATGCTTAAATCGTACTCCTAAAGACATCATTCTACAGGATGTAATTAACATTGTTCAGATGTTTTATTGCGTGTGTTTGGATTTCTCTTCAGTGTAATAATTCTGTTTCCTGAGTTCAGTATGTCGGGGGTTTGGAAAAATGTCTTGTAATGATTTTGCCTAGCCCTTAAATACCTGACACTTACTCCCATTCCTATCTCATTTTTAGGCAGACTTTTAGCTGCTGAGATCCTGCAGTTCTTTATATTCCTCTGTTTTCTCCCGTTCTTGCATTTCTTCTCTCTGGTGTTTGTTCTTCTCCCCTTCCCCTGCCTCCTTTGTGCCTCCAGCAATCTAATTTGTAACAGACAGGAAAGGTCCAAGGAGGACAATTTGGTTACACTGCTTGAATAAGAACCCTTCTAGGTCTATTACAGGCACTGAGTGATGGGGCTAAAGTGAATGACACAGCCCGATAGCTCAATATAAGCAATGGGTGAATCCATCAGCCCACCCAACAGAACTGGCAGCAGAAGTACATTTCAGTCCCTTTTTCTCAAGGTTGTGGTGTCTTTTCCTACATCAGAGAGTTACAAACTTCTTTTGCCAGTTGTCACCATTAGCAGTAATTGCAGACCCCAGCTGGGACTGCAGCTCCTGGCTCTGGGCTGTGCTGTGCCCTCTCTGAAAGACAACGCAGATGGAGCTACACAGTCCTTGTGTTTTGGAAAATTTAACTTCACCATTTTGCACAGTCTGTGCCACGAGTACATTGAGTTGTGCACAAATAAAACTTGCTTTTTTAGGGCTTTATCAACTGACTTCATTTCTAAGCAGTTCACAAAGTCTTTGCTCAGGTCCCTTTTGGTCCTGCTTTTAAGAAAATATTTAAGAAAACACCAAGAGCCGAAATTTATTTTGACCCAGAGGCTCAAGACTTTGAGGAAGAAGAAACTGCTTTTCTAAATGCAGAGCTTATTCCTGGAGAATCAGATGAGGCAGAATTTTGACAAATTAACCCAATGGCCCATCATTAGGATGAGGAGGGAAGGAGAGGTCACACATCTTGGGAATCAAGCAAATGAAACTGTAGATCAGTGGATTCGCCTCCAGCCAAGTAACTTTGACATTGTATAAACTCTGCAGTTTAGTGATCATCTGACCTTTCTTGAGACACTTTATTTTCATATCTCTTTTTTGTCTGAGCCCAACAGCTTGTTACTGAATAAATCACCGGAGGCTAAAGAATAGCTTCAGCTGCCAACTCAAAAACATATTAGATGTGCCTTTTTAGATATACTATTTCCATCATATCCACCACAGATACACAAATATACATGTTGCCTGTGCCTAATCCGTTTGAGGTAGCTCACCATTGCTGTGGATAATCACTTCCTGCAAGCCCAGTCACACCTTCGGGAATTCCCTACACTTTGCTGACCAAGTAAAAATACAGATATCTTATGAATTGTTTTTTTCCTCCTTAGGCACCCTTTTTAAAACGACAAGGTTGAGGAGCATGTATAGGGGTTACTGTGCTTTCCACCTCTAGTCTGCTGTTTTTAAAGTGGAGGTTATATTTCAGGAAAGCAATTAAAGACATGTTTAACTTCCACTGCTTTTTATGTACCCTGACTGCCACTGTAATAGACATAAGATTAAGCACATGTTCAAGTGCAGGGTTGCACCAGAGGGCTTCATTGCCAGTGTAATGTGAAATAATTGGACTCTTGCTGGTGTTCTGGATGGACAGGCTGAGTCATTTACAAACAAACTCCTCCTTTATTATTCATCATTTGTGCATATATGTATATATGTAACATGATAAATATGTTTATCATCATATATTCTTGAGCAACCAGATACGATCTTTCAATTTATGGAGACTGAGAAAGACAGTTCATGCTCCTTTAGTGTCACAGTCTAAATGAGACAAATATAAAATCTGAGATGATGAACAAAGAGGAGTTAAGGAAAGGGGTGATAAACTACACAAAAATTACTTGGTTGTTGTATTTTTTAAAATTATTATATCTGTACTTCTCTATGCCTACACATCTTTGTGTGTGTGTGTGTATTTTATCCAAACGGAAATTGTCATGAAAAACATATAGTTCAGATGACTTTTTGTAGGGTGTTTTCAATGACAAACCTACTATCACATTTTTTCACCCTTTAAAAACCATGTCAATCCAAATTGCCAGATAAACTGAAATGCTTCCAATTTTCAATACCAAAGAGAAGGGGTAAACAGGTGGCTGGGAGTGGAGGTGTAACACATTATCCTCCAAAGCACTGTAGATTTTTTTTTAATGCAATAAAGCTGCTTTATTTCTGCATATGTTTCAGAGGGAGGCTGTTTTCCGAAGAGGAACACCAATTTTTAGCTGACAGAAGGTCAGGGAGGAGAGGAATGGTTACTGTAAGGCTGAAAATGAGGAGGTGGAGGAAGGGGTGAGGAGGTGGGAGGAGGCTTGAAAGAGGAGAATAGAGATGTTTGAAATGATGATGCTATTCCAGTGCAAGATAGTGGCAAGAAAAGTGCCAGAAAAGAGACAGACAGAGAAAAAAGGCAGAGAAATGAGAGGGAGGACAAGGGAGAGGAAAGAGCTGAGCAGAATGGTTGAGGAGAGACAGAGGAGCAGGGATCTCATAAAAGTGGGGCACAGAGCCGAGCAAGGTACCAAAGGTGCCACCAGAGCAGTGGGAAAAGACTGTATTGTAGCTGCCAAAAACTGAAAGGATGAAGAGGAGAAAACTAGAGTGCTGAGAAGAGAATACAGTAGCATAGATGAGACACAGCCACCATAGGAACCAATGATTTTATAGGTTTTCTGCCTAAAAGGAAGGCAGATGTTGAGGCACGCTGTCTCAGCTCACTGGGAGCAGGGAAACTCAGAAAGGACTGAGGCAAAGAGTCTCTTCCAGCAAACTGAAGCAGGGATGGAGCAGGGAAGGGACATCAAGCAAGACACAGGCTGTAGTGGAAAATCCACTTGCTCTGGCTATGGCTGCACTGAAATATGGTACAGAAAGTCCCTTTGCGAGGTCAGCCTCAGGCTGTGCTGAAGGTGTGAGTTGCTGCTGTGCTGAGGATGCTGGTGGCTTGCACACGGACATGGTGTGGACAATTAAATTACTGCTACCTTTGCTCTGCAGGTCTTTAGAGCTGCTGGGCTGGCATCTTCTGTGAACCCTAACGGTGTAGGAAAAACTGTAAAAAGAGAGCTACTGCTCACAGAATGTCCTGCCTCTCCCGGGAAGGCACCTCTAGGGCCAGTGTACCTAATCTGAACTCCTTGATTAAATGTGGCCAACATAAAAATTGTCCTTACTCATTTGTTTGGAGGCAGGGAACAGTATTAACATAAGGATTTATGTTAATAAACATTTAATCCCAGCTTCTCCAGCCCATTCAGGTAAATTGCTGGTAGAAGATCTGGAGAAGGCAGTGAAAAGGCTTCAAAATCTGAGCGGGACTGGGTCTAGGCTGTGAAGACAAACCCTTTCACATCAAAGAAGACATGTCAACGATCGAGGTATGTCTGAGAGCAGACATTTTGTATATCCAGATCTAGATTTTGTGCCTCAGCTCTAATTCTTAAAGGAAGTGATCTGAATGGCTTAAAATATCATCATCAACAAAGGGTGCAAACACTTCTCAGCCATGGCGGGATTTTACACATACAGTAGTGCCATACGAAATTACATAGGTCATGTCATCCATATAACCAGCAGGAGCAAAGCCTAAGCTGTTTGCCTGAGACAGGCAAAGGGTCAAGAGTAGACTCAAGGCTCTCAGATGTCAACCCACCATGGTACACGTGGCAATGTTCTTTCAGGTTCTTGGAACTGCCAGAAAGGAGATGGCAAATTGAAAAGAACGGGCTGAATAGTTAAATTGAAACAGGTTCTTCAAGGGAAAATAGTAATAAAAATCTCCAGTCTTACCTGAAAAATGATCTGGAGTTTAGAGCTGTTAGAGTGATTACTAACACAGCTGCACGTCCAGTTCCAATGCATTTCCTCAGATAAATAATATCAGTCATATTTCCACATTTGGCTATGCCAGCAAGCACATAAATTTCATACTTACTTAACAGAATATATAATGCAGAGAGGTGGCTGTGTATATTTCAAATGCTTTTGCCCTGACAAAAGCCAGTCACTGCATCTTATTGCCAAAGGAAGCTACAGGTTTATCATGGCCCATTGTTCTGAACATGCTGCACAGCTGAAACCCACTGAACCAGCGCACGTCAGCTCTAATCCCTGGCCACTTGCAGAGCAGAGAAAAGGAATTGCTGCCTGACTGCATCCCATCCACAAGAAGATGCTTCGCAGCTTTGTCCCCAGAAGACCAGCGATCCCCTCCACTGAGACCGATGCTCTCTCTCACCCACTGCATGGCATGTCTGCTGCCCACTAGCTCCTGCCAGGCAGCTGCACAAAAAGAGGCTCGATTTAACTCTTTTCCAGTTTAGAACATGGTATGAGACAATATCTGGTGGCAGCAGACCCATGGGTAAAGACACTTAGTGACAGGACATTTATTTCCCTCTGAGGAGCCTGGGGGGTCATAAGAAAGGTTTGTGTGTGGAGACACTGATGGGGTAAGCAGGAATGTCAAAAACAAGCATGCAATTAAAAAATGCTTTTTGCATTTGATTTATCATTCATACTTTGGCTTATTAAGACTTCCAGCTGTCCTGAATTGCCCATGAAGCCCTGCCTCAGAAGGGCCAGAAGTACTGAAAAAGAAAAAAAACATCAGAAAGAGCAATCACTGCTGTTGCTACTGCCACGAGTTCTGGTGCAAGGGAATTGAGGGGCTTATTAGAACCTGCAAACCTGCCAGGAAGCTTTTTTTCCCCTTTGGTAATAAAGTATGAAAGGAAGGAAGTGAGTCTGACTCACAAACACGCATCAAAGAGATACAGACTGAAGCATCTATCAAAAGTCATTAAATATTTGTCTTCTATAGAGAGCACAACAGTGGAATAATTGTCACGCTGGGACACCAGGAGGAGCGGAGCGAAGGCTCATTCCTGTGGGAGGTCTTCAGCCTTTTCCACACAAAGAGTGTAGTACCCCGTAATGACTTTAATCAAATGCCTGATCTTAAAAGCTCAGCAGAAATGCAAGCAAGGCTGTGCACTGCGTACTTACTGTCAAGGCAAAACATAGCTGCAAATTGATGACAAACCTTTTTGAGAATGACTCACTAACCTTCATCTCCCATCCCCAATTCCCCTCACCCTAGAATGCCAGTTTTTAGAAGCGAAAGCACTTGAAATCAGTTTCTAGCAGTGGTCCATGGTTACCTTCAGTTAATCCAAGGTTTCACCACTGTTGAAGGGGGGTCCCATTCTCATCACCTCCACTCTTCGGGGTCATGTGTCAGAGCAGTCAACCAAACCTGTGTTTTTCCCCAGTCACCTTATTTCATGGCCACACAATGCTGATACGGGGAAGACTTGGGCATAATCCATCAAATAGGAGTTGTGTCCCTACGAACTGTCACACAGCAAGTTGAAGTTACCACTTTTGGAGCTCAGGCATAGGTGGCACATTTACCCTGGCTGGGTCACATGGCTTTGCTTCATCTCTGTCATTCATGGGCAGTGCTGTCAGAGTAAGGGATTTTGGAAAACAAGCTATATAATGATAATATAAATATATAAAAGCAGATAATATGAATATGTAAAATGTGTATAAAATATAAATATATAAACACAGATGTCTCTCTGCAGTGGTATACACACTGGGCTGCATCATGAAGGCTCTTCTTCAGTCAGGTGGTATGGAGTGGGGAAATGAGGATAACTGGAAGTTAAACTGGAGTTTTGGGGGTAATGGAAGCTACCACACTGTCCTGGGATTTTCTGAAGAGAGCATCTGAGTGACTTGTCACAGCCTCATGCTTGAGGTCCCTCCATGTGGTTGGAATACTTTTTTAGAAATGAATGAATTTTAGAATAAATGAATGAAGATGAAAGAAAATGCTGGAAGTGCAAATATTTCTGATTATGCCAGACTTTGCTTTATCATATAGAATCATAGAATCACAGAATGGTTTGCATTGGAAGAGATCTTAAAGATCATCCAGTTCTAACCCCCCTGCCATGGGCAGGGGTACCTTCCACTAGACCAGGTTGCTCAAAGACCCGTCCAACCTGGCCTTGAACACTTCCAAGAATGGGGCATCTACATCTTCTCTGGGCAACCTGTTCCAGTGCCTCACCACCCTCATAGTGAAAAATTTCTTCCTTATATCTAATCTAAATTTGCCCTCTTTCACTTTAAAGCCATTACCCCTTGTCCTATCACTACAGGCCCTTGTAAAAAGTCTCTCTCCAGCTTTCTTGTAGGCCCCCTTCAGGTACTGGAAGGCTGCTATAAGGTCTCCCTGGAGCTTTCTCTTCTCCAGGCTGAACAACCCCAACTCTCTCAGCCTGTCTTTGTAGGAGAGCTGTTCCAGATCTCTGATCATCTTCGTGGCCCTCCTCTGGAGTTGCTCCAACAGGTCCACGTCCTCCTTATGTTGGGGGCCCCAGAGCCAAATGCAGTACTCCAGGAGGGGTCTCACGAGAGCGGAGTAGAGTGGGACAATCACATGCCTCGACCTGCTGGCCACACTTCTTTTGATGCAGCCCAGGATACAGTTGGCTTTCTGGGCTGTGAGCGCACATTGTCGGCTCATGTTCAGCTTTTTGTCCACCACTACCCCCAAGTCCTTCCCCTCAGGGCTGTTCTCAATCCTTTCTCCTCCCAGCATGTATTTGTGTTTGGGATTCCCCCAACCCATGTGCAGGACCTTGCACTTGGCCTTGTTGAACTTCATGAGGTTCACAGGGGCCCACGTCTCAAGCCTGTCAGGGTCCCTCTGGATGGCATCTCTTCCCTCCAGCATGTCAACGCACCACACAGCTTGGTGTCGTTGGCAAACTTGCTGAGGGTGCACTCAATCCCACTGTCCATGTTGCCGACAAAGATGTTAAACAGCGCCGGTCCCAATACCAACCTCTGAGGAACACCGCTCGTCACTGGTCTACACTTGGACATCGAGCCATTGACCACAATTCTTTGAGTGTGCCCATCCAGCCAATTCCTTATCCACCGAGTGGTCCATCCATCAAATCCATGTCTCTCCAACTTAGAGACAAGGATGTCGAGCAGGACAGTGTCAAATGCTTTGCACAAGTCCACGTAGATGATATCAGTTGCTCTTCCCTTATCCACCAATGTTGTAACCCTGTCGTTGAAGGCCGCCAAATTTTGTCAGGCACGATTTTTGTCATTTTCTTAGCTGAATAAGCTAAATGGCACCAAACCTGGTGTGCTGGTTTTGGCTGGGATAGAGTTAATTTTCTTCACAGTAGCTAGTATGGGGCTATGTTCTGGATTTGCACTGAAAACAGTGTTGATAACACAGGGATGGTTTCGTTATTGCTGAGCAGCGCTTACACAGAGTCAAGGCCTTTTCTTCTTCTCACACCCCCCACCAGTGAGTAGGCTGGGGGTGCACAAGGAGTTGGGAGGGGACATGACTGGGACAGCTGACCCCAACTGACCAATGGGATATTCCATACCATATGATGTCATGCTCAGCATATAGAGCTGGGGGAAGAAGAAGGAAGGGGGGGACGTTCGGAGTGATGGCGTTTGTCTTCCCAAGTAACCGTTAGGCGTGATGGAGCCCTGCTTTCCTGGAGATGGCTGAACACCTGCCTGCCGATGGGAAGGAGTGAATGAATTCCTTGTTTTGCTTTGCTTTCGTGCGTGGCTTTTGCTTTACCTATTAAACTATTTTTATCTCAACCCACAAATTTTCTCACTTTTACCCTTCTGATTCTCTCCCCCATCCCACCAGGGTGGGGGAGCGAGTGAGAGAGCAGCTGTGTGGGGCTTAGTTGCTGACTGGGGTTAAACCACGACACCTGGGTATAATAAGAAAATACAGCAAAATAGCTACTTTTCCCCCTTTGCTGTGTCTGTTGGCCTAAGATATTCAGTCTTCCAAAGAAGGTCTTAGAATGGCAATTTTGATAATGCATGGCTTGTTATCTTTAGATAAGGGTAATGCATATAAAACCTCATAATTATGTACTTTCCCTGAATTCGATGTCAGAATGTGTAAAGGTAATAACATAACATTAAAAAAAGCATGAAAATCTACCAACACCATAGAATAGATTATAAATTTATATTAACATTATCATGTGTTCCTGTTCTTGCTTCGAACCATTCACTAACTGCCCAACCAACAGATTTACAAGTTACAGTGAGAGAATGAGGGTTTGATTCACTCCTCATTTTCGAGTAAGGTTTGCTGAAATCAGTCAACCCACTCTGGCATAAATGACAGGTTAATCAGGCCTGCAGGGTTAGGACTATAAAATATCCTTTAGGCAAAATGTTGTTCTATATAGGACATATGTCTGTATGACACATATATGTGCACACAGCTACATTGGACTAGGTCTGTCTGCTGATGCTGTATTTTAGGGGTTCTCATGAGCATCGTCTCAGTCACAGAGATGCCAAACCGCTCTGTTCAAGATGCTCAGGTTATGCCAATAGAGATCCAAGCTCCAAGACAGTGCTCAAGTCCAGACTCATCTGTCACACCATCACAATCACATGATCAAATGCAAACTTAGGCTGAGCTCCTGAATGCCTTGGGGCAGGAAAACGTGGGTCCAGCACTTGATCTTTGAACTCAGCATTTCCTGAGCAGATCCTCGATGTTTCACACTGAGGAATGAGGCCAATAGCCAGCAAGGCAGATAGAAATTGCAGAGTACATGGGACTTCTTGTGTTTGAGCTGATTCGTAAGGCTTGTCTTTGTCCTGCAGTATAGGTATAACGTCAGAGTTATTCAGCATAGGCCAGACTGCCCAGGTCACGCCATCCCATTCCTGAGTGCTGTGATGCTAGAAATAGGCAATTACGAGTCTGGGAATTCAGTCAAGAGCCACAGTCATTGAGACGTTATAGAGAGTCATTTAGAAACTGTATCAAAGGAACTAACGATTGGCAAATATTTTACATTGCCTGAGCAATAATTAAAGGGAAATGTGATATTTTACAGTAAACTGTAGGGAATAAAAAGTATTTTACCCATCTCAGGTTTTGCATTAATTTTCATCTACGTAGCTTCTTTATACCACCTGTGTACCAAACATAGCACAGGGAAAATAATTGAGTATTCTTCCTGACAAAAAAAAGAAGCAAATCTAACCCAAGGAGACAGCTTTGTTTTCTTCCCACTGGGTTATAGCTAAAAGCAAGAAGAAGATACAGAACCTGCTGTCACCAAATCTGGCCCCAGTAAGCAGATGAAGGATGACAGCTATGGAAAAATATTTGTCTTTGGAAAGCTGTAGCTGGGATCTGGCAGGACTGTATCCCTCTCTCCTAGGAACTTTGAAGTTTTCTGCATCTGTGGCAAGGATGTGAATTCAGTCTGTTTATTTTATATGGTCCAGCTGTATCATCCTCTTACAGTTCCAATGGTAAGCAATAACAGGAACAGTGTCTTGTATCTAGTTCAGATAGGGGCTATTAATGTTCATTGACATAATCTACCCGGCTAACTCAATGGATACCCCATACCTACAGGGTTGTTCCTTGGAGAATTTAATAATTAAGAATTAAGAATCCTGCAAAGAAAACAATGGCTTTAAACACCTGATAAAAGTGACTTGGATTCACTTGCCAAATCTCATAAAAAAGATGATTCTATTTAAGTGCTCACTATTGTCACATAATCACTAAACATAGACGTTTGGTGTTATTTGAGTTGCCTTAGTATGTCCAAGACATTACTGAGGGCTGGAAGACATGACTCAGGAGCAATGGGAGACCCTTCTCAGGGGTGTCTGGAGGCCAAGTGGGGTAGGGCATCTCAGATGTCTGTATGTGGGTAAATGAACAGAGTCCTTGGTCCACAAAAGCAGTGGTGCCTAGCGAGCTATTCAGCTGGCCAATCAGTGGGTATCTGCTGCAGGGGGAGCTGATCTGTTCTGCATCCACTGACTTACACACCTAAGTCTTGTTTCTGTTTTCTGTACACAGGCATCCAATGCCATTTGAGATACCTTCAGGTATCCCACCTGGCCTCCAGCTGCAGTTTTGGAAAGGTGGTAGTCTACCATGTGTTCTGTGTCATATTAGCCCTGAGTGGATAGTTTGGATGCCAGGTCCATGGGGTCACCATATTGCTGGTTGGATTTTACTGAATGTCCAATATGCACTTGCATTAGCACTGTAGTGCATAAACTGCGTAAGAGTGCCTCAGCCTTTTCTGCAGGTGCTTTGGGAGTTCACATCCCTGAAAAAGAAATCCAGCCCTTTTGGAAAGTTTGTGTCTTAATGCATATGCTGCTCAGACACATACAATAGTTGCCTCTGGATCCTTGTTGGAATGATTTTCATGACAGAAGAAAGAAGAAATGCCCAAGGTTAAAGGAATTGATGTGAATCATGACCTATGAAGTCGCTCCAAAAGACTTCTTGTTCTCAGATCTTTGGGGTTACGCTTACAAAAAATCAGAGGAAGGGCCTAAATCCTTCTCACTCAAGAAAATTTAAAGCATGAACACTGATAGTCAAAAGAGAAATAACACAATCAAGGTTGTGACACATAAAGAGCCTAAAACTGTATATATTAATGAACTCTCCACACTAAGAACGAGACCCCTAGCTATTACAAGTTGGCACAGATCTATTAACTTCATCAGAATACCACCACTTTATGAGGAGACATGGCATTTAAAAGTTCAGTATATTTAGCCTGGAATGAGAAAATGTGGGTTTTTTTCTCCCACAAGAACCAGACAGTGAAGATATTACACATTTCAGCACTGCAGAATTATAGCATGCTGTTCACACATACTAATTCACAGCACTTTACGAAGTGTAAAACCATTTCAGTTGTCAATAGATCACAGGAAAAAAGAGAAACTAGTGAACTCATGATAAAAGAAACACTGTGCAGAGCAAATTGATGAGAAATCTTTAAAATATTTAGCAGTCTTGCAGACACAATCAAGAACAACTGACCTGTGACCAGGAATTTGTTTCAAAATGACCCTCATGTAACAGAAAATGAATGCACAGAGAGGGTGTATTAACAAAGGGATTTATTCCTATTGCTTTGGGGCATATGTCCCAAATTTAAATACTCAAAAAATGTTGTCAGTTGCTGAGGAACCTAAATTCCTCATCCAACTTAAGTGTCCACCAGTAAAAGTTATCTAATCATATCATTTTCTGCCAGTGGCATGCATACAGTTGGTCAGATCCTGGTGACGCCAATCTGTTCGATAATCTATCCAGAAGATTCTTGAAACCTCGTGATAGGAAGGATCTCCTGATACTCTAGATTGCTGTCACTACTGTTCCTACAAGAAGGCTGTTTTTGAGCTTCCGTCTTCGTGCAAACAGTACTGTAAAACAAACTATCACCTCCACCTACGTTTTCTTGGATGCTATTGCTCTTTGGTTTTAAAGAAACCTTTGGTTTTAAAGAAACCTTTCTAAACCTTTTTGTAGTTACTCCTTTTCTGCATTCACAGGAAACAACCTTGGCAGTTACAGCAAAACTATATGGATTCTGGTTGCTTTGTGGCTTAACAGGATACAGTAAATTCAGTCCACTAGGATGATGGTGAGACTTGGACTTTTGTATTAGCATAATTAGCAATCTGGAGACTAGGAGAAACATACAAGCATTCTGTAGGTAAATATTTTTAAGTATATAAAATTTACTGATACCTTGGTCTCTATCAATTAGTTTGGTTGTAAGTCTGACACTTATGAGTGCTCAAAGTTTTCAGGCCATATCTCTCTAAAATCAATGAAGAGAGCCCCAAAGTGAGTTTCACCTATGAAAAAGTCATCGACATTTTCTCAGGCAAGCCACAAATACAATTCCACTTTTTGTGGTTTAAATAATTTAAGCCACAAAACTTATGACTACAGGTTTAGCGTTACGAGGAGTTGCATCTTGATTTTAAAACAATTCAGATGGAAGATGCAAAAAGTTCACCCAGAGAACCTTTAATATAAAATAAACAGGGTTATTTTTTGTCAGTTAAAATTGTTTTCTAAAAGATGAAATATAAGCCAAAATAAGCAGCTTTATCTCCAATGAAAAGTTGCACTGGTTTCATATAAATCCTTCTTTGCCTTCACTTCCCAAATGCTATAAGACAAATAGAACATGCATGCGTGCTGGAATTTTCAAATAAAAATCTGTAAAATTTTGAATTCATAAGCTTTCAGTTGATAACTAAAGAAATCGATGACATAAAATAAGAGATCTTACATTTAGCTCCCTCCAAGACATCATGAATGGTGAGGGCTCAACATTACTATAAAGTTACTAAAGCTAGCAAGCTTCAAGAAAGTGTCTATCCTGTGCTTTGCGTTCTCCTTACCTAAAGAAAATTCAGGTTAAGGTAAGCCACAGTGCAGTTCAACATATGTTTTAAGTTTGCCACCAGTACTAAAAGAAGAAGTGTTACCTTTCCTCTTTTCTGGGCTGATCATAGCCAAACCTTACATGAGCTTAGAGAAAAGATAGAGCTGAAAACTAACCAGTCTTCAGGATAACAACAACAACAGTAGTAGTAGTAGTAGTAATAATAATAATAATAATAATAATTTGTTTTCCAACTGGATCAATTCCTTAATTTGCTTTACCACACAGTTGTATAGATGTTTCAACCAGTAAAAAAAAGGGAGTGTGGAGACTGAACAGCAATGGGAAGAGTGAAGGACAGTTTCTTTCAGTGTCACTTGATGTTATCTTAGAGTAACAACCCAAATACAAATGTAGCGAACCTAATTTTACTACAGGCTACATGAAATATAATTATCAGACTTGCTATGGGATAAGGGTACACATAAGGGCAGCTACTGTAGCTCCACTAATGCTTGGTAACTCCCTAAATTGAGATAATTTAACAGTGGGTCTAAGCCTTGAGAAAAGAATGTGAAAATAATCAGTCTTAATTATAACAATAGCACCAAGTGTATAGCACTTCACAATTTCATAGTGCTTTACCATCACTAGCCAATTAATCAATTCAGTTCCTAATGGCATACTGTTATTATGAGTAATTTCAATGTCTTTTGCTTAAGGCTGGGAGAAAAAATGCTATTAAATCTTCACTCAACTCAGAGAAACCTTTCTGTAACCAGAAGTATAAAAGTGCCTGGCCTATCTGAATGTTAACTGCCTCTCAGTGTGCTGCTTGCTGGGCAAGGCAGGCTGTGCTCTTCCCAGGGGAAGATGACAAGGTACTTTAAAGGCCAGTGACTGCAGAAATAAAGGTATTGCAAGAATATGGAGAGGTATGTTAAGTGCTAACATTTCCAGGAATCTAAGGGATACGAAACAAAGACATATGAAACCCGTTTTGATTTGTTTCTGAAGGACTTTTGTTGATTGCTATATGTACATGGGGCTAGCAGATGTGAAAATAGATGCATTAGGACAGAATACAAGGACTGAAACACCAGGAAGAAAGAACAAAGCGTAATTTTGTAAATATAGTCTTCAGAGCAGAATAATTTTGAAGAACTGTGGCTTCTGGGAACAAAACCATTTCTCTAAGCAAAAAGAGAAGGTGTTACAGAAGGCACACAGTGTGCTTGCTTGGAGTCACGAAGTCCAGAGGCAACTGGAAGTGGTCCAATCCTTCCTTGATTTTATCCTTTGAAGCTAATTTAGAATTGGGTATATATACATTGCAGAAAAAAACTGGGATAGGGATATATGCTACCATACTAAGGAATTAATTCGATTTCACATCAGAGGAGAGAATTCTGCTTTGAGTTCCTCTGGTGTAGAGCAAGAAGAGCCCAGTAGGCCCATAAGGCCAGGTTTAAACTGGTGAACTTGGATTTTCTTAGGTGGTGTCCTGAGTTGGGTCTCTGGCAACATTTGAAAAATGTTTTTTCCCCTTTTTACAGATGAAGTGTATTAGCAAACAGATTATAATGGAAGTCAGAACAAACTCTTTATCTGCAGCAGTGTCAATATGTTACACCGAAAAATAAATGATGTCCTGTATGAGCTTTTGTTTTTCTCCAGTATTTCATCCTATCCTTTCATTAGTGTAGTAATCTCCTTCTCCATTAATCTCCCATGTCTGTACTTGCATGTAGGAATGGGAATGTGCAAGAAGAAAATGTGGTGAGGTTTTATTGTTTTATTTTTCCTGAAAACATTTGTTATTTGTATCAATTAACATGAGAGGAACTTAAAGACTTTTTGTTATGTTGTCCACAAGTATCTGCATCTGTGGTCTTTTGAATTGATGTTCCCTTTCCCAAAACAGCATTACGGGGAAATTTCCTTTATTCTGGTATGTGCAATGATGTAGTTAAACCAGCTTTCCAGGCTGAACAATCTTTGCTGGTGAGGACTTGGACCAGATACCGGACTATCAGCAAAATCATGGTGTAAAATACCTCACTGTATTGAGGCAGAGGAAAAGGGGAAAGACTGCTCAATTTAGACACATTTATTTATTTACCTATTTTATCTGTGGTAACATTTTGATGTGTGGAAGACGTGGAAAAGGGCAGCTGTGAAAGCACTGAACTTTCAAGCAATCTGCACAATGTCCATTATGAAAAGTTTAGCCAGTAAACTCAAGGAAGAGGTTTTCAGAACTGTGTCCAGATCAGACATCTTGCTTGCTTCTTCACGTACACTTGTTTTGCACTGGAACAACCGCACTGACTGTCCACCAACTTTAACAAAGTTACTCTTGATTTAATAGTTCTGGATGCAAGAGGGAACTCAAGCTCTCGGGGTAAATTATGGATCAAAGCTTGGTTGGAGATGGAATAAATCCACGTGTTAAGGCCAAATGCTTCACAATTACCGAATGGATGACACACAAGGAAATGAAAATATAACTCTGACTTGTCAGTTCCAAGAACAAAGGCCTTTATCGCCTGGATAAAAGGAGATATCGTATAAGTATTTTTGGCAACGGGTCCCTTCTCATCATTACAGATCAGTTACTGGAAGGTGGACAATCATACTTCCAGAACTAGTATTTTACAGCAACTGATTCAGCTAGGGATTAATTCAAAAAATAGCAAAGTTTCCTCAGCTGTTCATGAGTAACTTTCATATGAAAAGGAGGAATCATGAGTGATGCTGAGAGTCAGAGGGAGGACAGAAAGCTCAAGATAAAAAAATGACCTTGGAATACCACAAGAAAACTTGTGCAGGCAGCTATTTCTGTAAGTTTTCAGTAGAATCCAGACCAGACAAGGGCAGAACAGGTGATATATGTCACCGTATCAACGTGCCTCAACTCTGATGAGGAGGTGGAGCTGCTCTTGCAGGTGACTGACCAGCTGTTGCCCTTGGTCTCTTCTAAGGCTCTCAGCAAGATACCTGTTAACACCATGTGCATCAAATGTACTTCAAATAACAAAACAAAACCACAACTCTTGGCATTATTCTTAAGAAAGAAGGCATCAATACCAAGCTGTGACAGTCAACATACAGAGAATTATGATCTAAAAATCTAATGCTGATCCTTTGTTATATTTTGGCAATAGCTTTTGTTTTCATTAATGAACACCTTATTTTCCAAGACAAAATATTTCATCGGATCCTATTTAGTTGTTGTTATCTAGTGAACATAACTGCTTTGTTTTGTAGAAAAGGTTAACATTCAGAAAGATTAATTTCTTCTTTCCCAGAAAAAACATTGTAATTAAGTTCTTAGTGAAACAGATGGACAGTTCCACCCTCAAAATAGAGGTATTTATGCAAATATCACTGAACTAATTGATGCTCAGTTGCATCAAAAAGAAGCACAGAAGATGCTTTCATGGTGTCAACATTTCTGACTATGATTTACTACGTTAATCATTTCTCATAGTGAGCCATTATCCTAAGGGAGAACAAAACCTGTAAGTCTTGGTCCCAATTTATTTTACTGATCAATGCAGTTGCATGAAAAGAAAATACATTATGTTAGCCTAACAGTAAATGACACATTCATAGGAAAGTGTAGATCAAGTTTGCTTGGACTTTGTTCCATAAAGAAGTCACATCAAAAAATTTCCAGTTTCTCAGGATCCTCTGTATTGTATAATTTTAGAAATAATATGCATTTAAAAATTATTTACTCGTAATTAATTACCATTCAGTTAATTTATAGCTCCTGAGGAAAGAACCAAACATGAACACCTCATTAATTTCTGTTAATCAACAGCAAAACATTCAGAGGGATCACATGCTTTAAGCTCTTCTTTATTAGAGAGATCTTTACCAGACTTCTATGTACAAAACCCTCTCAAACTGTAGGACAGTTTACATTTTCCGCAACTCCTAAGGCTAGAACCCTTAAAAGCAACTGTAAAAGGGAAAATTCATGTTTTGCAAAATGCTGATGAGACCCATATCATTCTTACTTTAATATGTAATTCCCTTGTAGGTATAGAAATCCTATATATATGAAAGCTTCAAAATATAAAGCGAGATGGGGCTAAATCATAAATCTATCACTTGAAATGAACTCTGTTACCTTAACAGTTCAGTTGGAGTTGAGAAGTTCATGGCTTGGAGATATGTCTGATGATTTCATCAAGAGTTTGTAGAGAGGGAAGACACCATCTGTGTCTGAAGGGTAGCTTGCATGCAATCGATCAATCTGAGCAGAACATAAACATCGGATATCATGGACTTGAATAAATACTGTATGCATCAGAATGGAAAATAGTTTTCAGAAGAGACTGATGCTTTTGCAGGGCTATGTTAGCGTTGAAGATGCAGGACAAAGAATATGCCTGAAAAGGACATGAAAAAACATGGACATACATATGCAGACAAGTATGAGACAAAATGGGGGCGTGTCAAATTGACCCTCGAGGTCATGGGAGGTTGGTGGTTTATCAACAAGTGAAAGAGCAGGGCAGAAAACCTAAAGGTTCTGATTTGCCCAGGTTACCTTTAAGTCCAGCAGGACGGCTAGTATCCTGTCTAGGTGATCAAAAAACACCTGTCTAGGTGTTTTTTCTCTCTTTCTTTTTTTTTTTCCCCGAGATAAAACTAGATGCCACAAAACTGAGTTAGCTCAGCACTACTCAGTGCACTTAACTCAGTTATGTTGGTCATTTTATCGTGACTTTGTTGTTGTTATTTTTACTGCTATTTTCAGCTGGCACATTCACAGGTAAAACACAGGATCTTTTTTTTTGTCCCAATGCTTGGAATAATTTCTCATACCTCTTAGAGATGCCACATTCCCTTTCTACTATTGCCTGTATGTAGGAAAATTATGAACATGGTTTCTCTTACCTCCTGGGAAAGGTTAACAGTAAGTAAATCCAATTCTTTTACTTCCAGCAGAATCATTGTAACTGCCATCATTACTGAAACAGATGGACAATTGCACCCAATAAATAAAATATTAGTGTAAATATCACTGAGCTAATTGACGTTCATCTGAACCAAAAGAGGGAAAACAAGATACTTACGTGTTGCTAACAGCTGTGAGTATAATTTACAGCATTAATGGCTCCTTACACTAAGCCATTATCATGGGTACAAAGATTCTGGAATCTAATTTATTTTCTTGATCAGTGGAGCTGAATGCAAAGATGTCATGTGGGGCTTGTTGTATAGTAAATCATATATCTATGGCAATAAAATGTAGACACCCTCAAATATATTTCTTTTCCTGACGAGAAGATCACATCATGGTTTTAATTTTTCATCTGCTTTTAGTTATCTAAGAGAACATTTTTCTTTAAAGAATTTTTTTAGACATTTCTTCCTCTAGAGAAAAGTACAAGATTCTATCTATTATCCATCCATAAAACCTGACAAGTCTGTGAAAGTTCCCAGAAGATTTACATCGTTACCACTGAGAATAGGATTTATTCTTTTCGATGAAAATATGCAACTGTTTCACTGAGGCCACAATTATGAGGACAAATTTCCTGCTTGAAGCTGAATAACAAGTATGCAACATTGTAATTCTGGAGATAAAACATAAAAACTGGCTGTTCTCCTTGTTCGATCTGATTTTATATGTGGGTAAACCAATACCTGTTGGAGTGAGACCAGTATCCCTCAAATATGTGTAAAGAAATTCAGTAATTCTTTCACTTTAAATCTGCAAAGCCTTTAATGCAACATCTTCCAGCATAGGAATATGTCCAAACTCACTAAATCAGAAGTCAACAAGGTGGGTTTTTTTTCTGAATTTTATTATCACCAGCTGCACTGGTGGCCAATACCACTGCTTGCTTTTTTGAGGGAAGGATGAGATGTATACGTCTGGCACAGGGATTAAGTAATCGTATTCACACAGCTTCTATCTATCTCAAAGCACGGAAAACAGCATCATATCTGTTCTTGCAAAATATGGTTTAGACACACTATTTGGTATGGGGAATACAAGGCACATTAAAATGATAGGTGGCAGAGTGTGCAGCTGGGAAATATGATAATGGCACCTTGCACAATGGGAGCTCCTAGGAATCACCCTGATAATTAAATAATGAATTAGAACATTTCACATGAGATTTGCTGTAGTACTTGTTCCTAAAATTCTGTAAGAACAGTACTTTTAGTTTGAGGATAAGGCCACTTTGTTGGGTTTTAACTCATTAGGTTAAGGGCTTAAAAAGATACACGTGTCAAAATTTAACAGCCTGGGAAAAAATCCATCCAGAAAATGTGCAGGGTTTTTACCCCATAACCACCTCCAGAAATCTAAATCTCTGGGCACTGCATAGTAGTTCAAGCTATAAGACAGTTTACATATTTCAACTGCACACTGACTATTACATTTCCTTTTTCAATCCAAACATCAAAACCCTTTTCCCCTCATTTTCCATAATGTGTTGGGTTTTTTTAAAAAATCAATGACAGAAACAAAGAACTGCTGGTGGATGCAGTGCTGACTCAAGTAATCTCTGATAGCTCTCTACTCTAACAGATAACACATCTTGCTACACTGCACAGCCACATTCAGACAGATAATGTGCAATTCTAATTCAAAAAGTGTTTGAACATAATGTTTCTGTCTTGCTTCCTGATCTTTCAACTTATGTTTCTTTGCAGTGTTAATTCTTACATTATAGTCCATTGA
Source organism: Calonectris borealis (assembly GCF_964195595.1). Lineage (NCBI taxonomy): Eukaryota > Metazoa > Chordata > Aves > Procellariiformes > Procellariidae > Calonectris > Calonectris borealis. The sequence goes on from NC_134313.1 coordinate 8,834,105, forward strand.
CTCTTACAAAAAAAAGTATTCCTCTGGCTGTGTTAGAGAACTTTTTTACTCATGACTTTTTTTTTTCCCCCTCACACTGCTGTACTGCTGAAAAACACAACAGAGGAGGAATATAATATAATTTCTTCTTCACAGGTGAGTCTGGTAGTCAGAATTTGTCAAACCCAGAGTATGAGATGAGGACCTGAGGCAGAAAAACATTCCCATGACACTGGAAAAATTCCAGGAACATTGGGACACATGTTACTGCTGAATACTCACGAGAATAGAACAAAGATGTCTGTCTGGGGAAGACCACCTAAGAAGTACAAGTTCTTCTCTTCTTGCATTCTTCAATGCATTTCCTCCAGTTCCCAGAAATGGAGAACAAAGTTATATTAAAATAATGTAGATTTCAAGATGTCAGAGCACTGGGATGTATTTAGAGAATGAAGGATCTTCTCAGATGATGGAGTCTGCAGGAGGAATAGAGAAAATGAACTCCTGGGATGGTGGCTAGCAGGATTGAGTTTTGAGCATGAAATTATCTTAAATCAAAGAGCTTCAAAGTAAGAAATCAATGAAAGAGATTATGAAGTTCATGTAATCTTCATACATCATTGTAAGGCATAAGGAAGAGGAAATTCAGGTGAACAAGGATACAGTAGCGAACAAAGGTGGATGGACTGAAAAAAGTCCAGTTGGTGGATGGACTGAAGAACCCAATGGGTGGATGGGCTGAAAGAAGAAAGGAAATACTAATTGATATAAGCAATCATTACAAAGTGACAGAGTTAGTGAAACAGCAGTGCTTAAGCTGGCACTTAGAAGAGAGTGAAGCAAATGAGAAGTCTGTATGCAAAGCCCAGGCAACAAAAGATATAGATTTTACTGGTGGTGGTGTATAAAAATATGTCTGTGGTAACACAGAGAGGGTGGAATAGAAGTTATAGCTGGACTGCGGATATTGAAGGCTATAAGCTATCCCAAAAAAGCACAAAATTAAACAAAATGATGAGAATATTAGTTAACATATATGTACGTCAAAGTACTGGACCCATAGACTTTGGTGTGAATTTAGTGACTCCATCTTTCCCTCTTTTTCAGTAGCCTTGCGCAGGGAGGTGGTTTCAGCTGAGTGAGCTTTCTGGAGAGATGACCTCCTGCTGTCTTTCTGATCAGCTCCATAGTTCCTTGCTGTTAAAGTGCGTGCATCTTGTTTGTGACCACGTGACTGAGGAGGCTGCTGCCCCTCCACTCGGCAAGGGTCCCACCATGCCAACATGCTTATGGCTTATGCTCACAGGACCATCAAGTCACCCCCACATTTACGCATTCCTTACCTCTCCATGAGTGAAGTAATTTCAACACAACTGAGGGAGACAGTAATCCCTTGTCCAGGGAGACAGTTCTGACACAGAATGGGCTACAGATTTAAACATTTCCATGTGGTACTGCAAGACCTTTCCTAAACGAAATATTGGGCATTCAACATTATTCTGTGAATAAAGGAACATTGCCATAGATATTTGATTCAAAATCATTCTGGAGAACTATTTTTAAAGATCTACAATGCTACAAGGCTGCAGAGTTTTCTACAATGTTACTGGAGACAGAAATCCCCATGTCACTAGGGGAAACTGCTCCTTCTCAGTTGTAGATTGGTGAACAAATATTGCTAACAACACTGTTATGAAGATTTCTTTTGTGCAATATGCAGCATTATTTCTTCACTGCTTAGTCATGGAACCAGAGGACATTTCAGACTCACCTTTGATCATTTACAGAAGCTGTCACAGAAAAAGAATATATGACTTCAAGTGAGATACTTCTATTAGTGTAAGGGAATTAATAATTCTGTAGTCGAAGGTACTGATGAAACCACATCTGCAATACTGTGCAACATTCGGGTCAAAAAAGGTGAACTTGGACTGGAAACGATGTAGAGAGCATTCCTGGGTCATCAGGAAAATGGGAAAACTAGTTAAAGGCAGGAGAATACTGAACTTGAGTGTTTTGGAAACTGAGACTTGGAGGAGATCTGATAGCTGACTATAAATGTATCAGGAGATAAGCACTAGGGAAGGAGATGAGCTCTTTAAGCTAAAGGCTAGTGCTGGCACTGTAACAAATATTCTCAAACAGGCCATGAATATTTGGTGCGGAAAAACTTTCCAACCATCAGAATGGAGTTCTGGGACAAATTTCCTAAAGAAGTAACAGAGCAAATCAAATTTGTATCTTTAAGATGGTGTTTATTCATTTTCTGCCAAAGAGTTAAGTATTGAGTCTCCCCTCACAAAGGGTGAGAGAGAGGGAGCAAGGAAATACAGGACAATGGAATCCAACCACCAACTTTGTTAGTGCCCTTCCAGAAATGAGACAGAATTGTCATTCTTTCAGCAAAAAAAGATTGCAGTGGCAAAAAGTTGTGTTGTGCAGGAATCCCATTAACCTTACTTGCCCGTCAGAGTTGGGTAAAAAGCCTGGAAAGAGAAAAGGATCTGAACAGTTAGGGCTCTCACCAGTTCAGGGATCCAAAGAGTCAAGGCCATTCATCTTCAATGCCCAGTTTTAGATGCTTCAGTTGCCACTGACTCACGAAGGCATTTACTATATCATTTTAGAAATCACGTTCTCTTTTCTTGTCTTTAACGTATTTCATTTCTGTCCTTAAAATCATTAATTATTTTGAAAAGCTTAGCTAGGAAGTCTTGTTAGGAAGTGTGAGGAAAACCCTTCCTAAGGGACTACTTCACTCTCATTCAGAATGACAGTGAGGGGAAAGTACTTACTCATGCCTCTATGTTTTGTTATTCAAGAAATACCACACTGTTGTCCATGTCCCACAAGAAAAGTGTAATTACAACTTTGGGATTTTTTACACCACAGTTAAAGAAAGGCGGTAAGCAAGGAAACTGATAAAGAATGGGGAGACAAAGAGTAGAAGAGCAGTAATTGGAAGACTTGGAAAATGCAGACTTTCTAAGAAGTGCAACTAGAGATACTAACGTTGGTCCGGCATATGGCAGAAGAGAAAATGCAACAAAGTCATTGGTAAAAGGAATGCAAAGTTCCGAGAATGCTGGAGAGATTAATTTCTTTATGGCAAATTTCTTCTGTAGAAAATAAGGATGTGGCTGTTTGTTTGTTTCATCTTAGGATGGTAAAAAGAGAAAGACAACACATTTCAAGTTCAAGGAGAAAAAAAAAAAAGATAACAATAACTCGAATGTTTCCCATCTCATTTCAAATGAAATTGCTAGATGAGTATTTTTTTCTTTTCCAGTTTCTCATCACATCTCAGGATAGCAGTTGCTGAAGGCTAATAAATAAAACCAGACAGTATATTTTCCCAGGCTTCAGACCCTCCTTTCTGCTAATTACAGGCACATTTCAAGCTTTTCATCTCATCTTATTTGTTTTTCAGCATAGATCATCTTCACAATTCATTTCCATGAATCTGATTATTTCCATTTTCTGCTTCACATAATAAATCACATCTTTGTTTCAAGAGCTCCTTATCTCCTGATCCCCTTTGGGATCAAAAGCATGAAATTTGATACATTAGCGGTTCTATCCCATTACATTAATTAGGAATGAAGATCATGTTTTGAGAAATTGCTTGAACTTTATGAAGCATTTATTGAAATCACTGCATTTTAAATATATACAGTTGCAGAGCTTCTCAAACCAAAAATAAACACATAAGAGAAACAGAGAAAGCTAGAAATCAAACTATCATGGAGTAGACATAACTCTCTAAAATTATTTTCTCCAATTGTCTCTGTTTCATAGGCAGAAATGCCAAAGGTAAATACCAAAATGGTCCCCTTTTCGACTTGAAAGAGCAGATATAATTTCCTGTAGTTAGAAGATAGGGCATGTTATTGGTCTGATTAGTAGTGTCAAATCCAGAGCAGAGGTTGACAAACACCACATTGTGGAGTCCATTTTTGATCAAGTTTCTTCTGGGAGATGTTTTTATCAGAATTCGATGGCTCTGTGAATGGAAAATAGGACAGCTTTCCTTCCTCTATACCTTTAAATGTTTTAGTTCTCCGTCCTTTCAGTTTGAAATTTTACACCACCTCCATTAAAAGGAGGAGTTTGTGAGAGGCCTATGACACCGCTCAGAAACAAATTAACACCCTCTCTCCCTGCCTCTGCTCCTGCTTGTGCCGGTGCAGAGGTGCCTAGGTGCTTGCCCAGATGTGATTTTATGGCACTGGAGTGGAGCTGGATGTCCAGGGGACAAATTCAGGTCCACCTACATGGCACAGAGCACCACTGTGCAGGAGTTTGACAGAAAACAAGATGGAGAGGAGGGGAGAGGAGCCAGATGGGGAGAAGGCAACCCACCATCCTTTCCTCCTCTCCTCTGGGACAGCGGATCCATCTGTTGGATCCAACAATTTCAGAACAATGTGAGAACAAGGAAAGTTGTGTGAAAATCCCACTGTCTACCTGCTCCAGCAACACAGTCGAGACTTTGGAGTTTGAATCTCATGGCAAGTCTATGATCCAGTGAAGTCCTCCTAGCAGGTGTTCCAGTCCACACTTGTGCAGCTCTCTAAGCATGTGTTTGAATACAGTTGAAATTAATGAGCTTTGGTGAGTAGAAATGGCTTATGGATGAGCTTTAATTCAAAGACAGGAATACAGGCTTTGCTGGGTCTGAGTTTCAGAACATTCTTTGTTTGGGATTGTGGGATAACATATCCAGCTATGAATGATAAGATATGTACCTTCGGTTTTCCCTGCTGTGAAAGCGTTTCTGTGCTCTTGGCATTATTTCTAAGGAGAGCGAATAACACCTCCCTGTAGCCAAGGGATTTCTGAAAGCCTGTAAAGATTACTCATCCTCCCTACAGACTCAGAGCAGAGAAATTTGTCCAAAAGTCCTCTCTGAGCTGTTTTGTTCTACAGCTTCTGGATAGGCATGTTCTCTCTCTAAATACCTCAGAAAGGCAAAACCTAGGAGCCAAAGCAGACACAATGGAGTTTAAAAAAAAATGTACTGAGTGCAAACACAGGCCAATCCACTCAGCCAGCTTAGACAAGTTTTGGCAGAGCAGCTGAACTCTTGAGTGTTCAACAGCATGGAATGGCAAAAAATATATTCCCTACCACTGACTTCATATCATTTTCTTTATGGCTTTGCCTACACTGTCCTTTTGTTTTCATTCTTTCCTTTGGTATTTTTGTCTTCCTAGATAGCAATGACAGGCATATTTATGCAGACCACTTAGTAGGCAAATGTATTCTTGCATGTTCTCTAATGTGTTTCCTGTCATGTTGTTCATTATTCCTTCAGACTTTAATAATGTTCTCAGCTTGATATGGTCAAGAATAATGAAGCATTTATTCCTATTCAAGAAGCTAATTAAAAGACTCAATTTTATTTCTCTTAGGTGGGTTGATGGCTTAATTATAGATGTAACATTCAGAAAAAAAAAATTCTATGTTGGGTGGCCCTATATAACTGCACCATGTCTCTGCTTCCATTTTCTCCATGACATTGTATATTACACTTCCATAAAAAAAGAACAATACAATGAAGTTTGAAAGAAAATGCTTCTGCTAACGAGCTGCAAAGTTATGATGAGCAATTACTATGTGAAACTTAAAATGAATGTTATTTGGAACTGGAACAGAGCTTTCCATTGTATGAAAGCAAAAGGGCCTGGCTATTGTCTCCACTTGCCACCTCCAGTTCAGATCATAAGTAATGGTGCATGAGTGATACATGGCTACGTGCCCATCCCAGGCTTAATCCTTCAAACTGGTGAAGTCTATGGAAAGTCAGAGACATACAGTGCTTCATGGGGTTTTGTCTTTGTTACGCTGTATGCTAGGAGTGATTTAGAGATACACTGTGATGCCTTCCCAACAGTTTGCCAGACTTATATTTGACATGTATTGTCTTCTTGTTACAGCTTTTTTTGTTAAAGAGCATAAATTGTGAAATAAAGAATAAAGGCATAAAGGAGCTCTCTGAGTCAGATCGTGAGAAGCATAGTGGAAACAGAAATAACTGTGAGCCCTTCAGTCCATAAACCCTCTGGTCCTTCAGACCTTCAGAGTCCACAAGAAAAGCAGAAGGACCCTTGGAGGGCACACTGGAAGCAGAGGCAGAACTGCATGGGGTACTCCAGCCAGGAGATGGGGGCTGTGGAACAAGATAAAAACCTTGGGTGAGAACCAGCCCCTACCAGGTGCCCAGCAGGGATCCGTGGGAAAGACTGTCCTGAGAAGCTCTGGAAGGGATCATCTGGTCTCCTGCAGTAGGGTCTGCCTGCACTTCTACCTGGAGTCCTGCTGCAAACTGGACCCTGCCAAACTGTATATCTGAGTGGAGAAAGGGGAGAGAAGAAGTGGGTACCCTGTTGTGTTCAGCAGTTTTGCATCACATGTTCAAGTCTTGAGAGGATCATAAAGAGAGCACTACATAAGTACCCCTGTGTTTCCATTCTGTGGGATGAGATTGGAAACAAGAAGGAGGGCAGAAGCATTTCATCTTTGTACTCTCTCCTAGACTTGTCCCTTCAAAGAGCACAGCCTTTGTCGCTGCCATGTGTGATAACTCCTTTATTAAAGGAATTCAAGGCACAGTTGCATTCATCCAAAGTGACATTTCCACCGAGCCATATCGAAACATGATGAGATATGGAGACTTGCAGATCCTGGGAGTCAACACCATGATCTGGCCCGGGGTTTGGAGGCTTCTGACTGCACTTACTTGCAGGGTTTTTATCTTTAAAAAATGAACATTCCCAGACTGTTTGTAGTGGAAAATTCAACTTGTTTGCAGTTTGGAGGCAATGCCAGACGTGCCAATCATGGGTAGCAGGGAATCATCTCATGACAGTAATCTTTCTAGCCAGGATCTCCCATATCTACTTCCTTGAGTTATAGACTGTGGAGGAGTTTTTCCTGCTGGTGAGCATGCAAGTGCAACTTCTGACCATATTGACTCTCCACTGATTATTGAGTGGGGACTAGTTTCTTCTGTCTATTTTAAACTACCGTCTTCATTTCAGATATGAATTTCTCTCCTCTTTCTCTTTTCTCTTATTTCTTTTTCTCTTTACTTCCTTTTCAGTGATATTAGACTGCAACTTTGAAAGCTTGTAACAAAAAGGCTGAGGAAAGATTTAAATGCATAACTCCAGTAATGCAATAGCACTAATAGGTTGGCTCCTTTCCTGGAAAGCGGGTTTATCAGCTGTGGGGGCCCATGATAATTTTCAGACAGTCAGGAAATCTTAGAAGAGAGAGAGCTGAAAAGTCATATGAAGAGGAAGCAAATATTTTACTAATGGAGGTGGGAGGAAGGTTTTCATCCCCTTAAGATGAAATAAGATTCAGTAATAAAAGCCTGATGAGGGAAAGGAATTCAGCGTTCATGAACATAGACCTCAGGGAAAGAGTGGACTTGAAGGAGAGGTATTAAAATCAGAACATTTGCTGCTTTTAAAATGGTGTGTACTTTCTTGTGCTTGCTTTATTTAGTAAATAACAATGATGTTTTTAGACGACCAGTGACAGGTTTGGAGACAAAGAGCTCAGGTCTTTGGGATCCAACACACTGATCTAAGTTATCTAAAGATGGAGAGTTGAAATAGATACAGCACCTAATAAACCTCAGCTGGAGGATATCAATCACTATTTTCATTCTAGATTAACTGTTTTTCAGTGTGTCTGTCAGATTTGGGTGCAATCTGAAGCCATTTGGCCAAAGAAAATATTAAGCAAACATAGATATATACTTCCTTTCTTGCAAAATCCATAGCTCAATTTCGCTGGCATTTCCATAGCAACACACTTCTAATGTAGAATCTAGGATTACCCTTTAAATATGGGTGTCCAGTATTACATAGATTAAATATTTGTCTCCATCTCTGCTGGCAATCAGATAGGAAAAAATGCTGCTAAAATTTAAGAACTGCACTGTCTAAGCTTGGATGACCAACATTTAAATGACAACCTAAAGGCTATATAGCAAATCTTGCTGCAAGATGCATGAGGACTCTATACTGGGATCATCAGGGCTCCTAAGGTTTAGACTGTGATGCTTAAATAATGGAGCAATATTTCCTAATTATATCTTGGGAACTGATATAATTAAGAATTGTGAAGGTGTGTGCAGGAACTGAAGGCACAGAGGCTCCTTGAAGAAAGCTGAAAATCCAAATTAAAACTTCTGTTAGAACAGCTATTTGGAGCCATTTTTAACAGATGTGAAATATAACAATACTTTCTGTAAAGGCTCAACTAAGGAGGAGCAAAATGTAGTTCCATGATCATATTCTTTGATCTTTCAGACTTTGAAAAAGGCCAGCCACTTCAGGGAACACTTGTTAAGACCTGAAAACTTCCCATTCTTGTATATGCCAAGCTCTTTCTGTTGTAAAGACACAGCTGCTTTGCTATGGTGGTGATCCACTCCCTGAAAAGCCTCCTCAGGAAACATAGGACCACTTTCATTAGCTTAATGTAGTGTTTTAGTGATGGGCTTTGCATAGGCAACAAAATAAAACTTATCTGTTGATTTCTCCTTTAAAGTGAGATTTCTCCCTTTGGCCAAGAAGTGAATTTGAACCTCTTTGGTCGCATGGATACCAGATCTGTAGTGTGAGGCTGAGATATATGATGATCCAGTGAAATTAAGTCAGTTAAACCTGTCAGTCAGAGGACTCTGCTATCCTGTAAGAACAGCCTGAACGCGGCGCAGAGCACGCTTTGCTGCACTGCAAGCCCACTTTCTGAATATATGGTAGCCTTGAAGAAAACAAGCAAACTGCCTAGGCAATGCTGCTGAATGGTGTTAACGACACTATATGCCAGGATCCACACCTTCTAAAGGCACAGGCAGCTCCAGCTGACACTGTGCTTGCAACCTGACAACAGACAAATCTCAACGTGCAGGTTTTTTCTCTGATAGCCCATGCTTGTTGGCACTGGCACCTTCTCCCTCCTGCCCCTCATGTCCTCATGAGAAACAACAAAGATGGGAGAAGGCCTCCCCCACATCTGAGGGATGTTGTTCACTTTTGCACATAGCAGTTTGGTCACAGAGAGGTGCTGTACATGATTGCCTTCATTACCTAATGCCTCATGAAAGCTTTCGTGATCAAAGACGACTAAAACAGTGCCTGCCTACAGCTGATACACCAGAGGACTTCAAAACGTTTTGGTGAGTAGGAGGTAAAATTCAAGCTCTTCCTAAAAACCAGCACCTGGCTAATCCACATGGGAAGGTTCCCCACAAGACTCCTCTCAAAGTTAGCAATGTATGTTGTTAACAGGGGTATGTTACTCAACCTCCACACGCCAATCTTAATTTCGGTTTATATTGCATAAGATGCAACAGCTGTTTGAAATTCACAGTGAATGTTCTGAGAACTAATGTATTTTAATTGAAAAACTATTGTTTCTTAAGATATGTGACTTATAAGATAGGAAATTTATCACTGTATCTTCCAAAAGGATTAACGGGAGAAGTCAGTGAGGCAGTAAGAGATACCCTAATTGGAACAGAAGGAAATATTGAGGAGAAGGGGGTAGAAGGGAGAGGCAGTGATTTAATCTCTTGTGGTATGATGTGATGCCCCAATGCCCAGCCACTGCAGACACAGGGCAGGATAGAGATAAGTTGAAGATAAACAGAAAGCTGGGATGGCAATGTAGGCCCGAATACAGCAGGTACGCAGAGAAGAGGAAGGAGCGGCCATCCTGCATGACAAGAGGGACCCAAAGACAAAAAAACACCAAGAACTCTCCAGGTCATGCCATCCTTGGGTAAGAAAAGAAACTAAGGTGCCAGCTTCCTAAGTAAACAGATAAGCTAAAGCAGCTAAGGATGACTTCAGATGACAACTGTAGTTAAGAACTGTGGGGTTTTGTCTTACACTTTTACACGTAGTTAATGTATAGCAAATACATACTTCAAAGAAAACCCAAAAGCTGTCTTTTCCAATATGTTTCCTGCCTTTGGTAATCTGGCCAGATAACTTCTTGTACTCCCAAGCACACACCTTCTCATCTCTGTACTAGCCAAGCTGCAGATCTTTTGGAGCAGACAGGTCATGTCCATCCTGTGTACTGGATGGAGCTAGTCCACCATCCCTTTTGCCTCAATGAGGCAGGTCCTCCTACCATGTTCACTACTCTGGCTTACGTATCTCATGCGTCATGTGTGATTACACCAGTGTACTCAAAAGAAAAGGCCATGTTCAACACTACCATTCAGCTTCCGCTTTGCACATCCTGCATGTTGCTTCATGATGCTATTGATACAGGCAGAGCTTCAGCCACAGAGAATTGCATCAAGACCAAAAATGTGCTTGCTGGAACAACAGAAAACACAAGAGGGTTGGTGTCTCCTGATGGAGTCCATTTTTTGGTGACCTGGTCCTTTACACTACTGAATGACACATCCTTGTAGAGGGCTTTGGGGGCTTCAGCAACAAGTGAATGACAAATATTTCCCTGTATACTTGACTACAATAAATGTGTAATTCATGGTGGATAAATGTGTCCTGCAGCACATATTGGTTGGAGACACTTTGGAAAAGATCAGAAAGTGAGGAGAAAGTCTTAGGAGCATGGAGGGTCATTTCAAACTACCTACAAAGCACAAGGAGAGAGAGGAGGCTTTTCAAGCTGTTAGCTGCTCTTCAAAAGAGTAATTCTTTAGGAACTGTAAGCACTTAAGTCTGTAGCTTTTATTTATGTCAGGAGTTTCTTTTAGTCACTAAGTATTCTTTATAAATGGAGAAAGTGTATTCTCTACATAAAATCAGAACAGTAAATATAACTCAAGTGTACCTTATTTCACTGTGGAAGTATAGGTAGTTTTGTGTGTTTTGCTTGCCTTCAGTTTAGGTGCCAGTTTTTCATTGTGAGCAGTTCAGAGCCCAGAGGAGATTAAGAGAATACTTCCCTTTAAAGCGCAGGAGTTTATATGTACTCCTAGGCCATAACTTCCTCTTTTTATGGGCAGATATGATTCAAAACTGGTGAGATCTGCTGGTACCTGGAACAACTATGCCCCTGAGTCCTCACTGTACAATCTTAGCCATGGAAACACATGCTTTGTCCCAGCATGTCACCATTTCCATGGGTCAGGAAGGTGGCTTTTTAATAAGGACAGACGTTTACACAGTGCATACAGCCAGGCTATGAAAATACATTAGACTGCTGCTTGTCCTTCCTCTATCCTTCCTGTCTTTATGCTTTCTGTGTTGGCAAGCTCCTCTTTGGGGCAAACATTGGCGTTTGCCATCTGCTTCTGTGTATCCAGAATAATTCTGATCCTCATTATTTATGATAGCACAGCTAATATAATACAAACTACCTCCTCCAGATCCCTTTTTTGTTTCTGATTTCAAATGTCCTTTTCTGAACCTGCAAAAAAGCTGGAACTGCCTTGGTTCAAATGCTGTTGAAACCCTTATTTTTCTTTTCCTTTACCTGACTCCATGTCCTCTAAATTTCAGGTAACCACAATCCCACATAATCCTCAAACTCCTTGTCTCACATATCCCACAAAACATGAAACCATCCCCATCCAAATACTGGACACAGATGCCCTGCTTTTGCTTCAGCACTTCACCAGCTTGATTCACTGCTCCCAGAATCTTGTACAGATTCACAGCCATCACAACCTCCCCTTTTCTCTTTTTTTTTAATCCACAATACTAGATGGCGGGCAGGTCATCTTCTCTGCAATATTTCCACACTTTATCGTGTTCCCCAGCAATCAGAAATAGAGGGGAGAAGGGAAGACAGAGAAAAAGGAGGAAAGAAGCAGTGAAAGAATAATTAAATCAATATATAATATTGATGGGGACTTCTAAGAAAATATGTTATATTTCACTGATTTTCTTAAGTTTTCAAAAACAAGTTTTCATCATCATGAAAATGCAAAAAATACTTATAGAGATAAATACAACACAACAGCATGGCCAAGCTGATCTCCTCATCACTAATCTATAGACTTTAGAAACCTCCTAAAAGACTGTTTCTTCCTGCATCAGTTATGAGGTCATTTTCTCCCTTTATTTTTGCAAATACATCTATAATTACAAATGCCCTTTGAAGAACTGTTACATCTGAGTATATCACTTCTAATTACTAACTAACAATTGTCAAAATAAATGAGCATCAGAAATGTGGCTGGTTTGTTTTTTTATTGTGTTTACTTGTATACTCATTAATTTGAGAAAATAAGTGAATGGCAACAATTTGGAAAAACACTGAGGCCTTAATCTGCTTAATTTGCTGAAGTTACTTTGGCCCTCAGAGGGCTAATGAAAAGTCTGTGCATCATTTCAGATGCATATAGGCCTTCTTTCCAGATTTAAGTGGTGCATACTCCTTTCCTAGGCACCTCACTGGGGTCAGAGGTGACTTCCAGCTTGCTGAAGTAATTTGAGACTTAGTAAATCTTCAGCTCTGGTTTTCATAAATGAAATATTTTTAGAATCAGTCCCATGGCATGACTCCTTAATTTACTAGTGCTGAAAGTCAATATATTAATTACTGTCAAGGAAGGCAAGAAATTGGTTCTAGCAGGATTTCGTTGAGACTGATGCTAAAAATTGCAATTTCTATTTGATTCTTATTCGCTGCCTTATCTACAATTAATGGCCACTGTCCAGAGGATAACATATGAAAGACTACACTGCAAAACCAAGTTTACAAATAGAAGTAGCTGCAGACAAAGGAGAAGAAATAGTTTGATAATACATCTGGATTTGTTCCTTTAGTAAGTTATAGCACAGATATTTTAGAACTCCAGGAGAGCTCCAGCTGAACTCAAATGAGCAGCTATAATTTATATGCCACATTAATGCCAATTAAAATGGCAATAAGACAGTAGTTATTTTCTAATTATAATTGACAATAACAATCTTATTAGATTGCAATTGGTATATGAACCTTATGAGTTTAAAGTGTGTAAACAGAAACAAAACCATTTATTTCAGTCAAGTAAGAACTGTTTTGAAGCTGATTACATTAAACTAATAGTGTGACTGATAAACCCAGCCTCTGTTTCACTGGCAATCTACAATATTGGCTATATATTAGTTTTACTTAGTGTTACCTGCGGGGAAGACACACAAACATCTGTCAATCTAAATTTCTATAAAATCTGAGTCCCAGCACACCAGGATCCAGATTCTCAAAAATTTCAGCTGCTTCAAAGGTATTTAGGAGCCCAACTCCCCCATTAAGTCAAACAAAGTGACTGCATAAATTCTCTTGGGTATTGGACCTTTATAATCATTTCAGCAAAACTTAGTCCCTTAGCTGCCCAGATCACCATGGCAGCTTTAATTCTTAATTGTAGTGAGCAATTGAGCATAAAAAATGAAGCGAGTACATGTTATCAGATCTTGAAGTAACTGATTCACTAAGCATGCCCTGAGAAATGAGTTTTGAATAAAAGGCTTTGCGTCACTCAGGCAGAGGTGCACAGATGCCACATGAAGGAAAGCGAGCTCCCTGGTTTTATCAAGGTCAGCATGTTAAACCTGATTATTGCACAGAGACGGTGCTGCTAGGGGAAAGCTTTGGGTGTCAAAGGAAAGTGTGAAGGATTGGAGGCCTGATACAAGGCCAGGAAAATCAACAGACATCTTGCAAAGTCTTAAGTTCTGAGGTCTTCTTCAGATTCATGATATACAAATTCAGCATGAGTTTCTGGAAGCACTGTCACACGGATGAGGCATAAAATAAAACTAAAAAAAATACAAGCTAAAAGCTCAACATTTCTGGTTATTAAAGCATCAAAGGACTTTCCTGAGAGTCTAACCCACACATACATAGTGTGACAGCCTGTTCCCATCCAGTGACCAAAGCACATGTACAATATGGATCTGTGTGGGGTACAGGTGAGCTTTTTTAGCTCAAAGTTAATAGTTTTCTTGCTCATGTATGTCTGCTGTCCTTCAGAGAGCTATTTATTAAGTCAGGGCTTGCTCAAATACCACCACTGAACATCCTATTGCAGCCCCACAGAAACCCTCAGCCCACTTCTCCAGCCCGGTCTATGGGGAGAGTTAAGGGCTGAAGATGCAGATGGTTTGGGCCATGCTGCTTGTGAAATGCTTTGATTCCAGAGCATCACTCTGTGGTTTATTGGCTTCTATGTCAGAAGCAATTTGAGACCCACAGAGGCCCGATGCAGTGGCTAAACCACTGGTCCCCCTGAGAGACAGCAGCATTCCACCCATTGAACACTTAGCATTACCTACCTTTGTCTGATAGTTCTTCACCATGTTTCCTGGGTTAGCAGCAACTGTCCTTGTTTCTCTTCCACAGAAACACTCTTGTCAGGGAAGCCAATGGAGCACTTGAGGAGATGATTGTTTTGATATTACACCAGCACAGTTCCATCACAAAGGGCACCAGGATGGCTTCAACCACCCTAACTATTTCTCAACGGAACACAAGTAGTCTGCCAGGAATTATCAGAGATTAACAGGAGGGTACGGCAAAAGGACAGCACAAGGCAAAATGCAGACCGAAAATAGACAGCAGAATAAGAGACTCCAAAATGGAAGAGGATTAGTAGCTGAGCAATGTGCAGAAAGAAGTGCTTGGGTGCAAGCTGCTCCTTATCTAGATGATTCAGTCTGGATAATGAGTTATTTGTTGTTTGTTGCCTCCAAAGGAACTGCATGACAGATTGTGCTGCAGATGTCATTGTCTAAGGGATTTTTTTTTTCATCAGCTTTGCTTTTGGGGAAGAAACATTTATTGTTGGTAGTTATTTCTGGAAGCAAAAAGTGTTATGAAGTTATGAGCTGGATAACAGAACTGGGTACATTTTTAATGCAGTGTTATTTTGTTTCATGTAGTAATAGATCTGCAAATGGGAATAAGAGGGCATTGTAGTCAGAAGCTTTAAAACACATTTAATTGGGAAATGTTGAAATTATATATTGTTTCTGTAAGTTTTTCTCAGGGAAAACAGCTATTATTATTACTATTTTTTCCAAATGCAGAAAAAATCAGAGAATATATAAAAATCATGTGAATGCCATAAATTTCAAGGCATGCACTTTGGAATGCAACTTTCTCACATTTTAGTATACTTACATAGACATACTTGGCAAAAACATGCATTTATGTGGAATCTAAAGAAAAAAAACACATTCTATAAAGCAGACACAGGTTTTTAATAACAAAGTGTTTCATTCCACTCTCACTGAGGTCAGTTGTAAAACTACTGTTAACTTTGCCAGAAGTAATATCAGCCACTTTGCAAGAAGTAGGATCTGCAGTTCTGAGAAAAGAGAACAAAAACTGTTGTTTTTTTGATGAAATTATTAATGGCTGGTGACCCAGTGAAGAAGAGTAAACTGACAAACAGAATCAGGCAAAAGATAGAAAAAGAGTGAGTGGAAACTTCCCAGAGGTGCTTGAGATTAGAAACGTAATGAAAACTTTGAACTTCCCTCCTTCCTTCCTTTCTTCCTTCCTTCCTTCCTTCCTGTCTTCATCCTTGCTTTGCTTCCTTCCTGCATTCCTTCCTCTGTCCTGTGATACAGGAGTGTCAGTGGACAAGCAGAATGTAAGGCCAAGGGAATGCAGAGTGAGCAGAGAAATCTGGCCTCCTGTAGCTGGTGACCACACCATCTAGAGAAAGTCTCTGAGGTAAATGATGCAGCTTAGTTATTAAAAGGGTTTGCTAACTCCTGCCCAGTCATGCCTGCACTCTTCTCAAAAAAGTCATTATGAAAGTCTAGAACATGTCTGAATTCTGCAGAGCCAGGAAGGACACCAAGAGCTGAGCACCCTGGCTGCTAATTAGCTTGTACATCTGCTAGCAGGTGGAGTCAGTTTGGCTTTCACACCTCCCGTGCCAAGTGCCAGCTCTTGGGATCACTCCATCAAGTGCCACTCAGGAATATCAGACTAAGAGATTAAGACTGTTTTTTTTTTTTGTTTGGATGGTTTTTTTTGTTTTGTTTGTTTGTTTGTTTGTTTGTGGTTGGTTTCCTAGTACATGTCCAGGACTAAAATCAAGAATAAGAATTGTCAGGCTTCATGGCATGAGATGATGTCCTAGAAGGAGGAGAAAGGAAACCTTCTCCTCACAGCAGTGTTGTTGACAGGCAGCTTGTTTCTGCTATGATGAATCCTGCCTGTGAATAACATGTTCCCTGTGAAGACTGACTTGGTTTGCAGACTGGTCAGAGGGAAACTGTGCCAAAGCGGGCAACTTTATGAATTCATTTTTATTCCCGGCATTATTCACTAACAAAAAGATACTAGGATGGTTTAAAATCGTTAATCCTATGGCCTCATCCCCTTACAAACAAGAAAAGAGTTACAATTCTCAGTTGGTGACTTGGCTTGCTAATGGAGTATTAACCAAGTGGTATTGAGCTATCAGCAACTTGGCAGCAGTCTCACTGGCTAAGATTTTCCAATGGCTTTAATGGGAGGCCAGATAAGAAGTTCACATATATCTCAAGAAGTTCCACCATATCTCAAAGGTTGTTTTTGCACTGGCTTCTTAATTTTCCATTTGTCATGTTATTCTATCACTTCATGCATTGTTTATCAGAAATTTCAGATAATAAATTTCAGAAAAGTAACTTGCACGCGCTCACTAGCAAATTGTCTTCCCAAATTCATTAACATCATGAAGTACTAATATGTACAAACAGAAAGACACATACTATGTATTTAACTCACGTCTTTAACTCACCTGCTCAGAATATGGCCAAAAAATAAGTTCACACTGTGAATGAACAATTCGACTGTTTTATTTTATACTGACAAGTAATTTATTAGGATTTTTGAAAGTGCATATGGAGCTTTCATAGTTTAAAACAAAGTACTTCATGTGCATTATAAAACTTTCCACAGGGAAAAATACCTCTGTGATTAAATTATTCTAAGAATTAGCTTAATAAATGATATGTCACAGTTTCATATTTAAAACAGTTTGTGTTTAAGTTGTAATCACTCTCTGAGTAAAACCAGAGCACAAATTACTAACATAGGAAAGTACCTAATAAAGCCTGAATTTCAGTATTTATAGATTTCCTGTAAATATCTTTAATTAAAATTAAACTTGAGATTTAATCACAGAAAACAACAACATATTTTAAAATCCACATTCTTTTGAGGAAGCATATTTTTCAATTTTCCAAAGAAAGAAACTCATTGCTAACCAAGGCAAACCATTCAACCAATGTTAAATTATTACAGCTTTCCCTACAATATAATTGGATCTTCATTAAAGAATAATTCATAATTTGTCATATCTTTAGGTTAAGGAAGGGACATTGTGGTTCATAGTACCTTAAATATCCATATGAAACTTTTCTGAGCCAAACAAAATGTTCTTGACTGTAATGACATGGTTGGACTCTAATCTTTCAGTGTTTTGCAGCCGGAACAGCAAGCTTTCCTCAATTCATGAATGTCCCTTCTCCTTCCAGAGGAATAGCAGTTGATTCTTGCATACTAAGCAAGCCTGAAACCGTCTAATACTTAAGTACTTTGTTAATTCAACTCTCTGCAGATCTGGGCTGAATCACAGTCTCTTTCTGGTGAAAGTCACCTGTCTGTTACGTGTGACACAAATTATCTTGCTATCTGTCTTTGCCACTTCTGTCTTAGTGAAAAGCTGCACCTGTGTAGCTTGTCTCACCAGAGATTATCAGAGAATTTTGAACTAAAATATATTTCAATGATTTTGCCCACATTTCTTTGCTGTTCATTATCAAGGTCCCTGCTACATCTTTCACATCAAACCATCACTGAGCCTTTGCTTTACATTTCCTCAGACATGATCCTGGGCAACCTGCTCTAGCTGACCCTGCTTGAACAGGGGGTTTGGACTAGATGATCTCAAGAAGATCCCTTCCAACCTCGGTGATTCTGTGATTCTGTACCAGACAGTGCTAATATTGAAAACACTTCAGTTTCTCAGTGGTATCCCATTTGACAAGTACACCATGAATCAGAGCTTCTCATCGCTATGCTGATATCTTCACTGGGGTTACAGGAGACTTGAGATTTCACTAATCAGTTTGTTATCTACCTACTTACTTTTATTCCTGGTCGCACTGCTACGGTAGAGAGTGAACTGCAATGTAAGAGCCGCAGCAGTACAATTGATTTTGTAGGTGCAGCCCATGATACTGCTCTTCCCACTAGCTGTGGTCTTCACCATTCAAAGCTCTGACTCATCCACTTCTTCAGAAGCTGCAAATATATCTGTAGTTATATTTGTACTGGAACGTTTGTCATGGAGTCCAGCTTTAGCAATGATAACAAGGTTGCCACTGAGGTCTGGAATTAAGCACAGGACCCAATAACCACAATTTCTCTGGTGTTAGACATGGTACTGGAAATAGTCACACAGCTGAACAACCAACTATATGGCTGAACCAAGCGCATGATTGGAATATCGTAGGCTGAATTCCAGTCTCAATAACAGCAGAGGAGTAATTCCTGGGAAAGCAACAATGTAAATATGGACCACAAAACATGTTGTTTTGTATATGGGGGGAGATTTGATGGACTTTTTACAACAACAGATGTAATTTTGTCAGCATAGAAAAAACCTTAAGAATATTCCATAAGCCTCAGTCTTTTCTGATTGTCTAGATCATCTGAATGGTGGTGATAATCAGAGAGAGATCTGAGCCTGAAGATTGATCCCATATGCAGAAAATACTGCAGTGTTTTACAGAAATGAAATAAGTGAACAGAGTAGAATCAATACCTGGAGGCACAAGAGATACTTCAGATTTAGTAACATTGATTAAAGCATTATTCAATATCACACACAGGGGAATCATAACTGTTTTCAGGAAGAATAAAATATTCTATGCAATATCTGAGAGACAAGACAGGAAAACAAAAACTTTTAAAACAAATGCTAGGAATTTCCTTTTTTTAGCCAGAACTTTTTACAACCAGAGCATATAAAAGTACAGAAGATGAGAGTGAGGGTCAATAAAGCATGTTCCTTGGCATAGCATACAAATTGCAGTAGTAGCCACTGTCACTAGGCTGGGAGTCTTGTTCTTGGGTTTAAAACAAAGACAGACAGTTACACACTCCACGTTCTGCTCATGAGTCTGACTAACTTAAGTAACTTAAGTGTGGATTTATCTTAAATACTTCCTGAGTTAAAACCAGAGTTGTCCCAGATTCCCTCTAGAGTCAATTGGGAAAGATAGACTGAGATGTAGATTGCAGACTGGCTGTCACCCCTCCTGGAGCGCGTATTTTCCAGTTTCTTCTTCTTCTTCTTTTTTTTTTTTTTTTATTTTTCATATTTTTTCTTTCCAGTTCCTTATTTTCAGCACAACGACTTGTACTTGGTGGTGTACTGTACTGGGACAGCTGAAGAGGTTTTAGCTCACAGCTGTCTCCTGTGCTCATCTCACTGAGGTACAGAGGCTCACAGTTGGCAACAGCTTTAGTACCGATAAAGAAGTTCCCGAATTACATGTTTTACAGCATAGTGTATGAAAAAAACCCTAACCCTGTTCTGCTTCATATGCTGGGCTACAGTCTGCAGCATTTCGTTGGTCAACTGAGGAGTTGTTCAGCTCTCTCTTCCAAGAAGTGGTGGCGTCTATCTTACGAAGGATGGACAGACATGGAGGTATCCTTCCTAGATACATTATGGGAGTCTAAAATCTTTTGGCTCCTCCATTAAGTGAACCTATAGAGTAAGATGAATCGAGGCCTCCTCCACAGATTTCTGCATGGCACAGACATTCCTGTGCTTTTGGAGTCTTACAGATCTTCCCCTAAGAAGACTGTGTACTTCTAAACCCCTAAGCCCCAAGTACATCTGTCCTAGGACAAAGCTCAGCCTTTGGGTGTATGTTCTCACAGCAGAGTTCAGAGTGCTGAAAGAGACCTGAAACCCTGGTGAGAATGATGTGTTCAAAATGTCCATTTCTGGCCTCTAACTTACATCAGCCTTTTGTAAGTGTTTCCTTTTTTCTATCAACTACATAGGGAACTTTTTGTCATCCCACTATGTCCTCTGAACACAGCTGATAAAATCGTGAAGCAGAAGGGAGGAATAACCACCTCCCTCACCTTACACATACATCAGCCTCCTTAATATCTTGAAGAGGAAGGGTAACTCTTGCAGAGCAGAGCTACACAGCCAGCCTAACGAAGCAGTGCTGTGTTGAGGATGGGTAGGAGGCATTGTCTTATCTCTCTCTGGTCTCTCACACTGCTGAAGATGCATCCCTCCACACAGCCTTTCTGTATCAGAGGAAATAAAAAAACAAGGAGGAGTTACACTTTAAAAATGATCTGCTTAAAATACTTCACCAAATCTCATTTGCTCCCAATATTTTGTTACCTCATCAAAATAACAAGTAATCTCAGGTAATACTATCATAATATTCTCCTAAGTGCCATGTGTGGTATTACAAAACCAGAGAGAGACATCTTTTAGTATTTATCTTTGAGAGCTTAGTTGTGAACCTGTCAGATCCTCCTGAAGTATTTTTGCAAGAAAAAATAAAAATACTTACCATTTATATAGCACAGCACTATTCACTCCTATAGTGCTTTCAAGTTATTACCTAATCAATCCTCACAGTGTCCCTGTGCAGCAAAGATAAATTTCTATCCCCATTAGACAAATTCTCTACACTGTAAGGAAATATGCACCCTTGAGATCTCTACCCAACTTAGCTACACACAAAAAGTTTGGATAAATACCCAAGGTGAAATTCTTTGCTTAAACCAGTGAGAGTTTTGAGATAGACATCAGCAGTGTCAGGCCTTCACACCCATATTCTGCATTGTTCATGTAAGAGCCAACACTAACTGCACTTCTTATAGGTTCCTGTTGTTATAAACTACATCTATATAGCTAAATGAAATAGGGGGTGTAGCCTGTGTAGTAGGATTAGAGGCGTGTTTAAGGCGGAGGGAGCCAAATCTTGTCAGTGCTTCTGATTGGGATGGGTCTCTGAAACGTAACACTGCCGACGAAAGTGCTTGTTGACGTGCAGCAAAACCATGCCAGGGATTACGCTGACAAGGAGGCAGTAATGGCAATGTCAAAGCTCAGTGTGTGGCACTGTTTCATCTAGTGGGACAAAACCAGCCTGGGATGCAGACTCCTTCCATTCAGCTTAAAAACAGAGATGGACCAAATCCAGCCCCAAGCTGAACATCCCTCAACTTTCCAATAAAAAACATGTGTTCAGAACTCATTAAAATATTCAAATTTTCTTTTTTTCCTCTGAATTCTGCTGGTGCTCCAGACATTTGGAGGTCTGGACCTACATGTCTGATTTTATTCGCTGAAGAAAAATACAATATAGATTTTAGGGGAAATAAAATGTGTGAGAGGATTTTGGTACAAAGGAGAGGCTTGGTATATTTGCCTCTTTATACTTCTGGTGAAAGACTTGCGATGACAACTTGTGGACATAAAAAACATAATGCAAGTTACAGTAAGGAAATATCCAAAGTGTAAGCAAATGCCTTCTCTAGCATTATGGAGTTATATGTACTTGAGTTGACAAAACCGGCTGAGAGCAAGAGACTGGAAGAGGACTCAGACTGTTTTACATGAGCCCATGAGATGGTAGCTGCTTGCCTCCATTCTCATTTTCCTAGTGTCCTAATACATCAACCCTGTCAGAGACTTGTTAAGGAAAGTTTGTAGGTATGTTGCTATCAGAATCACAGACTCATGGAATGGTTGCGGTTGGAAGGGACCTCTGGAGGTCATTTGGTCCAACCCCCCTGCTCAAGCAGGGCCACATACAGCCAGTTGCTGAAGACCTTGTCCAGATGGCTTTGGAACATCTCCTAGGATGGAGAGTCCACAACCTCTCTGGGCAAACTGTGCCAGTGCTCGGTCACCTTCACAGTAAAAAAGGGTTTCCTGATGTTCAGATGGAATGTCCTGCATTTGTGCCCACTGCTTCTTGTGCTGTCACTAGGCCTCACTGAAAAGAGACTATGTAATGGCTATATCATGGCTATCATAGCCATGATGGTCTAAGGACATGGGCAAAACAAGATTTATAGGCAGATGTAATCTGTTTTATTAGACCAACTGGTATAGTTGGAAAACAAGAGACAAATTTTTTGGTAAACAAGTCCTCCCTCAGGATTGAAATAGATCTTCACAAGCAAATACAAAGTTGGCTGACTGTTATTTACCCTAAGAACGTTGCAGTTTTTATTCCCTGTGGATTGTCTTGGAGCCTGACTGAATAAAAGCAAAGCTACAAAGACTGCCTTATATGTACAAATCTTTCCACAATCCTCCTTGAGCAGAAGCATGTAAGACTGTTGCTAATGCAGAGCAGAAAAATCAGAATGGAAAAGTGCCAAATGTATGACCCTTCTTTTTGAAAAGAGCTATTTCCTATAACGGAAAGGTCTGACATTTTTTCTTGTCCAGACACAATGAGGTAAATCAACAGCCTTCAAATAAAACTCAATTTGTGAGCATCAGGACTGTGTATCTCTGCTTAACAAAAGCCTTTTTGGTCTGCAACTGAAAGATATAAAATTAGTGTTATTAACTGAAATCTGTGAAATTATTCCTGCTGTTGTCTTTGTAGGATGACAAAGTTTAGATTCTAGATTTCTTGGCCAGATTAGAATTGATTCAGCACAATACTGTTGATTTCAGTTGAGTTATGCTGAATTATACAAGCATCACTGAAAGAATAATCTACTCTAGAGACTACAAGAGTGTCTTATCATAAAAACCATAACTTGATTAGAAATAATCTTTTGGGAAGAGAAAGTCAAGATAATTCAGATAAATATGAGAAATGAAATTGTGTTCAGTTTAATAGAGGATTTAATTTTTTGATTGTTCTTAAAACATGCATTTAGAAAAGAATCTTTATCATAATTTGTGTAAAATACATTGGGGTATTTTTGTTTGCTTTTTTCATCGGTTCAACTAATGATCAAATTCTGCTGTTATTGTCCTGAATACCATGGGTTCAATTGGCTTCAGTGAGGGTCCTGCTATGAGAGGAATTTTGTCTGTCTGTAAATTTATTACTAGTTCTGTGCTAGTGAGCAGCGCCAGTTGATATTGTTAGAAGGGGTTAGTTTTTTTTCAAAGAGACAATAACATTTCAATACTTAAGGAGAATATCCTTTTACGGAAGGTCAGATTTTTCTCCAGGATACATTGATCTAGGATAGGACTAAAAAGAATTAAAATTAGACCAATGGTTAATTGTTAAATTACAGGGTGTACAAAAAGGTGACTAAATTTTGAAATCAAGTGCTTGCAGTGTTTTGTTTTCGATTTTACACTAGTAATAATTCTACAAAAGCCTATACTGTTTTTTAAACCTTTTTAAACCTTCCCATTAACTCTGAAAAATTAAATTTCATATTTTACTGATATAGGATTCTGCCAAAGATGACAAGGTTAAAAATACTATTCTAATTGGATGAAATGTGGAGAAACTGCTTATTGTAAGACCCCAGAACTGTTTTTTTTCCTGTGGAGGTAAGATATTTTACTCTTCCTCTCTTTCTTCAATTTTTTAGCCTATTTCTGGAAGCTATTATGAACAATGCAGATAACTCTGTTCATATATTTTTCCTCAGTAGTTGCAGACTTTGCACAATTGTTTGATAGAGTTTATTTAGAAGCATATAAAACTATTTCTTCTTAAATGAAAAATGTGTGTGTGTGTGTGCTACTTTGTAATTTCTTTGTAATTAAGATTTTGTACAATGCTCTAATCAACATTATTTAGAAATGTGCTAACTTCATATGAGGCCATTTTCCTCTAAAAATGGGTAAAAACATGAAATCGATACTTATTCATTTGTTTGTAATGTGTCCAATAAGAATTAAATCTCTTTTGAAAACTTTCTTTTTCTTAACCCAAAGAGATGCCAGCACCAAAAATGCAGATGCCAGCACCAAAAATAAATGCCTAAGACAGACAGGAGGCTCTGCAATGGTTGAGAGGAACCAGCAAACATGTAAGGCCAATTTTCTGTGTAAAGAGGGATAGCAATAAAGATACGTAGCTCAGATTAATGTAGGAGTCTAGTACCAAGAGAGAGGACACAGAGGCTTTCTAAAAATATACACCGAGGAAATGTACAGGGGATCTGCCCCTACTGTGGTGTGGCCTTGATTGCAAGGTTTGATTGTGCTGAATTTTCAGAATTTCCTGCAGGTTAGATCTAGGTCGTTCAATCATTTAAGTCATTGGTTTGACTTCTGATACAACATGGGACTTTTGGAGTTCCATTCAGCTGAAGCCTGAGGAAGATGTTTAAATAATTCTAGTGCCCATGCTTAGGCAACTGCATCCTGCACTTAGCCTTGTAGTAACCTGTAAGTACTTCTTCCAGTTACTAAGGCAAAAAGCAGGATTAATTTCTCCTAACAACAGCCATTGGTGTCTAGTCTAAGCAGATCATACAGTGTTCTCTCCAGTCAGAGGAGAAAGAAAAGTTCCTACAGAAAATAATTCCTTCATCTTTAATGAAGCACCTAAGACTGGGGGACAGGAATAAGCCACCCTTTGCATGTGCCTATCAGTCACCAGTGATCCAAATGACTGTTCTTAATAGTCAATAGTACACTTTAATAGTGTACTTATTTGTAAATGTCACAGGCTACAGTGACTTTTTCCACAAAGCTCCTGTCCTCTTAATACAATGCGTATGATGTGCAGGACCTCAAAGAGTCTGTGTTAAAAAGTGTTTTGTGGCCTTTCAGTCATTTCTTCAAGCACTCCAGGTCAGACAGTAACAGCATTGTGTTCTCTTATCATTTGCTACTCCACCAATCTTTTCTCAGTTGCAAATTCTGCAGGTAAAATTAATTAGTTGATCCCTACCATCACTTTTCTCTTTCTCTTCCCTCCCCCTCCCCCACCCTGCAATAATACTGGGCCATCAATTAATTCCTGGGGTACCCTGAATATTTTCCTTTTAAAACATGGATTTTGTACTTTCTGTGCTCAGTGTTTAATACCTGATATGTCCCTTTTCTGTTCTCACTAAACAAATTATTTTTGACAGAATATTATCTGGTACCCATTCAAATGGTATAGGGAAAACTAGTTACACCAGCTACCTTTATGAATAATACCAATAATTTATTTAAAAAAAGGAAAAAAAGGGAGAAGGGATTTGTTTGATCAAGCCTGTTTTACAAGAAGTGATGATAACTGAGGTGAATAATATCAATAAAGATGGAGAAAAAAACAATAACATTGTTGATTACTTCTGGCATTATTTCAGTAGGGATTTACATCTGACTGCCTGATCTCTGGTTCTCTCAAATACTGATATTATACAGATAATCCCCTAGACTATGGGAATTTCCGTGTTTCTAAAAATGTGTTCGGATAAACTCAGTTATGAAGTTGATTAACTAATCCTTTGAAAATTCCATGGGTGCAAGTTACCTGAGTCTACTTTTTGGAAAATGTTTAATCTGAAGAGCCTATGCTTTGTTTTATTACTATTACTATTCTATGCTTTGTTTTATTACTGAGGAAAAGCATTTTATTCCACCCTTACTATTTTAGATCATGGACACTGCTTCACTATTTGCAGTTCATCTGTAATTAACTTGTAATTCTAATTCCCGTCAGTTCATTTTTCCCAGGATGGGCTTTTTTTAACACCTTGCTATTTTCTTTAGCCATATTATCATTGACCCATTTGCCTCTTCTATCAGTCACTGACAGATTTTAATTTGAAGCTCATATTCACTGCCCTTTATGTTCTCATTTTCAACCTCATCTATATTTTTAAGCATTTTAACAGTGTTGTAACACTAGATGGATTTTGCCCAGGAGAACTTGCTTTGCTCACTTGTGGGAAGTGTCACTTTGGGGCATTGGGTAGGATGCCTAGGAAGAATCTTCATTAAGATCTTACACTTAAATACTCTCAGTGAGTTGTGCCAATAATTGCATTAATCTTTTGGAAACAGTTTCTTTTTCAAGATCTGTTTTTATGAGTGTTGGGTAAGCACCTGTTTGCACAAGAGAAGGGCAACTGGCTTTGATACTTGCTGCTAGTTGAGTACCTTCATTGTGACCATCATAAGGAGATCTTGTTTGTCTAGCGCAGGCGCCTGATATTCTACCAAACACCTGCTTTTGCCATTACATTGTGTCCTAAACAGCTTCTGAACAGATTTCCTCTTTTCATAACTCTCTGGGAGCATAAAAATATTTCCAAGAAAGCCATTTTGGTATACGTCTTCCATTGCTTGCTATAACGCCATGGTGGACCTTTGCCAAAGGCTTATCTTTCTGATGACCCCAGTATTTCGCTTATTCTTGTTCAAAAAGGGGACGACTATTTTTGCACATACCTCTCTTAACTGCAAAATAATCTTTGATGAGTGCGTGGTTTTCAATCTGTATGATATCAATGCTGGGCTGGTCTTGCTGCTGGCCATCAGACCAAGCATCTCCTCAGCCCTGAGTGAAAGCATATCTATTTCCTGCTGAATACTCTTTGAAGAGTCTAGACAGAAGGGTGTGGGTGTGATGAAGAGGCGACGTGAAGAACAGGCTCCTTAGGCCTGCTATTGGGAGGGCCAAAGGAATTCTGACCCCCATACACCACCAATACCAGTTAACAGAGTTCAGGATGACTGGAAGAAATGGATTTCCTCAGTCCCATTATTCTATTATTCTATTACTGCTATGAGATTCTGGAGTCACTTTTCCAAGTCAGAACAATGTCTAGAAAGAGAGGTGAAAAAAGTGAGTTCCAGGAGGACATAAGAAATATGCCCAGCTGGATAAGTAAAGATACCTTTGTGGCTTGATGTGCCGTAGGGGTCGAGGTGTGAAACGGAATTTGACAAAAAGCCACACTATTTGAATTAACTTTCTCTCAAGTTCAACCAGCAGATGAGCCTGAGAAATGAAAGACACGTTGGTGTCATTCAATATTGCCATTTCTTTCCAGTTAAATGAGGATTAACTGGCTAGATATGGATTGGGTGAATCAGAAAGTTCTGCTGTGTTGCAAACAAAAATTTCAGATATAATCAAATATGGTGATGTTTTCAAAAGACCTTTTTGGCTGCTTTTTTCTGTTTCTGTTGCAGCTAAGATGAGATTAGCACAGACTTGGAAAGGTGGAATGACCATGACCCAGAAGACTTGCCTGGAACCAGGTTCACTCCTGACAGATCTCCTGAATGACCTTAATTAATTTATATCCCTGGACAAATGTGAAGATGAAAGTGTTAAGGATCATGAGGACTTCAGAAAAGCTACCCATTAAGTCCCTATGAATCTCCATGAGTGGACTTTATTGGGAAGTTCGGGACTGAACTGTGAGAAAACGGTTTGCACCTGTATAACTATTAAAGTCTCTTAACCTCCAGATCCTGATGTTTACATCAAACCCACCTGCCAGGAAACAGTCCCTGGCCCACTCTAACTCCTTCCTGTGTCTGGGAATTGCTTGGGAGAGAGTAAGTGAGCCTGGACCATGAGCAGAGATATGTTTAACAATTTAATGTTGCAAAGAGTATCATTTAAAAGATGTTTGAGGTCCACTGCCTGGAAATATTTCCTGGTACTGTGTAATTTATCAGTGCAGACAGAGCCTGTGAAGCATCATAGAAAACACAATTTACCCAGACAGACCCACACAGAAAGGAGAAAAAAGCCCTGAGACACTGCATTTTTTCTTCCTTGTAACAAAATATTTTGATTCAATTAGGCAAATGAATTTATATCAGAGGAAATTGGCACTAAATATTTAACTTCAGTTGAAATTAACTTCAATCGATAGCTAACATTTTCCATTAAAAACCCTACAACTTAGTAGATATGACATTTTTTATGAAAATGTTGTTTTGTACAAATTTCCTGTAGAAATATTTTATCAAGCAACAGTGCTTACACCTCAACCTATGCTGGGATTGTTCGCTCTGGTACTTTCACGTGGCACAGGCCCATGCCCTGTCTTTTCGGAGAGCTTCAGAACTTGATGTGGTGTAAGGGGCCACTTTTGCAGATTCACCAACAGTAGGTCAGCATCGCGTACACTTGTCAACTATGCAGGACCAATTAGGACATTATACAGACCTCTTATTTTTTTAGAGATTATAATAATTAGCCTTTTCAGCATCTCAAGTCTCTCAGAATAGCCTTCCTTCTGTGCTGTAAATACCAAAGCTTGCTAAATGAACTTCTTCATTATACATGGAAATAAAGATTGCCTGTACTTTTAGGAAAAAGTCCAAAATTGTCAAAGACTGCACATGAAGGTTGACAGCAGGAGGTGCTTCGGTAAGCCACCATCTGGAAAGGCAACGCGTGCATATGGAGGAGAGATCATAACCTGAAGATTAACATGACAAAGCACCGCTGCAAATTTTCAGCTGGAGAGACAGAATTGCTTTCAGCTCAGACAATAAATTAGGTGATGATTCACATGCAGGGTTAATGGTAATATCTATGGTGTCAGAAGCGTGCAGTAATTACAGCTGTGAAGATGAGCTCTGATGCTGTGACTGGTACAACAACTAATTATTTAGTGCTGCTGGAAATTCCTTTGAAAACACTGAAGTTAAAGCCCCAAATGAGGAACTCCGAAACCATCTTCTGTCTTTCTGTTTAATACTTGTTAACCTCTTTAACCTCTGTGTCAGCAGGCACCTTATTTTCTAAAGCAAACAAAGAAGTAAAACCCAAAAAAGTATTATCTAAAAGCAGGATGCCTCAATGGGTGGCCACGTTGCTGTCATACATCTGGTCCCTATACATAAGGCCAGTTCTGTGCTTCGGAATAGCCATATACGATTGGGAAAGCCACTGGTCTGGAACACAGCAGATGAGTAAAATGTCATCAGAAGGCATTTGCTGGATCATGGGGCTACCCAAATATTGCCTTTATAAGTTACCAGTCACTTCTTTTTTTACTGACAGTTCCTTTACCTTCCTTCCTTTATTTCCTTTGGAGGACCATTACAGGGAGACACAAACACCATCCCCTCCCATTAAAGCTACCAATGACGGAAAAACCCAGGCATGATTGTATATGGAAGAGGAATGACTTCACGTCTTCATATATAAGAACAGATAGTCTTCTTTAAAGATACAAAAACCATCTGGGTCTCTGCCTTGTGCACCTTCTCTTTCTTCCTCCATTTAGATGGTTAAATACTGCACGTCTGTTTGCCCACACTAAAATCAACAGGCATTTGGACAGAAAAGCACCAGCCTCCAGAAGAGTTAAAGCTCACCAGGAGGCATATTTCAGCAACCGATGCATGTCACTTAGGCAGTCTTCAGCCCAACGAAGCCCAACTAGTGAAGGTCAGCTCCTTTCTAGTGAGGAATTAAGGTGTTAGTATGATAAATCCTGCTTAATGTGGTCTGGGGTAAGGAGGCTCATGCTCACCCTAGAGATATTTTTTATTTCAGAACTGAAATGTCTGTCACACCTGTGACGTCATAGGTGGGCAGCCACCCCTCAGAGGGGGGTCCCTGCCAGACCAAGGAGGCACCCCTGAGGGACTGCAGCCTGTGAGCAACCCATCCCAGGGCAATGACACAAAGAAAAGTACAGCAGTGGAAAACTAGTAAAAGGCAGGGAACGGTGGAGGAAAACCAGTAAGGAGCAAGATGTGGTAGGAGGAAACCAGTCAGAAGCAACAAGTGGCACACAGAAACTAATGTGGACAGAAGGACAGACAGGATCTGTTATGGACGTGACCCCAACATCCTGTGCCCCTTCACGTCAGCGAAGAGATTGGGACAGACCGAGTGTAACCTGCAATGAAAATAAAGGAAGCTGAGACTGGGAGTGGGTACAATAGGTTTTTGGCTCAAGATGAGCCTGGAGAAAGGGGGGGGGAATGTTGTTTACTGAAACATTTTTTAATATTTCTCTTTTTTTCACAGTACATGAATCTGTGATCAGAAATTGGTATTAATTTGCAAGTAATTAAATTAATTCCCTGGGTCATGACTATTTTGTCTGCAACAAAGTCACTGTATGGTTATTTTTATAATCTTCTTACAGTCTTGTCTTCTGAGAAGCATTGGATCATTGCCCAGAAGGTCCTAGTACTACATGGGGAGCAGAAGGACATCTGTCTTACTTAGTCCATTTGGTACAGTAGGACTATAGCTATTGTCACTAGACTTACATCCTGAAATCAGCTTATTTTGCTAAGGGAGCAGCATGGTCACAACCAGTAAATTTACACTGAAAACAGGAGGTGGGGCAGAACAAGGAAATCTTTCCAAGACAAGTCAATCTCAATTTGCTTGTTGAACTAAAACTACATTTTGCAAATACAAAGTCAGTAATTACTACCTGCAGAATCATTTGACTCTCGAGCACTGAACTCTGCAACAAATAAAGGCAGTAAATGCTGAGATAAATGTGCATTTACATTTATACCCTAGCACATCCACATATCTCTAGCACATGAGGAGTCTCAGGGCAGCTGGAATATCCAGGAAAACTTTTCTGTGACCCCCCCTTTAGATGCAACTTGGGATGTTATCTACTGCGATACAGTCTCTCACTGCCTCCCCTCTTGGGTGGGAAATGGGGTGTTGGTGGTTCCTTAACCTTTCCTGTTCACTTCCCATGGCCTCTTTATAGCCAGAAACTGTTCCAGAACAATCAGAAAGGTTTTGTAGCCTTTGATGAGACCAGAGGAGACATGGTGTGTTTGCTCTGTGTTTTTTTCTGCCTTTGATTGCAGAGAGCTGGGCTGTTCCCTTCCAGTCCCACATTCCTATGGGGAATGAGCTCCGTGGCCAGGGGACCTGGGAAGAGGCAGAGCCTCACAACAGGAGCTGTGCAGTGAAGCCCACCACACCACAACCAGAACAAGCAGCTGGCCACAGGCAGCTCTGACCTTCCTGCAGCTCTTTAGGAATCCCTCTCGCTGGCAGTAAGTCTCCTGGACTGTGTACCTATTAGCAAACTTTTGGGTACATTAAGCCCTAGTCCTGCCAAACTGCTTTGTAATCTGCTAGACCCCTTCTTCTAGGTCCAATATTGGCCTACGAGTCTGATTTTGACAGTAATCTTAAGGTGGCTTCTGAGGACAAACTCAGATATATCCTCTGTGGATATTCCTATACAAAGTAGGGATAGTATTTCTGACTGCATTCTTACCATTGATTTATACTTCTGTTCCTAAGCTCACTGTCCAAGGCATTATCTTTCCTGTTTACGCTGTGCCCCCACCTCTGGGCACTTGTGGTTATAAATAGTATCATCAGGAGTTGAACTTAAGCAGCATGGTGCTTGGGTTTCTTTGAATGAAGGAACATTCATTTCTGGATTCAAAAACAAACTGGGTATATACAACATCAAAATAACCCTCAAAAGTCAGAAAAGCAAAATTTTCTATAAAAGGTTGTCTACACTCCGACTTTCATACCATTAGGAAGTCAAGATTTCCAGCCACCTCCTGCGGGTGCTCCCTCCCAGCAACGGGGAAAGCATCCGGAGCCCTCCTGAGCGCACACGAGAGTCAGATGCAAGCACAGTTGGAGCAACACCGTGTTTACAGTCTTGTTCCAAGCTGTGTTGGTCAGGCTCGGAGCTGCTTGATAGGGAGCTGTGAACATGCGATTTGGCTCACCTTATATTCCCTTTTCCCCCTGCCAGATCTTCCCCTTTACCACTCTCATACCCTCCAAATAAACAGCTCGCTTCTGTGTACCATTTCCCCACCAGCCCTGGTTTTGCTGATTTTATAGCCTTATTTGGTATTTAAGCTATGGTTGCCCTGGTAATTTCTAACTTTGACAGCAATTTTGTCAAGCTATTACCTTTTTTGCTATCTATAGCGTCCTGCCGTTTCTCATTTTTTCTGTCTTGTTAGTGGCACCATGGGTCAGCATAGGCCATCTGCATATACATTACCTCCCTTTGTAATCTGTAGCATCCTGCAGTTTCTCATGTCGTTATCTTGTCAGAGGCACCGCAAGACAGAGTGAGCCATCTGTACATACACCTTAATACATACCTGCCTGTGCCATCTGCCGCTATATTAATAGGCAGAGGTAAATAAAAAACAAAGCTGGCAAAAAATAGACACTTCTTTTATAAACCAGATAAAACAGAAAAAAATCACGACCACCTTTGAAATCTATTAAATGAAAACTCATCAAATAAAATCACTTACTACAGCTGTGTTCTGGATCTTGATTTACCATTGGGGTCGTGTTTTAATGCATCTTGGAATTGTGTCCTGTGAAAGTGAAGGTACAGCGTACCTTGTGTTTCCTACTCAGTTCCACTCCCAGCTCCCAAAACACTGGAAACCCAGTCCCAAAACCACAATGTAACCCTGAAAGAGCCAAAAGACCCTATTCTACCCAAGTGGGTATGTTTGGCTCTGGGAACTATGGAGACACCATAACTGCCCTTTCCCATGCAAGGAGGACAGAGAGGTAAGTCCTTCATGAAAGTCCATCACCACAAGTACACATGGATGCTGCACTGGCCCAGTACAGTCAGTGCCCTCCTGAAACAGGACTTCCACCCTGTCCGGGCTTGGCTTTCCCAACCAAACACCTGATTTATGCAGGTTTTATTTAACATGTACCACTAGCAAAACAATGATCTGATTGTTTTTACTCAGTACATTTTAGTCATAGCTAACTTCCCAGAGACAAATTTAGCGATCAATTCTCACTCAGTGTTGTAGACTTCAAAAACCTCTTCCCCTCACTGGGGCTGCACAGTAAAGTGCATTGTAATTAGAAGCAAATGTGAGATCCCTGCCTTTTCTTATTTAAAAAGAGTAAAAGAAAGGATTATTTTGTTTTCTCCAAGAGAAGTATGAACTAAAAGCAACAGAGTAAATTCTCAAGACTTGCTTAATGTTAATGCTAACACATTTACAGTCTTATATAACTTTCAGCCAGAAGGCCCATATTGTTTTAAAGACCAGCTAATGGGTCAGTCCAGGAGTCAGGTAGGAATAAGCTGCAGAGGCAGAAGTGGAACACTTGATTCAGCTCCACAGACAAGTCACTATTCATCTCTTACCTCAATTTTTTTCCTGCAGAAGGGTCTTTGGGGACTCTTTTTTTCAGTGCGTGCATTTAAATTACCTAAAGCCACAGATCTTTGGCCCTGTGGGTTCTTTCTTGATAGGACAAACAAAGTCTCTCCAGACACCAACTCTGAGGAGAGGAACACTCCCAGTTCCTCTGCCCCCTCTCTCTACTCTGCACCAGAAGACCCTCTCTAGCTGTAGAGATATGATCCATGATAATGTCAGGGGACATCTCATTATAGAGGTTATTATAGCCTCAGTCTGAGGTTGTTGTGCCTCTCCTTCTGCCCCATAAAGAGGCACAATTTCTAGAGAAATGTCCCCGCTGTGCCCTTGGGGCAGCACAATAATTCATCATCCTTTACACTGGGCACACACCAAAGCTGTGAAGTGCCATAAAACCCAGGGTATATTTTTTCAGGAGGTCTGTAGCCCTGTGTGTTAATGCTCTGGTCCTGCAAGGGAGACTGTGTGCACAAGACTTTTTTCATGGTCTTGGTCAAACTGGCTGAGAAAGGCTGACAAGCTGTGCTCTGCAAGCAAAAGCTCTGTGAACTGCATGCAGTTTTGCCTAGGGAAATGCCATAAACTCTTAGCACTAAATATTTCACTTGTGTGGAGATTGTATGTCAGAGATAATGGGCCTAATTTGAGGATGGCCTTTTACAGAAAGTTTAATATCACACACTGGGCTCCTGTGATGAGACTTTTGCCTTTTACACTTGCAAACAGCGTCCCCCAGGCTATGCCATCAACTGAGCTGCAGAGAATCGTTCGAGATTGTCTCTGCCTGACAAAGCCACACTTCACTCTCCATCCATTACCTGGATACCCTTGAAAAAGCAGACACTCCAGAATGTTCTGGGATGCTTCTGATGAAAGTGCGTGTAGCGTCGATCCCTTCTCTGCCTAATAAAGATGATGTAAATGCTGCCTTCCTCAGATTACATTTTTATTCAATATATTGGGACTAAATGGTCTAGAGAACTTGTATTTCTGTTAGTGGTTTGTTCTAATAAGAGGAAACACCATTTATGGAAGTGTCGTGGTTTAACCCCAGCCGGCAGCTCAGCCCCACACAGTCGCTCGCTCGCTCACTCCCCAACCCCAGTGGGATGGGGGAGAGAATCAGAGGGGTAAAAGTGAGAAAACTCATGGGTTGAGATAAAGACAGTTTAATAGGGAAAGCAAAAGCTGCGCATGCAAGCAAAGCAAAGCAAGGAATTCATTCACTCCTTCCCATCGGCAGGCAGGTGTTCAGCCATCTCCAGGAAAGCAGGGCTCCATCACGCGTAGTGGTTACTTGGGAAGACAAACACCATCACTCCGAACGTCCCCCCCTTCCTTCTTCTTCCCCAGCTCTATATGCTGAGCATGACATCATATGGTATGGAATACCCCTTTGGTCTGTTGGTGTCAGTTGTCCCAGCCGTGTCCTCTCCCAACTCCTTGTGCACCCCCAGCCTCCTCGCTGGTGGGGTGGGGTGAGAAGCAGAAAAGGCCGTGACTGTGTGTAAGCACTGCTCAGCAGGAACGAAACCATCCCTGTGTTATCAACACTGTTGTCAGCACAAATCCAAAACACAGCCTCATACTAGCTACAATGAAGAAAATTAACTCTATCCCAGCCAAAGTAGTTGGGATAGGTAGTTTTAAGTGATGTCTTTACCTGGAAAAAAAATCTAGTGATTCTTACCAAACTATTCAAACAGTGTTTTTAACCTTAAACTGGTGTTTGGGTAAATCTGCTGTTCCCAGAACCCATTACTCACCACTACCTACAGTAGTTTAAGACCAAATCTTCCCCACTTCTATTACCATTTTGTATCAATCACCTTCATGCAATCCTTGCAGAGGTTCAGCTCGTTATAGAGTGGACCAGTTGCCTACACAACCATGTATAAACATTTTCTACAGGTAGCCACTATTTGATACCGTCTCTTTCCCAGCTGCCCAGACATGCTCGTCACCACAGGCTGCACCAAAGGTTAGGATGAACCCTTATGCCAGACACAGCTAGACACAGATCTCTTTTCCATCCATTGTCAGACATGAATGATGATGTTTTTTTCACTTCAACTTCAAAATTTCATGATACTTTAATAAAAATGTCTCATATCACCATGTTATAGACATGCAGATGAGGTCTGGAGCATTCAATCAATTCTCCTTGTTCACTAGCAACTGGGGGCAAAGGATCCTCTCTCTGGGAGGTTCTTCTTTGATTAGCAAGCTTCAGGGGCTGTCTTTGCACAGTTCATGATGGGTATCACCAGAGGTTCCCCAGTCGAGGTACTAAGGCTTACAATAACAACAACATCCAGTCCCTGTGGAACGTGTGACAGAACACAAGAGAAGTTAATTTTTACAGATGATGACACTGCAACACAAAGCAGGGCAGTGAATTTTGCAGGGGCACAGCAGAGCAGTCACAGGGCTCAAATAGCACCTCATTGCTAGCACATTTCTCTTCCCACTCAGTCATGCAGCCATGCAGAGCACAGTTCCCCTACAACAGTGTTCATATAGAAGAAATATTATTTGCAACAGGTAGCCCTGACTAACTAGTTGCCTGCTATGGGTAGGATTGCAGGGGTAGGGGATACGGTTGTGAAAGAAGCATCTGACAGCTGCCTGAACTGGCACTTGATACGTTTTGATTTCTCCAGTCTTACTTTGATTTTGGGAATTTGAAATTACAAAGACAGTATTAATAGTTTTTGACATTAAAAAATACACACTTTGGTTTAAGGAAGAAAGGAAGAAGGTTTACAAATGCTCTTTAATTTTTTTTTATCAAGTATTCCCTACAATGGGCATGTGATATAGTAGTTTTCAAACTTCTCCAGTTTGTGCTGGGGTCAGAGAACATTCGTGGCTGTTGAGATATGTGTGGAGCTCTAACGTCAGGGCCATCCCTAGTTATTCCCTGTCATCAAGCTGTGGTGAGTACCCTTCAGTTGTAAAATTGTCATCGTAATTCCTCAAGACTAGTTAGAACAAGCACAACTAAGAGTACAAAAAGATTCAAATGTTAATGTTTGAGTTCTTTCCTTCATTACTTTTTTTTCTTTTTGAAAAAAAAAAACAACTCAGACATTGTCTTGTTAGCAGCTTTATTTTTCTCTCCCCCTAACTCATTTCATTTACTGCAAAATAAGTTTGTTAATTCCTTGATCTGAAAAGCTGACAGCTCGTGTATTGATTAGCCACTCAACTATGCTGCTGCACATTATTTTCAGCTTACAGCCTTGTCTCAGTTGCTTCAAGCTTGTCTAAAACATTAGTGCCTGGAGTCACAGCATTTGAAAACTGATTTGAATGGAGGGCAGGAGAAGGGCAGGGCAGCACAATGCTGTGAATTATACATCACAGGAGCACAAACGTAAGATGTTGTTGCTGTTGTATAGGGTGGAGGAAAGAGGGGGCAGCACAATGCATCAAGCATGCAGATAGGGGTGCATTATCTCTTCTTTAGTTAGGATTCAAATACTTACTGTCATTGCTATGCAATTGAAGCGTGAGAATCATATCAACTGCTTAGCCTGGAGACTGAGCTGTAATTAAAAATAGATTGACTAGTCTTCACACCTTATATAAGAGAATAAGCCATGGCACGTTTGTGCCAGGCCTTCCTCCATCCTTCATGCTAATGCTACATCCAAGTTCTCCACAGTAATTTTAATTCACAGTCATGTCTGTGAAGGATACTGCCATTGCATCCTCAACAGCAGTCAGTACGGGCAGCAGCCTTGGTTCTAGTGATGGGACACAGAGTTAAGATTCAGGAGCCTTAAGTGTTAGTTTTGCTTGTACCTGTGATATGAGGAGAAGCTGAGAGAGCTTGGACTCTTCAGTCCAGAAAAGAGAAAGCTCAGGGGGGTCGTATCGATGTGTATAAATAACTGATGGGAAGGAATGAAGAAGAAGCCACACTCTTCTAAATAGCGCCCACTGAGAGGGCAAGAGGGAGCCGGCACAAATTAAAAAATTCCATCTGAACCCAAGAAAACATTTCTTTACTGTGCTGGTAGTCAAACACTGGAACAAGCTGCCCAGAGAGGTTGTGGAGTCTCCATTCTTGGAGATATTAAAAAACTGTCTAGACATGGTCCTGAGCAACCTGTTCTGGTTATCCTGCTTGAGCTGGGGGACAGCTGGTATGGACTAGATGATTTCAAGAGGTCCCTTCCAACTTAAATTATTCTATGATTTTCTAAGTAATTCCAGGTAAATTTCTTCCCTCCTACCATTTGTTACCTGTTTAAATCAAGATCTCTCTTGGAAGGCTCTTTTGATGGTCTGTTCAGTCATGTCAATACTACATATATGTGTACAACTTTTTCATCTGGGGTCTCAAAATATGAAAAAAGTATGAAACAAAACCAATAAAACTAATCTCATATCATCACCAAGTTAAAGGGAAATTATACAAGACAGAAAAAAAGAACAATTATGTCCACAAATAAGACAGCAAAGAGAATTTATGTGTAGTGCAAGAGGGACAATGACTTACCCTGCTGATCGCTGCAAGCGTTTGAAAATCTTGTTACTTTTAATGGGAAGCAATTTGTTACGAATCAGAGCAGGGTGCTGGGAGACTGTTTTTTCTTTGCCTCTGCCTCATCTCATTCTGAAACAATGTGAAAACCATTCAGAATCAAAGAAAACAGGGCTGGGAGAGACTGTGAGAAGCTGTCCAGTCCGTGCTCACTGTGATGTTAGCTATACCTAAACCATTGATTGCAGATGGTAGTATGTGCTAGACTCTCCATCCCTCACATAGCTTGTGCCAGTGCTTAGCTTTCCTACTCATTAGACAGATTTTCTTAATGTCTAGTGCATTCCTTTTTTGTTTCAATTTAAGACAGTCTTTGTTCAATTCATTGGGCGTGAAGAATATATCTGAAGTTATTATTCAAAATTTCTCTTTAAATGTAAAGTTTTCTAGAAAAAACAGCTCCAATTCCTTCGGTTGTTTTTGTACTGGTTTTGGCTGGGATACAGTTAAATTCCTTTGTAGTAGCTCATATGGGGCTATGTTCTGGATCTGTGCTGAAAACAGAGTGATAACACAGGGTTGTTTTTGCTATTGCTGAGCAGTGCTTACACAGAGTCAAGGCCTTTTCTGCTCCTCACACGACCCTACCAGCAAGGATGCTGGGGGTGCACAAGAAGCTGGGAGGGGGCACAGCTGGGACAGCTGACCCCAACTGACCAACGGGGTATTCCATACCACATGACGTCATGCTCAGAAATAAAACTAGGGAGGAGGTCGGAGAGGGGGGTCGCTGCTTGGGGAGTGTCTGGGCATCAGTTGGTTGGTGATGAGCAATTGTTTTCATTGACATCACTTGTCTTTCTTGGGTTTTATTTTCCTCTCTCTTTGTTATTATTTTTCTTTTCCTTACAATTTTTGTAATTATTATTATTTCTTTTTAATTATTAAGATCTTGTTATCTCAATCCACAAGTTTGTTTCTCACTTTTACCCTTCCGATTCTCTCCCCCATCTCGGGGCAGGAGGCGGGGGCGAGTGAGTGAGCAGCTGTGTGGTGCTTAGTTGCTGGTCGGGGTTAAACCACAACAGTTTTTTTCTAGATCACTTAATTTAGAGGTGTTTCCTATTATTATCGGTCAGCACCGGTGTCCTGTCCCACAGAATAGTTGGGAGGTAGAAATGCTTGGGAGGTCCATCCTCCCAAATGGAATTAACTGTACTGTGATGCGTGAGTCATGCTCAAGTGAAGGTGGAACAGGAGGGTTTGCTCTTGTTTCAACAATACGGGCATCAGAAGTGGGATTCAGTTGACTAAAATAAGTTATCTACATATGCACTAGAGTGGGGTAAACCTGACCTTTCTCCTTTGGGTGAGATGAGTTGTGCTTCATGGACTAACCTGACGGTAAGGAAACCCTGCAATCAAGGGTCCTGTGCCAATATCACAGAGATTTCCCAATTAGTTAGCTCACTTGTGTCCTTAACAGTCACACTTGTGCCCATAAATAGAGCTGTCACTCCTGTGATACAGGGTCTTGGTTGGACACGTAGCTTTTTGTACTGCTTACGTTTCCCTACCCTGGGAATAAGCACCTTTTCTTTCCAATTCAATTATATCTCACCCAGGGGACTCTGCTGTTAATCAGCTGCATATTTTTCCAAGCATGTTATTGAGATACTGATACACATAACCCTAGAGGTTAAAAAAGCTTTGAATGAGTTGACAGTAGTCTTGGAAAACCTTCAGTTCTTTGCATTAATCTGGAGTGACTCTGTTGACTTGAAGAGCTGTTTGTTCTGGTTTCAATCTGGTGTAATTCATGGCAGAATTTGATCCTGTGTAAATAGTGTTTATTGAAAGACAGAAAGTATCACATTGTACTAATGTACTATATGCACTATGATTTGTTAATCACCTATTTGAATTCAAGCTGTATTAAGAGCAACGTCTCCAAGTAAAATAACATGAGAGTAACTGGATAGAAATCGACCTTTTATTTGTTTGCCTGCAAATTCTCTACATTGCATCCCCAAGGAGAGTCTCAAAGCACTTCACAAACATTTCCTGAGCCTTACAGACAGGCTGCAAGAGAGATAAGAATTCATACAGGTGAAGATCAAATATCTTTGCAAAAGAAATCCTGTATCTCACACTCAAGTTGTGGTCCAATGCAGGGAATACTGAGTTAAATTTTATACCCTTATCAATTATGAAGGCGAAAAAGACATTGATAATAGTCTTTGTTGGCATAAATTTTATGACTCATCATGCCCTTGTGGACTGCCAGGAGCACAAACATATTGACATTTTAAAATGGTAGGACCTTTGGGTATATTTCAGAGTTCTGGGCCGCTGCTTTAGGAAGACCTGTTTTGGAAAAGAAACATTTTGTGTTTTTACTTTTGATTGGAAAGGAAGGTGTCTAGCTGCAGAGCTTTAGGCATTTGATGTAGGTGTTTGGTTAAGAATTACACTCCCAGTGGTGTCAACGGAGAAACTGTTCTCTTAGGTAGTCTCAGTTGGCTTCTTGACTCTGCAGAGCCTAATGGTAGATGTGTTTCTCTCCCTGCGTTTCATATGTTTATACACTGCTTTTCACTCTTATCTGAAAAATAAATCTGTCCCTTATGTTGTGGAACAAAATATAATTAGATTATAATTAGATTATACTTTGTATATAATTAGATTATACTTTGTGCTGGTTTTGGCTGGGATAGAGTTAATTTTCTTCATAGTAGCTGGTATGGGGCTAAGTTTTGGATTTGTGCTGACAACAGTGTTGATAACACAGGGATGGTTTCGTTCCTGCTGAGCAGTGCTTACACACAGTCACGGCCTTTTCTGCTTCTCACCCCACCCCACCAGCGAGGAGGCTGGGGGTGCACAAGGAGCTGGGAGGGGACACGGCTGGGACAGCTGACCTCAACTGACCAAAGGGATATCCCATACCATATGATGTCATGCTCAGCATATAAAGCTGGGGGAAGAAGAAGGAAGGGGGGGACGTTCGGAGTGATGGCGTTTGTCTTCCCAAGTAACCGTTACACGTGATGGAGCCCTGCTTTCCTGGAGATGGCTGAACACCTGCCTGCCAATGGGAAGTAGTGAATGAATTCCTTGTTTTGCTTTGCTTCTATGCGCGGCTTTTGCTTTACCTATTAAACTGTCTTTATCTCAACCCATGAGTTTTCTCACTTTTACCCCTCTGATTCTCTCCCCCATCCCACCGGGGGGAGTGAGCGAGCAGCTGTGTGGGGCTGAGCTGCCGGCTGGGGTTAAACCACGACATACTTAATGTGATGTTTCCTGTTACTTAACTTGATGTTACATAAACTGATGTTTCCTTGCACTCATTATAATTATATGTTTGTGATTCATGGAAAATTATTTTTGATACAAAAAGGTTAGGGAGCAAGCTAATGAAAAAAAAAAACAAGCTATTTAAAGTAATTAGGAGCATTTATCAGCTTGATGTTTATCACGGTTTTCTATGCACTATGTTTTTGTTTCCTGTTCTAGGACAATTCCACCCAGTGAATCATGGATGGCATTTCTATGGCATCATAAATAAAAACTTCCCCTTGATGTGTTGTCCTGTTCCCTGCTCTAGCTGTTGTGTCATTGGGCACAGCTCGTAATGGAGTCATGTATTAAGTAATGTTAAGTTCCCTACCCCGTTGCCACAGAAGCAGGATGTTGCCCAGCACAGCGACAGCCCGTAGGATAAATATTGCTGATAACTTATGCAAAACTGTGAACACCAGGAAGAGAGGAAACTGTTTTGACCAGAAGTCTGTTGGCACAGGGACGACAGGGGAGAAATTAACCTTGGATAATGGAAACTAGAAGAAACTTTCTAACTGATCAGTGGAATAGTGAAGTCTTGGTATTGCTGAGGCAAAAATAGGCAGCCGCTATTCAAGAGGGAGCTTGATCCGTTTTATGGGAGGCTTATCGTTCTCTGCAACAGTGGCGGGTTGGATTTGGTGACTTTGAAAGCCCTTTCCAGGCCAGAGTGCCCAGCACACAGCCATTCCTGCTACTGGGAGCCAATACGTGGCACTCAGGCATAGGTAGGACAGCGTGCCACATGTCACTAGCCCCAGGGTCATGTAACAAAGCAGCAATGTCCCATGGCACAGAAGTATAGCCTCAGAGCTCTGCAAGAATAAAAGAAACTGTGCTTTTTGCAGGAGGGAGAGGTGACAGGGTTGCTGATATGGAGTGAATTGTTTCTGTATCTCAGCTAGGAGTCAAATAAAATACTTAACTTGAACCTTTAGGACACAAAACAAGTATTTGGTTCAAATACAGTTCAAGAAGCTAAGATCTCCATATCTTTATGGAGCGTTCAACCTATATAAAGTAGTGCATGGAGGCGGAATTTAACTGTACCTGAAGTCTTGAATGTTGTGGTCAAAGTTAAAACCACAGGAAACTTGTTTTTCATTAAAATCAAAATATGGACATTAGACTGGTCACAGAAATGTTGCTGCATGCCTACAGCCTGGAAGCAATGCAGTAGGGAAAATCCTACTGGTAAGGGAACTGCTTTCCCCTGTTCTGCTGAGGTTCCCAGGGAGTTGGAGTGACTCCAGGTGGGATAGGCTTTTGACCCAGGTAGGTTTGAGAACTGTAGCCCTCTTATTTGGACCTCAGTATCAACTTTCCCTTCTCCATTGAAAGAAATGTTTTTTTCCAGGAGAGGATGCTCCATGGAAGACAAACAACTACAGACTCAGTCCTCACATTGTTTGACTTCCAAAGGGCAACACGATACATAGCCCAGTTTAAGGATGCAGAGACACGTAATATGGAAGGAGGAGAGCTGTTTATATCCCCTCTACCCTTTGTACAGTGTCTATGTGACTCCCCAAAGCTGCATACAATTTACTGACCCCATGTAGTGGCTGGGGAAATGGAGACAGATACAGAAACTGAGGATTCAATCCAGTAAGGATAAAAGTCCTACTAGCTTCAGAAGGACCTTTCATATATTTGAGATTAAGCACGTCTAAATGTCTTGTCCAAGGATCTGCTTGTTCCAACAAAGCCGTGTTCCTGTGCAGTTCCAGCAATGACTTCCGCAGAACAAACTAAAAAACCCAGAGATCCTAAATTAAGACCAGCTACTGTCATTACTGCCAGATTATCCTTCCTGTTGCTTTGTTAGTAGTGACCCTAGTTTGAGAATCTCTGTCTTACAAATCAAATACCTCGTTGTTGGTATCCACTAAATTTATCCAAGTAATATTCCCTTCTCCCATCTCATTGTTCCAGGAGATTTAAAATGCCAGTACCCTGTGACCAAAGAAAAATTGAGTGGGTTTATCATGAAACGGCTATTTTGGGGGGCCTGGGAAGTGGACTGATTTTCTTCACTTTGGTCTAGTGGATAACAATTCCTTAAACTTTCCAGTCTCCCTGTCCAGAATTAGATTTTGTTACTATGGGAATCCAAATTGGGATCTGCCATTCAGACCCGCTCAGATACTCACCTAAAATGATACTGCATCCCTCTCTCCATCCCCAAATCTTCGGCACTAATGTCTGTGTTCTATGTGAAAGCTGTTCTGAAGGACTTGTAAACCAAGCAAGGGAGAAGTCATTGGATAGGAGGAGTTGCCTGGAAAAAAGGAAGAGGGGAGAGGAGAATGGAAAACTGTGGTAATATGGTTGGGGAATGGATGACAAATAGAGCTCTTGAGTGAGTTACACTGAGCTCCTGGGCGTGGGAAAAGAGCAATGAAGAGGACATGCAGCTCCCACTACTGTTGGGGAAAAACCAAGGGAATTATTACTTCAGGGTAGGGATGAGAGAAGGTCCTTGGATGCACAGCAAGTTTGCCCTTGAGGACTTCCACAGAGACCATAGATCTCTCTGAATAAACTATGTAGAAAAGCTGCTTCAAAAAAGCTTTTTTTTTCCTTCTTTTTTTTTTTTTTTTTTAAACCCTCCAGAGCCATTTTAATCAGTAAATGGCAGAGCAACAGCTTAGCTCAAATGTCACATCTGGTGGCAGGACTTCCCTTTCAGGGATCGTTAGTCGACTGCATCTTGACTTATGATCTGTCTGGATTCATAGGCAGCTGCTTTATCCCTTACATCAGGCATGAAGCTTGGGGACTTCCCTTATCCCAATGCTGCACAGCAAAAAATACCCAGTGTTCCCATTTCTCAGCATAGAGAATCTTTTATGTGAATTATACCTGGGATTGAATTCCAGTTTCCTCCAGAGCCGGGTGAGCAGGTAACCTCCTCATGCCTTCTTTGCAGTCACAACAGAGCTGGAACATAGTTTTTCAACTTGCCTGGGTTTTGGAGTCTAGTATTTGCCTGTTCCTTGGCTTATTCCACGTTACTTGAGATTTGCATGTGGTCTTCCATCTGAGTGCCAGCCAGGCCTGGAGACTTCATCCAGGAGCACTTGTGGGAAGCCTGGCATAGCTGTGGTCAAGCAGATACCAGGAAAATGTCAAGGCTTTGGGCCACTGCTCAAGCAGTGCATCTTTGCTTAGTTCTCAGGCCTTCTGTTATCTTGTTATCCATTTGCATTGGAGTAAAAAGCAGGAGTAATCATCTGTTATCCACTGCTCCAATGAAAACGTATTCAATTGCCAACTCAATTCTACAGAGTAAATATCCATTCCCTCTGCTTATTTGACACTCATCACAGATAGTCTTTTTTTTTTCTATGAATCCAGGTGTTTTTGTTAAGAGCCAAATGAGAGCTGACAATCTGTGAGCTTTCCTCTTCCTTTCCAACCC
Source organism: Calonectris borealis (assembly GCF_964195595.1). Lineage (NCBI taxonomy): Eukaryota > Metazoa > Chordata > Aves > Procellariiformes > Procellariidae > Calonectris > Calonectris borealis. Next base: position 8,878,412 of record NC_134313.1, read on the forward strand.
TCCCCTCTTCCAGCCTGAATGGTATGCCATATAGCACACTACTCCTTTCAGCCTGCCGAGTGGAGCCTGAGTAAGAAATAGAGGGTCCAGGCTTAAAAGAAGGAAGAAATGCCATAGTGTGTAATGAATCCCACACAGTGCAGTGTTCTGACTCCAGACGTGGAGAACTGGTGGTACAGACAGGATTTATTCTCCTATGAAATCCCGGGTGAGGTGCAACTCAGTCTTTGTTTCCCCCCACCTGCCAAGAAAATGTCTGGTTTAGATGGGAAAATTATTGCAGAATATTACCATTATATGCCTGCTCCGGTCAACTCCTGCTGGTTCACGTATTGCAGGAATGTGGGACAGCTCCAATTGATTGTTTCCTGTATATCTACAGACAAAGGGACAGGGAAAGTAGCAGGCACATACCAGATCACATACCAGATCAAATAGCCAGCCTAAGGGGATCACTATTATACTGCTCCTGAGCAGCCATTCAGTCCAAGGCACAAAGCTGTCCCTTAAATAAATAAAAAACATTGCGACTGCAAGTTTATTTAACCCAGCAGGGAGCCAAGAATATGGCATTGCCTCAAGTGGTTTCTTCTTCAGGGTATAAAACTTGGAATAATATTAAGTTTTCAGAATTAAAAAGTAAAGTGATACCATCTGGGAATTGCATCCCTCCTCTTATTCCAGCCTCCATCTGCTCTTTCTTCCAGTAGGAACTTCCAAAGCCTGGTCCCAGCATTGGCTGGACCATCCTTTATCCGACGACAGAAGGTATTTCATATCCTTCAGCCTCACTAACGTAATCATCATTTTCTCCAAGTTAATGAATAAAGTTCCTGTTATTATATATATTTCCCTCCTAGTGGAGGGAAATAGTGTTATCTGCTTCATGCACATTCCTCAGCACCACATTGTTTGAATTCCCCCAAGCACAATTTTATCTTTAATAATACAATAATAAAAAGAAAAAAAAAAAAGGAGAGAGCATTTCTCCTCCTCTGCTGCCTGCAGGACACAGTTTGAGCTTCCAGGATTCTACTGCTTGCTTGAAAAGCAACAGTTTGCATTAGATTTCAGGCACGTCACAGTTTATGCAGTATGTTTTCGTCTTGACTTGCTGTAGCAGTAAGGAGAGGAACATCTGTAACCGTATGTTCTTCTAGAGCACCTTTTATCCACTGCTCTCCAGATGCTTGAATCCCAAATTAATTTTCTCTACATCCCTGGAAGGCAGCAGGTAGAGATTTAAGGGGAGGAGAGGGGGCAGCCAGAGCGGCTTTTTACCTCCTTCTGGTTTCCATCTCCTGCTGCGTAGGTCTTCAACCGCCTGGGGTTCCTCACTGGGGATGAGGCTGGTCCAGTACTACATGGCACAGTGGCTGGACGGGGAGGCTGCAGTCTCTCTTCATGGCTGGGGCTGAGTCCCCGGAGCTGTGGTCCCAGCCCAAATGTCAGCTTCCTCAAACCTTGGCCCTGGCTCTGAGCATGGCCTCACACAAGTGCCAAACCTCCTGTCACAATTATTTCCTGTGTGAGATGGGAAAGCTTCCCCAGCGGCAGTAAATTGAGAGTACCATCACAGAGCAGACAAAAGAGAGTATCTAGACAAAAGAAGAAAATCTCACAAACAAACCCCAAAGCTTTCCTTTTGGAAATTTCTTGAAGTGGTGATATTTCAGGAAGTCCAGTTTCCTCTATGAGTGAAGTGTAACGAATAAAGAAAAGAGTAAAGGAAAATATTCAAAGTATTTTGCCTTTTTATCTTAATTCCCTGGCATATAATTCTTTCTTTTCTCATTGCCCTGATGTATATATGCATATATACATACATACATGTATGCATATGTATATGTATATGCATATGAGCTTCATATGAGCAAAGCTTTACCCTTGTAGGAGAAGAAAAGACAGCAAGTTAATTCCATAGAAGAAATCATTAATTATTACAAACGTCATTACTTTTGAGAGTATTTCACCTTAACTAAAGGCAACCTATGAAAGTGGACAAAGCAATTAATGCAGCAGCTATAGTTGTAAAATAAGTCTCTGCTAGAAACCACCGTTCTCTTCCACAGATTCCTTTATTCCAGGTGATGCCAATGAACTCTGGCACTTTTCATTGGATGGCTTTCCACCTTTTCTCTTTTAACAGCAGCATTCAGAGGTGCAGTTGAAAGCATGGCAGCACTAGAGGGTCTTATACAGGCACACAGCAAGAAATCTTGCATAAACACAGGAAAATCTTTGCATCACTAGTTTCTTAGCAGAAGAGGCAAGGATGGTAATAAACAGGCAAGAAAGCTGAAGTTCTTCCCAAAGTCCCACAGTAGGTTATTGGCAGAGCTGAGATTGGCTTTCAGGTGACCATGGAAAGGGGACAAAGTTTTGGCCGCTGGATGATCATTTCAGACACACCTGTGCACATTACCTCATTTGGGATTGCAAAGAACCACTTATTTAATAGCACAGAGCAATACTTGCTGTGCCTTAGCTTTTGGTGAGCCCTGAAGTGGTCAGGCAGTTGGACTAGATGATCGTTGTAGGTCCTTTCCAACTGAAATATTCTATTCTATTCTATTCTATTCTATTCTATTCTATTCTATTCTATTCTATTCTATTCTATTCTATTCTATTCTACTCTACTCTACTCTATTCTATTCTATCCTATTAATAAACAGACTTAATAATTGTCCTGTTGTTAAGTACAGAAAAGCCAACATTTACATAGGAGAAAGGAATATCACATATAACAGCATTCATTCAAATATTTTCCTGTTTCAGCAACACTTCAGATTTTGTACTTCATTTTAATAAGGAAACTAGGGAACATTTTACCTCATTGTTTCATTTGATCAAAGCAGCTTTCTGATATTTGTTAATTTGTCTCAAACATCTGCCATTAGAAGGCATTTGTCTCTTCTATCAGCTCCCTCTCTCTCTGGCTTTCATGAAAGGGTTTATATTGCTCAGAACTTGCCAGGCCCTTGTTAGCCTGACAGGCTGCCTTGTAGTTGCCCAAAATGTGTCTAGTAAGAGCTGTTGAGGCCACGGAGAGTTAAAATGCACATCCTGGTAATTTAATGGAAAGCATTGAAGATTCTCTGCCTATTACAGACCATCTTTAAGGTATTTCAGTATGCCTCAGTCTGGTACAGGATTGGCCGGGATAGGCCTGACAAAGCAGATGAGGTATAGGTTTAGAAAAGTAGTAAATCAAACCATCATGCAGTAAATTGTGAGGAGGTTGGCACAAGCGGTTAATCAGCTGCCAGGAATTCCTGCCCAGTGTCTGATAGGTAGTCAGATCGGTGACAGAAATATGTGATTGGGTAACAATATATTTATATTGTATATTTATGTGAATGGAAATACCTGCAAAGGGTGCAATAAAAATTCTCTTTGCGTACATATTTAACCCTGCCCAGTCCCTGCTGTCAGTCAGAATGATCGCTCGACTGATGGTGTTATTAAAGGGCTATCTTGGTTAATCTCCACTTTATGTTTGCACACTTAGTCAGAGAGCGTTGTGGTAGATCTGTCAGCTCCCTGAAAGCAGGCAGCTGACAAGCTCCTTGAGAGCAGCACCTGTACGTATGCAAACATAAATAGCAGGAGCGTGTATGTTCTCCATCTGGCTCCAAGCTGGAGCTTTAGGTCTATTAATCATGCTCAGAGCCTCAAAGGCTTTTCTAGCTTGTTCATTGCCTGACCCAGAGGAGTAATGGTTCAGTGCTTGGCACTGAAAAGCCAGGACTTCTGCATTTTATTCCTAGCTCTGCAATCAATTCACAGCACGGGCCCGACAGAATCTCTTAGGATTAGGTCCAAAGGGCTGAAGACTATCAAACTGAATCAGAGACATTTCTCTTTCCAGGATTTGGCTACTAGATTGCAATCCAGAGCCTGGGGACAGGTGCCTGGTCCCTCCACATAGCATCACGAGGGGAGCAGCCGTTACCTCGACTGAGGACATCTCTATGGAGAGCAAAGCACTGGAGAAAAGGGCACATACTAAATCTTGCCTCTCCTCCAGATGTGGATGCTTATCTGGGCAACATTCACACTCTGCTAAATGTCTCCAGTCTTCCTTCACCAAATCAAGACCTATTCTGATTTTTTAATGGAGAGCAGTTTTGGTGTGACATCCCTTTATATTCATTTCACTGCCGAGAACACCATGTGGGAGTGCCGGTACCAGTCTCACAGCTGCATAGAGTGATTCAAAGCCACCTCCAAGAATAAAATCTGCCTATTTGGGTGTGGGGAGGAGAGAGGTTTCCACTCCTCCTGCTGAAGCTGTTCTCTCTTGCGGGAAAAAAAACCCAAAGAAGTTATGGTATCATTGTCTTTGGAGATACTGAAAACTCAACTGTACAATGCCCTGAGCAACCTGAACTAACTTTGAAGTTAGCCCTGCTTTGAGCAGGGGATAGAACTAGATGACATCCCAAGGTCCCTTCCAGACTTGGATGAGTCTATGGTTCTAGAATTACATGGAAACTACTTTAGAGCAAGGAATATGTAAGAGTTTCCCTGCAGCCTAGAGTTTAGGGCTCTCACTGTGAGGGACTTTCCTGTCCCCTAAGAACTGTTCATATATTTTACCCCATGTTCAAAACTGATGGACTTAGGTCTTTTCTTTCCTTTCCCAATTGCTAGGCAGCAGATCCACATATCTACCTGAGAAATGGGATGCTGCAGCTAAACCCATGCAAAGTCTGAAGCCAGACTTTCAGGGAAGGTCTTCTGAGATACTTCAGGGCAGGTAGACAAGGTGGTGGTGTAGTCTGTGGACCTGGCCAGTCCTACATAGAAGGAAAAACAGAAATACAACTGAGATATCTGAACAGTGAAAGCAAAGAGTGAAGCAGTCTTGAATGGGAGAGGTCTGGGTTTATGAACCTAAGTTTTACCTGCTCCCCATTGTGTGTGCTTATAGTTTCCTTAGAGATAGCCCCAAAACCAGGAATCAAAAATCATTACTTATGTTACTAAATAATTTTCATCTGGACTTAGCAGACACATCTGATTTATTTCAACGCTAGCAGGATCATGACTGAGACGAAATCATACACAGATGAGTGTCCCAATTGTTGCTCTTATTAATCCTGCTGTTTAGGTTCATGTTTAACAGGAGGCATATGCAAGGCTCATTTGATATCAAAACAGTGAAGAAGCTCCTAATCTGTCACTGTCACAGACATCTGCGAAGAGCCACCTGCAGCACTCTTCAGTGCAGAGAGCAACCGAACAGCGTGAAAAGCCACTGTGACAAACAGAGGGACTGAGATATTGATTGCGCAATGTGTTTTCCTTGTCAAAATGGAACGAACCTGCCTCAGAGAATCCAATTTCTCTGCATCACACAGGGACACAACAAGAGTCATGAGGTGCACTGAGGCACGTCGCAGTGAATGATCTCTGTTATAGAATAAATATGCCTCCTGCCCTTGACAGGGCAGCAGAGTGATGCTTGCCTGTCCTCTGTGGAGCACAGAGCTCATACTGAGACCTTTTCAGCCAATATTTGCCTCAGATATTTTCCAGGATGGAGAAGCTCAGATTTTATCCCAGTTTTTAAAGTGGACTCACCCGACCAGTGTACTTAAAGGCAAGTCTCTCCACTTCTACAGCCTGTGCACAGTAAATCGAACAGTGCCAGGGTACGTTCGCAGGCACTCAAGTTCAATCGTCCACACACTGCTGGAATGGCTCCTAGCACAATCTTGGCCCAAACCAGCTAGCACTCTCCCAGACAATCCCTGGGCCAAGCACAAACCAGGGACCATTTCCAGTAGGTGATCTGCACGTTTTCCCAGTAAGCCAGCCTGTTCCTGGGGAATAAGAGAGTGTCAGATGTGCACCCTTCCACACCACTCTGCCTCAGCTCCAGCGAACTGTCCTGATCATGTTTAATTTACAACAGTGAATGAAGCCACAGAGTTTTACCGGCTTATTGGTAGGAATGAGTCCCAGTTATTTTCACTCTGGAGTGGAAGTCAGTGAACAATTTTCTAGTGATACCTGCAGAACAATGTCCCAAGTATATCTCACAGCACTTTGAGTTTAGTCAAAGATTTCATCCAAGTCATAGGAAGGTTTTCCTTAGCTTCACTCCGTGTCAGGTGAACCACTTCATGCTTAGCTGGCTCCCCTCAGCGACAATTCAACCCTTTTCCCTCTTGCTGATGTGGGACAGGGGAACTGCAATCCTGGCTCTGGATCCTGGCCATTTACTCTGGTTGCTTGTTCCTGACACAAGCCAGAACCATGTTCTTCAGAGGAAGACATAGGAAATGGCAGGATATTAAGTGGAGTAATTTCCATCTCTAGATGCCTCATTATAAACTCAAGGACTGCTTCAAATCCTGAAAAAAATTCTGATTTTCATTCCTAGGACTCTCAGAAAGTTGGGCAAGGTGAGAATGGGGAACCATTCCTCCCTCCCCAGAAATTATCATTATGGAGCTGTTATAACAATCAAGGATACCTCTACTTAGATTCTCACACCCAATTTAATCATCCTCTTCTTTCAAAGCTGAACAGATTTCTAAGAGATGCTGTTTCTTGAATATTAAAACAATAAATATTTAAAACATTTCCCCACACAAGTCTGTATTGCGTGAAGAAAGTGTCAGGCTCATAACACCTCTAGAGCAATTTTTTTAATAGATGTCTGATTTATTTTCTCCCTAATCCCCAAAGTCTACCAGGTTTCTCTCAAAACCAAGAGAACGTATAACACAGCTGAAAAGACCCCGTAGCTTACATTAGTACATGAAATTTCTCTTGCCAAACAGACAAATACTGCCATTGATATTTCAGCCTCAAAATTATCAGCCATAACACTGGGATATTGCTGCTTTCCTCACCAGAGTGCTAAGCTTCTCAGACCTATGGCACCGTCACCTACAGCAGTCTCCAGAAGGCTGGATTTTCCATCCACCTGCTGGACAAATCACTTCGCCTCTCCAGTTCCTTTCCTGTTGTTCTCTGTTTAGACACACAACTCTTCAGGCCTCTGAGCATCTATTTTGACATGTTCGTCACAGTCCTGCTACAAAGAAGGTATGTAATACTGCTGTAATATGATAAATACATTATTATCACCATCATGGGCTGTAGAGAAGAAACATGTTTAACTGCTATTGTAGCATTTAGTCGTATAATTATAAAGCTGTAATCTTCATTTAGTAGAGTAACCTTGAGACCAGATGACATTCATTGTTCTGTGCAAACTATGTTTTGTTTTATCTGTATTTTATTTTTACTTAATTGTTTTGGTCAGTCAAGTGCTAGAAGTTCAATGGTCTTTCTCATTTCCTGAGGGATGTTTCTGCAAAGTAAAATACTAATACTTCGAGGCAGTTTCACAGGTATAGTTGTCGTGGTTTAACCTGTCAGGCAGCCAAATACCACGCAGCCGTTCGCTCACTCGTCCCGCCCCCCCAGTGGGACGGGGAGAGAATCGGAAGGGTAAGAGTGAGAAAAACTCGTGGGTTGAGATAAAGACAGTTTAATAGAACAGAAAAGGGAAAATAATAATAATAATCATAGAATATACAAAATGAGTGATGCACAACGCAATTGCTCACCACCCGCGCTGACCGATAACCAAGTAGCGATCGGCACTTCCTGGATCACGCCTACCATTCATATACTGAGCATGACGTCACATGGTATGGAATACCCCATTAGCCAGCTGGGCTGGCTGTCCTGATTATGTTCCCTCCCACCTTGTGTACCTAGCTCAGTCAGTAGGCACGGGAGCTGTCCTTGGACTAGGAGGGCACTTAGCAACAACTGAAAACATCAGTGTGTTATCAACATTCTCCTCATGCTAAATCCAAAACACAGCACTAGGAAGAAATTTAACCCTATCCCAGCCGAAACAGGGACAATAGTACAGAAGAAAACACACAAAAATAGTTCACAAATAAACTTGTTAAAAAAAATAGCTTTTTCAAGTTTAAGAAGATTCATTTTACTTGAAATTTGTATTAAAGCAAATAGGATGGCCCTGTCATAAATTATTTTGATGTATTAGAATTGATGCTGAATATGATCTTCCCCTCTCTTTCTTGGACTTTTAAGCTAAGCAAACAGACTGTGATTTATCTTCTGTCCTCTTAATTTTGACATGGAGTCCATGTTCCTCCTTAGCTATCTGGGAGAAAAGGATGCCCAGATTTAGGATGTATCCACATTATACAGCGTGGATTTCAAATAGCTAAATGGTTTGCAACAAATGCTGAAAAGCTATTGATTGTGACAGTGCGAAGGCTCTTGCAACTGATGGAGGGGCAGATTTCAAACTGGACTGGCAGACGTGCTGGGAATGTGACCCCCGCAACAGTCATCGGGGAAAAAACAGTCAACCCATGTATACTCAGAAACATTTGCATCAGTCAAAAGCATTTCCGAATATGCAAGGAAAGGACATTTAGGCCCTTAGATCGTAAAGAAGGATGTTTACCTCAGTGCGATGGTGTGCAGAGCAATGAGCACTATAATAAACAGTACCCTTGCATGAAGAGAAGCCTTGTGCACTATGCCATCGACAAGCCAGTACAGCACCTGAGCTAAACCTGTGGCAGCAGGATTGTGTCCCTTGATGGACAAAATTATTTACCCACTGTGCACTGTTTGCCTTCCTTTGATTTTTTTTTAAATTTTTCTTAAAAATATGACACACTGAGGAACAAATGCTGCAACTGTTACTTGTGGGACTCCAGCAGCAGCTTTCCTCTACAAAAGGGTGAAGTTCTTTTCATGATATGCAAGCTCAGGAATCCACTGTGGAAATGCAGCCAGTTTTAAGGAAGAAAGCAAAGTAATATTAACCAGATATCTAATCAAACAAAGCAATGTCAAAGTACAGGCTAGAGGAGGGAGTAATTTTTATGAAGCAAGAATACACCATTCATGCTACGTGGATTGTTGCTAGCCTGGAGAACATAATGGACCTAATTCTGGTCTTATTTTTTTCAAAGTCAGAAGTATCTGTACCGAAGTCAAAGCGACAATCATGTAAGGCTTGGTATAAAAGATTAGAAGCACTCCCACCTGGTGAAGTGTTGGGCAAATGGATCCAGACCACTTTACTATGTTAAAAAGAGCTATTTTCATCCCAATTTTTCTTTGAGCTTTTATGTTATAAATCCAAAAATAACCAAACTGAAGTCAAAGTCATTCCCTGGCACTTTGTAATATTAACTCGCTGAAGAGCGTTAGCCACCTTTTACATCTTCCTTCGTTTGAATTTCTCCATATATATTAATAGGTCTACATTTATAGGTAATAGCACTGCATTTAAAACAGTGTTTGCACTCAGGGCATAGGACATGCCTGCGAGCTAACAGACCTGGCTGTAAGGGCAGAGGGACTCTTCACCTCTTTTTGGTAATTTTGGAGGCTGCAACTCTGTGAGAGGCACCAAATAGCTGGATTTGAACCACACCTGCAAAAGTTATAAGATTTCTGTGGAACTAAACACTTTTCAAAGCTTTTTGTGGACTTGTGAATATGAAATCCTTTAAGCTGGCTTCAGGCTTGTGTCCCATATGAAGATTTCAGGGTTCATTTGCCTCATACTCAGAAATAGACAGCTTCTCTCTTTTCGCTCACGAATATTGCTTCTGGCCTTCTTTTTTCAGTCAGCCTTCTTCTAGGGTGGGCTTTCCACTTCTTCTAATTTAAAGATCCTAAGCTGATTACTTTCTCAACTGGCTTGATAGAGTATCACCTGTAAGAAAGAGTGCTGTGTGAATCTCATGAGGTTCAACAAGGCCAAGTGCAAGGTCTGCACATGGGTCAGGGCAACCCCCAGTATCAATACAGGCTGGGGGATGAAGGGATTGAGAGCAGCCCTGCCGAGAAGGATTTGGGGGTACTGGTGGATGAAAAATGGGACATGACCCAGCAATGTGCACTCGCAGTCCAGAAGGCCAACCGTGTCCTGGGCTGCATCAAAAGAAGCGTGGCCAGCAGGTCGAGGAAGGTGATTCTGCCCCTCTACTCTGCTCTGGTGAGACCCCCCCTGCAGTGCTGCATCCAGCTCTGGAGCCCTCAGCACAAGAAGGACATGGACCTGTTGGAGCGGGTCCAGAGGAGGGCCACGAAAATGATCAGCGGGATGGAACACCTCTCCTACGAAGAAAGGCTGAGAGAGTTGGGGTTGTTCAGCCTGGAGAAGAGAAGGCTTCGGGGAGACCTTATTGCAGCCTTTCAGTACTTAAAGGGGCTTATAAGAAAGATGGGGACAAAATTTTTAACAGGGCTTGTCGTTACAGGACAAGGGGGAATGGTTTTAAACTAAAAGAGGGTAGGTTTAGACTAGATACAAGGAAGAAATGTTTTACAATGAGGGTGGTGAAACACTGGCACAGGTTGCCCAGAGAGGTGGTAGATGCCCCATCCCTGGGAACATTCAAGGTCAGGTTGGATGGGGCTCTGAGCAATCTGCTCTAGTTGAAGGTGTCCCTGCCCAGAGCAGGGGGGTTGGACTAGATGACCTTTAAAGGTCCCTTCCAACATAAACTATTCTATGATTCTATGATGCTGTAAACCAGGGTTCCCCCCTATGTGCATTCAGATGCTTGAACACTTCCCTCCACCTCCTCTGGCTGTGGTTTATTTCCTCTCATGAGTGACTGCTTCATCGTAGTAAGTGCATCCAGCTCATGACAAAATTGATAGCTCAATGCTTTTGCCTGCATGAGCTGGTATTTTATTGAAATGTTCACATGAGCCGCAATACACAACAGAAAGCCAAAGACAAAAGAGTAACAATAACAATGTAATGAGGGTAGCTCATCTGAGAGCTCCATTGAGAGACAGACTTTACAATAATCTAAATGGAAGAACACAATCCACCCACAGCAAATGCAAGGTTCATCAGTAGTGCAGTTTCCTCCATCCTAAATGTATGTGTAAACATAGCCCAGGGGAAGGTAAACTCATAAATGACTATATCTCCTTTAAAGAAGTTTCAGAGAAAGTTGAGTCTCAGGATACTCTGTAAAGAGTCATTTTGACAAGCCAGGGCCAGTCCATCTCCTGCACACCCAAATACCGACCCACTGTCCTGCTGTTTCCTCTCTCTGTGGCTGCCCAGGCTGCTCTGACTGTGGGCTTCTCTCTGTAAAGAGACAGTCCTTTCCCTCATTAGGCTTGGTCTTCCCTTCTTAGTGCTGGGGTCTTCTTGCCCAAATGAGTAACCCATTGCCTCATCAGCTATCGAGTTCACAGGTATAGCTTTTCTCCTCTGCCTTTCAGAGGAGGACAGCAATACTGTTATCCAATACTGTGAGTATATCAGATATTTCAGAGCATCCCACCCAGTAGGGTTTCCTGTCAACATAACAGGCTGTTGGCATATGCCTTGAAGGGTTTGTATTCCTGGAGACTGTGGAATCCTCAACCTTGTCCTTAATTATAACAGTCCCTAGCAAGGACTCTTATCTTAACAAGAGACAGAGATGTGTCTGTGTTGTTTCCCCTTCCCTTCATATCAAATCTAGAACTGATCCATATCTTAATTTTAGAAACAGACATGTTTGACCTGACTAAAGGTATTGCTGGGCTTCTTTCCTCTTTCCAAGGAATGGTTGGTGGCTCTTTCCTGCTAAGAAATAATCCAAATATGAGCTGCAAACATAGACATGATAGCTCTGATATTCTTCCAGAAAGACAAATGTTCTACCTGAAAATTGCAGAACAGGATAGTAACCTGCAGGATGTGACCATCTTTACCATATAAACTAAATCCACATAAAAAAAGGTCATCAGGACTAAATGACATACATGGAAAAAAATGCATGAAACAATAGATAATTATGAATAGATCAGGAATAACTTTACTGTCCCAAGAGGAGTAGGCTTACCTAGCAACGCACAAAACAAGAAGTTAGGTCACTTGGCTGAATTCATGTGGGAAGTCTTGCAAGTAATTATTTTCAATATCTGCCTTTAAAGCAGGGATGATGGTTCCCTATGCCATTCTCTCCTAGCAAAATCAAGCTTTGTCACACAATTACCCAAACCACAACATTTTTTTTTATTATTTTATATTTGTTTTAACCCTGGAAGGCCTGCAATGAACTGCCACCCACAAGCAGCTATGCACAAATATGACTGACTGTCACCCACAGTTTACAGGATTAGTCTGGCCTTCAATGGGGCCACGCTCTAATTTCCAGCCCTGCTGTACCACACTGAGTGGTAGTTACTGCTGTGCCTCTACCAGCCTCTGCTGTTTCTTCTTTTGCCATTAGACAGCTCTGACGAACTTTGCAGCAAACTCTCACTCTTACTGGGAAGGGTTAAATTTCCCCTTCCTTGCGATGAGGTTGGCAGACGTATGCTGACTCTGTTTTCAATTGTGCCATTTCTCTCCCAGTGCATGCACAGTCACAGCTGTGAACAAGTTGCAGGCTTAAATTTTTAATGCTGGAGGCTATTCCTAGCTACCTCTTCAACATTACCACCTCCACTGCATCCTATAATGTACCCATGGAGACATCCTGGGTTCCACTTAATTGGAACACCATTTACATGCATCTTTCTGGTTTGTTTGTATCATTGAGTTCTTAAATGGAGTCTTGCTGAGGCATGGTAACAAGTTTGTCTTTCTTTGTTTATCCATTTTGGAAAAAAAAATACTCAAACTACATTATCTGCAAACTGTTGCAAAAGAAAGATGAAGAAAAAAGTTCTTAACTCAGAATGAAAGACATCCAGTTAATAAGGAGGAAAGATAATGCTGTTTATTAATGTCTGGGTGGAAAATGGTTGCTGTGATTTATTTAATGCGATGAGCTGAGCTCTGGGTATTGTTTTCTAGGGTATTGTACAAATACAGAGCAAGAAGCAGCCTCTGTACTGAAGACCTAAACAGAAAAGAAACTCAAAAAATAGAGGCAGTGAAATCATCCTCATTTTACAGGATTGAGGCAGAGAGAAGATAAGGTCACACAAAAAGTCTTGGAAAATCTGCCAGCTGATAATGTCTTTTGTCAGTTTAACTCCTGTGCTTTAAACTGAACAGCATCTATCCAATTTGCAAAACTTCCACATATCTGTATCTTCCATAATTTGGAAGCAAGCTCAAATCTATGGGAGCTTTAGGTAAAGAAGGCATCTTTAGTAAAAAGAAGCAACACAGTCCTCTCTGTAAGCATCTCTGCAAGTCATTTTTTTTTTTTTAATGTGCCTTTGTTGCTGGTTAATTAATCAACATCTGCAGGGAGACAGAGTATGCTTCCTTCTTGTTGGAATAGGACAACCCCACAACGGGCACCAGAGAAATTTAGTGTTGAATGGGAGAAGTAAAACACTGTTTCTTCTTATGCTATATTGTGCAAAGTCATTAGGAGCTCCTATTGTAGAAGAATTTAACTCCCGCTTTAGCCTTAGGAAGTGTCATCCTCTCTGTCTCAAAATAAAATAAAATTTAAAAATTCCTAGTTTGATGACACTATTAAAAACAACATTTGTATCATATTGTCCACACTTAAAATGAGTTAGAATTTCACTGCAAAATCTCCTGGCAATTCTCCCTCAACTGGCGAACATGCTAATGAGGTATTGCCTTACTGTATTGTAATTTCAAAGTTAGAGAGACAGAATAATGCAGTCTTCCCATATAAAATTGTTTGGTTTTGCTTTCAAGACACCCCACATACTAATGTTAACACAAGCACAGTCTGAAGGAGAGCAGAAAAGCTAGCTTCCAGCCCCTGCTATTTTAGGAATAGTAAAGTTATAAGTTATAAATCTAAATCCATCAAAGAAACAGTCAGGTCAGAATATAACTGCTGACATCCTTCTCATGGCCAGTATTATCCTCCAGCAGGCACAACATGGCTCAGTACCCCCAAAAGTGATGGATTCTACATCAGCACAGCAGCTATATAGTGCTCTCCAATGCAGGCAGACATATAAAATTGCTCCTGCTGCTAATTAGAGATTAAGCCTCCCCCCCCTCCAGGGTTTACCATCACACAAAGACAGCTGATGGGAAACTTCTGAGGGAAAGGTCTGGCTTTAACTTATTGGTAGTTGAATGGAGGTCCATATTAACATGGATAAAGCGCTCTCAGTAAAAAGGTGACTGAACCAGGATGGATGGGGTGACAAATGCCCTGTCAGCTCCTGGCGTACATATCTGATGGTTCAGGAGTGAGTGCATGCCCTGGATATTGTGCAAATCCATTCTGTCTCTCTTGGCTCACCGATGCTGAGTCAGCTCCAGTCCTGGCCTCGCTGTCCTGTGGCTCTTCATACGCCAGCTAGACACTGCTGAGGGTGGAACCACAGCTAGCAGGTAAAGCAGCTTCCCCTGAACTGCAGTGTCCAAAAGCTACTGTCCCTTATTCCTGGGAGGAATGGAAAACACACTGCTGGCTCTTGCCCGGTCCTAGGCATATATTTTCCTGTTATATGTTTCTTTCTCTCTCTCACTGAGTCATTCCCAGGGTCTCTCATGTATCCAAATTTGCTAAAGCCTCTGTGGAATGAGTAAGCTGGATGTATTGGCACCTTCACAATAACCTGTGAGGAAGCCGATGCCTAGACAGTTAATCACGAAGCAGATTGTGTGTTTTGGAGCATTTTTGACAGTTGCACATGAGCTCTCTGCCCCCTTGGCTGGCCCTGATATTGCATTCAGCCCTCGGGGAGTTCGGACAGTCCTGATGCAACCAACAAGCCATTTTATTGTTGAGTCCCCAGGATCAAAAAGTCTCACTGAGTTTGAGAGAGGACATTAGCAATGGGGAATATTGTTCTATTTCTTGGTTGGTGTCTGTCAGCCATAACACTGGAGCAGTGAGACAAGGCTCTGATTCAGCTCTTATTGATTTTGTCACGATTTAGCTTATAATTCGGCAGTATCTTGTTTCCCAGATAAATCTTCTCATTGAAAGATTCTTGATAATGATTAACTTACTGACTCTCTGTGCTCAGAAACCATGTTAAAGAAGAATAAGCAGAGGAATTCAGGCTAATGGGAGGACCCAACTGGTAAAATTAATTAATTACATTTTGGACACTCAGTACAGGAGAGAGTTTGACAAACAAGGGAGAGTCTAACAGAGAGAAGCCAGGTTGGTTAAGGGGCTGTAACACATGATGTAGCAGAGATATATCCTCGAGAAAAGGCTAATGAGGAACCCAGTGTCCTCTGTCTAATGGGTGGCTATACAGCAGATGGAGACAGAACATCTCAGAGGTGCACACAAAAAAGCCCCAACTGGACAACTGGCACAAGTTGTAGGACAGGAAATATAAATACTGGAACAGGGGCCCAGAAAGTTGTGGGATCTCCATCCTTGGAGTTACTCAAGTGGACAAGGCCCTCAGAAACCTCTTATAACTTTGAAATTGCCCTGGTTTTGAGCAGGAGCAGGTACAGAAATCATTTCCAACATTTTATTCTGTGATTTTATATTCAACATGAGGGTGGAAACAATATTTTATTAATTTCCCACAGCTCCTCTTCCAAGTTTCACTAGCACTGCTTGTTTGTTAGTTCTGAGGAAGATGCTCTGTCGTACATCTAGAATTCAACAGGACTGTAAGGCACTGGACTGTCATGGTTTTTCATATATATGCATTTATGCAGCACATACAGGCATCAGCTCATATTAGGATCATATTGAACATGTTTGTGGTTTTGGTCTCTTAAAATGGTTGCAGCTGGACCTGAACTCAGAGAGACAAACATACAAAGGCATTTTAAATGGAATTTAAAGAGAGTTTTGCTGAAATACTTTGTGACTTCATCTCATTTTTCTCTGCATATATCAGCCTGCAGTCCTGTTATCTCATCCAGCATCTACCTTCCCGTCAGACTTCTTTAAAGATTCTGCTAAGCCTTGATGTCTCCTTCCCCTTCAAGGGAGAACACGAAGCATCTTTTAAGAGACTTGGGAGACAGCACATCTGCAGCAGGGTGTCACCTCAGCGGCTATTGTCTTACAAATAATAATGCCAGAAGCATTATGGAACTTGGATGAAGGAATCTGTTAACGTCTGTCTTGAAAAAAATAGATGCAGTGGTTTTCAGCAACACTTTGGGAAATGTGTCCTTGCACATGAAATTGTCCTCTTTTGCCTCCATTCATGTAGAATATATTGCAGTGAACTCTGCTTAATTGGGGTGCCTAGTCATTCCACCCTCCATAGGATTAATTGTACCTAATGATAGTGAACAGTAAATGACCACCGCTTAATGAGGCCAAAATCAACACAAATGCCAGATAAGGGGGGAAAATGTCTGTGGTTAACAAAATGGTAAAGTGGAGAAAAATGTTGTTGTTAAAGACCCAAATGACATGCAACTTTGCCTTATTTGGGACTTTTGTTAAAGCTTCAAGCTCAGAAGAGCTGACTCAGGATAACAAGCTGTTTGAGGAAACCTGGTTGGGTTTCACATCATAATCAAGCAACAGCCCTATCCATAATTGCACATGATTAGATGTGTTAGGAGATGAAGTGTGGAAAGTGAAAGAGCTTCACATGGAAATTTTTGGGGTTGTTTCAACACAGAACTTACTGGGAAGGTGCAAATATGATCAAAACTAAGAGGAAAAATGAAAACAGTATGGATCTTTTAGTTGAAGTTCAGCCTAGTTGGATTTCTCCTGCAGATTTCAGCTGTCACATCATTGAAGCATACATCTGCAAAAACATTCACCTAGTTTACACCAATTATAGACAGACTGAGTAGCCAGAGCTGTGGAAACAACTTCAACATGGCAAGTGGTTTCTCTACTCTTTTGAAAGCAAAATGTTGGTATTGGGAGGAGAGAGATCTTTCTTAAGTAACAAGCCATTTGCAACATGGAATAAACACACGGTCAGTTAATGTGCTTTTGCCGGCAAATGGTTAAACTATAGTGATACAGCACTTTGCATCTCTTTAGACATACTCAGAGTGGAATAGTGGAACCATGCTATTTGCAAAGTTAGAGAGTTGTGCTGGAAAACTGTCTCAATATTGACAAACAATTGTCATTTTGTTTCTGTTGCTTTTTGTCTCTGAGCTCAAGAATCTTATCTGATCATTGGATCTGAGAAGACATGAATGAGAATCCCAACTATATTGTAATTTCTTTATGATCTTAGTTACTCAGTTCATGATAACCCATTTTCCTCATCTGCAGCATTTTCTCTACTGGAAAGTTCTGGGCATAAAGCATAGCCATCAGTTGTAAACGCAAATGTTTACCATTCCTTTTCATTGAGATAAATGGCAAGAGCCAGATTTTGATTCTCTTTTTCTTTTTTCATCTCATCACCATTCAGCAGAGTACTTCAATGTTGATCTCATGTTGTAGAACTGTTTGCAGAATAATGATGTCTTAATCATGTGCTAAAATGGGGCCACAAACGTAGTGGTGATTAAGGCCCCAAACAGACATCTCAAAAAATGATACACACAGCTAATTCGTTCTGCAAAGTACCTGCAGTAAATGAGTGATCCTACTGCTTGAAATCCATGAAGCCTCACTTGGGCTGAGGTACGATTTCAGCTGAGTAAATACTCCAGAGCCCAGACTATGGCCAGCACCACCGCTACCCCCAGAAAGTCCCATTTTAAGCATTTAAGCACAGTTCAGCACAAAATAATAGTTCATACAGCAGTAGTCTCTTTAAAATTAACAACTTATCATATGATGAAGTCTTGTATATTGAAAGTTAAGGTGTTGCAACTGGTGTTGCATATGTTATCAAGCAGGATGAAAGAACTTGGAGATTTTTTTTTAGATATAGTGGTGCAAGGCAGAGTTTAACCTCTCTGAGTTATTGTACCATGTCAAATTTAAGAGTCTGGAACATGGACGAATATTTCTATTGTTCTCATTGTACACATTGATTATTTATGAACCCGGTAGCCAAGGTCACCTTCATTAAGAGAACCAATTAGAATAGAGTTAACCTAATAAGGATCTTTGACTAATGAACAAAAAAGTAGTTTATTACTAAGCATTAATTAACTTTGCTGTCAAGCAGGCTATGTGTTTTAAGGATGAGTTAATGGGTTTCCAAGCAGCACTTCACATTGCCAAAGCTACCCGACTTTCTTAAATAAAAAAAAAATAAACAGAAAGGGTGCACAGGATTCTCTACAAAGCCAATAATGGTCACAAACCAGTTAGTGGTAAAAGCAGCCTGCTGGAGACATTCAACTTTACTGAGAGCCATAATACATTACAATTTCCACTGATGCTCAGCCCAGCTATCTTGCTCCCAGCAATATTTAAAGCTATTTATATATTACCCATATTGCTTTATTATTTTACCTTTAAGAAGCGCAGTTTAATGCTTGAGTGCTTTTCAATTTTGCCGTTTAGACTGCAGATTAAGTTTATAATGACTAGCTTAATTTTTACAGGCTGTAGCATGTATTTGGTCTGAAAGATACCCCTGGCGATATGAGGCTTTAGACGACTTTGGTGTTTCAATAAATGTTAGATGCAGTCCAATGCCTTCTTACAGTCATATTGTGGCTGATTATATGACTGCATATTCTTTCTGGCCATTGCAGTATGTAATTTACAGCATATTTCTTTCTTGGGGTTTGAAAAGGCAGAGATCTCTGAACTGCAGGGTTAGGAACAATTTGCCCTCTGTTTCTTGTGCCACAGACAGATTACAAGTGGATGAAAAGTCTGCATTGAACCTCTTAAAGAATATGTAGTACTATGGGAAAAGAGCACCCAAAGTGAAAAAACCCCCCATGGATATACTTGAAAGCCTATTAGCGGAGATTGCTATTCAGGGTCTGGAATTGACTGGATTTGAAATGGCCATACAGAGACAGGAAACCTGCGGAACAAACCCCCTCATCTCCCTCCAAACCTTTTTGACTCTTTAGTTTTGAGTAGGATTTATTTTATGTAACTCTGGGAGATTTTAGCTTGCGCCGAAGTAGGCACCTGTCAGTTGCGTTGCTTGCTAGACTCCTCTGAATGTACTGACTAGATCCTCATGGACTATCACAGACCACAGACACCCAGAGTGGGATGCTGTAGCCCACACATAGGTGAATTTTAGGCTTTGCAGGCTATCTTCCTTGTCATCTGCGTGCCACTTGGGAAGAGTAGGGATCTGCGGTAAGACTGTATCTCATCAGCCAGCTCCACATCGAGGAGGGTATCACAGATGATGCTAGGCAGATGTCTGAGCAACGCAGTGCTTTTTCACGTACCCACAGGTAGAGATCTATATTTAGGTGTCTTAGTCTCAAACAAGACCTACCCTGGGTGCCCTCAGTCCAGGTGTCTCCACCTGAAGCTCTCATTGTAGCTCATGGGGAGCAGGTCAACAGAGTCAGGGAAGTTTAGGACAGGAATCTTTTGAGCAAATGTAGGAGTGACATGAAGAGCCAGTTCAGGGAGTCTCAAATGACACTTAGGTGTTTAGGCAACCAGATCAAGACTAACTCTAGGTACTTCACTGTTTCCATTGACCAGCTCTGCACTGACTGTAGAGGGAACCCAGAGTTAGCTTGCTCAGAGGTGTCTGCACTGCAGATTCTCTCATTCAATCAGTTGAATCTCATCTTGGGTCTCCTACACAGTGTACTGCGAGTGAGTGGGCAGCAGATCACTGAAACCATACTGCTCTTTCAACGCAAGGTCAACGGCAGGGGGAAAGCATTCCTTTTTCTAGGACAGCTGAGCCCTGGCAAATTAGATATTGCACTCAGAGGTGATGCCCCCATAAACTGGCTCGCTCGTATTGCTAGAAGCAATTGGGCCATCTCACAATTTGAAGTAGCTGAGGAATGGCAGTAAGGTCTATTCTCCTGACCCATGAGCAGGATAAGGAGAAGGCATTAATGTCTGGTAAGGGGTACCAAAAAACCTTAAAATGACACATTTTGGTGAATGAGAGAGACAGAAAAACTGGAACAAGAAGGCTGTTTATCACTGCCCTTCTTTTGCTGTATTGACCCCATGAAGAAAAGAAAGAACTTAAGAAGTGAACCTAAGCCCTCCAACCATTAAGCCACAGACTGCCATCTCCACTGCTGGTTGCTAGTTCAGCAGCACCTAAGATACATGCATCCACGATTCTTTTTAAGGAAGAAACTTTGGAGAAGCGTTACTGAACCAGGCACGTCCCAGTCCATCCTGAAGGAGAAATTGGACCTCAGTTTAAATGTTACATTTCATCTCGGTTCCATCTCTGAAAAAAACCCAAACCAACCCAAATCTAAACAAACCACCAAAGAAACCAAAGATTAGCTGAAGTAATCTTGTTGTCAGGGCTTGAGTATTCACAGTGCATCTGCAAGGTAAACCTGGTTTTAAGGTTATTCCCAGATCTGTGCAAAGCTGACAGTAACAGCAAAACTTGTTTCCCCTTGAAACCTGAAGGAGGGAGGCCCTGACTGGCATCAGTGGTGGTGTCTGAGATGGGAGGCATAGGGTGCGTTCACCTGTGAGTGAGTCCTGGCTCGGAGGAAATTCAGACTGAAGGAGTTCACTCCCCACACAGGTTAGAAATGTATCCCAGCCTAGAAAGAAAGAGACAAAGTCTGCAGTGACAAAAATCCATTTTGCTTTCTGTTTAATCCCTGTTAAGCCACTCTCTCACCGAACAAGTATTGCCGATTGCCAAGTACTTACACAAAGGGATTCTTCACTTCCTTTTCTTTCTTTAATACAAAGAAAAAAAATCATTAAGTGAGCAGAACTGTGGAAACCTCTGTATGTGTTTTTGTTGAATGGACTTAAATGCTTAACATGAAAAAGAAGTAATTTGATGTTAGATCTAGTATTGGAAAATAGAAAAAGGTCTGTTAGAGAAAGATTTTGGGGAAAAGATTTCATCAAAGAGTGAAAGAGAGAGAAGAAAATACCTTTTTATTTTTTATATATATAAAAAAAGGATCATTTCCCACACACTCTGAGCTTCTCAAACACTCAGCTTTTCGTAAAACCCACTGAAAATTATATAATTTTTTCCCCCCAATGATATGGATTTCATTAGCTGACAGCTGTTGTTAGTAATAGATGCAATAAAACTACCTGTGTCAAGAAAGCCAGATCCTTATGTTTATTGTAATAAAGCAGAAGGATTTACAATTTGGTGTAAAAAGTTTTTATGTTTCACTATAAATCTTAAATTCAAAGTGTTTCTTAACTTTGAGACAGAAGCAATAAAAGTGAAGAGATGACCTATTATTACTACTTTTCCTCAGTAGATTTCAAAGAACATTCCAAAGGTGGTAGCAATTTTAGAGACGGTCAATAATTACCTTTTGGAATGATTTTTCAATGGAAAAAGATCTTTTGTGAAAACACATTTTTTTTATTCTCTGTGAGGAAAACAGAAATGATAAATCCCCACATACTCTGTCATTTCAGTATTCACACAGAACATGAAATTACATGAGAGCCTTCCAAGAAGTTAAGTGGAAGGTTACAGTAATACCCAGACCTCTGCTCAAAAGCTCAGGCGAAACTGATCTCAGAGAGGGCTTGGATCTACATAATGAAGTTTATTTCTACCACTAGCTTGTTTTATTTATTTATATATACATAAAATTCCAAGTCTCTATTAGTAGTACAGTTCATTTCTGTAGAAACCTCTTTTGAGGGAGAAGTTTAATTTCTGCACACTTAAAAATAATATATATCATACCAATCTAAAATTTAGAGAAGTTAAGGTACCAGCATGATATGTTCTTTATAGAAGCCTAGCCTGAAAGAAAATGTAGAGCTGTTTACTATTGAAGGAGACATTTTGTTAATTTTTTAAAGATCCACCCTATTTTAGGAAATTGCAGGCAGACATGTGTGCACAAACAGTGCAAAACAAACGCATTTGCTCCTGATCAAAAGCCATCAGCTCAAAGAAGTCAGCCCTCACAAAACAAAACTGAAGGTCTGAAGCTGTGCAGTTATTCCTGGAGAGATGAAAATTTTGCACAGTGATGTGGTGTTGTGTTGCTGGTTTGCTCAAACATTACCACTCCAGACTCGGTGGACTGGATGATTCAAAACGTCGCTCTGAGCAGTGAAAGTCCACTGTAAAAGCGAAAACATGGGTGCAGGGTTCAGTTCATGATCATGGAAAATGTTAGACCTGACTTTGGGGAGGGCTTGCCAGCTCCCTTTATTATTTATTGCCAGATACAATATTGGACAAGAGCTTAGCCTGAATATGATGTCTAAACTAAAGCCAGAAAATGGACTGAGTTCAAATTGCACTTATTTACCTTAGTAGATAAGATGAGTATATCTCCTCCTGGTGCTTGATTCATCTCTTTTATAGTGTTGACAACACAACAGGTTTCTGACAAAGAGTTTTCTCTGAAAGCAACCAGGCTGCCACTAGTCTATTCTTCCCATGTGCACATCAGCAATCAGCAGCTAAGTCCTGATATCAGGCTTTTACTAGAGACAGCAATAAGGAGGGGAATGATACCTTTTCATCTCAGCCTGACTAGGAACCTGCTTGGTTTTATGTATAAAGAAAGCACCACTTCAGAGTGGGAAGTCACTAAGAATGGTCAGGTTGAGGAAACATATCAGGGGAATTCTCTGACTCTAGCTGGAACTTTAAAGTCTTCTAAAAAGGGAGGGATTTTGCTACTGAAAGTAGGTGTATTGCTGCTCCTTTAGTTTCTCTTCCATCTCTAAACAGGCCAAGATGATAATGTGTTTCTCTTTTTCTTCTAGATGTGGGATTTAACAGGACATTGTCCAGCAGCCTTTCTTTGTCATTCACATCATGACACTGGCTGGCCCCAGGAGTCCTGGGACTCCACAGGAGTGTGGGATGGTGTCGTGGTTTAACCCAGCAGGCAGCCAAACCCCACACAGCCGCTCGCTCACTCCGCCCCCCCACAGTGGGACAGGGAGAGAATCGGCAGAGTAAGAGTAAGAAAAACTCATGGGTTGAGATAAAGACAGTTTAATAGAACAGAAAAGGGAAAATAATAGTAGTAGTAGTAGTAGTAGTAGTAATAATAATAATAATAATAATAATAATAATGATAATTATAATTATAATGATAGAATATACAAAATGAGTGATGCACAATGCAATTGCTCACCACTCGCACTGACCGATAATCAAGTAGCGATCGCTACTTCCTGGAACATGCCTACCATTCATATACTGAACATGATGTCACATGGTATGGAATACCCCATTGGCCAGCTGGGCCAGCTGCCCTACCTATGCTCCCTCCAAGCCTCTTGTGCACCTGGGAGAGCATGGAAGTTGTCCTTGACTAGCAGGGTACTTAGCAACAACTGAAAACATCAATGTGTTATCAACATTCTTCTCATACTAAATCCAAAACACAGCACTAGGAAGAAATGTAACAATATCCCAGCCAAAACCAGGATAGATGGGACTGGGATAGGCTCCAGCATGTGCTTTATTGCAAGCGGTCATAGCACCAGCGGTTGTAGTGCTGGAATATACTAGCTAAAAGCTAGCTTGGGTATGTCTATACTGCCACGACCTATGCTGGGAGAGGATGTGCTGGTTGTCAAGTCTTCATGTAAGATATAGATGTTGTCCCTCAAAGGCAGATGGAAAGAGCAAAATAACACTCTACAGAAGAATCTGGGACATGGCATGGGACCTTCCAAAAACACAGAAATGGGAAATTGAGGAACAAGGGAATGAAAGAGTCTGTGTCAGTATGAGAAGAGAAATTGTTGGGGGAGAGAAGCTAAACTTGATTTCATGGGCTTGCCAGATAAAATCCCACTGTACTTTAGGACTCCAGGGCCTCTTGGATCCTCATGCTAGTGGGCCAACCCACAAGTGTTAGTCAGGTTTTTTTGGGGAAGTAGTGTTGCAGCGACCCTGAAAGCAGTGTGGTATCAGCAGAAAATCAGGGCTTTGTACTGCGGTCACAATTAATGTACTCTCTGCTGGAATCAATTTACACTTAATGATGCATTTAGTGGTAATAAAAGTGGAAAGCTATAAAATATTCTTACCATTGTTATAATTTGCTACCTTTTAGGTGTCAAGGAAAGGTGGGGTCATAATGTGTACCATTTTGGGGGAAAAAATCCAAATAGTTGAGGTAGAAAGCCATGAGAAAAGAAAAAGATAATAAGGTTACTGGGAATAATAAGCACTTTTTCTCTGTACCAATCATGAGAGTGCTGAGTTGGGAAAACGACATTTAGAAAGTTCTTTTTTTAATTAGAAATGCCCTCCTTGCCTCTGTACAGTAGTATTCCCTCTGAGATTTCTGTGCCACCAGGCAAGGCTTTTAGGAAGTCATTATGACATACAAATAGACCATGCTAAATTAAATTGATTAATATGTCGTATGAATATTTCCAGCTGCTTAGTTTTGGCTGACAGCAAGTTCTAATGGACATCTAATCAGCAAAGAAAGTCCAAACATCTGAGAAGTCTGAATCATTGGGGAAGGTATGACTCAAAACTTATCTTCAAGGGAAGGACACATGACACACCACTTTCCATGGGATGAGGATTTTGTTCAGTATAATCCTCCCTGTAGCACAGGGCTAAACCAGCCCCAATCCAACCTATGAATCTCACTGCTGGAGGGTTCAGACAGGAAATTTGGACATGAGGATTCATTTTTATTCCAAAGTATTAGTCTGTACAGTTCAGGATTGCTAGGACTTTGATTCAGTGGCCCTTGGTTGAGCTGAAAAGCATTTCTGTCATCCTGTACCTTCTTCGTGGAGATGGGCCATCTAGATGAGGGCAGCTAAAAATGAAATGTGGTCATCAAGTAATTCGGCTATGCAGAGTTGACTCACTTTTCTCTTCCTGCCCTGGAACATCAGAAGACATTAGCTCACTTTTTGGCAGGGTGAAAAGTGAAATGGAGGACTGAGACAGACTGAAAATATTAGCTTGAGCAGGTGCAGGGAGGGTAGGTGGAAATATCATTCAGCTGTTGAATATTGGTTCACACCGTTTGGACTTTATTTTTGTATTTTCCATAAAAGCTTGGAATTTGGAGGGGCAAAATGTTTTCAAGGGCCATCAAATTTCAATCGATAAAGAACAGAACAAGCTAAAGTAAAAACCACAAGCTCGTCCCAATTCTCTTCCACAACTTAACCCCATCTGAACTAAAATGCTGAGGTTGAAAAATTTCCGTTAATGATTTTTCTTTTACTATTTGCCCTTTTGGGCCTCTTTCAGACTTCAAGGTTCTTGCATCACTGTTAAGGAGTTTCCACTATTTGGAACAATAAAAAGTGCTGAAATGCCAAAGGAAGGTAAGATAGCTAAGACTGTCCATCTTAATCCTGCGCTCCCAGCTGGAAGCTGAGGATGCGGAGAGCAGAACTGCTGGCAACATGTTTTTATACAATAAGAATGAGAGTTAGATGTGTTTACAGATTCCTCTATTGTAAAGCAGCTAGAAGAGAGAGAATTTCACCTTAGGAAAGCAACAATGAGTCAGGGCTAGTTTTATTTCTGCATCAGTTTAACGCAAGAGAGAGAAGGCAGAGTGTGGTGAGTGAGATGAAAACATGATGTGTAGAGTACCTCCTGGATTTCAGTGGGACGTGTTTGGGAAAGCTGAGCTTCCTCCTGTGTAGGAGGAATACTCTTTGCATTTATAATCTAAACAAATCTAAATTTTCTGCGGAGTCTGGAGCACCTTAGGCTCTTGCACTGCTCTCCTGATTGCTGGTCTTTGCTGAAGGGACAAAGAAAGGGGCAGACAGAACCCAGTCCTTCAAGGCCTCTGTACTAAAAAGTCAAGTGCATTCTCTAAATAAAAAAGCATATTCCCTGATTTTGTGATTTTTCTCGAGGAGACTGCACAAAAGAGTGGTAGGAAAATCTAGAAGAAAACAAAAGAGCTCTATTTGGCCCTAATAGACATTTTCCCCTGTTGTTTGCATTGAAGTTGCCTTGTCCCTCTCTTCTCTGCCTTTGGCAGGCAGGCAAGAGTTTTCATTTCAAGATGTCAAGAAGTTGTATGGAGAGATGGGCTATATTTATTCAGCCCCAGTTAGGGATGACTGATGTTTATATGCTTCTGGATGGCTTGAAGCACATCAATGGCACATTCATGTCTATTTATGAGAGACTATTTAGAGACCTTGTCCTTGCTCCTAACATCCACCTCCTACTTATTTCTCCCTGAGAAGCAGCACATTGTGCCTTCAAAGAAAAAGAGGCACATTTCCTAGAAACACTTGCCTAGATATTACAAGACGCAGATGAGTTTCTTTTTCCTATGAAACTTCCTCCGCAATCTACTGTCCCATATTGTATACTGGGCACCTCAACAAGGTGGGGTGATGACGTATTTATAAAGCGACCTTTTTCTGTAGAAATTGCTGGCTTCAAGAAAGCCAGATTCCAAGCGGAGTAACAGGGTTTCACTTAAGAAACATGTGCTTCAGACACTCCTCACAAACCTAAGAAAATGAGGAATTTCCCTGGGTGACCTCAACAGGATATATTTGCCCTGGTGATACCTTAGCGTAGGAGAGCACTTAGGTGGGATTGACTCCAGCTGGGGAGGAAAGGTGCACCTTAAGTCATCCTGCTGTCCCTTGACAAGTTGCCCCTGTGCTGTTGTGTCTTTTTGGGATAGTGCTCCCTTCTCTCATCTCCCAGCACCTTGCTGTCTCTGGCTCTTGCCCAGGATACAGTCACCTTTAGGTGTAGTGCAAGGTCAGGATCTCCAAGTTTTTCCCTCTCCTGCAGTAATTAAAGCTCCTTTGATACTGAATAAAGATATCTTTTAACCTCTTTATTGTCTCTCTATATCTAGGACAGCTTCATTCGCCAGTCTCACTTTGAGGAGTTCAATTCCTTACAAAATTGAAGGAATAGGCTGAAAATCAAGCTCTTTTATTCATTTTTTTCCTCATGTCAGAATTCCTGTCCTATGTAATCCAGTGGCACAAGAGCTAATTCTTTGCTGCTTAGAAGTGTTGTGAAGATAATGAAAGTTTGTTTTCCTTTTATTGCTATCCTTGAATGAGTTGTAAGCAAAACTTCAAAAGTATCCATCCTGTCATAAACATTATCTGTGAAAATTAACTACGTCTCTTCCCCCAGTTCATCAGTAGATGGTGGCAAAGAGTTCTTGCTCATCTGAGTTTCCGACCCCAGGGGCCACACAAATATGACAATAACAAAAACTGATGGGTAATATTTTGCCATCTGCTGCACTCCTTAGCTTCAGCTGCTCTATTCGTGTGTGAATGAACCTGTTGCAACTTCTAGTTGCCTTCCCACATGAAAAGCTTTGTGAGATCACAGTATCATTTACTGGCATCCTTTCCTTTTTCCAGGTAGTCCTTATCTTCCAAAGGCCTCCAGACCTTATTTCTCTGACTGAATCCAGGCAGTGCACCTGTCTGCAACTTAGGTCTAGGTACTTATCTTCTTTTCACCAACTTGCCTTTGTTATTATTTACTCTGCACCTGAGTTATTTAACTATGAGGCATATGGGAGTATGATGTGTATGAACTATGTGGCAAAACACAACTATATTGCAAGTTGCATTACTCTATAATTAGGAAATAAAATGAAAACTATTTGTCTGTACAGGAAACCAATGCAAAAATGTACAAAGTCTCTTACATGGAAGATCTTATCAGAGAAATAATTATCTCCTGAAATTACAAGCACCACACTTGAATTCTCAACATCTTACAGCACAGACTGGTGTTTCATTATTACAATTTCATGGTACTCTAAAATCACTAATCCTTTATTTTGGATTAGAGTACAGACTGGTTTTCTTCATGGCCAAAAATGCATTGCAATTCTGTATCAGCAGTGTGCTAATAACCAGACCAATTTAGCTTTTTAAGCTTTACTTGTGGCAGATCACAGCGTGTATCTACAGTCTATCCCTTAGCAACACAGCTTGGGAGACACATAGAATTGTGGGTGCCTTTAGTATTGGCAAGAATATTGAAAAAACCCGGTGCAAATCTATGGGGTAAACAATAGTGTTGCTCCTAACACTAAATATGTTTCCTAGTTCTACCTCCAGTTTGAATTGTAAGCTAACAACTGTGACAAGGAGAAATAGCGATTTCCACTTTTATTTCCAACGTGGTGTTATTCCTTTTTTTTTTTTCCACCACCACTTCATAGCCATCAAAATATCCTTTCAATTGCAGTGGGGAAGCACAGCTTCCTCAATCATTCAAGACCAGTCTTAGGAGTAAAAGTCAAAGTCATTTTCTCTCAAAGAGAAATACAAACAATGTGAGTTGATATATACTGAAATACCCATCCACATTAATAGCTTTTAAATGCTATTCTTAATGATAACATTTAAACTAATTTTAAATACTTAAGAGGAAGTGAGGCATGTCACTGGACAGCTGATAATTGCAGAAAGCTTGCCTGCAGAGAGGAAAGCAAAGATGGTGTTCAACTGTACAGAAAACAGGGCAGGAAGTAATACAGAACATCCATTAAAAGAGAGATTCAGGCATGCAATCAAAGATCTGCCACAGTGAAAAACCTCAAAGTAGAGATTCCGGATACGGAGATCTGAAAGGCTCAGCCCACTTAGTGTGGAGGGGCGGCAGGCAGTGGGGGGGGTTTATAAAACAATGAATAGTAAAAAGGTCAGTCACACAACAAGGGGACTTTCAATTAAGCTAAAAGGCAATGATTCAAAGCTTAGAAAAGAAAACCTGAATAATGTATGATTAACCTGAAACATATTGTCACAACATTTCACCAGTACCCAGCAGCTTAGAGGAATGTAAAAAGAAGCCCAAGTATTAGTTAGGCAGTACAAATGTTAATTGGATGCCCAACATGGCATACATAATGTGCTTAGTCTTTAATTATATGTCCACAGTCTAATTTTTGCACAGGATCCCTGTCTTAAGCATGGAGAAGATGGACACAGGCAGGGACAGAACTGTGCTTGTATGGGTAGTTCAAAACCTACCTGCTGCTTAATGTTTGAGGGTTTGGCTTTGCCACCATAAGGATCTTCTTTCAGTTTATAATTGATGTAGTGCAGCAACATTCACATTAAACATTTCACATTCAAAATCCTAGATGTTATACTCTGGGGGAGCATTGGGTCATTGACACCAACACTGTGATCACCAGTGTTGATCAAATGGTAACTCTTGTACTGGATTTGCCCATAAAGACCCTTCCATTTTCTGCAGAAAAGGATATGGGGTCTGGGCAGGCAGCAAGCTGAACGCGAAGGAGTAGTGTGCGCTTGCAGGAAAAGCCAACTGGGCCACATCTGCAAGCCTGTAGCCAGCAGATCAAAGGAAATGATCATCTCACTCTAACAGGCATGTGTTATGCCAGACTTGGTCCTCTCAGTTCAAGAGAAACCTTGAAGAACTGGAGATGGTCCAGTAGAGGACCACCAAGATTATTAGGTGGTTGGAGAACTTGACACATGAAGAAAGGCTGGAAATTGGTTTCACTAAAAAAAAGAGAAGAAATTGGTTTTACTAGGCCTAGAGAAGGAAAGGCTTGGGGGGGATCTAATCACAGTCTTCCAATACCTAGGTGGTAGTTGTAAAGGGGATGCATAGTGACAGGGCAAGAGGCAGCGGGCACAAGTTGCTTCAGGGGAAATTTTGTCTGGATATAAGAAAAAAATGCTTCACTGCGAGAGCAGTTAAACATTGGAATACATTGTCCAGAGAAGTGGGGAAAATATTCAAGACCTAGCATGAAAAGGCCCTGGATAACCTAACCTAAGGTCCTGCTTAGAAGGTTCATCTAGATAATGTCCCCTTCTAAATGAGAATTTTCTATGATTCAGTCTCTCTCACTGCCCTGTCCTAGAGGAGACAGAGTAGCTTCATGCTCAGCTTCCCCCATGCTTCATGCATGAGGGAAGAGCCATACTGTTTGAGAATGCTTCTGGAAAGAGTTAGGGAGAAGAGAGACAAGAGCCTCCAGGCTCCCACCTGATACAATGGACAAGCCTGACCTAAGGGATTTGTCCTGTCTCTGCTGCCTAAATGTCCTGAAAAATATTCCCTGTGTCCTGCTGTGACCTTCACTATGGCAATGGCTGACAAGTGATTGCCCTAATAAGCATAGCCATCTCTCCAAATGGAAGAATATGTTGAACGCTGTAAAATAAACATAATTCCAAGCCCATATCTTCCAGCAGCAGCGTATTACATTGTCTCTTAACATAATGGATTTGCTACTATCGCCTCGGTTTGAAAAGTGCAGCGGGCACCGCTAAGGTGAATTATGAGTGGTTAACAATGAAAAGTAAGCATTGCATACTGAGGTGATGACTCATACAGAGCCCTTCAAGAGATGCACATATTAAAAACAGCTGGAAAATATCAGACAACGTAAAAAATACACCATCGCTTTCCTAACCTCTGATGCTGTAAATAAACTTGAAATTTAGTACTGATTATATCTAACTTTAGAGGCAATAGTGGAAAATACTGCACCACAACAGTTACAGCGTGGCTTTTGTTTTATTTCACTGACAACCATCAGACCCTTCAATGCCTCGACCACAAATAAGCACAGGAGAGGGCAGAGATGCAAATTGCAATACAATTGATTTATATGGAGTGGGAAAGAACTCCATGTGTGTGTGTAGTCATATCCCCATGCTGGCTGATACACACTTCTCGAAAACTATTTCCGTGCCTGATTTATAAGGCATACAGTAGGTTTCTGATCTGTCACAACCTGCAATGCTGGCTTAGCTTTAAAAACACACCCATGTCCCTGGACCGTCCATGAAGTTCACAGGAGAACAGGAGATGAACAGAACGTACGTTCCTCGTGCTCTGTCTCCTTATGTGTCTCCTCTCCGCACATTACACCATGAATTGAAAAATGAGAACAGTTTACAAGCACTCATTTGATTCGAAAGGTAAAATGTCAATATATTCCTGTTTCAAATATGTCTCTAAAATGAGAGTTCAAACTTCAGAATGACAAGTCGTTAAAAAAGGTCCTAATTAATCTTTAAGAAATGCCAATTGGCTAGATATAAAATTAAATGTAATTAAAAAAAATAAAAATCAGCTTTGAAAGCAAATAATTTTTATTGATTAAGATTGTATTGTATCCACAGCTCTTCAATTCTGATACACAATGCCAAATAGAGAACCTAAGGCTCAGTTACTAATTCTGTAGTCAGAGACCAACTACAAAGCAGTAGGACAAGAATAAATTTCCCCATGTACAGGTGGGAATGTAAGCAGCTTTTGTGACTCACCCAAAGTCATGGAGGGAATCATCTGAAGAGCTAGGACTGCAGCGCAAGAGCTTCTGGCTCCTAGGCCCACCTTTGGACCACAGGCAGATTTACTTCGGATGAAGTTTGAGGGCTCTTACGAACACTTGATATATGCAGTTTATCAGGTTATAAAGTTGCAGAAGTATATCTCTGAGTTTTCCCTGCTTATGTTCAGCAGAAAGAAAACGTGTATCCCTGAATTAAACAGAGGGTGAGAATATGGAATACATGTTGCCCAGAGTGACTAGTAATGTAGGTGTTTGGTCCCAGAGATATCACTGAGTTAGAGAAGTAGATCCATGACATGAATGAACTGCATCAGGTTGCTAAAAAAACCCAAGCAAATAACAACACCTCCCCGCCTCCAAATCCAAGAGTCCCCAAGCCCCAAACTATGAAATGTATATTAAAGTACATTCAACAGTCATTTTCTTTTCCTAGATACTTGTCATTTCTTGTGATTCAATGCACAGATGTACCACAGTAAATCTTACTTTCCGTTGTTAATTGTAGTAGTTCTTCTTTGGGGATCTTTCCCCTGGCAGGCCTTAAGCAACTTTTGAACCTACATGTGTTCTTCTAGACTTGTCTATATTGCTCCCTTCTTACTTTGTTCCAAACTGCTTCAAATTTACTCAAAGCCCTCCCAAAGCTGGATCAGCACTTTCACATTTAGAGGAGAATCACACATGATGGCTGCTCCTATACCAACAAATAAAATCGGATGGATACAATGCAGTGTTCATGAAACCAAATGGACCATGGTTTACTTCTATAAAGCTATATTCTCCTTTCTTCCCCCTCCAAACAGCAGCAGAAATTCAGTAGAAAGGACTTGGATAAGGAGTCATTAGTTAGCCTTCCTTTCTTGCAGTTATCACAACTTTTCTCCTGCCACAAGCTTATTCACCTGCCACCATCCTGTGCTGCTGTCTTTCCTACATTTGGTGGGTGGGCACTTCCGCTATAGAATAGGGAAAATAATTTGACGGAAAGCAGTAAGGCATTTCCTTACTATCATGTTCCCCACTTATGACTAAGGAAGCCCTTTCAGACATTGGAAACAATGGATAAACTTCAATCATATGAAAAACTCCACTGAAGCCAACTCACGAGATTGCTGATCTGCTGGTGTGCCACGAAGTATACTCCAGGACTTCATTATTATAACCTAAATCCAGTCTCTATTTACAGATATCCTGTCTCAGCTCCTTTCCTCTCCATTATTCTCAATCAACATAATGGAGCTATCTGGGGTTTGGGTATCACTTCTCTTTCATTTCAGATTCCTTTTTCTTCTCCTCAACCCATGTACATTAGTCTGCAGTTTAGAACACAACGGGTATTCAACAAAAATACGACTTTTTTTATGTATGCAAATATTCATGCCACATAAAGTTAGTAAAATGAGATTACAGAAGCATGAAATGACCCAAAATGTTAACCAGGAATCATGAGGATTAAATAAGATATTAGTGAAGTGCATGGGCAAACTTGCCCGTTTGATGAAAACCAACATGGGACAGGTAAAGAACACATGGAGGTGCCAGGACCTCCTTTAATGTTTGCCCTGAAGCTCTTACATGAGGGGTGATTCTTTTCAGCCTCCTACACTGTGGAATCGTTCACCCACACACAAAACAACGTAGCATTATTTGGATTACCGCTCTGCCTGGAGGTCCCAAATGAGGCTGGAAACTATTACTTTAGTTATGCATAATCAGACTCAGTTTCTGCACAGCCATGAATGGTTTACTGTGTAAACAGGGAATGTGAAAGGTAGCATTGTCACTTTTATTGACAGATAGGGATAACAGGCACAGAGTCTTGATTTCCTGAGAAGTCTGTACTGTTCCTGCCCATTATCACATATGCAGAGTCATCCCCTGAAACTCAATCATCCATCCTAATCCACTACCTTAATCACCCATCAGAGCAGGGTGGTGGACACTCAATCTCACTTTGTACAGGTGTAAATCTGTCCAGGTGCTAACTATGTTTGGGTTCAGGTTGACTCAGGGGCGTATGCACTTGAACAAAACCATAATTCCATGTTAATCTCACTTCAGGACCAATGACCCAGATTTTCTAGGGCTGGCTGTTAATTTTCATTCTGAAGCCTCACTTCAGAACAAAAGAAAAAAAGGGAAAAAAAGATAATCTAGTTGCCTTAAAAAGTTTTAGGATTTTTTTAAACTGAACATGCAACAATAGTAACTCAGCATTACCCAGCGTTATTATTCACTTTGAAAAAATGTAAGTCTGTGGCTCAGCAGCTGATGCTCAGCAGAGTCTGTTAATGAGGCAGGTCAGCATCCCTCAACACTCCTTTTTATTTTACATAACCAGTCCCTCATGGAACATCTGCCATTTTAGACTAAAGTGGGAACTTCGAAGTTCGAAAGCTTAAGACCAGATGTCCCATCAGACTCTAGTTCAGCAGTCTCCAGAGTGGGTCTACGTTAGAGCTTCGTCCTAACAGAACCCTTGTACAGGCTTTAGCATGTGCATAGGTCTGGATTTTCGGCAAGGCACCCTCTTTACCACTTTACCAGATCTGCTGAGTTCCTGATACATGTTGGGATGAGACCTGGGCATGCACCGTCCCCTCAGGTGTGATTAACAGAGGCATGACCTTGGTGGGAGCTCACAGGCAATGCAGGACAGACAGCAGCACGCCGGGGTGCACGGCGAGCGGTGCCATTGCGACCAGGGCAAACAAATCATTCCTATTACTCAACAGGATGAAAGAAATAGGCACATTTACAAAAAAGCTGTGCCTGACAAGATCTGAAAGCAAACATAAATCCCACTTAATTTGCGCTTAATTTCTTTTGTACTTGCAAACCATAGGTGGGGCAAGAATTCCTATAAACTGTGGTATTTCAGTGTGAACAGGAGCAGAATCTGTCTCTTCATGTCTGCAGTTTACTGGGTGGTTCTGCTTTTCTGTGTGCCACAAAATGACTGTATAAATCCACTTTTGCACTGAAAGCTGAGAGATGAAGTTCACTTGCTACACACTTGCTTGCCAAAGTGCACGCAGCCTCTTGCTAAGTTATCCTTCCCAGGTAGCAGAATTTTTATGGTTCTTTAATGCTTCATCAGGTGTTAATCATAACGTTTTACTGTCTGAATAACAAGCTTATCTCCCTCAAGAAATTTTTGGTTCACATCCAAAATTCTGTTCCCAGAGTAGACAATACACTTTGATAGCAGAGACCACATTTCACCCTGTGCCCGATGAATTTCCAGACTTACGGATTGAATAGGTACATTTGTTAGTTGCTGCCTTTGATATTACTGAAGCGCCTCCATTTTATTTCCCAGGATACTGCTGCTGAAGAAATCGGTAATGCCAGAGAGGAATACTCTATTTCCCCCCCCTCATTCTCGTGTAAAAATGTAGCTTGATTGAGGTTAAAGGATAGCAATGGGGTGTGGGGGGGTGAAAATCAATGCCTCGATCATGCGATCCAGAATTGGACCAAGGCAGAAAGCTTTGTACTTACAGTGACATGGGCAGATTTGTCTTTTCTCTGTTCCATAAGAAAGGGAACAAAGTATGTTCTCTCCTTCCATATGATGAGGGAGAC
The DNA here is from genome assembly GCF_964195595.1 of Calonectris borealis. Taxonomy (NCBI): domain Eukaryota; kingdom Metazoa; phylum Chordata; class Aves; order Procellariiformes; family Procellariidae; genus Calonectris; species Calonectris borealis. The sequence continues at coordinate 8,913,234 of NC_134313.1, forward strand.
TCTCAGTCAATATTTTCAGTCCAGACCCTCAATGAGTATTTTCAACAGATCTCCTAAGTGACTTAGAAACTGAGACCTCATCTTCAGAGCAGGCAGTTTCCTGAGCACCTGTCTTCTAAGTACTTGCTCCCTCTGAAAATGGGACTTAGGCTCCTAAAACACAGGGTTAGTTCTAAAAATTTTGCTCCCTCTCCATTATGCTTTTACAACATTCAGCTGGTGAAGCACCACTCCCTGAAATGTTCCAGTCCCAGGTTTCAATTTGTCACTGGAAGAGTTGTTGTTTACACTGTATAAGGTCATAATGAATTATTCTGTCACAAAGTCTTTAAGGTAAATATTCTTGTCTGTGTTTTTACCTGTAAAATAAACATAATCTTATAATGGTATGCTTTAGTCAATGCTCTTCAGACAAAAAACAACCATTCCTTTCATCCCTCCAATGGCAATTTTAGCCTTTATTTTTCACCTTTTGATCTCAGAATCTTTTATTAAGGAAATAAGAACAGTGAGTGCCTAGCCCCAAAACCATTGTGACATCATCTTTGTGGGCTTGAGTTCAAAGCCTCACTGTTATTATGCCCTTTTCACATGTGAATCGTGCTGCAGCGCACAAGCGCGGATGCCAAGATCTTCATCTGGTGACTGTGGGGCCACTGGCTGGGAATGTGCTCCAGGGAGAAGTCACTGTAAGGTTTGGAGGATGTTGCAGTCAAGTATGTGGGGTGGCTGCTCCAAGACTGAACCTCCCCAGGCCACAGACACAGCTCATGGCTAAAGGTCTGGGAGCCCCAAAAGGTACTTCATGGTTTCAGAAAGCAATGCCACACATGGGCTTCTGCCTTAGTCATGTCAGGAGCATGGCCACTCCTTGGGACACAGACTGAGCCATTGTTATTAGACATTACTAGATGTATTCTTCCATGTATCATGGGTAGAAAAAAATCCTTAATCTTGTGAAAGGTGGATGAGAGAGGTGATGAGAGTAGGGCGAACTCATTCTCACCCTATGCACTTACCTTATTGACTTGCCTTTTATATGGAAAAAGTCATGTTAAGCACAAGGCTGATGCTGTGGTATTACAGATGGAGGGGTGTGGGGTGGTGCACCACTGCCAAACTCAGAAGGAAAGTTGGAGGACCCTGCGGCTCAGAAAAAGTCTCCAGCAGCCTTGACATTGTGGACGTACAAGACACTTCTCTCAAGTCCTTGAGGCACACTGGACACAATAGATTTCAATACAGCATGTCCAGGAGTTGCTGTTCTGGGCCAGCTGACACGCTGTGATCACGCTGTGGTTCTGCTGAACCTACATGGAGATTTAGGGAAACTGCCCAGAGAAGCAAAAGTTGTCTAGTTTAACCCCAGTTTAATATAATTCACATCAATTCTGCAGCAACATTAGCTTCTGACCCCTGTGTTAGCAGAATTTTTAGATGGGAGTGGAGTGCTAAGCTCACTGCAGTTCTTCAGATATATTTCAAGTGACTTGCCAAATACCTGATCTCATCAGAGGCATTTGTACAAGGTACACCCTGAAACAGATAGCATCCAGGACCTCCAGCCAGAGGGTCTTTTGGGCTTTAAGAGTTTGAAGAGAATCTAGTCCTATCACGCAAGCAGAGGTATGAAGATGAGACAGGCTACAGGAGACCAAAGACACTGTTTATATTTTAACCTTAGTTCTTCTTGTCAGGGTGAATTGTTTTTTTCTTTCTGCTTACACTGTTCTGACAGAACTGCAGCCCATCAACCCTTATAGGTTTTTTTTCTTTAAGCCATGGTCACGTACTAGGAAAGGTGTGTTTTCATGGATGCCTCCCTTGTCGTTATGCAGACTACCTTTCCATCTGTTTGCAATCTCAAATCATTGCAGTGGCAGCAAAGCCGTGGGAACAGCTGCCTTTCGAAATCCACGAAGTCCCATCATTATTTTGTACTTAGTCTTGGCTAAAGAACTTACCTGACTGTGTTACGGGTTAACTCCAAGGGCAAAGCTTTTCACCATCCGTGGCAAATAAAAAAATGTTGTTTTCTCTTCTTATCAATCTTGTCTTACCTGGCTGCTATCTCTTCAACTTCTGTTACTTCTCATTTCTACTGCCCCATATGACTTCTCGTTTTGCCTGTGCAATTACAATAGTGCAACCATATGGTTCGGTCCTTTAAGGAGACAGCTCCTTTACACCACCACCCTTGCAGCAGCTTGTGTCTTTGTGTCAGCAAAGATGGCTACCTTGCCTGGAAGCAAGATTAGATTGACTAATGGTGAAGATATTAATGACGTGTCAATGAACTAATTATAAAAGCTATATTACTATTCCTAAGTGTAACGGTAAGGGCAGTTCACAAAGATAAAAAAATAATCTCTTTTTGAAATTTTTTTTTTAATATTTTGTATAGCTGTTTATTGGAGAATTTCTTCTATTTTTCTTGATTTTTTTTTATTTTTCTTTTCTCTTTTCTTTGGCAACATAATTTCTAACAATTTATGAATGCTCAATAGCTTTGTCCTTCGTTAACTTCTCTAGTGTTTCCTTGAGTGTATGGAAATCTTGTCATCTGCTACATCTTGCAGAAGGAGGTCCATAGCTTGACTACATGTGGTGTGAAAAAAAAAACCTTTTTGCTTCTTCTCAGTCTTCTTCCCTTTGGTTTAATTCAATGTCAGTAGTTCTTTTGCTTGTAAATAATTGTTGTGGTTTAACCCCAGCCAGCAACTAAACCCCATGCAGCCGCTCGCTCACCCTCCCACTCCAGTAGGATGGGGGAGAGAATCAGGAGGGCACAAGTAGGAAAACTCGCGGGTTGAGGTAAAAACTGTTTAATAATGGTAATAAAACAAAGTAGAACAGTAATAATAACAATGATAACAACAACAATAACAGAATATACAAAGCAGATGACGCACAATGCAACTGCTCACCACCTGCTGACCGCGTGTCCTGACCGAGAAAGCCCCCCTGCCCCAGTTTTTATACTGAGCATGATGTCACATGGTATAGAATACTCCATTGGCCAGCTGGGGTCAACTGCCCCAACTATGCTCCCCACCCCCCAGCTTCCCCTGCACTTGGCAGAACATGGGAGGCCGAAAAGTTCCTGGTGCAAGCACCACTCAGCAACAACCAAAGCATCAATGGGCCATCAACGCTCCTCTCATACCAAACCCAAAACACAGCACACACACCCCTCCAGCTACTGGGAAGAAAGTTAACTCTGTCCCAGCTGGAACCAGGACAACAATCTATCCTACCAAACATCTCCATGCCAACAACAACTTTTACAGACCTCAGCTCTATCTCCCCTTCTTTTTCCCCTACCCTGCAGTTATCCTAAGTTGTCCCTTGTCCAGACTGAAAATTTTCAGCTTAGTCACTCCTGGTACAGAAGCAGTTTCTCACATCGATTGCACCTGAGATGCTTCTCTGAATCTTTTCCAGCCTTATATATAATCCTTGCAAGATGGGAATACCAGAACTGTACATAGCATTTGAAACGTGGGCAAAAAATGGATTTACGCAGTAGCATAGTAATATTCTTTCCTTCGTTCTCTATCCCTTTTCTAATAATTGCTAACATTTCCCTTGCTTTCTTGACAGCTGAAGTGCACCAAGCTGATGTTTTCACTGTACTGTCACAACCCCAAGATCTCACACCTGAAAGGTATTTGTCAGCTCGGAGTCTGTCATGCTATACATGCAAGTTGGATTGATTTCTATCATCTCATGTGTCACTTTATATTTACCTCCACTGAGTTTCACTTGCCAGTCACCAAACTTTGTGAGAGCTACACAGGGGACATAGCACAGGACTTTTCCTTTACTACCCCAAATATCTTAGTATTATCAGCAAACTTTGTTAGTTCATTGCCTTTCCCAAACTGCAAGAATATGGTCTAATGTGGGTAGAGGAGAGAGTTCATGAAGCAGACAAAATGCAAGGAGAAGAATGGTTCAGAGAAGCCCCCATAGCCCTTCCCTCTGAACCAGAAGCCCCCCGGCACTCGTCTCATGATGGCCTTGAAGGTGTCCATCTTGTATTTCATTGCAAGGGGAAAAAAGTAACCGTTGCCTGACATCTCAGAAATTAGAAAACTGACTCCAGTGACAACAGGTCTCAAAGACCATGAGTAATTTGGCCCATACATGTGTTCAGGGACAAGGGAGGGAGAAGAAGACACCACAAAGAGTTCAGTCTTTTCTACGTGCTCAAAGACTGGCCACTTCCAGTGGTGTCCAGTGGTTTTTCCAGCATTATTCAAGAAGAGCCACCAAACACACATGTATTTGGTTTTCCACAGAGAAAGACCTATTCATGGTATTTTCAGATCCAAACAGGATTTTTGCGGCTAGTCTAGAGCAAGTTTAATTGCTCAGACTTCCTTCCCTCAAATATACAGATGCCCAAACCATAGTTTTTCCCTACAGCATTGTCGTAATGCCTTTACCTCCCTACATGCCCGCAAGGTGAGGAAGTGCATCGCTCCAATTTACAGACAGGAGATGAGACAGGAGAGGTTCAGGGCCAAGGTCAGCTTTCAGGCCAGGGATGGAAGAGGTGCTCACATCATTTTCTCCAAAATTCTTAACTACTCATCAAGCATTAAACCATTTTCCCTCTCTGGTAATGACTTCCTTCCACTAAATTTATGGATACTCTGAAAGAAGTCAGTCTCCAGGGTCAATGATTCAGTATCTTTCTCTGATGCTTAACAAACAGGAAAGAAACCGGTCTTCAGACACTTTGTCTGGTTTAAAGAACAGTGGGTCCAAGGTGAGAGAGGAGCTTAAAGCTTCTGAACCAGTCCCACCTCGATCCTGTTCTTCTTTCACTTCTGTTCCCACATCTGACCCTTCACTCAATGCCCTGACAAACCTATAGTCTTGTTACTCTGCTAAAACTCAATTCTTGCTGCTAAATATAACTGTAGGAATAATACCACAAATGCTGTATGCCTAAAAGCCAGCTGAAATATTGATCAACAAAAAAAAACAAAATCAGAAAGGAATTACTTAGCTATCTAACCTCTGCTTAGAAAAAACGCTAATTCCCAGCAACGCTCTGCGTGGATACGTGCAAATAACTGCTCTGCCAAAACAGCATTTTGAAAGCTGCGAAGTCAAGCATTCAGAAGTTAAGAAAGTATAGTTCAGGTTGTCTTACCCTGGTTTCTTTCTGCAAGTAGAGTCTGTAATTACACAGTCACGTACATATACTTTACACAAAAACTATTTTATGGTTGCAGGAGAGCTGTCTTGGAGTCTCTGGAATGAGGAACTTGTCGTGTCTGTGAAAGGGAGTGTATAACAGAAACAGCCATAATATTGTTGGCCACATGAACAACAGAAACAGAAAATTCCCATCCCTTAATACTGGATATGCACTTGATTAAAGGTCTGTATTTCAGTATCTTTTCGGGAGTGGGACCAGGGACTTGCTCTAAAAATCCTTGCTCTCCCCCATCATGACAGGGACCATAATGGGATGATTAAACTTATTATAGTAGCCCGTATATAACAAACCTGACAACTTTCTTAGCACCAGGATCACTGCAATTTTTATGCTGCTTCTTCAAGTACCCTCCTAGGACTGAATCAGGGCTGTTGGGATAACTAAACCACACAATTCTGTTTCTAAACTGTGTTTATTTTAGGTTTAATTATGGTTCTGCATTCCCTTTTCAATACTTGTTTATCAGGTAATTGCAATTCTTCCAGAATATCTGCAGTTATTAAAGTGTACTCCCAAAATTTAATTCTGATTTAATGTCATTTTTAATGTAGAGACTTCTTTCATTTTTAATAGTTAAACCTTTATACATGAGCAATATAAAAACACACTTTAGAAAAAGAAACCTCAAGACAAATTTGCCTTTAGGTGCCACAGACGTAAAGGAACATCACCGTACAAATTACCCAAAGATTCAAAGGTATGGAGTACTGCCTTTGCATCTTTGTGAGTTTAAGCTTAACTTTAGAGACTTTGGATTTACAGATATGCTCAGGCTGAGTCACTGTATTCTGGAAAAGCTGATGCAGATCTGTTTTCCTCTTAAAACCAGTTCCTATCAATTTTCCCTCACTCTTACTCAGTGGGGAGCTTGTAAAAATGCCAGACACACAGAGACACTCCTCTCTCTTCCGTCCCCCGCCTCACATTGACCTTTCTATCCCCCTCTTATCAGCCTCTTCCTCCTTCCCTCCATATTCCTTTCGTCTTCTCAGCATCTCTGGATATTCCCTTTCTTGGCTTCTTTCCTGAATAGACTTGTTGAGAAAGGGATCTGGTGAGAAACGATTTTTGTTTTTCTAATGGGATTAATGGCCAGGTTTTGACCTTTTTTGACTGTGTTTGAACATTTCTTCCCCAGAAGTGGCTGACAATTTACTTTCTCTTTCAGGATGCCCTCACATAAAGTCATGTTTGTTCAAAATGCCAGTCTATTCTGCTCTCACAGGGAGTCAGACCACCTCTGCCCTTAGCAAAGGTGTCCTTTGCCAAAAATGCTACTGGCTTTCCTCTGCAGAAGAAACATTATGTGGTTGAATAAACTGTTATCATAACCATTGTGTCTTTTATTATACACATTCAGAAAGAGAAAGAATTTCCCCAGGAAGTTTAGTTTTCATTTTCGAAAATATTACGTTTTGAAGCTAAAATGGCATAGTTGTCTCTTATGCCAATAACTATTTCTTTAAGAAGATTAGCTTTGTATATACATACATGTATATATCTCCAGGTACTTTAAAAAATTGTATAAACCAGTACATTGAAGTCTCTAGTTGGTTGCCAACTGTATGGGGATCCCCTCTCTTCTTTTCTTTTACTATGTCCTTGTGCATGTCCCAGTAAAAATTACTTCATTTCTCCAATCCCAGGTGGGTTTTGTTTGTTTTTCTGTTTGTTTGTTTGTTTGTTTGTTTGTTTTGGGGGGGAGGGTGTCCTGTTTAGGAAAGGGAGCCATGGAAATACTCACCTTTCTGTACTTTATGAGACCTTTATGTGAAGTGTTGTGAAAACCTTGAACTTTTCTGGGAGAAGTGACCCATTTAAGAATGCTATTACAGCTTATTCAAGGAATGTGGGATTTTTGTGTGTTTGCAGATTTCTACCTTATCTGCTTTTATGAGTTTATTTCCTTCTGGGCAGTTGGAAGGCAATGTCCAGGCTTTCAGAGCCTTTTCAGCTAATAAGACTACAGTGAGATAGACAAAGGAAAATCCTGTTTTTCAAGATATTTAAGAGGCAGTCCAACATAGACTAAACATTCCCTCCCTCTCTCACACACTGCTTTGTTCAGATTTCAAGTTAAATTCCATTTTACTGAACTATATTACTGAATCCAGCAGGGATAGTCAAGAATTTTTATTTGGCTTTGTCTAGTCCACAAGTCTCTAGAGCCATAGACATTTATGGAAGCAAAGAATTTCCTTGGACTGCTGCATCTTGATATGTGGATTCTGACAATTGTTCAACCTTGTTGCAAATCATCTGTTTTCCTTACACACAGGTAATTAGTTTTCACCCTACCTGCCAGGGAATCCACAAAAAAAATTCATCGTAAAAATAAAATTTCTTGACTTCAGCAAAAGTTACCTTTTTCTCTTGTCACAGTGGCATTACAGTACAAAAAGGAGAAATGTGATTGTCTCACTGCAAGACTGTAGAGGCCAATGCACCATTGCACACTGAGGGCCTGTATGGTAACATCTCAACATCTTCTCCATGGCCCAGCATAGAATTTAGGTTGACTGTTTGTCAGTGGAGACATAAAGGTTGTCCTGCTTGTTATCTGTCCCCTGGTAAACTAAGGTGGGATTTCTGTTGCCTAATTTTATCTGTCTAAAAGCAAATTTTGTAATCTAGATGAATCTAATCTTGTCCAGACTCACTTTGGAGTCAATGGGAAACAGAACCTGTTGAAAGCACAGTTCACCACAGCTTAAGGTTGATGTCAGATAAGGAGAATTTTCAAAAATACCCATTTAACATAGGAAGATACATTTTTTTGGCACCTTTGAAGTTCCTGTCCTCCTCCTTTTCCCAGGAGAATTTGGTCTAAAACTCTGATTCTGCAAATGCAGAATATGCTTAGCTTTACACACCAGATTCCTGAGTCACTCTGAATGAGTAGCACAGAGCAAAACTGACCCTTCTCTTTCTCTCCTGCAGTTCAGAGAAATCAATAACATTAGTCAGATGCATGGAGCTAAAGTGCTTGCATAAGTGTTCCACAAGACTGGGTATAAGCAAAGAAATAAAATCAAGGTGCAGGTCCCAATGAGACAAGCACAAAGCGTGAGAGCATTAAATCAGGAGAAACAGCTATTGAGTTTTGCTCTGCTCCTTGGATGTTTGAGGTATCATAGGACAGCCCACCTGAAAGCTGCTGCTCTGGATGGATGCTGGTCACTCATAGCTCCTGTGTCACATCTGTGAGCACCACGAAGCTGTCTCAGATTTCTGAGACGTTTTCTTCAGAGACACTAAATGCTAAAGCAACTATACACCTCCTTTGTGTTGTGGTTTTGGGTCCTTTGAAGGATTATGAAGCTACCATGCTGACATACCTGGTTGTCCAGAAATGGTGGATCAGATGGCTGCATTTACGGAATAAAAGAGGAAAGTGATTCTTTGGAAAGATCTGGAAGGTTAGGCAAGAAGTCATCCAGGAAGAAACTGGAGGGACAGGCAGCCCCGGAGGAGGACTTGTTCCTCCCTTTCTGTTCCTTTCCACCCCTTGCTACCTAAGGCTTCTGCTGGATAAAAAAAATGCAGAACTCGAGAAAGGAAAAGTTGGATCTCAAGGCTGTGTCCATGTGAGGCTGAGCTACCGTCCAGCTGTAAACACATTCCGTGGGTGATTTTGACTCATTCCAGGCTCTCTCTCAGGTGCTGGTTCAGGAGCAAGCGGGGATGCCACAGGGCAGCCACAAGGTGCCTTGGTTTGGGAAAAGAAGTTTAGCTCTTTGGGCCAGAGCTGTGTTGTTCCCTTACCTACAGGGCCATAAACCCGGCCATGGCTCGTATTCATGAGTGCAGACACACCGCTTCCAAATGCTTTTTGTGTCTGTTTGTGTCTGTTTGTGTGTGTGTGTGTGTCTACATGCATCTACTGCACCAAGAGCAGGCAAGGTGATTTCTCACATGTCAAGCTGACCCAGGACAACCAAAATCAGCCCGAAAACAGGTCTCTCTGACCACATAAGAGACTGTATTACCCGTCAGAGCAAATGGGCCCTAGAAGAAAATGAGGCTTTCTGCACAGATATAGATACAATGCGATGCTCTGCTCAAAGTCTGCTACAAATATCAGAGATGAACTAATAATGTTTTCTTCTTCTTCTTAATAATCTCTTTTCATTGCTCAATTTGTTAAATCTCAATGATATCTGCTGCTGCTAGCTAACTTAAGACCATGAGAGACACTGTATCAGATTAAAAAACAAAGATCCATTTTCCCCACTCTCCTGCTTCCAGCAGCTGCTGACAGTAGATATCTATAGAGAATATAAGGAAAGGTCATAGGAGCACTGCAAAAATAGAGTGTCTCTCCCAGAGTACTCTCCCAACCTCTGCTCACCCCAGTGAGAATTAATAGAGATCAGGAGTTTGGTAACAGCTCTAACAGTTGAGACATGGTGTATTAGATTAAATTTTGACAGAAGTATGTTAAAAATAACTAAGTAGAATGTCTTCATTTTCAGGTTTTAAATGTAATTAATTTCTGAAGTTGCATTTAGGGTTTTTTTTTCATTTCACTTGTATTTTACTTTGTCATTTCGTTATCTCAGCTGCATTGGTCGTTACTGATTCAGAAACTGACAATCTATTAGTGTGAGTAGTAATGAAACAGTAGAGATATCTTATATTTTTATTGCTTAAAAATATATTTATTATCATTTAAAACTTTTACAATAACTTATTTTTAAAATAATATAGAGCGAGGTAAAAATAAAAATAAAGCTGAAATCCAAACTAAATACATTGACTTAAAGAGTTTTAAAATTAATTTTAGAGGAAGTGTAACAAATTGTTTCCATGAAAGAAAAAAAAAGTTAAATTGTTGGCATTTACCACAGAAAAAGGCAAAGCTTTTCTCCTCACATTAAAATAAAATCGTCACGTATAACAAACACTTCAAATCGAAAGACTGCTTTGATTTTTGCAGAAAATAATTTGAAATTAAATGTTCTGAGCTTGCTTTGACCTGAAGAGGGCTGAAATCAGAGCTCTTCCTTCTTTCCCTTTTTATGTAAATTGAAAAAATCCTGAGCCACCACAACAGTGAGAACACAGTGTCAATTGGCCATAATGGATATCAAAATACATAAATTAATTCTGAATCATGTGAATTGAAATACAGAATAATTTTGAATGAGCTCATGAAAGAATCACAACTTTCTGACAATTACATAATATTTTGGTAAATTAGTTTTTCTAGTTGAAAAAACTTTTTTTTTCCTAGCAGCTTTTTAAAGACCATTTTGCAGGCAGACCCAGGTGAAAGCAAGTATTTTGTCATGTTGAACTCGTCGTCTTCAGATACTCAATACAAGGAAACAGATCATTAAAATTCATAATTTTTTTTCGTGGTACTTCTGGCTGGCATTTAACATGTCATTGAACCTGATGGTTCACTCTGAAGTGCTTTGCTGCTCTTATGGATGTTATTGCTTATGAATACTTAGCATTTTTGGACAAAAAAATACCGTACCTCCCCAGAATGTGGCTCTGTGAGCATGTCTATAGAAGTATTGTTATAGCAACTGCTACACGTAATTGGAACCAGAATGTCTTGGGCCTGTGAGTGATGCATATTTTGTAGTTTGTCTTCTGTGCTGTTAAAGGCTTAGGGTTTATGAACTTGCTTGCTTTTTATCCAGCAGTAGAATTCCAGCGATTGAAATCACAACATCCCCAGGTTTTGGGGTGGGGTGGGGGAGAGGGCACAAATACTTCAATAATAAAATTGGTGGAGGAAATTGAGGTCAAGAACAGAGACACAGAAAAAAAATTGATTTGGGGGTATTGTGTACGTTCAATATTTGTGTCTAGATGAGGATGATATGGTTCAAGAAGATGAATGTAGTAGAGTATGTTTATATAGGGAGAATGAAAAGAGAAATTCACAGACTAATACTTCAGTCGTGTTCTTCTCACAATACACAAAATGAATCTGTGGCAAGTAATATACTCATTTCAGAGGGCAGGTTTGCTTCTCTGCTATATTATGGTTTTGTAATTGTGTCTGAATTTAGATGCTCCTCAGCCATTGGAAACAGAACATTCTGCCCTGCAATTACAAATATTGATTTACAATGACATTTGCCTCTTGTAAAGTGTTTCAGTAACATCTGCAAAAACAGATGATGCAGAAGCATTAATCTCTCCATCTCTCTGATTTAAAAAATAAGTGGTTTTGCCCTGTAATGGCATGAAGGAACATAACTGTGATGAGGAGTTCAAAGAAAGGATTATATTTCTAGAATTCCTATGCAGTCGCTGTAGACATACGGATAAAGATTATGGGACACTAGAAATACAACAGTATCCTATTTTGGTATGGTAAGCAAATAGAAATAATAACACACAAACTGCACATGCCACTTTTTGTTTCAAAATGTACCCTGAAGTATAACTGAAGTAAAACTAGTGGAAGCTACAAATAAGAGTGGTTTTGATACACTACATGAACTGGATGAGATTCATTAGCAAATTTATCAATGCTCATGGCTTGAATTCAAGTCTGCACCCAAAACTAAAACCAGCTGTATATCACATTTTTTCTTCTTTCATTGTGAATGTCTCATATATTTTCCTCTATTTTTCCTATGCAAAACACTTCACCAAATGTCTTCAAAGCAGCATCCAAAAATAAAAGACCTGACTTCCAAAGCACTACTGAAAGAATCATTAAATAGCAATCTAAAACTGGTAAACCGGGAAAAGAATGGATTGTGAGACCTCATCCTCTTGTAACTCATTATTCAACGTCTCTTCTTTCTTTGCTGAGGGTGAAATGTCCCTCACTACTTTTCATAATTTCTTACCTCTTTTAAAAGCAGTTGACATGCTCTGTTTAATATATTTTCAAAACCCAGATGATACAACAATAAATAATAATAAGTCCAAAGAACAGTGTAGGAGAAAAACCAGCTATGCAAATAATCACGTAATAGCTGGGATTCTTCCTACACAATTGCTTTAACTGACTTCGGGATTTTGACATAAAGTGATAAATATTAACTTCAAATTATATTATATATATTATATATATAAATATTTAGATCCTACTGACCTTTTCAAAAAGGAAGGATATTAATCATATCCCAGAAACTCCTCTTCTCCATTTGGGATGCCCCAGATATCTGAGATATCCACATTGGGCTGCTAGATAATATACAGGACTATGTATGAAGTGTGCTTTTCTGAAGATGGAGCTCAGCAAGAATACTTAGAGTATATCATAAGGACTTGGGTGCCAATACATACGACGATTCAGTTCATCACCCACAGGCATCTGAATCTATCCTCATCTGGATGGACTTGAGGTGGTAGATGCCCCATCCCTGGAAACATTCAAGGTCAGGTTGGATGGGGCTCTGAGCAACCTGATCTAATTGAAGATGTCCCTGCCCATGGGGGGGTTGGACTAGATGACCTTTAAAGGTCCCTTCCAATCCAAACTGTTCTATGATTTTATGATTCTATGACTAAATCTCCATTGACTCTGCTGGTAATGGAAGCTTAGACACTCAGGTAAACATTTAAATTTAGATTTCTTAATTTGGAGCTGACTCTTACTCTTATGTTTGGCCATACAAATGCCATCTTGAATTATTAACTTTTACACCATAGCTCAAGTCTACTAGGTGGGTTGCACATGGGATTAATACCACCCATAAAGTGTCCTTATGAGGTGCTGTGAGAATAAATACATTTAATCTTGTGAGCTTTAATGGTAATGGAGCCTTTAAACTTAAATATTTATTGACTGCAATTTTAGAAAACACAGTGTCTGTACAAAGCACCACTTTTCTTTCTGCACAGCAAAGCCCTCGGTAACCACAGGACTGGGCAGTTCTGTCATTTAGAAGCCAAAATCTTTCCTGCCCAGTGTCTGAATATTCCTGCTCCTTTATGGTCTTGAGCTAGACTTGCATATCAAGTGGGAAAAATCTTATATATCTGTAATTTTTGCAAGCTTATTTGCCTCATTCTTTTTTTGTTCCTCCACATCTTACGCACTGCTTGAGCTTGCAGGCTCCGCGTAATGGAAATCATGTCCTCTCTTCTATGCTTTTTCCAAGCCCAGCATGAAGCAAGTCCTGCAATAGAAACCTGCATTACTATTGCATTTAAAATATCTGTAATCAAACTAATATTGTGATGGACACATATAGCTATTTAGTCTCTTTTGAAATCAAGCATAAAAACGCATTTCAGAACAATAACCATAGAGAGGTGAGAGATGTTGTGGCTTTGAAGTCTTAAAGGCGCAGGAGCGGGCTGTCCCCATGTGCCGCAAGAAAAACGGGCAGGGAAGACGCCGGCCTGGCTGAACGGGGAGCTCTGGCTGGGACTCAGGAAAAAAAAGGAGAGTTTACCACCTTTGGAAGAAGGGGCAGGCAACTCAAGAAGAGTACAGGGGTCTCGTTAGGTCGTGCAGAGAGGAAATTAGAAAGGCAAAAGCCCAGCTAGAACTCAACCTGGCCACTGTCGTGAGAGACAACAAAAAATGCTTTTACAAGTATATTAATGACAAAAGGAGAGCCAAGGAGAATCTCCATCCTCTATTGGATGCGGGGGGGAACGTTGCCACCAAGGACAAGGATAAGGCTGAGGTACTCAACGCCTTCTTTGCCTCAGTCTTTAGTAGTCAGAGTGGTTATCCTCAGGGTACTCAGCCCCCCTGAGCTGGAAGACAGGGACAGAGAGCAGGATAAACCCCCCATAATCCAAGAGGAAGAAGTTAATGACCTGCTATGCCACCTGGACGTTCACAAGTCTATGGGGCCGGATGGGATCCACCCGAGGGTACTGAGGGAGCTGGCGGAGGAGCTTGCCGAGCCACTCTCCATCATTTACCAGCAGTCCTGGTTAACTGGGGAGGTCCCAGACGACTGGAGGCTCGCCAATGTGACACCCATCTACAAGAAGGGCTGGAAGGAGTATCCGGGGAACTACAGACCGGTCAGCCTGATCTCGGTGCTGGGGAAGATCATGGAGTGGTTTGTTTTGAGGGCGCTCACGAGCCATGTGCAGGACAACCAGGGGATCAGGCCCAGACAGCACGGGTTCATGGAAGGCAGGTCCTGTTTGACCAACCTGATCTCCTTCTATGAGCAGGTGACCCGCCTGGTGGATGAGGGAAAGGCAGTGGATGTGGTCTACTTGGACTTCAGTAAAGCCTTTGACACTGTCTCCCACAGCATTCTCCTAGAGAAGCTGGCGGCCCATGGCTTAGACAGGTGCACTCTTCGCTGGGTAAAAAACTGGCTGGACGGCCGAGCCCAGAGAGTTGTGGTCAACGGAGTTAAATCCAGTTGGCGGCCGGTCACGAGCGGTGTTCCCCAGGGCTCAGTACTGGGGCTGGTCCTGTTCAATATCTTTATCAACAATCTGACGAGGGGATCGAGTGCTCCCTCAGTAAGTTTGCAGACGACACCAAGCCGGGTGGGAGTGTTGATCTGTTTGAGGGTAGGAAGGCTCTGTAGAGGGACCTGGACAGGCTGGATCGATGGGCTGAGGCCAACTGTATGAGGTTCAACAAGGCCAAGTGCCGGGTCCTGCACTTTGGCCACAACAGCCCCATGCAATGCTACAGGCTTGGGGAATAGTGGCTGGAAAGCTGCCCAGAGGAAAAGGACCTGGGGGTGCTGGTTGACAGCTGGCTGAACATGAGCCGGCAGTGTGCCCAGGTGGCCAAGAAGGCCAACGGCATCCTGGCCTGTATCAGAACTAGTGTGGCCTGTACCCCTGTACTCGGCACTGGTGAGGCCGCACCTCGAATCCTGTGTTCAGTTTTGGGCCCCTCCCTACAAGAAGGACATGGAGGTGCTGGAGTGTGTCCAGAGAAGGGCAACGAAGCTGGTGAAGGGCCTGGAGCACAAGTCTTATGAGGAGCGGCTGAGGGAACTGGGGTTGTGTAGCCTGGAGAAGAGGAGGCTGAGGGGAGACCTCATCGCGCTCTACAACTACCTGAAAGGAGGTTGTAGTGAGGTGGGTGTTGGTCTCTTCTGCCAAGTAACAAGCAATAGGACGAGAGGAAATGGCCTCAAGTTGCGCCAAGGGTGGTTTAGATTGGACATTAGGAGAAATTTCTTTACTGAAAGAGTGGTCAGGCCTTGGAGCAGGTTGCCCAGGGAAGTGGTTGAGTCACCATCCCTGGAAGTATTTAAAAGACGTGTAGATGAGGCGCTTGGGGACATGGTTTAGTGGGCATGGTGGTGTTGGGTTGACGGTTGAACTCGATGATCTTAGAGGTCTTTTCCAACCTTAATGATTCTACGATTCTATGATTCAAATATTATATTTACATTTGCGCTCAAGTTGGTACATCCCAAACTCCGATAGCACAAGATCAACCACTGGCAGTTGTCCTACCAAAAAGAGCCACCCAACTGGGCTGAAAAGTTGTTTGACATTGGTCTAGTTTGAGATCGCCAGCTCCCTGCTTTCGCTGTGGCTGCTGTGATCAAATTTGCCAAGAATTTCATTGCATTTATAACATCGATAGATGGGGCAGATGGATGCCAAAGTAATCTCTGTCTCTGTGGCAGCTTATCTAATTAAACATTTAGACAGGGAAAGGTATAATTGCTGAATAATCTCTCTGCTTTTGTCATGTGCTTTCCCTTAAGACACTCCTGCCTTTCCGACGGAGCAAATAAACTTTGACAGATGTTTACTTTCAAAGTAAAAAAGATAGTGCAGTTCTATTAACACAGACCGTATTCAATAGCAAAGCTATTTTTTCACTGCGCTCATTGCCAGCATTCTTTGTAGAACAAAGATTTTGGTACTGAGTAAAATTTGATTTGCATGCCTGAGGGAATAATAAAAGAAACCTATTATGGAATGAAATGGACTGTAATCACATTGAGAGGATAGAGATTGTTCCTTGGGTGGGGAGGGGAGGAAGGCTACTGCCTGGTAAATGGCCTATTGAAGAAGAAAACACAATGTTATCCAAGATGCAACATATGCCAAAGTTTGAGGAATGATATGTGTAATTGCTTCACAACACATACTCCCACTGCCGGCAGCAGGAGCCGATAGGCACTGAGTGTTTTGCACAGGGCCACGGAGAAGGAGACTCTGTTGGACACTGTGAACGCCGGGACAGAGCAAAAAAGGCATCCCGCCGTTCGCGTTGGATTATGCCTTAGCTAATGTTGACTTAAATGCCATAGAAGGTCATAGAAGGCTGCTCTGTCTGCAGCCATTCTCCCACAGTATACAGCGCTTGTGGAGCAGAGCTCCGCTTCTGCTCCCCTGGCCAGGAACCAGCCTCAGCTGCTGGTGGACTCAGCACAAGCCAGGCAGAGAATGATTTCAATTACTGAAGGAACAGCTGCTCCTCCAGAAGACATGGGTGAAGCCAATCCCTTCTCCTAGTGCTACTTGAACTGAGCAAAGCGCTGGGCTGCAGGCCCACGGCACAGCTGCATGGGGTTGCTTTGCTTTTCAAGCACAGGACACTCATTAAAGTAAGGTCAGCACCAGCTTCTCACGTGTGCACCTACCTGAGCAGAGACTGATCTCCACTTCACCGCATCCCCCATCTGTGTCTGCTAACACTATCTCCAGTAAGCGACATTGTGCTGAAAATTCTGGATGCTTACTGCAGTTTTAAGAATATACAGCACCATGTGCCCCGTAAGCTCGCTGTCACACAAGCTGTTCCCGTTAATGGCGTTTCTGCGTGGGTTTATAGGCAGAAATGCTGAGCTCCTAAAGGCTTTCTAATTCTCCTTCTTGTTAATCCTAGTGACAGACCTGATGCCTGTCCTTCTATCAGCTTATTCTGCTGTGATTTTACAAGGAATTTTCCCCCATGATTGTGCACTATGTAAATGTAATTCTAATTATATAGACATTATTATTCTGGTTATACAACGATATATATTATATTTCAAGGCAAATAACCAAAGTCACAGGGGGACATCAAAAAAGCTAGTTATAAAAGAAGTTCAGTGGTAAACACCGGAGAAGAAAAAAGCAATACAGAAGCTTTGTGACTTAAAGACTTGAATTGTCCTTGTTTCCAGAATGCTACAGAAGTGATTACAGTTGACAGCCACACTTCTTGTGATAGGCATAATAGCATTCACTGCTTTTATACTTGAACGACTTGGATACGACAGAGTCTGTCAAGCCTAAATCTATTTAAGTCATGACAATTTATGTTATACTACAGTACATTACTTGTTTTGATCATAAGACTAAAATCATTCTTGCATGAAATAAACTGAAACTTTAAGAAACCCAAGGAAGAGCTGCTGTTTTCAAAGCAACTGAAATTTTCCTGACTGTGAGATTGACCAACAAACTCCAAATCCAGAGGAGCGATGCAGAAGTCCAAACCTTCCTACATCCATATCCTGAAGTGTTCAGATGAGTGTGATCAAGGTCCAGAAGCTTTTGCCAAATCTTGCATGCTAGCTAATACTCTCTGGTGTGAGATCAGATCTGCAGACAGGAGGTTACCTTTCAAGTACAGTGTTTGGTTTATTGCCTTTTGTCAGAATGTGGTCATTGCAGTATTTGGTTTTCTGTTTTTAAAGGTAAAGAATAACTGAAAGATGCACAGAGCAAACATCTGGGCTATTTCTTTGACTTGCCAGCTCTGGGAGAAATAGAGACCATGGAAAGGAAGTAGAGGAAAGGCATTTGCCATAAAAACAAGACTTAATCCTAAATTCCATGAGCAGCCAATTCCATACAGTCAAATCATGGCAGGACTAACTCAACGGTTCACTCATCAAAGACAGAAATATCTGTAATTCGTGTTCTCTTACAATGGTTCTTAAAAATCAAAACAAACGCTCTCCTACCCCACCAGAGGTTCTTCTTGCCCTGCTTGGACAAGGACACTGTCATTTCCAGGTATCTGAGTGCATGCCCCCGTGGGCTCAGCCAGGATATTCTCGTCCTTGTTGTTACACATTGTGCTGGTTTGGGGCTTCCCTCTGCTCCTCGAGGCTGGCTGCCTCTTGGTACTGATAGGTTTGACAGCCTGGTCCTCAGGAGGTGCATGGTGCGTGGAAGTACATGGCCTTTCACAGCAGGTGATCTACAGGCATCGGCTGAACCATCGACCAACCCGTTGGGACCTGGAGCAGAGCAGAGGGTGGCTATCAGGTTAGATCCTGCGTGGCAGAGGCAAACGGGTGTTTTGCACTGGGTGCAGCATAATCCCTTGATGTGGTTGTCTCAGTTCTGTGGACAGGTGAGGTAGAAGTTTCTTCAACTTTGGGCTGATTTATTCCTGTACTAAAACTCCTAAATAATTTCTTAATCTTATCTTCATTTGCAAGATAACATTTGATATACAACCTCCCTATTGGAACCTCCCGTTACTCAGCTATTTCCAGACACATTTTAAGAAGGATTAACCAGAATATAAAGAAAAAGCTTCACTTTTCTATGTAAAATCCACCTGTTAAAATTTTCATATTTTCCCGGCCAGCTTTTTTTCCCATCTTTTTGAAATAAATTAAAAAAACCTTTTTACCCAATTTGTGTTTGCAAGTTTTCAGGCCTCTCCTTTTTTGTTTAGTTGTTTCTTTCCCTTCTTGATGGACTATTTATTTTTGTCTAGTGTGAATAAAGTGAAAATAGGAAAAGAAATAGGTGAGGGGATGAAAAGGCACTAGGAACAAGAACCCACACTTGGGAACTGAGCTTTCTAACTTTCCGTAGACCTAAATTACACTACATTTTATGACCAAATTAATTTATTCTCCAAATGCATACTTAAACACTATTTCTCACTTTAAATTTTCCAAATCATCATAATCCCCAATCCATCTCTTTCCCAATAGCAAATATATCAATTAATACAATAACATTTTTTACTGCATTTGAGGAACATTCCTGCATTTGTATCCTTTTACCCTTACTGTCTTTTGTCCCTTTTTGTTACACATTATTCCAGGAAGAAGGAATTCCTTGAAAAATCTGGTTGTATGCTTAGTTTACAATAAAAAAAGTCAAAGATTGGAAATATAAGGCTTTAATCAGGGTTTGCAATAATAGGATGAATTTGGGAAAACTAATATATCCATGAAATTTCATTATTTAAATATAAACACAGATACCTTGGCATGCCAGTGAGGTCAGCAGCCAATCCTATTAGCAGGATAGTGGGAGGAGAGGGGCTACGCCGTGTGACTGCTTTTAATAACTGCGACGGAAGGGAAGCATGAGCAAACAGCTGCAAACTGATGAAAATTTGCAGGCAGTGCTGAATTGAGAAGTATTGTGAATACCCAGGAGGACAGCAAATTAAGACAGACACACCCAAAAAAGGTCAGCATGAGGTCTCAAAAAAAGACAAAAAAATGGGAAAAAAACAGGGGATGCAGTTCTAAAATGTGTATGTCCATCCAAAAAAAAATGAAATGGCACTATTTAATCAGAGAGCAAAACTTGATAATGCAACCCTTTGCAAAGGGATTTAGGTGAGATTTAGAGAGCAGTGAGTTCAACATGAGTTTGTAACATGACACAGTTGTTAATTACAAAAATCAAGAAGCGTGTATTTTTTCTTTCATACAGGGATCTTTTCACTTAATGATATTGTGATCTATCTAACTATCTACATGTTTTCTGTTGAAAGAAGAAAAAGTCTCTTTCTGTGCAATACTACAGTGAAAGGATACGCCATCTGCTTTTCTCATTATTGGAAAATGTACTGAAAAATTACAGTGAGTTGAGAATAAAGTGCTGACAGTGATTAAAGATGGGGGAAAGATGGGGAGGAGTGAGTTATGAGAATGCTTACGCACTCCTAAGGGTGCCCTTACACCACCTTGGTTTTCTTTGATGGTAAAGCTGCTTAAAACGTTCATGCCATCCTCACAGCCCCCAACTGCTCCTTTTCTTTCCGCATGCAGCAGGTTCCTGCTCCCTCAGGCCTGCCAGTGCAGCTGTTTGTAAGGCTGTGCTGGAAACCAGATCACTGAAAACCTGCATTTAGAACAAAAAAATACAGCCTCCTTTTTTAATAGGCAGAAAGTCTTTTTAGCCAGCTCTATTTTCTTGTCGAGGAGTCCAGGATTGGCCCCACAAGTGATTGTACCAATACATCCACAGGAGGCGGTTTATGGGACCATATTTTGGGACTGTGGTCAAGAGCAGAAGGAAAACAGACTCTTCTGAGAAAGATCTTGCAGCTCAGGGAAATCTCGATGGTTTTTTTAGGTGTAGTGACCTCCTAAGTGATGGGCTTGTACATGAAAGCAAAACCTGGAAGGGACAAAGTCCTTGGCAAAAACTGAAAAGCAAGGAATGTGCTAGTCTACAGATATGTGTGCGGTATAAAAATAGTTGTCTCAGCATGATATAAACAGAAATCCTGGGATTAAAGCTATGAAGAAAATTGCAGGTTGAATATCATGCAGTACAGTCTGAAGGTGAGACATGGTCTTGTATAGAAAAATAGTATGAAATATTTGAAAATAGGCCAGAAAAATCTCAAGAACAATCCTCTATAGAAAAGGAACTGGTTACAGAACTAAGGATTCTCCTTCTAAGCCGGCCAGTGAAGTATTATTTCCAGATGAAACTTTTTATTGTATTAAAGCATTTCTTTTAGATTACAGATATTTTGTTTTAGATGTAACAGCTGCTTTAAAAGCACACAAGTGTTTTTGAATACCATTCTACTGAAAGCAAAGGAAAGTTGAACTGTAAAATTCTATGCTTTTCTGCAGCCATAAAAGATGAAATTAAGCTGCTTTAGGAAAGAATAAATATGCTCTCCCACACTTTAACATTTTCTTTTTTTTCAAAATTTGAGCTTGACAAAATGTTTTCAGAAATTGAAGGATGAAAAACCTAAACAAACTATGGAGGAGCTGGTCTGAAGAACCATATGAAGACAGAGGGAAGGAAAACCTTAAAAGATATCTGAATTTTTAAAAAATGAAAAAACCTCTACTTGCTGGAAGGTGCTTTAAAAATTGCTGGGAAACCTTAGTAGAGAATGTGTCATCAATATCCATCGCAGTAATTAGAGTTCCAAAAGTATGGAAAAAGTTTGTTTTTATGGTTTACTTTTAAACTAACTCCTAGTAAATTTGCCTCAGAGCGCTAGTTGCTCAAAAATGGCAAGTTTTACAAGTTTTTGGGGTGAACATGAGCAGCGCTGCTGATGCCAATGCTGCATAGCATGTGAAATAGTATAGCTTGTATGTAAATGAAAACCAGAACTGCATACGGCCCGTAAGCATGGAAGAGGACGATATATGAGGAGAGAGTGTTTATAATGAAGTGACAGAGTGAATTCTCCACTGTAGCCCCTCAGTCAGCCCAGGCAACACACAGGCAGCACATCTGCACAGGCTGCTCGGCACTGCTTTACAAACAGCCTGTGTTTTATGAGGCTGTTTGCAGCAGCAGCTTAGAGCCATGCTATTTATAGGCTCCTTCCTCCACAAAAAAATCGCATGTGAGAACACGACGGACAATTTCATATGCATAGCTGAGTTAACATAATCAGGCTTTTTTGGTGTTAAAAAAGAGAGGAGGATGGGGAAGGAAGGAATTCACATGGCATGCCACGTTGTTTTCACAGTCGTTAGCAAACAGTTTCTCTTCTCTTCCGCCTGTCTCCCACACAAGGCCAGGTAAAAGTTTGGGAGGAGCAGAGCACATATCTGGTCCGTATATCAGTGCTTGTATTGCGTACATAGCAAGGCTGGTTTCTATCGTCATGTAACAGAGAATCCTTTAACCCCTTGCATGGGGTTACCTTCATTTTAAAATATTGAGGTATGGGCCCTCTAAGCCCAAAACTTCAGATGTAGCAGTTTCCACCTTTCTGCCTTACGCCACACAAATATGCAAAATTGCCCTTCTTTATTTTTAAGTGGGTATTTCTATAGCTCTTACAGTGTCTTTTTTCCATCTCCAGCCTCACCAGGTTGCTGAGCTGTTCTCATGGGCACAGCTTGGCTTGGGTGGCTGCTTCAACTGAAAATCCTGTTGGGACAGTTTGACCCCAGCCTGGAAAGTAAGGCTGGACTATGCAGCAAGTTTTGGATGAGAACTGATGGTTGCAATGCTTATGAGACGCTAATCTCATCTAAAAGGCAAAGAGAAATACATTATTGTAAAGACAGAAACGTTCTTGAAAGGACACTGTTCACTGGTGGGTAAAGCATTTTCCAGCTTCTCCATTAACATTGACAAGAAACATAGAGGACATTGTGCTGTATAAGGATACAAGATTTGCAAATTGACAATTACCTTGCAAAGCTCAAGAAAAAAAACCCAACATATATTGATGTTTGCTCATTATAATGCTGCAAGTCTTTTTGTTTACACAGGCATACTGAATTTATGCATGTTTAGCTTCTGTTATGACTGCAACAGAAATTTCACTGTTGTTGCCTCTGGAGGCAGATAATAAAGGGAAGGACAGGGACATTGTTCCACTGTCATCAGCATCCTACAATAATCTGTGCTTTAGTTTCCCTTTGAATATAAATATTATTAAGACACAGAAAGGACCATGAAACATTACTAATGTAAATCAGACTTTAAATATACTGCACTTAAGACTGGGATTTACTTCACTTACTTTAAGACATCTGAAAAATTGGGGTTTGGTTTACAAGTCACCCAACTTCCCTCTGTCATCAGCGGAAAAATAGGTGCTTCCGGAGTGTGAGACATACCATTACCCTTAAGCTGTCTCTAAATGGGACGAACCGTAGCGGAGATAATACTGCTTACCAAGCAAATGTTGCTGACTAGCTCAGATGACTGAAATTTGGAGGATATGAACTGTACCCCACAGTGCCTGATTGAGCTGGTAAAAAAAATAGAGGTATTTTCCTTTGGATGGTTTTCATCAACACTTTAAGCAATTTCTTTATTCAAATTTAAAAAAAATAAATTACTTGTAATAAACTACTGAAAATAGAATGTTTTTCAGAAAAGCAGACACTTTCTGCAGACATTTTTTATTCAGCTCCAAAGCATCCATGGATGCAATCCATAATGTGTTTATAGAAATATTTGCAAGGATTAGAATCTAATCCTCCCATTCATTTGAGATAGTTCTATAACATGAAATTTAAAACTGATGAAACAGCAAGTTTTTGCATGAATGGGGAGCTTGTCTAACTTCAGTTTCTGTAAATTTAGTTGACTGTGTATCTTCTGCTGAGTGAAAAGCTATCCTGTAAATGTTAAATACTTCTGACTGAATGACATATTCATCTGCTGTGCAGGACCATGTAGAATTACCCTGATAAAGGAATCTGGAGGAATTAGCAGATCTGATGAAAACTTCTTGCACTGCCCACAGACGGAAACAGACTATTGGTCAAAACACCATTGGTCTGATTTGTACTTGGACTGCCAGATGAATCAAAACCTGTCCCTGTAGGAGATACAACAGAAGGGGAATAGTTGCCCTTCTGGGCAACGGAGGAAGCACAGCTGGAGCCTGGGAAAACAGGGCAGTGAATAGATGTAATCCCAACACTGGTCATGGAGTACATTAATTTGATACTTGGCTGTCGAGGGAAACGTGGACACAAAAGCCCAGCAATAAGGAAACTAGAGTTTGTACATCTGTCAATAATAAATGACATCCACCTTTCCAGGACTAGGGGTATCTGAGATCATCTCCATTTGGTTTGCTTTGCACAAAAGCTGAAGGACCCGTGACTGAAGGACCTGTTTTCACATCAAGTGGTACTACAGCGTTCTAAGAACAGCAGCTCGTATCCATGCACATGGTTTCTTCTCCTTTTTCTTTCTGCATGCTGTAGAGAAAAACACCTACACACCTGTACAGCAGTGAGAAAGGCAGTCCTTTGTGCAATAGTCAGGATGACACAGTGCTTGGCACCGCTGACACTGAAACTCCCACCACATGTCACCTGGTTCAAGACAGTCTGGCAGCTTTGATTTGATCTAAATGTCCTTGACCCATCAGTCATTCAGATCTCACAAGATTGCAGAATGGCTTAAGTTGGAAAGGACCTCTAGAGGTCACCTTGTCCAGCCATCCTGCTCAAGTAGGACCACCTAGAGTTGCCCAGGACCATGCTCAGACAGCTTTTGAACATCTCCAAGGATGGAGACTCCATAACATCCCTGGGCAACCTGTGCCAGCGCTCGATCTCACTCAGAGTCTTGGTCTCACTCGCAGTAAAAAGTGTTTCCTGAAGGAACCTCTGTATTTCAGTTTGTGTCTGTTGCCTCTTGTGCTGTCACTGGGCACCACTCAAAAGGGGCCGGTCCCTTCTTCTTTGCACCCTCCCTTCAGATATTTATGTACATTAACAAGATCGCCCTGAGCCTTCTCTTCTCCAGATTGAACAGTTCCAGCTCTCTCAGCCTTTCCTCATAGGAGAGATGCTCCTGTCTTTTCATCCTCTTCGTGGCCCTTTGCTGGATTCTCTCCAGTATGTCCAAGTCTCTCTTGTACTGGGGAGCCCAGAACTGGACATACTACTCCACGTGTGGCCTCACCAGTAAAGGGGAGTAAAGGGGAAGGATCATCTCTCTTGACCTGTGGGCAATACATCGTTTAATGCAGCCGAGGATACAAACAACTCTCTCTGAAGCAAGGACACATTGCTGGCTCATGTTCAACTTGGTGTCCACCAGGACCCCCAGCTCCTTTTCTGCCAAGCTGTTTTCCAGTTTGGTGACCCCCAGCATATATTGGTGCATGGAGTTGTTCTTCCTCAGCTGAAGGACTTTGCACTTCTTGTTGAACTTCATGAAGTTCCTGTTGGTCCATTTCTCCAGCCTGTCGAGGTCCCTCTGGATGGCAGCACAACCCTCTGGCATATCAGCCACTCCTCCCATGTTGTGTCATCTGCAAACTTGCTGCAGGTGTTGTCTGTCCCATCACCTAGATCAATGAAGATATTAATCTCTCATCTTCTGTGGAAAGTGTTGGCTCTGACTTGGTATCCTACACTGCAGCTGCTCAGCAACTTTCAGACAAAATGCCTTTATATCAAAACCACAAATTTTGGGAGCTGCACTGGTTTCAATAGAAGTTTTTTTGGAAAAAACTTTTCTCTAGTCCAGGACAAGACTGGTGGTCGTATTAGAAACTGATCAGAGAATAGAAATTCTTATGATTGCAACATTACAACATTGTTCTAGAATATTTATATCAGGAGAAATTCCTTTTCCTGCATTGAATCAGGCAGACCTGACTTCAACGCAGTCCCCCCTGGTGTTAGCCAAATGCCTTGTCTTCTGACAATTCCTGAAGACCTTTCCTTCATTCAGAGAACTTTAAAAGACTGCAAGTCTGGACTAGAAAATATTTTCTTTCTCAGTGCTGACACAATATCCCATGGACAAACAGGTGCAACTGCATGTAGGCTCCAGACCATGTGAGCTCTTAAGTAAATTCATATTCACCCAATGACAGCTCTCATGCTCATTTATATCTGGTGTGGGCTGAACTAGCTGACTCAGACAAGAATTTGTCCCTAACTTTCACCTAAATATCCTCACAGAAAATATCTTTCCTTTCTTAGTCATGAGCCAATTCCCATTAAAATGCTACATTGGTCTTTATAAAAAAATAACAAAATAGAAATAAATTTGGAGAAGGATGGTATGACACCATGTTTGACAGAGCCATGAATCACACTGCTCAGATGAATGGTTATCCAAAGCCATTAAAAGTGCTTCCGCAGTTCAGCACAATGCATTGTTTAAGAGGAGTCATACTGGGCTGGAATCTGCTCTCTGTTTCACCAATCTCATAATGAGCTTTAGCAGGAGTTGCTCTTGATTTATGTTGGATCAGGGTCAGGCTGGGAAATTTCTCTCTCTCCATAGTGTTAGCTTCATCTCATAAATAACTTCAACACCCAAAAC
Source organism: Calonectris borealis (assembly GCF_964195595.1). Lineage (NCBI taxonomy): Eukaryota > Metazoa > Chordata > Aves > Procellariiformes > Procellariidae > Calonectris > Calonectris borealis. Next base: position 8,939,338 of record NC_134313.1, read on the forward strand.
TACAGCAGAGAAGGATACAAGAATAGTTACTGCTGTATAACCCTAAAATGCAAAGCTACCCAAGTTACACTGACAGTTATTTTTAAAAGTATACCCTTGAAATAACCAAACCCCATGATATTTCCCCTATAAAAAGCAGTCTGAGAGAAACCCAACTGGTGCTTAAAATAGTTGTTTGGGTTTTTTTTTAAATTCAGAAATCACTCATAAAACCTCAGAATCCAGTGAGATATAGCTGTATCTGTCATAGACCTGCAGACAAATAAACTTCAATTTGACAAGGATAATGTTAGAGTTAAATCTCCTTGGGGCTTTATTATCAGCAAAAATCTGATTTGAGACAACAATCAGGCACTTGAAATGCAATACTTTATAGGGTGTTCGATTTTTAAATGGAAATTTGGTAAACCTTTTTTCTTTGAAGTAGAAAGCATTTAAAGAAGAGTTTAAATATGTATATGTAACAGTGGTGGAATTCACAATAAAATTAGAGAGAACAGTTGGCATGAGAAGGTAATTTAGTTGACCAGATTCTTCATTCATCATGTTGAACAGCATTGTGTAACTGAGGATTTGGGCTCTTTCTAAATCCATCAACACCGTATATTTCAGCCATAAACTAAACAACTTTCTAACAAGTACTGACACACATAATGCTGCTTTAAATTACTTCTGAAGCAGCTTAGATTTAGGAAGACTTGCTAAGGAAGCAATTGAATAACAGACTAACAGCACAGTTGCTTTCCATTGGCTTTGCACTAGGACTGGGGGACAATTCTCCTTACACTTTAAAGTGTTGTGAGTTCATGAGCTATAATACTACTGCTACACTAATAGAAGCAATAGTCTTGAGTGACGGAGGAAGGAAGGACATTATCAAGGGACAAAATGGGACTTTTGAGATGTTGGGAATAAAAAAACCACTGTGTGACATGAAGAATCCTACTTCTATCTTGTTTCACAGCTGTTGTAAAGACTACTGTGCATCCTTAAGGCATACTGAAATATAGAGGTCTGTTTTGATCACTGTGCTCCATAAAGAAAACATAAACCATAGAAAGAGATCTTTTCTTAGAGGACAGAGAGTGCTACATACATAGAAGTGAGATCAGGCTCACAAGCAGACAGTACTTATTTGAAATATTTCTTATTTTGAAATCTTTTCCATCCATTTGCACAAAAGTTAATGAAATATAAGAAATAGGTAAAACCATTTCAATGAAAAGAAGACTGGGTGTTCAATTGTGAACCCTGCAGGTATACGGAGTATCTGGGTCTAAAGACCAACCCTGTAATATGTCATGAGTGGGGCTGATGCAGTAAAGGCTTATGGGAGTCCAGAAGATTTCAGGAATCCAGCACAGAGATCATTAGCCGTGCTTTGTCTTCTTAAGCAGACAGCTTTATTGCTTTTTCTTAGCTAAATTAACAAGTTACAGTGTTACTTCTTTTTAAATAGGTTGAGTGCCCATCGGGAGGGATTATAACCAGATCTGGTTAATTGAGATTTAGTTTATCTGCACTTCTGGATACAAATAGTCTTATGAAGAAGACACCCTGCAGCACAGGGTTGTTGACTTCCTATTCATCATCTGAGTAAAAATGAGAGACAGAATTGAGTACAAATTTTATCGTCTTGCCCTGAAGTTTGGGCAAGGGTGCCGTGCTGTGAGATGTTCCTTGCACAAGAGCCTGCCTCTGTATTCAGCCTGGTAAATAAATCCTGATCTAAAAAGTCGTACTCCTAACCTTGGAGTTGTTCAACCCTCATGATGAATATTCTGGGATAATTTTTTTGTTCTCTTCAAAGTAATTTTCAGACACTAGAATGAACTGGGATGCTCTGAAAAAGGAACACAGCTAGATCATACCCTAATCAGAAATCAGAAGCTGTTTGGTATGTAAAAATGTCCATCTCTTCACCATTTTCCATATGGTGAACTGAATTGAAAGGAGTAACTGGAGTTGAGAAAGGATTGGAAAACTTTAATGCACTGCTTTGGAAGGTAGCAGGAGTTTAGGGTCTTAGGTGGTGTAATTTAGTCAGATTGTGCTTTTTTGAGATCAGCTGTTGCCTTTTCAGCTTCTGCACTACTCCTTGACTTCTTCCAGGCTTCTTGTCCAGCAAAGATGGTGAATTGATCAGCAGGCTTCCTGGTTAGCCAAACATGAGTTTCTCAAACCCCCTCATGTTAGAAAAGAGTTCCTAGGCTTTGGTGCCTAAGGGATTAGTAAATTCCAGGGAGATATGCTAATTTATAATCATTGTCTTCATTATCATCAATGTCCATCATGATGATAGTCTTACTGTCTCCTATCAAAGTTTGTTTGACTGTGCAATGAGCAATGATTCTGCAGTCCCTCTGTCCTTCACAATGTGATTTCTCAAAAATGTGAATCATGAATGGAGACAGCTGTATCATCCAGGGGAATGTGGTCCTCCACATGTTAGGGGAGATCTGAGCCCCCACAAGTAGTGTCTGAGGTCAGGACAAGCCCGTAACTCCATTTAGGAAAGGGACTCAGGCTGTGCACACCTATGTGGGTTCTCACTATCTCTTCATTTGTTAATTGTGGGGATCTGAAACTCATTTAGCCCCCATGGTATATCCGGTAAATCTAGACTACTCTTGTGCAACATTTATTTTCTTTCTTCTTTTTTTTTTTTCTTCCTTTACAGTTGCCTTCTGGTTCTGTAGCCCTCGGTATTCATGTTTTTATGCCAAACTCTGAAATTAAGAGCACTAGAAAATTTTAGAAATTAAGCTTTGAAAAATAACAACATATACCACTAATCACAGTAATAAATGAAATGATGGCTTCTTTATTGAATGAGGAGAAAGGTGACTGTATATGTGGCATCACCAGTGAGATCAACGTCTTACAAAACATTAAAGACGATTCACCACTTTCCCAAGAAAACACATCTTGTCAGAAAAGAGTATTTTGCCAAATACAACTTTTCCATGACTCTTAATTGGACTTGTTATGAAATCTATGTAAGAAAGCTTTGAGTTTTCAAAAGTGAGTCCCCAGTTACAGGTTTCTTTTGAGCACATAAACAAATGTAGCAATGTTTCCTGATGAAAGGTCTCTGTATATGTACTTTCACAATTTTACATATCCTTTTTTTTCCTCTTTTTTTCTATGGGACAAATAAGAAAAGAAAAAGGGAAAAGTATAAGGAAAGAACACTACTTTTCAATATTTTATTAATTCTTCTTGAATATAATTTTGAAAGAATTTTCTAGGGAAAATAATATTTGCAGTCTTCTCTAGAATGCAGCACATTTATTAACATAGGCTCATTGTTCAAATTTGTTCCAGGTGAATTTTGATATACTTGAGAATAATCTGGTCCACTAACTTGATTTCACATTCACTTATACCTGTAGGATTAACTCATGATGTTGCAGACATGATTTGCACCAGGACAAGAGTAGGATGTGAGCAGCATTTCTTCTGCCTGCTTCTCTTATTCATGGAGAAGAAAAGAGCTTTTAGTGTTCACACATAAACCAATTGGAACAATTTTCTTAAAAATGTATAAAGTGGCCAGTTAGACAGTTTTTGACTCCCTGTAGGTTGTGAGTTATCATATTGTTTCCAGGGCTTTATGACTAGGAGCAATCTTTAGATTGTTCAATCTGAGTAATTAAACCACAACTCACTAACTCCGGAAAATATCCTCAAAGTAGTTACATTGGAGCTTTTCAGCCCTTCAGTTACTAAAAGGTGAGCATGGAAGGCACTAAAGGAGTAACCACCAGCACCAGAGGCTGCTGCAGGCTGTTGCAGCTGGGATACTCCCTCATAATCCCAGCAAGCAAACTGGACCCATATCTGCAGAGAAACATGAAAATGTTTTGAATCCCATCCAGTCAGAACTGTATAATTTTTCCTGACACAAAATCTGGTGAAAAGACTCTGAAGCATCCAGCTGGGTATCTGAGAGGATGACTAACCAATCTGACAGTGCTCTGACTTACCCGAACCCATGCCCTTCATCTTTTACCTTTCCCAGCTCCCACGGACTACCAGCTAAAAGACCAAAGCGTGAGATCACGCTTCTTTGGCACTAGGTTTGTTTCCTTTCCTTCTTTGTCAATGACAGCTGTGATCATTCATAGCAATGGCAATGTCTCTAAAAACTCCCACTTAAGCCACAGCTCCCAAGGGACTAAGCTGAACGCAATAGCAAGGAGACATGAGACCACTCAGCGAGCAGCCAACACAAACAGAGTCATCCCGGCTGAACCCATCATGTCCTGTGCTGTTCCCAACACCGGGCACATTCCTCCTGGGCTTCAGATGACGGCTGCAGCAATAAATATTCCAGAGAAAAGCCAGCCTCTTTAAAACCAGTAAATCAAATGTGTGTGGGGGTTTAAGTCAATGGAGCAATACAGGGATAAGTCTGGCCTGGTACCAAGCGAGATGGCTGCATCTTTTAAAAAACTCAGGCCCTGCAGTCATAAATTCAGCTACAGTTTCTGAATTCTTGTTATACCACAGCCCAGTCCCTCATCATTGATGTAGCATTCCCCTTCGCAAAATAGGCCTGCGAGCAAGTTAGTGGTTCATGCAGCGATGTTTAGGGGTGCTCACCAGCTGCAAACTGAATCTTCATCATAATGATCAAATCATTTCTTAATTGCAATAACAATATACATCCTGCCTTCATTTCACTTCCAGCTATGGGACTGAACCTTCATCTCATGGAAATCAGAACAGGTGGACTTGCCCTCAAATTTTGTTTTATACCTTAAAAACAACAGATTTTGGCAAATTGGATTCACATCTCAAGACAACCCTAAAATACTTTTTTTTCCTTGTCCGACTGGGTTATGCTCCTTCAAATTGGTGTTGATGCCTCTTATGTGGCTGTGTTGCATTCTTTCCTCTCTAAGTCTGAGTTAAGTAAGACCCCTCTGTGTTATAGCTTCTGTTCACTGGACGCATCAGGCAAATGGGAGACCACAATATCCTGGTTTCCCCTTTTTCTTCATGTTGTGCAATCACCCCACATAGCATGAAAGAAACAATAGGCTGGTAGAATAAATCAATCCATCTCTGCGTAATCATTTGTTCTGTCTTGCATTTTATCATGGCAAATAGCTTATCCAGCTCTTTCATTTTAAGTCACATCCATGAGTACACCCTGAGAATGACTGCTGTGATCTGGCAACTATCTCCACCCTGCCTTCGTGACAGTACTCATCCCCATAGCATCATACGATTATATGTCCAGAAGAGGTAAGGCTGGAAAGGAGGTCTGGTGGGTTGGCCCTGACTGGACACCAGGTGCCCACCAAAGCCACTCGATCACTTCCCCTCCTCTACTGGACGGGGGGGGAAATATAACGAAAGGCTCATGGGTCAAGATAAGGATGGGGAGAGGTCACTTACCAATTAACATCATGGGAAAAACAGACTTGACTTGGGGAAAAAAATTAGTTTAATTTATGACCAATCAAATCAGAGTAGGATAATGAGAAATAAACCCAAATCTTAAAACCACCTTTCCCCCACCCCTCCTTTCTTCCCTTTACTCCCAATTTTCTCTACCTCCTCCTCCTGAGTGGCAAAGGGGGACGGGGAATGGGGGGGCTCCTCTCTCCATGGGTCCACAGCTCCTACCAGGAGCCTGCTCCAGCACAGGCTTCCCATGGGATCACAGCCTCCTTCGGGCACATCCACCTGCTCCAGTGTGGGGTCCTCCACAGGCTGCAGCTGGATATCTGCTCCACCATTAACCTCCATGGGCTGCAGGGGGACAGCCTGCCTCATCATGATCTTCACCACGGACTGCAGGGGAATCTGGCAGGACCTCTGGATGCATGGAGAGAGGAGCCCACGCTGGAGCAGGTTTGCTGGCAGGACTTGTGATCCCATGGGGGACCCACGCTGGAGCAGTCTATTCTTGACTCCCAAGTGAGGAGTGAAGTTGAGTCCAGGAAGAAGGGAGGGGTGGGGGAAAGGTGTTTTTAATATTTGGTTTTATTTCTCATTATCCTACTCTGACCTTTGATTGGTAATAAATTAAATTAATTTCCCTGAGTCGAGTTTGTTTTGCCCATGAATTGGTGAGTGCTCTCCCTGTCCTTATCTCGACCCATGAGCTTTTCACTGTATTTTTTCTCACCCTGTCCAGCTGGGGAGGGGAGTGATAGAGCGGCTTGGTGGGCACCTGGCGTCCAGGCAGGGTCAACCCACCATAAGTGTAAAAAAAAAAAAAAAAGTTTGAGAATTGAGTAACTTGCATGCTTATAAGATTTTGTTGCTTGTTTCATTAACTGTTGAGATATTCTAGAAATTTTCAGCTAACTATCTCATAGGAACAATCCAAATGACTAGAAGGGTAACGTTTCTTTGGTCATAAAATAGTATTTATTACTGCAAAGTGTGTTGACGAAAGACTCAAAAAAGCAGTTTTTATAGAATCCAACTGTGCTTTAACTTTTTTACTATTTTTTTTCATTACATGTTTTGAAAAATGCACATAACCTTTTTTTATGTTTTGTGGTTTATACAAAATCTTTAACAGAAACTCTTAGTTTCAAGATTGCAAATAGACTGCAAATGTCAAGTCATAAATCCTGACATATTTGGTCAGGAGGCAAGCAAACCTGAAGTTTGTTGCTTGGTTTTATCAAAGAACAAGACAAATTTCATGGACAGACAGAAGACATCACAGATATGATCTTACCTTTTGGGGAAAAAAACTATTTTGGAAAACTAGTACCTAAGAATATTAAAATATTTATGGACACTTTACTCAGGATGTTTTGGGGGACTTCTACATAATCAATATTATCACTAGCCATAAAAAGAAGCCATAAACCCGTTCTTTTTCCCTCATCTCTTATTATCTGGAATGCAGTCTACACTGCAATGTGCAGCTGGTTCAGGACAAATGAGTTTGGGTGCTGGAAGGAGCCAAGTGGAAGCTGAGATCCCAGTGCCGGCTCATTTCTTGGAGCAGTGTAAACACCTAAAAGTCTTGTTAAAAATACTTTTCTTTTTAAGAGTTTAAGCCTTTGCACTCGGAGAGTCATGAGGAAGGGTTCTTTTGGTTTGGTTAATTCCATCATATTATGTGTCTTCACAGAGATGGGAAATTTGGTGATCTTTAAGAATTAGAACCTACTTTTCTGAGCTGTGCCCTTGAAAGTGCTATATATCTTAATTTCCTGTTATTTAACTGCGTATTTAATAACTTTATGTACATATGGCACAGTCATAAAATGCTATAAAGAGTTACTCATGTAACTGTTTTAGGAGTAAACATGGTTATTAATTTGGTAACTTTTCTTGGTTACAGACACAACTTCAAAAAAGGAAGCTTCTGACAAAAAGTCATATCATCTTCAAGGGCTACTTACATAAAATTGTAAAGAAGCAAGTTTAAAAATAGTTACAGTGAGAACAAAGGTATTTGACCTATTTGGAACAGAGTTTCACCTTCTATAACCCCCTGAGAAGTGATACCTCAGAGAAGTGGGTTAGGTAAAAAAATAAAGATATCCTGAGAAATTCCTGCCACAAAGGCAAAAGCTAGATTCCAGCTCTAGTGTGTATGTGGTATTAATTAACATAAAGCAGTTAATAAGATAAGCTAGGAAAGAGTTCTACCAATGAACAGGTCACAAAAGCGACAAAGCCCCAAAAGTTAAGTCTCTCTCTTCCCACAATGACACAGAAAAGGGGTTATAAAAGCCTTTAAATGGAACAAGCCCTTTGCTTCCTCATGAATTTTACCTCCTCATCACAGCCTCAGATCTCTGCACAGCCCAACTCCATGTCTAAAGTACGTGAGAGAATAACCACACATCGAAATCTGGAGGAAATAAGCTTCACAGTTAGAACACGGTATTCGTACTCTGTTTCTGGAAAGGCAATGCAAGATTGGACAGGAATTTTATTTATGCTTTTCCTGTAATTAGGTGAAATACTATTTTGATTGAAGATAATGGTGTCTCTGGTTGAATACCATAGCCTCTTTATGTAGATTATGTTTTCCTGCAAAAGGGAATAATGTAATTCTGGCAATTAAAGAAAAATAATATTTAATACCAGTTTTAAATCTGTCGTAGTCTTAGGATGCCTTCTTTTGGATGCACCTGATTTTAATATTATAACAATTACTTAATTATCATAGTAAGTAATTACTTTTGCCATTTATTAATATTGAAATTATCCATGGTAAACATAGGATGCCTAATATGCTCTTTACTACAATAAATTTGGTATCTTACAGTCTATTTCAATTGTTTACAATACACTGTGGCATAAAATATGGACTAATTTTCCTCTGAAAGCTCTCTCCACAAGGACAGGCAGAAAAATTAGAAGCTAAAATTCATAGTGTCTATTGTTCATTCACTGTTTTTCTCTTCTCTATCTCCCCTGCTCCTCCATCTTTGAAGACAACACAGTTAAGACTAGTAATTTGACATTTTTGGCTGTCTTTAATTGCAATTTCTTTACACATCTGTCAGGGAATCCTATATGACAGAAATAGTGGGATTCATTGAACCTGCAAAGGCTTTCCAGTATCATTTAGGAGAGATAATTGTACGTGACTTTTCCTGTGCTTTAGGGATCTCCAGCCCTGTGGGCAGTTTTCCTGGAGTAAATGCTGTGGGATTAGGTTGTCTATCCAATATGGAGTTTTGCCGGAAAAAGGCGACTTTCTGCTTTATGCAGTGTATAGAAAATGGACTGGTTTTGCTTATTGTATTGCTTTCTTCACTTTGAACAAAATAATAAAGCTATTTTTTCTTTCCTGGGCATTTATTGTTACCTCTTTGACATAATGGGCTAAGGGGCAAGTGAAGTTAAAACATCTGAGGTAAGCAAAGGTGACATTAACCAGTTTTACTGTGAACGGCTTGTCAGACATTATTAAACTTTGCCGGGGTCCATCAGGGTTCCTAGCCTGTTAATAAAAATTACTACAAAACAATTTTCCTTTTTCAGAGGCAAAGATTTGTTCCTTGTCTCCACCAGGTATTTAGTTTGTACGTAGGAAAAGGAAAAACACTCGCTTTAGCAAGAACTGTGTCCCCCCAAATTATTCTTCATAATTTTTTCAAGAAATTTGAGCGGTAAATACGACAAAATTGTTGGAAGACTAAATTAGTCTTTGTCTCCAGGATGCCTAAATCTCAGATCACCTATTAAAACCTTTCATGACAACACATTTTGCTTTTTAAGCTCCCTGAACACATCATTTTCTGAAATATCTCTCTGTTCCCAAGATGGAGTTATCTGAAGCACTCCTCCTAATGTGTTTGAACAGTTAGACTAGCCTAAATCACTATAACTTTAATGCATTATAAATGAATCACTATGGATACAAGGTGTCTTGATGATCTTGAGTATTTGCCTTTGTATTACGTTTTGATATCTGTGATGTTTGCCTACCCAGCAGAAAAACAAGCTTCATAAAATTTGATTGTTTTATTAAAGCAGTCAAATTAAAAAGTTAGGGGGATAATGAAATATAAGACAAATTGAAATAGTAAAATTTGCCATCTGCCCAGTTCTAACAGGTGATGCATTCACAAAACCTTTAACCGGTTGAAAGAGGACTGACAGATCAAATCCTGAAGCCTGTACCAGGACTGTATCCTCTGCCTTTGGTACGGGGCTCTGTCGCAGTTGCGTTGCAAACGCATCTTTCCCCCATGCATGAAGGACCGAGGAAGACAGGAACGCGCCGTGCACACGTCCAGCTGTCTTTCCTGCTGTGAGCTGACACGAGTGCCAAACGCCAGCTGTCACATAAGCAAAGTGCGGAGTTGATTTCAATAAAAAAATGCGGTTAAAAGGCAACTGGCTTTCCACTCTGACTTTGCATTTTCTTATCTAGAGCTTCCTCTGATTTCAGTGAGAGGTCTGGCTGAATGTTAGCTAGGAAAGGCTTGCAAAATTTGGCCCAAGATATCATGAAAATCAGGTTGGAAAGCCTTATCTGTGATTACAGTTGGCAAGGTAAGGGGGGTTGCAGTCCCCTCTTCTTGCCTCCTAGAACCATCTCACCACCATGGATCGATGTAGTATACAGACCTCTAGTCATATAAGAAAATAGCACTCATCCACCTGGGCAGCCTGTTTCGCACACAAATCAGCATTGCATCTTTTACTGCTTTGGAAATTAGTCCCTTAGGAGCTAATCCAACTCCCACTAAAATTCATGGACTATCTCCAAGGGACTGCAGCAGATTTAGGTAAGACATTTAAAGGTTCATTCAACCAACTGCTTTCCCAGGGCCAGAAAGAAAATGGTGCTTACATCATAGAGTACCTATAGAATTTACTGATATTTTTACTGAAATTTTTATGGACTCCCACTCCTTTAGGAAGGGAGAGACTTGCTGTAAAAAGGGAACAACACAGTTTGTGGATAGATGAACTGTTTTGTAAATTCCAAACCTTCACAGAGATCATGGAATCCAGACTGATGACTAGATTTTCTTCACATCCAGGATCACATGGATGTCATGAAAAGTAGCTTCAAATTCACAAATTCTCCTACTATTCTTCAAATGATCCCAGAATCATAGCAGCAAGTATTATCTTACTGGCAGGGTTTTATTCAGTTAGAAATATGCAGTATGACAGATAGTTGTTGCCTCTGCTGTGTAACAGATTTAATCTGACAGAGAAGTCGATACTAAATGTGTAACAACTTGTGTCATGACCAGTTTTGTGCTCCTACTTGCCTTATCCTCAATCCCTTCCAGCCCATCTTTCACTGAAGCATCTAAAACCCCACAGAGTTCATAACTCCATATGTACTTAAAGAAGTCAGCTACTTGTGCTAGTTAATGCCACCCAACAGAGTTCCTCAACAGAAAATCTGAAAGTAGGAATTGTTCTGCTTTTACTCCTTTGTTCATGGCATGAAGAAAGCTTCTCTGCATTTTCCAGTTTTCCTCTATTACCTCTCTTGGTTCTTGCAGGAAGTCAAGTTGAACTTAAACTTGAGTCCTACTCACTTGTCTCAATTCGATCTCCAATATTTTCTTGGACCTTTACACTTTTGGAACTTTTAGTCTCCAGAGTAAACATCTGTGAAACCACAAATTAAGAGAACTTACTCATGATCTAAAAAGAGGAACTCATGAAATGCAGCCCCTCCTTTTGAAGTACGCTGTTGGCAGGTGTCCCTGGGTGAGGAGCAAAGCCACAGAACTGATTAACAAGAAATGAGCTCCACTGCTCGTATTGTTCTTTCCCTGCTCTGTAAGTGCATGACAGGTACATAAATGAACCTTTGCCTGCAGAAAGAAAAATCTTCCCTTCCACTGCAAAAGTTCATGATCATGTTTTGCTCAGAGTTAACACCTTTCCCATGTAAAACAGTCTTTTTTGGGCTCCCCAGAAGAAACAAGGGCTGATTGAGTAAGTAAAATGCGTTGAAGAGGACAATACATGACCCCAGAGATGACGCAGACAAAAGGATGGGAGAGAGGGAGTATAATCATTGCTATTTCTTAAATAGCTAATTGAAGCCTATGAAGAATTCAACTACTTGTTCGTGTCAATTTTTAATGTAGTACGCTCCCTTGGTGATATCTTTATTTCCCTGTGGCAGGAGGGAGATGTTTTTCAGACTCTGTAGTATTTTATATGAGCTCTGCACACCTTCATTCTGGTTACTGAAACCTGCTCCACGCTGCTGCCTCTCTTCCAAATCAACAAACCTTCATGGAGATGACACCTCCCTCTTGCTTTGCTCTGCAGAGCAACCCCTTTGCCATGTTCCTTGTTTCACTACCTGCTTTTTGAGTGGCAGCTTCTTCCCCAGTGTATGACCAGGAAGTCAGAGAAGACAGTGAAGAGTAAGGGGGATTATACTGGTTTACTGCTCAGTTGCTTCAAGCCTGGTTTTTGTGGGGCATGTCCTTGTCCTTTCTTTTTTTCAATTTTTTTTTTTAATTAATTGAAGAAACTAATTATCTATAAAAGGATCTTCACGTTGTCTTTATCTCAATGGTTTTGTCCCTCCATTATACTTTCTGAGCTTCCCCCTCCATGACAAAAAGACAGAAGTGTGATGTCCTTCATAAAAGTCAACAGGAGATATGGAAAAACTCTTCAATAAAGACATCCCTTGGAGAAATTACAACTGTCAGGAGCAGTTTACAGTCAGCTCACTTTGTGAAAAGTGATGGCTCCCTAGGTGATAAATGGGCCATCATGGTTGGACTGTGAAGACATCTACTATTCCTGCTTTGGCGCAGGCTCAGATGCCCTCTGGTTTTGCATCTGTCCTTCATGCATCCCACGGAGAAGGGAGGCCTTGCAAGTGCGTGTCAGGGGAGAGAGAGTCTAAAGATTAAGTGTTCTGCATAATAAATACCATCGGATCAGCAGCATGTGTGGCACTGCTTTCCTGGGACACCTGCAGTGCTGCAAGTTCACTAAATACCTCTTTGGGGGTGCTTCAAAGAAATTAGACCTCTCTGGTTTGGATAAGGCACTCAGGGCACTTCCATTGGCCTAATGATGCTGAGATGTTTCCTCCCGTAGGAGAGCCATAGAATAGAATCATAGAATCATAGAATCGTTTAGGTTGGAAAAGACCCTTAAGATCATCAAGTCCAACCATTAACCTAGCACTGCCAAGTCCACCACTAAACCATGTCACTAAGCACCACATCTACATGTCTTTAAAATACCTCCAGGGATAGTGACTCCACCACTTCCCTGGGCAGCCTGTTCCAATGCTTGACAACCCTTTCAGTGAAGAAATTTTTCCTCATAACCAATCTAAAAATCCCCTTTTAGCAGGAGGATTTTTTTGCATAATGGATGCTGGGCACTTCAGGTAAGAGGAGCGTTAAGAAGATTGGTCTCAGGGAGGGGATGCAGTCAGGGACAGGGCAAGGAGGGGTGTGGGCCACTGCTAATGGATGCACAAAAGCTGCTACAGAACAGTCCTTGGGTTTCCCAGCACCTTAACAGAGTCAAATGAAAGAGCTATGAGATTTAATCACTGAAAAGCAAACCTATTAAAACTAAAGCAGTGTGATGAAAGCAGCAATCAATGCAGACACTAGAGGATTTACATAACTTTTAGAGAAACAATTATTTGGTTTTAGTTATGTTTTCCATTTAATCTAGTGATCACAAACTGTTTTATGTTCCTCTGCAGTCTTCTCTGAAGAAAGCGTTTTCTTATGTTTCTTTAAAGATGTTTTAAGTTGCTAGTTTCCCTTTAAAACACTCTCTGTACGGGGAACAGCACCTTCAGCTGCCAAAGGACTGATGTGTACAAGGGACAAACTTTGCCTGCAGAGCATCCTGCTTGTGAGTAGGGCACATGGGCATGGAGACCTCGATGAAGTCTCATACAGCACCGAGCTATTCTTCTTGAAGAAGAATGAAATAGCTTGACTGGCCACAGAGGCCACCAGGAAAGTCCATAATCAGCATCACAACATTGTCCTGGTCTCGCAAAGTGCTGAGACACATGGTGAACTACTCTTCACCTGAAATGCACGTACTGCTTTGAGGGGTTTTGGTGCCTGAATCTGTGCATCACCCTTCATCTCTTCCAAAACATCTCTTTGCTCCAGGAGTTCAGTCCTATGTTATCAATAGCATGATCTAGTTAAACAGTAGTGGAAATGACCATGTATCAGCGGCTTCATAAGCAACTCTTCCTTGTGAGGGACAGCTGGGTTCTGACCAAGTCCCAGTTAACACACCTGCTTAAAAAGTGACCTTGTGCATCTGAAAGTGTCAGGGATTTTCTTACTGTATTCTGAGACAAAATTGCTATTGGAGAGCCAAAAAGAATTTGAAACAGGAAGGAATCATAGAATCATAGAATAGTTTGGGTTGGAAGGGACCTTTAAAGGTCATCTAGTCCAACCCCCCTGCTGTGGGCAGGAACAGGGACATCAAGATCAGGTTGCTCAGAGCCTCGTCCAACCTGACCTTGAATGTTTCCAGGGATGGGGCATCTACCACCTCTCTGGGCAACCTGTGCCAGTGTTTCACCACCCTCATTGTAAAACGTTTCTTCCTTATATCTAGTCTAAACCTACCCTCTTTTAGTTTAAAACCATTCCCCCTTGTCCTGTCGCAACAGGCCCTGCTAAAAAGTTTGTTCCCATCTTTCTTATAAGCCCCCTTTAAGTACTGAAAGGCTGCAATAAAATCTCCCCGAAGCCTTCTCTTCTCCAGGCTGAACAACCCCTGAAGGAGTTGATGTTAATAACAGGGTTATTAACCATCAAATGTCTGGTTATCTGCCTGGCCTGCTATATGCTAAAAGTACTAACAAGCAATTGTGTTACAAAGCCAAGAATAATTCCTTTGCCTTTTACTGCCCTTAAAAGAAATAGTTGTATGAGAGTCATGCTGTTATTCTTGGCAGACTGTTGCATCTCAGCTCTCAGTGAACTTCAAGAAACGGAAATACAGGATATGGGGCACCTAACAGGAAACCCGCTTTCCCCTCTTTCCATTGCCTTACGGACAGACAAATCCACAGGATTTACCTCCTCGTATTCATTCTTTTGAGCAATCTACAGACTCAGCATTGTTATATGACCTTCTAACCACATGTGCACAACAAAGGATTGCTCGATGCTTTACAGATGCATTTCCTGTTCGAAATAATAGCTCAATTCAGAAAGAAAAATATAGAAAAACAGTGTAGTTTCCCTTGTCTACTTTTTTTTTAAAGAGTAAGAGACTTCTCTCACTTCATCTTAACATTTTGTGTATGTTGTTAGCTGTTTTTGATTGGAAACAAAGCAGAATAAAAACATAAGTCTGATCTTAACATCAATATGATCACACTGTAAAGGCATTTCTTGAGTCCCTGGCCAGTATCATCCTACTTTGGCAGCCAAAGTTCTGTCCCTGGCATGAAGATATGCTCTGCAATCTGTTTCATCCCTCCTCCTACCAGATACAGGGCAAGAAACAGTCCTTTCCTTAGCTCTCATTAATCAAAATTAAAAGCTATTTGTTAACCACTGTTCATTTAAAAGCCAGATTTCAGCTGTTACACATGATGTTGTAACCCACATTGGATGCACATTAATGACTTAAATAGGAAATTCATTAAAGGCTGAAATAATTTCTAGCATAGAAGTTAGCTTTTCCTGGAAAACGAAACTACCTAGTGATAGATGTGGTCTCCTGTAAAACTCAAATAACGGTAGTTCTAACTGTTCGCTAGTTCATTGGGTATCTGTTTACAGAGGACCTGTAACGTTGCATTCTGACTGGTAAGCCTTCATGTTGTGATTTGTGTACAACTCAGTTGCAGCCTGGAAAGGTTTACATTTCTTGATTAAAGTTATTCGTAGCTTATAGTTTAGACAACTGAAATCATTGTACTTTTCTAACAATGTTAATTGGATTCTAGATCGCACTCTTTGCTGTGTTTAGGAAGGAGAGAACTGGTATCCTGCTTCTCTGCATGCTGTTCAGTATGCACACAATCATTAATGTGAAATACTGCACAGTTGGTTTGCAATTCATCTTAAAGATGAACTGCAGTTCCTTAATGGTCTTGAACTTTTAGTTTAAAAAAATAAATAATATAAATCCTTCAATGTAGGGCTGAGGGAAGGAACCAAAAGTGCCCATTCCTGGCAGTAGGTTTATAAAAAACTCTGCTCGAAAATGCCTTCCATCTTATTAGACACTACTTGTTTCCTGACATCATTTCTTGGAGTGGATTAACTGTCACCGGCCAAATATTTTGCACAACACAGAAGGTGCCAAGGAATTATCTGAGCATATACGTCTGTATCACTGAAAGTGGCCAGTATAACTTAGAAATGCCACCCAAAGTTCTCAGGCTAAAGTGATGCCATAATATCACATTAACTCCAGTTTTCCTTTTTTTTTTGAGTATGAAATTCACACTTCTTTATACCCAGGTTCTTGTTTACCATATTAGGGTCATATTTTAGAGCAGTAGGCAATAAACTGTTTTGGAGTTTAATTATTTTCCCCTCTATTATTACATTTTGGGCTAGTGCACTGGAAAATCCTGTCTCATGACCAACACTTCAGTGGGGAGTGTCAGTTAAATTTCTGCACAGGCCATAAAAAATGCCAGCAATTTACTGTCTGAACAAAATCTTTCTGTACATTGCTTCATGTTATTGGTGTTCGATTGCACAATCATGGATGATGACAAAAATTCTCACACTGATTTCAGTAGGTGGGAAAATTAAATTAAAAGTAGACCATTTAACGTGGTGCGGTTCTCAAGAAAAGCAGTTGCAGGTTCAGCGTGAAGACACAACGCCAATATTTTCATATTCCTGGTAAAGTCTAACAACCTGTGCCTGGAATGTCAGCAAGAGTTGCAGGTTCTCCTGGGAGACAGGTTTGTAATGTATCCCCCAATATGAGAACAGGGTCAGTCAATTAAATGACAAGAATGGCAAATTTAAAAGATGTGAAAATCTCTCCTTTCATATAGGTTAGCTTAGACTGTCAAATCCATTGCACAGAGAGTCATCAGGTCAAATATTATGGCTGGGTATTTAAAGAGTTTGGAACATATTCTGCCAATTCATATTGCTGTGCAGTGATAATTAGTCATTGTCCTGATGGTCTTCAGGTTCCAAGAAAGACAAAGTTCTTCCTTTGAACTTCATTGTGCACTTGGTGAGTTTCAACACAGTTACGAGGACCAAGACAGAAGAAAAAATTCTCAAAGGTCAAAAGTACAGTAACGAAGTATAGTAACATTCCTGTTCCTACTGACTTCCCACAGGAGCAGGGTACCAAACCCTCAGTGGTGACCCTGAAATTCTCCCCCATTGTGTTTTGACTATGACTAAGGTATATTAAATTGAAACTCTTATGGGAAGTCTTGTGCTCTGTGGGAAAAATGATCAAAGGGAGAAAAAACAAAATTTAAGGAGCACAGGTTGAGGAGCACAGGTTTCAGGCCAGAGGCTTCAGCCAGTATAGCCCAAGTAGGGATGAGTAGATTCTTTGGAGTGCAAAGATGCAGCTGAAGGGCTTCTAACCCAAAGCACATTAGGGTTGGATTCTGGAGGTCAGTGGCTGAAGAGGACATCTATGCCCCCGCATCATTCCTATGCCCTGTAGTATATCTGTCATTCCTCTAGCATGCAGTTCAGTGGGTTTTTTTCTTACAGGGTTTGGTGTGCACTACTGAATAGGTGCTATGTTACTGGGCACATTCCCATTAAACTTTTATTATTCCACTTTTTTGGTTTTACCTGCAACAACATTATTCTATTGGAAAGGCTTCGTTTCTTCTTAGTGTAAGGAAGTCAGTATATAACAGGGATGAAACACAAAGTAGAGGCTGCCTCATGCTCCAAGCTCCATAACAAAAATCAGAGCACAAGAGGGGAATAAACATTTTTGAGGAAGAAAATTACATAGAATGAGGTGGAAAGGCACCATGAAACACATTGCCAATTCAAAAAAAGAAGTGGCTACTTGGTACTCAGACTGACTACCAAAGAGAAAAGAGTGAAACTGATAATACTGTCTGAAGACACAGCAGTAAGCCCAGATGTGGTTTTGGATTTATTATAGGTTTTTATTATGGGAGGATCTTTACTATGGCTGGAGAGTCTTCATTATTAATAACTCATATCATGCAGAATGTGGCCAGATGGGACTCCATGTAAGAGATCATTTAGATCATTTCCCTGGCATGGTACGTGGTGACCCACACCTCCATTATTCCTGCCAGATGTTTGACTACCCTGTTCATAAACCCCTGCAGTGATGGAGACTCCCTTTTAAGCCAGTTTTTGTGAGTGCTTACCTCCTTTTCTTCTAAAGTGCTTCCCAGTGACCTACCACAGTCTCTGTGACTGCAGGTGAAACCCACCATATCTTCCTGTACAAACCATGGATGTGGAGAGAAGATTGTTCTAACCCTCTTTGTGTGAGGATGACAAAGTGTAGTTTGGCGTTCATATGCCAGGCTGAGTTTTCAAACTTTCAAGTATGAAATCATGCATTTCATTTATAAATGCACCAAATCCAATTTACCATCATTAAGTCACATGGAATTTGTTATGCCATTTTAAAATATCTCCTTTCAGATTACAACCGTATCTGAAATATGTGGCTCCTCTGAAACCAAACAATAAAAAAGCCCAAGCAAACAAGATCTGTGCTGTGAGACTCGTAACATAGAGGAATGTTATGGTCTGGAGTTCCCCGCAATAAAAAATAAGCTGGAAGAGGTGCTGTGATTGAGGCATTTTCTGTACTAAATTTTCAAATTTCTGTGACAAGACATTCAACCTTGTGAAAGGAAGTTTATAGGTCTCTTAAGATGTCAGTGCAAAGAAATGTTTCTATGCACACCTTGTAGGTATTTGAATAAGATAGGAAATCACTCTGCAATGGTAAAAAAGTGCTGAGAAAGTTCTCCTCTCTTTTTGTTACTGCTATTTTGTGCTCCACCCACCTATTAAATTTCTGTATCACTGTAGCATGCACAGCTCTTTCTTTCCATTCATTCAGCTGTAATCTATTCAAACATCTAGATGAAGGGATCTTTCAGAGGAGAACTCTTGTTTTTGTAAAAAGAAACCTGACCAGTCAATTCCTACGGGACATGGACTAACTTCTTTCTCACGGTAAAATCCAAACCATTCTGTGACACACTGTAAAATGAGACTATTCATATAACATCATGTCACAAACTGTTCACAACAAATGAGACAGGCAAGGCACCTCTCCTGCCAACTATTAACACCCTGTTTACTCCCCTCAGCTCTGCCTGGAGCTGGCACTTCCAATAACATCTTTCAGAGAATAAGGCCAGAAGGGATCATTGAGATTTAGGAGGACAAATATTTCATAAGTGAGAAAGTGATTCAGGTGCCTTTGCCAAGTTCAAAATCCTGGTGCTATGAGTAAGTTGGTGTATAGGGATAAATTGCTGTATTTAGGCTGCATTTAGATACTGCAGTTAAGGTGTTCATTAGTAAAGAAAGAGCTACTCACTGCCCCGGACCTGGCACTTCTGGGTCTGGAGCTAGTTGGATTTGCAGGCTGTGGTTTATGGCAGTGTACCAAGGCCTCCGGCTTGAGATTAGATCTCTGCACATTGTGTTGATTGCTTGGGGAGCGAGACAGCGGCGTTGGGGAAAGGGAGAGGAGAGTCTGGACTGCGACATGAGAAAAGAGAAAACACCCAGTCAGCCAGTCCTAACATGGGCAGCTACTGCTGCCAGAGCCCACGCCATAAAGCAGTAACTGATGGACCATGACACTCCGTGTGGAGTGATACCTTGTCCATGAAATGGCTCCTTCCAGCCTAATGTTTTGTCTGAGAGAAAGCACTATTAGACATATGTAATGACCTTTACTTAACATTCGCAGTGCAAAGGCAGGGCAGAGACCTACAAGCCACCGTCTGTCAGAAGCAGGAGCAAATAGCCCATTTCAGGAGCTCTAGACCTCTGTGCACTGGAGGAGCCAGGAGTATGTTGATCATCAGGAAGCCTGATGGTGGTCCATGCTCATTAACTGCAGAACGAACACCAGAGCAGCTCAGCAACTGACTTTGCGAGACTGTAGTCAGGAGCACTTGCTGAGAACTAACGTCATATTTCCATGACCTTCTTCAGCTGGCATGGCCACCAAGAAGGGATCCCATTTGTCTCTTCCTCCCAGTCATTTGCCTTCTTTGTCCTTCATGACATCTCCCCTCTTTCCTCAGGCTGCCATAGTTGCTCACAAAGGGTCATGAGTTTATAAGCACAGTGAGATGAGTTGGAGTTCAGATCAGGAAAATAGGGAATAATCACTGGAAGCACAAAGAGCATCCAGCTGGTTATAGTATGCCACCTCATCCCCTCTGTTCTTGAGGAACAAACCCCAAATGAAATCCCACTCCTACCATGGGCAGTTGTTTTGCCTCTCTGAAAGGCAGCCTGACTTGCCCACCTAAAATAGAGCCCCTGATGGTGGACTAGCTGCCTTCAGTCATCACATCACCCAGAAATAATGACTTCCTGCTAATGAAACCCTAGGGCTGACTGCAAATATTTAAAAAAAGAAAAATGTATTTTACTTGAAAGTGTGAAAAGGACTTGTTACTGTTCTATTTCCTGATTCTTAATTTTTCTTTTGACCTTTTTTTTAATTTATTTTTTAATCTTACTTTTGGGTTCAGGACTGTCATGGTTTAACCCCAGCCGGAAACTCAGCCCCACACAGCTGCTCGCTTACTCACCCTCGGTGAGATGGAAAAGAAAATCGGAAGGGTAAAAGTGAGAAAACTCGTGGGTTGAGATAAAGACAGTTTAATAAGTAAAGCAAAAGCCGCGCACACAAGCAAAGCAAAACAAGGAATTCCTTCACTGCTTCCCATCGGCAGGCAGGTGTTCAGCCATCTCCAGGAAAGCAGGGCTCCATCACGCGTAACGGTTACTTGGGAAGACAAACGCCATCACTCCGAACGTCCTCCCCTTCTTCTTCCCCCAGCTTTATGTGCTGAGCATGACGTCATATGGTATGGAATATCCCTTTGGTCAGTTGGAGTCAGCTGTCCCAGCCGTGTCCCCTCCCAACTCCTTGTGCACCCCCAGCCTCCTCGCTGGTGGGGTGGGGTGAGAAGCAGAAAAGGCCTTGGCTCTGTGTAAGCCCTGCTCAGCAGTAACGAAACCATCCCTGTGTTATCAACACTGTTTCCAGCACAAATCCAAAACTTAGCCCTGTACTAGCTACTATGAAGAAAATTAACTCTATCCCAGCCAAAACCAGAACAGGACTGTAATTGAAAATTCAAGCTAGTTAAGATATTTTTTGTTTTCTTAAAGTACAAAATACAGGAATCAAAGCTGAAACAAAATATTTGAAAACAGTCAAAATATTTTCAGTTGTTTAGATAGTTTTGATCATCATAATTCTCATAATTTTTCATTTTCTCTTTAAACTGTGATAGATTAATGTTTGCATTATTCTCCCTCTCCTTTTTCCTTTGCAGTACAGGCAAACCAGTTCTGCCCAACTCAGCTGGAAAGCCTGTGGTTTCTTTTTAAGCAGATTAGAGATCTTCAACAGACCTGTAATTTCCAACTCAAGCTTCTTATATATTGTCTGCAATTTCATATTGTCCACAGCAGTGATCTTTGCATCATTAGAGCAGTGGGAAGCCTGGAGAACAGAGGGCTATACATATTTTATCCTTTTCTTTCCAGGACTTCTGCCATTTAATGCTGCATTGCTTTCAGCCTGCCTTTCCTATCTTTAAGCATAATAGTCCTGAACAATTAGGAAGGGTATGGGTATTAACTGGGGTCCTTAATTGTGTATTAGTCTGCAGGGGAAAAAAAAAAATCTGAAATTCCATGTATTATTTGATGGAAACTGCCCTGACACCTGGAAGGGATGGCTGATCCCCATTCTGTATGCAATACCCCCCAATTTCACTGGAGTATTAACACATTACTCAGTCTAAGGCCGTTATTTTGGAAAGGTGTGAGGCACACAGCCACTGTCAAACTATGTGAATAACCCGGAAAAAAAAGCTTGTGTGCCTGAAAGCTTGTTTGATTTATCCCCCAACTGTATCAGTTAGTCTCATAAAAGATATTACCTCTCCCCACAAATCATACTTTGCTCATTGGAGCATTACATGGCATACTTAATTATTGTAAGCACACTGGGGATGCTGGATTAAAAAGCCTACAGACATTTAAAGCAGGATTAATGTCTTTGCATAGCAGCGTAAACTGATGTAACTTCCATGCTACCGTGAGGCAAATTTGCAATGGAAATAATGCCATTTTAATGCCAAAAAGTTTGAATGTCTGCTTGGTTTAAGGAAACATTCTGCTTTCTACATTTTTCTCAGCTTCAAGGTTCTGGAGTCTTGTACGGAAATCATACAGTAATTGGCTTTTCAGACTTGTTTCCTAAGGAAATGAAGCTTTATGTATTCCTGTGGTCTGTCTATCAGTCTCTCGGCTTCTCCCTAACTTTTGAATCTACTAGCCAATTTCAACCAAATTTTGGAGAAGGTTAGAGGTCTGAAAGATATTATGTTCCTAAAGCTGTGCAGAAATTGGGAGCTGAGTAGAATAGAAAGATTTAAATTAGAGCTCAGTGAGACACAGACAAATGACTCAGGCATTATAGGTAGTGCCTGGCAGCAGTCGGCCATGCCATGAGCATGTCGAGCCAACCTGCATACCTATGGCTGCATTAGCCACAGCCCAGCCCGCCCCACCTCCAGTCTGCCCTGGAAATGGGGGGGAGGTGGGACTCTTGGACCAGGGAAGATTTAGGGGACAGAGGACACAAGTCGTTA
The DNA here is from genome assembly GCF_964195595.1 of Calonectris borealis. Taxonomy (NCBI): domain Eukaryota; kingdom Metazoa; phylum Chordata; class Aves; order Procellariiformes; family Procellariidae; genus Calonectris; species Calonectris borealis. Next base: position 8,961,650 of record NC_134313.1, read on the forward strand.
TGCAAATGGAGTTAGTTAGTTGTGCTGTTTCTGACACAGCTTTTCCTTTGTCTATTTTGAGATGTTTATTTTGTCTGTAAAGAGCCAGTGATTGTTATCGGTCAGAATATCTGAACTGAATCATACAGTCTCCATCCTTGGAGGTTTTCAAGACCAAGCTGGATAAATCCCTGAACAATCTTGTCTGACCCATAGCTGACCTTGCTTTGAGCAGCAGGTTGGGCTAGAGACCTCCTGAGGTCCCTTCCAACCTGAATCATCCTGTGATACTATGAACCTATGAAGGCAGGTTTGCCTTACTGTGTTGCTAAGAGCAGAGTATGGATAGGTTCAGCTGGCCCAGTTTTTATTATCTGTCAACTACCTTTTGAAAGGCCTGTAGGATTTTTCAATATAAAAAAAGTTATTGCTAATGCTTAATTTCATAATGCGCTAATAGTCAGAAATGCTAGCCAAGGTCAGAGACTAAAGAAAGAATGAAGGTAATTTAGTGACTAAATCATTAACCTATGACACAGGAAATCAAAGTTCATCAGAGTCTTCCTGTATGAGTTTATACAAGTAAGAGTGAATGGGAGTCATCTCATGTAATTTTAGCCCTCCAGAAGTTAGGTAGCTAATTTAATCTGGCTTTTTAGATGCTCTCATTGGTCAACGGAAAGACAAAAAGCCCAAAGCCAGTTCTTGCAACATGTTCTGGTGGGGTGGGCTCTTCCTTTCCCTTGACAGAGAAAGGAGGAGAGATAATAGCATTCTGTGGTTTCACAGGGGGTTGTGCAGATAAATCCATCCTGGACTGCGAGATCCTCAGATTCTGTCTAAGCACCTTTGATAAGTAATTGCCCTGGTTGCACATCTGTGTGCTCATGTGTGTGACTGTAGTGCATATGTTAGAGGAACTCTCACAGATTTTTATGTCCAGGCCAGTAAACACAATACCGAAACACACAATGGTAACTTGACTTTAAAGATAAATTTTGTCAAAAGGGATTCCATTGAACTTTACATTCTTTTCTTGCTCCTGGCACATCCATTCAGCCTCACCCCCTAGGCAGCCAGAAATAAGTAAATGAATACAAGATAAACAGAAAGTTGATCATTTTGATTAATTAAAACAAAAAACAACACACACACACCCAAAACCCACAAAAAACCCAATCCCAAACAGAGGAAAAAAACCATAAAACCCCCAATAAGCAAGTCTGGTGTTCCAGGTCTGCATTAGAAATAGCTGGCTTCTGTTTACCAGCGTTCATCTCTGGGGAGGAGAACAAATCCCAGAGAAGAAGGAAAGAGGGGAATGAGGAAGATTAAGTTGATATAAACTTTCATGCTCTGGCTGATCCAAGCGATGCAGGTGAGTGATAAGAAATTCTGCTGAGAATTTCTAAAGCAGACCCTGGCTTTTATTAACTTTCTCCATTGAGTCCTAGCTTAGAAAACTCAGCATCTACCAAACTTCACCATATTCCCAAGAAGGCACTTGCTCTTGAACTACTTGCGTTGCTAGAAAGTCAGCTGCCATAAAATAAGAGGGGCACAATTTCATTTAATCCAACCCCTGTTGTGAGAAGTGCCAAGGTCCTCTTTCAAGTACCGAGGCTTAGCAACAGTAAACCTCAGCCTAGTTCAACATATGCTGATTTTCTAACAGGCAGTACAGCACTTGATAGGCAAAAAGAAGGATTTCTCCAGAGATCTCTCTCTCCCTGTAGTTTATAGGTGCACGAGCATTCAGAAAAGTCATGATAAAGCAATTCTTTTTTAGACCTTACAGAGAGGAAGAGGGAGAATTGCCAAAAAACCCCAAACCAAGTTAAGAAATAAAACCATTTGCCCGTTTTCTTTCTATTTGGTGTTCAGGTTGTCTTACCACAGGACACTTCCCTCAGAGTATCTGGGGGTTTCCTATAGACAGTTGGAATGCTGGATTTAGGTTGCCTTGTCTCACCTGAGCTGTTTGCCATTTTCAGGAGCCTTAAATATATTTTTTTTTCCTTTTGAGAAGACAAGTAAACTATAGAAATCCATCTTTTTGTCAGTGTAAGCTGATTGCTCATAAAAACATCTTTAAAATCTTTTTTCTCTGAAAAGAATAGAAGCAGACTCTACACAATTTCCTCACTCAGAAATGCTGTGGATAGACAGAGTAGGGAGCCAGGCGAGGAGCTTGCACCCTACATGATCACATGGAGAGATGCTGTCATTCTGCCTGCACCGAGGATAGGGGGAGATAAAATGGGCAGACTTAAGGAGGATGAAAAGAAAAGGCCCAGAAATGATTCGAGACTAGAGAAGATGACATATGCATATTTCGGTTTTGTGGGTGGCACCTGGGCAAGAGTCCCAGTCCTGAATGGTGCAGACTAGTTCATTTACATGCTGCATAGCACTCAGTCGACGTCTTCTCTAGGTCCTGTGTGACCGCTTTGGTCTTGAGGCATAGTTATGATTCACCTTTGTGCTTTCTTCCACTTTGAAGCTCATGAAATAATGAATTGATGCCTCACATGATTTCACAGCCTGGCACTGAGGCTATATGTTAAAGCCAATAATGCAAACCATATTCCTACTGCTTGGAGCATCCCCCAGAAAAAACTGTCTTGTCAGCTGTGCCTGGTTAAAGGGAGCCAACTGGATCAGTCCTGCTAGGACCCTGGAGCTGGAGGAGCCTGCACGCAGTTTGGATGGTCTAGGGAGCCATGATCTGCAGTGAAATGGGGAGCAAGCTAAGCTGATGTGCCATCAGAGACTTAAACAGGAGAAGTTGCTTAGTCTGATTACAGGGCACATAAACATGCTGTACAGAAGTTTGAAAAGGAATGGTATACAAGAGTTGCTGACATGTGACAACATATGTCTAAGGTGGCAAATAGATGTGGCTCTTTTCAATCTGCAATAGCTCACCATGGAGCTAAGTGCAGAGCCAATTGTGGTTATGACTGTAAATGTGGTATGTTGGTAGATACACAAGCACTTAGGATGTTTTGTTGAAGGCTTTATGAACTGGGGGCTTTAAAAATTGTGCCTTAGATTCACCAGACCAACACCATTATGAGCGTGTAATGTGGACTTCACTTTGGGAAACTTTGTGGAAATTATACAGGGAACATTTCTTAGATTTTATTAACAGTCCAGAGGTCAGGCTGAACTTGGGAAAATCAAATTAATGAAGACTATTTTGCCATTGTTAAATACAGCTAATTTGCAACAGAGCCTACGAGGGTGATGAATTAAATAACCTGGTCAAAGGAGAAAGACTTAAAACATCTTTCTTCTATGCTCTTCTTCCTTACATGAAAAGAACTCTTTAGGTATACGGAGATCAACCTCATTCTCCTTCAAAACTTTTGTACTACTCTGTTACCTTGATGACTATATAAACCATGATGTGCTTAGACTCCTGGGAGTGCAGATATGGTTACAACAATTGCTCATAATTTTGATGAGCCATTAAAGGTAATGTAATGTTTCGTAATCTGTAAGTGGGAAATTAATGATACCCAAAAGCTGGTGCAACAACAGATGTTCAGATGCAGTGATAATGGCCTTTGTGTGTTCACATGCCTTGAGTTACATTTAATATTGGCTAAGAGAACCATTAAAAAGTGGTACCGTTGTTCAGAGATAACCTTATTTATTTAAACATCTAAAGAAGGCAGTGTTTCTTGAAATTTAAAATTTTACAAATTAATACTTGTATATGTAGATACACAATTCCTATATTTACATCTACATACAAACGAACATACATATTTTTATATATATCTATCTATCTACAAGTATGTATAATAAATCTTTCTCTCTCTCTGAGATTTTCCACCCTGAAATCCAATAGATATAACATTGGATGCAGTGATGATGAGATACAGCATCAAAGGGGAGTCAGGTTTGAGCTTGTGAATATCATAAATCATTAATAATAAATCATTAAACTGATTGTTAGAGGAAAATGTTCCATAGAGGAAGAAGGACCTATGTTTCAGTTGTCTTGCTGTAATGTTAACTAACTACAGCTAGTCTCTTCTCAAATGTTCCAGAGGTGCAATACATACCTCTGAGATTAATTATCACTAACTGATTGAGGAGAGATCTCTGCAGCTTCATGGCCATTCTTGTTTAAATGGTATTGTGAGTTGATTGCATTGAGTGATGCTAAAGCAGGGGAAGAAATTTGCTTACCCCAGTAAACCCAACCCTGAAGGACACTGTGAAGGGGCATAAGGAAGGATAACCTAACCAATTAAGATTTTATAGTATAGAAAAGACTTTAGCATTTGAAGTTACATTTTAATTGAAAGAAATGAATGGCTTAAGGGGATTATAGAAGTCTGTTGAATTCCTGTATAGTATGACTGAGACAATATGGGTGCTGCTGACTACACCCAGACTTGTACTGAAGAAGTGTGTTCTCTCTGTCAATAAACATTTTACTCTTTTTACATGTAGTTCTTACTGAAAAACCTGTCTTTATTGCAAGGTGTCTGGTGATAAAACAGGTGAAGCTGTAATTCACTAGGACAAAGTAAAAAAAAATGTGCCCAGCTATGCATGGCTTTAGTGATATTTTGAAATAGATTTTTCTTTCATAAAAAGTATATGAATTTCTAGGGCTGCTGTGAAGATAGTTAAATTTTGCTCCTGGAAAAAATCGCTAAGGAATTGCTCCACTGAAAGTTGTACTTTTTTACTAACCCTTAGATAAACTGTACTTGCTGGTGGGTGGGAGAGTTGGGAAACTTCTTTAGACAATATTTTTAAATCCATAGATTAAGTGGGTTCTACAGGGAGGCAGCATCAATCACTAAGATTAGATGTCAGGTCAAAAATAGTTCTCTAAATTAATTACCTTCCTAGTCTATGAGTATCAGTTGGCATCTTCATGTTTTGAATCAACCGCCTATGAGAGAGCCTAAACCTTTACTCTGCTAAAATGAACTGAATCTAGGCCATAGTTGGAAGAAGCTCAAGTCCTGATTTACATGGTATTTCAATGTTTTCCAATGGCTTTTACACCAGTTTGAGGAAAACCAAATTAAAGAAAAGGAAAAAGCATTTTAGAAATTTCCTTCTTGCACACACTGTTAAGAACTAGACTTTCCCCAAGAACCCCAGTACAAATTGGGTGAAAATCACCAACTCATATAGTTTTAATTATCAGCAGCTGTTGTTACCAGGTTGTGGGACTCTGGCACAGTCCTATAGTGTGGGCTTCCCTAGTATGGTATAAAGGGTTCTAGAGTTACTGCCCGTGGCTTTATTCACTAGGAACAATACCCTTGAAAACTGTTCTCTACCTCTGCATAAAATGTTTTAAGTTTTCTGAAATTTTTCTTACAATTAGAATAACACTTATTTTTGATACTTACGGTGTGTTTGTAATAATAATAAAAACCCAACATATATTTTATGGGTAATCCCTTTGGAAAAAAAAAAAAGAAATTTTTTTTGTGGTTTTTTTGTTCTTTTTTTTCCAAGAAATACTGTTTTAATTGATATTTAAGTGATATTTTGGTTTATTTCACAATTACAAAGCTCAAATGTGCCATTTAAGTTTAAGGGAAGCCATTTTATCCTTCTGTGGAAAAAAGTTCATTTACGTTTGCATCTTTGTGGTAGAAAAGGCATCAAAGTTTTTATTCTTTTTCTTGGCAAAGTAGTTTAAAAAGTAATACATTTTTATTATTCCATAAAAGAAAAATAATATATATTTTAATTATATGTATTTGTGTGTTTATTTCAATCAGCACCATCATTTCAAATACGATGGCATATAATTCTCATCCTCAGCAAGACCAGCTTCATGAGGTACTTTGGCAACCTGGTAATAAACTCTAAATGACATAGAATGGCAGAAAGATATGTTCATTTTCTATAACCAGCCTTTCTGTAGCTTATTTATTTATTTATTTATTTATTTAATATAAGCCTAATTGCATTCTTCAGAGTTGGCAAATATGATACATGGTGTTGTGGTTTAACCCGGCAGGCAGCCAAACACCACACAGCCGCTTGCTTACTCTCCGCCCCCCAGTGGGATGGGGGAGAGAATTGGAAAAAAAAAAAGAAGTAAAATTCGTAGATTGAGATAGAGGCAGTTTAATAGAACAGAAAAGGAAGGGAAAATAATAGTAATAGTAATAGTAATAGTAATAGTAATAGTAATAGTAATAGTAATAGTAATAATGGTAAAATATACAAAATGAGTGATGCACGATGCAATTGCTCACCACCCACCGAGCAATGCCCAAACAGTGATCGCTACTTCCTGGACCACGCCTCCTATTTATATACTGAGCATGAGGTATGGAATACCCTGTTGGCCAGTTGGGTCAGCTGTCCTGGCTATGCTCCCTCCCAGCTTCTTGTGCACCTGGCAGAGCATGGGAAGCTGAAAAGTCCTCAACTAGTCTATTACTTAGCAATAACTAAAAACATCAGTGTGTTATCAACATTCTTCTCATACTAAATCCAAAAACACATTAGGAAGAAATTTAACTCTATCGCAGCCAAAACCAGGACACATTGTATTCAATTGATTTTGCCATTTTCTTTGTAGATGAAGGACCTCAGTACATACAAAGTGCACCAGAGCAGAGTAGCAACAATGACAAAGAATTGCTTATGGTGCTTGGCTAAGAGGATCCTTTTCAGATCAGTTTTTGAAGCTTCCTTAAGTAGTTGGACCCAAGTATATAGACTAAATAGTTTGCTCCCACTAACAGGCAATTCAAAATCTTTCCTGACATTTAGTGTTTTTATTGCAGTTACAAAATTCTGGGCTCCCTATTGGAACTTGGGCTCAAGAACTTGGATTACAACAAAGCACATCCTTGCTGGTGGGTCCATCTAGACTGAAATAGTCAGGTACTCCTGCAGAGAAGAATTGTCCCTTCCTTCTTAAACATGACAGAGTGTCTCCAGCTTTTCAGAAACCCAGCCTACTGACATTGTATAGACAATCACTTCCAAAGCTAAACCCACCTTTCCTGGGGAAGTTTATAGGGAAGTTTACCAAAGGCCATCTATAAATGTAACTAATTGAAGTCACGTTCTAGGTTCAGTGTGGTCTGAGTTTAGGCCAGGACATATTACTGGGAGATAAAATTGCCCTCTGGGTGGGTACAAGTACATACTGATCTTAGATTTCTTTGTTCATTCTTGACTACAAATTGCTGCTCTTTTTTCCAGAAAAGTATGTCAGTATTTGAGAATAATGGATCAAAATGGTTAAAACTTTGAGGAATGCACATGCCTCACCCTCTGCCTCTAGGTTTTCTGTATTTCTGGGATCCTAGAAGGCTCTTTTCGTTCCTCAAGCCCCTTTCAACATTTATTTTCAACCAGTAATGGAGAAATGGCTCACATACTAGGCAAAGCCTTGCATACTAGTACTATACAGATGATAGATTAATTCTCCCCTCATTATCATCACAAAATAGTCCAGTGTTTGGAAGAGATTAGCTCTTAGGTGAAGAATGGCTGATTTAAACCACACCTAAACAAGACCATTAATTTCGAAAAAAGGTGTTGAATATTTTTAGGTCAGCAGGCAAAGGTGCTGGGTAAGGAATACTGATTAGGGACACACCATGACAGCACAAAAATCTTAGATGCACAACGGAACTATAAATTGGCAGACATTCACTTCCCAATATATTTGTTTGCAAATGCAATTAAAATAATTCAGCAATACTACACTGCAAGGAGTACTTGTGCTCTGTTCTACCGATGCATATTTATTACACACAGTGCATGCACAATGCTTCCAAGTGGTAATTAGGATACTCCTCAAGTAGGCATGACTTTTTAATAGACCTGTAAGATTGGGTTCATCTCATCTAATTTTGGTACATGAATGGTCTCAGTAGTGATCTGGGCTCCTCTGTTAAGAGTGATCTGACAGAAATTAGCATGCAGGTAAGGATTCCAGCTGTAGTCACCCTGAAGCCAGCACAAAGATAATTATTTCTATTTTGATCCTATTCTGTAATATTTCCAGAGCAGGAATCTATCACAACAGCAGGAATTAATTTCCTTCTACTTTAGCCTTTTGAGATCTAGAGACCACCAAGTGACGGGACTCAGCTCTGAATTAAGATATTTAAATCTAATGGGCAGATTCATTTGCTTAAATGTAACCATCCAGTATCATGTTAGGTATGTGTGGAACCCACTCAGCTCTTAGCTGGTTATTCTATATGTCTAACTAGAAAGTCTCCAGATACAGCCTCATGAGGCAGGCCAATGGGACAGAGGACCTATGGGAGATCCATGCATTTCTGGAGAGGAAAAGGCATTCAAGTCACCTAAGATGTGACAAGAAAGCAATAATTAACCAGCTCAGTCCTATCACTTCTGATCCAGATACAGCTCCTGTTGCACTCAATGCAGTAATTTTCTTAAAGGTAAAGGCCTGGTGCCATTTTAGGATCTTTAAGGTATTTCACCTAATTTCCACCTAGCCATCTTAAATGCCTTAAAATGTTTGAGACGTCTTCATGGTGTTTGACAGTACATGAGATCTGCTTGGATTGGTAGGTGGAAGCCAGGTAGGATATCTGTCATGGAATGAGATGCCTCTCTCCCAGCAGTGGAATCTAGGTCCAGACCTCCATTAGCTACAATAGGACCTTAGAAACCTGCCTCTCAATTAGGTATTTGTGTGTGAACAGGTATATTTAGAAATTCTATCTTAGACAGACATCAACACCGGTCTAATCAGAAGGCTGTGAAAAAAAGACCTAATGTCTTCACATTCAGTGGAAAAGATCAAAATCTCCAAAAAGAAGGTTCACCCTAGCTCCTAGTTTTAGAGAAAGAAAGTGTTCTCTGGAGGTACCATTTTTTTCTAAGGTTATCTATTTTTTAATTTTTTTTTTTTTTTGGCATCCAGTGTAATAGACAGTCTGTAGGATCTTAAAATAAAGAAGGTATTTATCCTCTGAATGTGCCATAGTTATGTGAAAAAGAAGAACAGCAAGAAGAGATGCTCACGAATGCATTTTATCGTAGTTGATAAAATACATATATATCATATCAATACAATACATATCATTGCATCTGCCTGTCAATTTTACAGAAGTATCAGAAAAAAATGCAAGGTACGATCTTCTTTGCTAGGAGTCTCTCTAGATAGATGAGCTTTCAAGATTTTAAGGTCTTAATTCAATCTCAGCTGAACTTTCCAATGACTTAGCGCGTTCTGGATCATACCCTAAAGCGAGGAGTAAGGATGGCAGCCTTCCAAAGGGCAAGCAAAAAAAAAGAAAAAGAAAAAAAAGTAAAAAAAAAAGTGTGAAAATTAATTTGGAACCAGTCAAGCAATTTTTAAAAGTGCAGCAAAAGATGATGTTAGAAAATGAGTTGGTTACAAAAAACGTGGTATTAAGTAGTAAGCATACTTTCTATTTAAATGTTTAAGTATTTGGTTATATTAACATCTGAAGGAGATCCCCCCAGCCGGAGCAGGAGGTAAGTGTTGTTTGAGATACTCTGGTTTGAGAAGGAGGCTTGCTGGAGGTATAAGGAAAGCAAATTAAGTGGGCTTCAGTATGATTGTGTGATTCAGTGCTTTGCAGTCTGGCCTTTTCTGGGGAAGTCTTTGAGGCTGACACTTCTCCTGTTCAGGGACTGAATACTATCAAATTTGAAATCAGTAAAGTGAGAGACAACTCTGCATATTTAATTGATGGCCCAGGAAGGCTGTCAGTACTAGGTAATATAAAGCAGACCTAGAAAATACATCTCGTGAATGCATGACTGCAAAAAGCAAAACTGAACTCCCAGATGCTGGAGCACTGACTGCCACCAAAGGATTTCTTCAGGGTTCAAGGCATTTCTTTCACGACTGCGTTGTAGAAACAAGATTGCTATCTTTAGGACACTGTCTGCATTGATTTCACCTGGCCGTCCTGCCTGCTTAGCCACAGAAATTGTACCACAAAGACAGCCTGATGCATTCCTTGCACAACAGAAAGCATTGTGTATCCTCCCTGCAAAAGTGACATACGTAGGACTGAGGGAATCTCAGACAGGACAAAAATCTCCTTTGTGAGAGTACAAACACAACCGGTTTCTGTATCCGCAATAGGAGGAGTGCAGACCAGGTCCCATTTCAGCAGCTATTCATCACCTCTCCTCTAATCCCTCCCATTATTTTCCTCTTTCCTCTTCCATACAGAATCAGCAGCCAGAGGCAGGTACGTCCTCAAGAGCATTTCGAGAGAGAGAATCAGTTTTTCTGCAAAGAGGTCATCTCCGACGTGACACATAAGGGTCTTTGTGCTCATGGCTTACGCACCTACCACCTCGTCTGAGCAGCTAGGGTGTTCAATAAGCTATCTGCTCCGCGGGGAGAGAAAGTACCCAGCTGGCATGAAACGGAGGGCACACAATCCCCCCTGAATACATTATGCTGCCTGCTACTTCATGACAATAGACTTTCATAATGAACTGGATGAGGTGATTCACAAGTGCCACTTCCAATTAAAAATAACACTTCTGCAAGGGCAAATGAGTGAAGTAATGACTGTAATTCTAATCAAGCTGGAGCAGCTGCCTCATTAGTATGTACTCCTGGAAGAAACTGTCTTTATGACCTGTGCTAATACACCTTAACCTCTTCCTTCTGGACCAAAGTAAACCTTGTCCCCACAAGAAGCTCCACTGGTTCTTTGGGAATGCAAGTTTAACGCACAGTGAGATTAAGCAGATGTTTTCCCTGTGAGACACATAGTTGTACAACAAAATGGAGTGCAGTCATTTTAAAGGAAGATTTGATGGAGATAAAAGGCATTAAGGCCAACATTTTTGGAAAATTCACCTTTTCCTTCAAATTTTCTAATTTGGGATGAAAAACATTAAACCATATTTTTCTTGTGTTTCAGAAAACAAGGAAGTGTGTTTCTCAAAATAAAAGGTCAGAAATTTAGGAGATTTCTAATCACTTCCAAACTTTCCACATAGAACGGCGTTTTAATCCTTCAGGGGCTGGATCTGCAACGATGCTAATGTCTCTTCCTTTCTTAATGTCAGATAAAACCCAGGTGCTAAACTTACATTCAGGTGTGACTTTCACGAGAGAAACAGAGATTCAATCGTGTTTTCATTCCCATTTCTTTCCGGGTTCGCAGTTGAGAGGGACTCTACCCTCCAGGTGACAAGTGAAGGTCAGCTCCGCTGAAGCAATTGAAGGGTTTGCCTTTGACTTGGTAGAAGATCAGGTTCTTCAAGTCTGTATGAGAGCCTCTCAACAGCCAGCCCACATCACGGCAAATCTGGGGTGGCATTAAGGAGAGGGAAAAAAGGTAACTCGGCAAGTGAGGCATCAGCTGGTATTTCTTTAACAGAAGTTTAAAATGACAGAGGTTTTCTTAAGCCACAAAGCTGTTGAAAGTTTATTTAGCAGTTGAAACACAAACTGGTGATAACTGAACATTTAGTAAACCCCTAAGCTCCTGATTTGGGCTCAAGCCGAAAAAGTGTCTGTTCATCTTCTTTTTTAAAAAAAAAAAAGCTGTTTTGGATATATTTACATTAAACTCCAAACTTCCTGCCCCTGCCCTCCATATTAGCAGTAGCGGGTTTCTTAGATACCTAAAAGCCCATGGGATCAACGTGGCAAATGCTGTCGACCAGACTTGCCTTTGCTTTTTTATAACAATGACATTTAAATGAAAATGAACGTTGATCCTCTTGGTGAACTTTGAGCCCTATCTTTCTGTAAATTAGTTTTCAAACAAAAGACCCCTTCAAACTGGCAGGTCTATTCAGCTTGAACACTTTTTATTTTATTTAATCTAGATTATCCGAGAACCGAGTTTTGTGAGTTTTTAAAAATAACTTCAAAAAACCTCAACTCTCAAATCTTAATTAAAAGTCTCAAACAACACTTTAGGTATATTTACAAGCAATGCAGAAACTCATGGCTTCAGTTCAAGTGATTTTTAGAGCTGAGTTGGAACAAAAGCGGACAGAAGTAGTGTTATCACTCTCTTCTAGGGTTTGTAGGACAATGATTACAACCACAGCTGGAGTCCTCATCCCACGTTATCTGCATCCTTGCCTGTGACTGTCAGGGAAACACCACGTTGGCCAGGAGTGGGGACTGAGCCAAACCCCCAAGTTTTCCTTTACTCAAAACCAGACACTCAGGTGCCAACATCTTCAGTGATCTGAGTATGCCATGCAACCAACAGGCTACCTGCCAGACCACTTCTTCCATTAAATTTCCCAACTTCTCTCACTTTTCTTCAGCAGTACTTCCCTGCCACAGCAGAGGCGCATAACGCAGTGGAAGCCAACTTAACTTCTTTGAAACAAACAATGAACCAGAATGAACTGACTTCCTCAGCTTTGAATTTCTCCTCTTGTGCTTCCATCCTCCATGGATTCACCTCTTCTGTGACATGCAAGATACTGTCCCGTCTCACCACGCAGACAGAGCTAAGCAACCTCACATTTCACAAGAAAGACCATTGCCAGCTGTTGCAAAGGGGCAGCTTGCACTCTGCAAGATCTCAGACTGCCTTGAAGTAGCTTCTCTGAGTGCCTATATATTTTACTGGTGATACACTTAAACAGCTGAACAAAGGCATTGAGTGAAGCAATGAATGACCACTCATCCGTGATGGACAGACAACTATAAAGAGCAGGATTAGCTTAATGATCTCTCACTTCTCAGCAGAATACTAACCATACTTAACATCTTTTAGCATACTGGTCAAAAGATTAAAAATTTTAGCTTAACCTGCTTTGAAGGTTTATGATTATTTTTTTTTGCTGCTGGTCATTAGCATCAGGAAAATAATCTCCGGGCAGATGGAATGAGCTTCAGTGAATCAGTATCTGTGAAAGGATTTTAAACAAATGTGGCTTATTTCAAAAGGGATGGGCTGAGTATCAGTTGCCTCAGCCCTGCTGATAGACAGGGACTTATTAGGTTGCGATAGGATTACTTGCTTGTATCATTTATACCACTCTACTTTCTGCCACTGCCATAAAAGGAGGAGGTTTTTCAGGCATTTGAACACTGTGACATTGATTCATTAAGGTTTCTCCATTCCATCCACGAATTATATTTCCCAGTAGAAAATGGAGCAACATTAATTACAAAAGTGAGATTTCTACACTGATATATATAATGGCCAGCACCAAAGTGCACATTAAATTTTAAGATCATGCACAACATACTCTGCTGACATAATATGTAAAAAGGATTCTTGATCTCTTTTGTTATTATCATTTCATCCCTGGGAAATTTAAGCTATGTCTATTCTAAGACATTAAATATGTCTGGATTGTTCTCTGGCACTGGAGCATGGAAAAACCTACATTCATATTATTAAACACTGTTAACATTCAAATCAGGGTAGTGACACCGAAGTGCCTGTTGGGAATAGGCCTGAGCTACCTCCTGGGCCATGTCTCCGACCCCAGTCGCAGCCACGCTGGGGTCCATTCTAGCAATTTAGCAATAGAGATAATGACTTCCACAAATGCTCCCTGCCCCTATTGAATTTAATAGCAGAGACACAGCCTCAGGTTTCAAACAAAGGCAAGAAGAAAAGAGACCTGACTTTCCAGTGGTTATAGACGTTCTCCATAGGTAGAAGCTGTATTGGTAGCATGTAGCTACTGATACTGTTAACCACCTGCAGCCCTGGTCCTCAGTGTAGTCACTCTTGCAACCCAATTAACATTTCATTTGCCTACTTTCATCCAAGAGGGAGTACGTAGAGATTTCGGATGGATTGTGCTGCCTAGGAAAGATTTTGATGAATACTAGTGAGAAGTTTCTGGGGCTCGGTATAGGTCTCAACACAATTTTTGGTGGTGTTAGTTGCACATCCACATGCAGGAATAGGAATGATCCCATACTGGTACCCACTTTAGTGTCTGTGAGCACACTTTCTCCAGTGCAGGTTCACTTCCCAAACTGCCCATGGAGACAGCCTGCAACCTCGTAAAGCTGCCAGGGACACAGCACATCCCTGCACATCAGAGTCCTGTGGAAACGCCACTGTCTCCTTTGCTCCCAATCCTGGCTCTGACAACATGTTACACCCTGTCTTTATTGTTGTCCTGAACTTTTGGCCGTCCGTGGATGTTTTTCATAGGGGCCAGAAGAGCTCAGCCTGTTGAATGACTTTCCCAGCTACAGGCAATTGTTTCCTTCCTTCTAAAAGGGCAGGGAGAATGCTGACAATGACTAGTTTCTGACGTGAGAGGGTTTGATCCTTTTGTCTGATGCCTGTGAATAACTCCTTGATATCCCTTCTAAAATCAACGGAGAGATACTGGTCAAAGTGACACCCAAGATATTGAATTTTCTAATTTTTACAGACTAATCTTACTTTAAAGCTAGCTGAGAGATTCAGGAAATTCCTGAACTTGAGCAAACGTAAAGAGAGAAATTCAAGCCAAATGGAGACAGTTTTCTTATGGTGCTTTCATCTCATCCATACCTGAAGTGAGTCAGTCAGCGGGACTTTTGAAATAGAAATCTTCAATATGGGTGACACAGACATTTCTGTTTCTTCTGTCATAGCTTTCAGTAATAATATGTTGCCAAACAATAAATTAGAGAGAATAAATGAAAGACAACATTGGCCAATTACTTGTAGCATAATTTGTTGACAGAAGTATGTAAATGGAGGTGCTCTAGGGATTATGATCATGGGCAAAATATGATCTGGGATTTTGCCTTTTCACCATGATGCATCATTGCCTTCCAAAAAGGCAGGTTTCTATTCTTCCAGCATCATCATCTTACAGTGTCTCAGAGTTTGTCTTCAATGAAAAAAGAGGTACTCACTAATCAAGATCATTAAATTTGAGTTAATAAGTGACAAAACACTCTTAATTTCACATTGATTTATCTAATTGCAATAAACCTCAACTGTCAGGACCTACACTGAAGCAGTACTACAAATCTTTTGTCTTCACTAAGATTTTGCAACTAGGCAACTAGGGTGTACTTCTTGTAGCAAAGGTTCAAGGTGGGGTTTTTAAGACAGGAAATGGTTGAAGGAGAGGTTGGCTCTGGATGTAAGTAAACCAACAGTTCTGTCCTCCAGCACGTAGAGAGCACAGCCAGCTGTCGTAGCCTTTTCGCAGAAGTTTCAACGGTCTTCCCCCACCCCGGTCCCCCAAAAAAACCCAAGGAGAATATTTGGCAAAGCTGTGTATGCATACGTATGTAAGTACCAAGTTTTCACTAACTCACGAATTTGCTGACTTTAAGATTAGTAATACTTTTCTCTTCAAAAGTGTACATAAAAATAAAGCTTCATTTATGACAGGAGTAGGAGCCAAGAGTCATAATTACTTTTATGGTCCTGAAAATTTGTAGCTGATGCAGAAATCATTAGTGAAGCCCTATATAAGGGCCTCTACCCATGCAAGGGAAGTTTTCCCCTACATTCTTGTGTATACATAAATTTCTCTGTCTCTCCCTCTCACATTCATTTTCAGCAAGACAAGGAAATAATTGATAGGCAATTGCATTACCTAGGAAAGACATTCTACTGTTGGATACCTTTATGGAAATGAGGGAGAATTAATTTATCACCAGCTTTATGCCAGCAATAAAAAATATTTATTTGCCTGAAAGGATTTGCATAAACTTTGATACCTGATTAATAATAAGAGTTGTTAATAAAAAAAAGAGAGCAAAATGTTCTGATTAGTTTTTACCACTGCAAACCTGTTATGAATGTATATATTCTGGATTTATGCCAGAAGAAGAGATACCAGAGTCTGGCCCAAAAGAGGACTTCAGGAAAGAAAAGGTCACTGTCAACTCTAATTTTATGCCCAGTGTGATGAATTATTGGCACGAACAACAACCACTTAACCTTCTAGCTTTCATTTCACTGCACAAACAGTAATGGATTTCTCTTAACCCCTGTGTGAGGAAGGTCAGCATTATCCCTGTTTTAAAGATGAGGAATTGTGCCGAGAAAAGCAAGTGCAAGGATTTTTATGCTTCTGAACCTTACTCGGGTTGCTAAATTAGAATGAATTTGGCTTCCATGCCTCAGACCCATGTTATATGGTTATGATCTACAACCTACCCCTTTGCAGGAGGTCACAGAGAACTGGAGCATGGGCCCTATGGATATGCAAGCTCCTGTGTATGGTGGAGTAGATGCTAAATTCATACGAGGGTGAGGATACTAAGAGGCTTGGACCCTTCCTCAACTTTCTCTTTGTCTCCATCCCAGCTGGGTGCATCACATCTGTTTGTGGGAATTGCTGTCTCAGTCTCGCTGGTTGTGCTTACCTGTTGTCCCTCCTCTGAATCAGCAGCACCACTGTCTGTGCCAGTGAGCAGCAAAAGACCTGAGCCATAGAAGCCTGAGGAAGGATGGATGGCCTTGTACACAGCGACAGAGATCTGTGTTCAGTTCTGCTTATCCAGATTTTGGGTGAGTTGCTTAATTAGCCTTGATCATCTGTGTAAAACAAAGTAGTAAATGTTTTTCTACTGCCCTTGGTCTTGTACGCTTAATTAGGAGTTTCTCTGACAACAGGGCTGTATTAAACACTTTGCTCAACAAAATCTTAACAATAATAGTAGAGCTTTGGGACCGCTTTTGGTCCCAGTTTTCCATTCAGCCCATAAGAAATGTACATAGATGTGAGATATTTAAATCCTGATTTGCAATCTGAAGGCACTTCTTTGCTTTTGGACACTGGGGTGCTTTAAACTCTGCTTTTGTTTGGGGAACAGCTCACACGCGATAGAGCATCCACCTCCCATTTCTTTAGAAACTGAGTAACAAGGAAGTGGAAAATTAGCCTAGAAGAAAAGATTTCATGTATTCCAGTAAAATTTCTTACATGCAAAAGTTTTATAGTTATGAAATAAATACTCTCAGGTCTTTGAAATATTGACCATGAGACATCATTGAGTTTTTCTTGTATCTTGACCATTCCTATTTGAGGGTTACCATTGTGTGATGGAGGACTTCTGCCTCTGTCCTGAAGGCTGTGACAAGACAATTACTACATTAGCATCACCAATAAAGACAGAGCATCTAGGTTACATGAAGGAAAATGCAGCTTTGATGCTTCCTACATGGCAGAGGTCTTTCCAGATGAACAGGATCTCACAAAATCCCTGTTAGAGATCTAGTCAGCTGGCTCTGCGCTGGCAGTCTTAAAGTCAGTAAAGACCACCTTTGAGCTCTTGTGGATTAAAAGCCTGCTCTTGTCCTTGGAGAAGGATTTGGGCATTTCTGCCTTCCCTCTTACTCTCTTACCCACAACCCATGTACGCATGAAGGTTACAGATCCTGTTTCGATGACTGGCTCACTCTTCTGCAGCTGAGTGAGCCCACCCTCAAAGCAGGACCTTTTAGTCCTATCCCAGGTACTGGAGTCTGGACATTGACTTGAACATTTTGTCACACATTATCTTTAGTTACATAAGTTAACTCAGAGGACGATGATCCTGGGCTAGTTTCTTAAGGAAAACTTCCTTTGCAGGAATACGTCAGCACCAAGTACCAGTGTAGGTCCCCACTCAAGATAACTCCATGAATAGCCAGGATCGTTTGCAGAGATAGGAGGTCACTCAGCTACGCCCATAATCCACGGTCTTCCAGACTTGGTTCCACTTCTTGCAGATGCCTCCTTGACATCTGCAACTGCGCTTCCCACCCCCCAGAAGAGCAGCCAGCACAGATGTGATCATGCCTCAGCGTCAGTGAATTTGAACACAGTTACTTAGTTCTGGTCAGTCTTTAAGAACCACCTTTTAGAAGCACAGGAGCAGGCAATTCCACTGTGTCGTAAGTCAAGCAAGTGGGGCAGAAGACCGGCTTGGCTGAACAGGTAAGTCCTCATGGAGCACAAGGGGGAAAAGAAATTGTATGATCTCTGGAAGCAAAGTCGAGCTTCGCAAGAAGAGTACAGAGCTGTGGTTCGTTTATGCAGGGAGAAGACACAAAAGGCCAAAGCTCAATTAGAGTTGAAACTGGACAGTGTTGTTTCAAATATCAGAAGGGCTTTTTTAATAAAAAATAGCAAAAGGAGGTCTAAAAAAAAAACATTGAACCAACACTTGTTGAAGGTGGTCACCTGACTAATAGGGATGAAGAAAAAGCAGAGGCATTCAGTGTGGTTTTTGCCTCAGTCTTTAATAATACTGACAGACCTTGGGCTGCCTGGTCCTCTGAGTCAGAGGACCACGAGTGTGGGAACAGCGACTTTCCATTTGTGGACACTGAAATTGTAAGGGACCAGCTGTATCAGCTGAATGTTCACAAGTCCATAGGGCCTGATAGGATTCATCCCAGAGTCCTGAAGGAACTAGCGGATGTTATGGCAGGACCCCTCTCTATCATCTACCAAAGGTCTTGGGAGTCTGGGGAGGTCCCTGCTGACCTCCAATGTTATTCCAATATACAAAAAGGGTGTGAGGGAAGACCCAGGGAACCACAGACCTGTTAGACTAACCTCAGTTCCTGGCAGAATTATGGAGAAGATTATACTGGGTGTTATTGAAAGGCATTTAAAGAATAATGCAATCATCAGGCACAGTCAACATGGGTTCACAAAAGGAAAGTCCTGTTTAACTAATTTGATATCCTTCTGTGATAAGGTCACCCGCCTAGTGGATGAAGGGAAGGTGGTGGATGTAGGTTTTCTAGATTTTAGTAAGGCTTTTGATACTGTCCCTCACAGCATCCTTCTGGACATATTATCCAACTGTGGGATGAGCTGGTTCACAGTGTGCCGGGTGAAGAACTGGCTGAAAAGCTCAAAGGGTTGTAATGAATGGGGCTACAAGGTCACCAGTGGTGTTTCTCAGGGTTCAATTCTAGGGCCAGTTCTGTTCAATATATTTATCCACAATCTGGATGCAGGAGTTGAATGCACCATTAGCAAGTTTGCTGATGATACCAAAGTAGGAGGTGCTGTTGACTCTCTCGAGGGACAGGAGGCCTTGCATTGGGCTATGATTAATGGGATGAAATTTAACAAGTTGAAATGTCGGATTCTGCACCTAGGACGGAGCAATGTCAGGCACGAGTATAAATTGGGAGAGGAGTGGGTGGAGAGCAGCCCTGCAGAAACGGTGCTGGTCAACAGCAGCTCAATATGGGTCAGCAGGGTGCCCTGGCAGCCAAGAGGGCAAACCGCATCCTGGGGTGCATCAAACACAGCATAACCAGCCGGTCAAAAGAGGTGATTGTCCTGCTGTATTCAGTATTGGTGCGGCCTCACCTTGAGTACTGTGTGCAGCTCTGGGCCCCACAATGTAAGAAGGATGTGAAGGTCCTTGAATGCGTCCAGAGAAGGGCAAAAAAGCTAGTGAAAGGGCTGGGACGAATGTCCTATGAGGAACGGTTAAGGACTTTGGGCTTGTCTAGTTTGGAGAAAAGGAGGCTGAGGGGGGACCTCATTGCTCTCTGCAGCTTCCTGAGGAGGGGACGTGGAGAGGGAGGTGCTGAGCTGGGATGCAGTGACAGGAACCGTGGGCATGGTTCAAAGCTGCACCAGGAGAGGTTTAGACTGGACATTAGGAAGCACTTCTTTACTCAGAGAGTGGTCAAACACTGGAACAGGCTTCCTAGAGTGGTGATCAATGCCCCAAGCCTGTCAGTGTTTAAGATGCATTTGGGCAATGACCTTAATAACATGCTTTAACTTTTGGTCAGCCCTGAATCGGTCAGGCAGTTGTACTAGATGATTGTTGTAGGTCCCTTCCAACTGAAATAGTCTATTCTATTCTATTCTAGTTCAGGCAAAAAGTCTCTTAAAAAGGCTGAAACAATTGAGTCAGAGAATTAAACACCAGTCAGACTAGCTTGAATTTCTAGCAAAAATATTGGAACAGATAATCAAGCTACTGGCAAGCACTTGGAATTTAAAGCAATGCTGTGACTATACAGCAAAGGTTGCTTTTAGAGTGGTATTTTAAATAAACTGCAGTCACACACAGGTCAGCGTTAGCACTAAATATCTCCAGAGATTGCTTTGCAATCCAAAAATAAACCCAAGCCAAAAACCCAAACTCTCAGAGCAATTACCTTCATTTTAGCTTTTTCCAAGTGCAAAACTCCTAACACATTGAATTCATTCTTGAAAGACTTGTATGAAACATATAAAGCTTAGAGGAAAACAAGTCTTTGAAATGGTGAAGTAGAAATCAAATGGAAGTTGCCAACTTTTTTCAATAGAGAAAAAAAAAATTCCCAACAGAGCTATACCTCTTGCTCCCACCCATAACACATGTTTTCAATGGCTACACATTTTTTACATGATTGTACAAGTGGTAGAATTACTGGTAGTGCACAGTTTAAGCTTCATGAATGTACATTTTAATGTAAATGAGGACCTGCTTATCATCCACTCCTGTCATTTCATCAAAGTTGAAACAGATTAGTTTGAAGACTTCAGAATATGCATGGAAGTGAGCTAGTAAAAACATCAGTCTAACTTCACCCAAATGAGGCAACACATGGCACTGTATTGTTTCCACTAAGAAAGTTTTTGGGTGTAAATTTACTTATGTGGCTTGGCAGAAAGACCCATCTGACAGGTAATGCTGTGATGAAGGTCTGACATGTTCTAAATCCTGCTGTCTGCTGCATCAGCGAAATGGGAGAATGTGTATTAAACCACAGCTTTGCAATTTATGTGACGACAAAGAAAGCCACAGAAAGCCAATGATTCATTGCACTATGATTGTCTATCAGAATGAAAGGTACTGAAAGCCTTGGAAATGAAAAGAATGTCTCCAGATTTATCAGAAGACAAGGGCAGCTCTCTGAATACTCAAATATGTGCATACAATAGTAAATAAACAGGACCAGGTCTCAGGTTCAAGAACCAGGCTGTGATTATTTGTACTGTTTAATTGCTAGCATGCTTTCCAGCCTATATTTGCTCTGGGTCAACCAACAATGCCTGAATGATGTGAAAAACAGGACGTGCCAAGGACCATTCCCAGCAGGCAGACTGGTTACAGCCACTCCCTTTCTGTGGGAAAGGTTATCCATAGAAGAAGGTTCTAGTTTGTTTTATTTAGTAGTATAAGTGCCTCAACAACCAAGAGATTGGGTAAAGACTGGGACTGTCTTGCAAATGTTTTTCAGCATCACAACACATCTATATATAGTGGAGAAAGTGTGCTTTTTGCCATGTTATTTCATCTGTCTCCCATTTCGTAATGAAGATGCTTTCAGGAAAGTTTGAATGAGTAATTTAGATTATTTCATTCTTTTGCAACAGCTAAGGATTCATAACGAAAAAGAATAACATGAGTTCAATTCCTTTGTTATTTGATTTATCTGAGCCTAGCTCTGCAGATCACAGGAAAAGACACTGTGACCCTTTTTACCAGTTCTTTCTTCATTTCACTTTTCACTAATTTTCATAAATATCAGAAAGAGCAAAAATATTAAGGAATGCTCAGTAACTTCCAAAGTACCCATGCTGAAAATGCATCGATGACGATTACCATCAGCAACTCCTCCTTGTAGAAGCTGACACAAATAGTCTTTAAAATGTCTTGATGGAAGAAGCTTTTTCAATAGAAGCCTGAAACTCACTGATAATTATTTAGACATATTTGTCAGTGGAAAATGTCTGTTTTTTTCCAATGTATCACCACATTTTTTAATTACCCTGCAAATATGAACATTATTAACTAAGAACATGCCTTTTCCATAAATGAAAATAAAATCTATCTATTGACTGAATGTAAATCATATGGGATAATATGGAAAGACCAAGTACACAACGATGAACTGTAAAGAAGATGGAGCCAGACTCTTTCTCAGAGGTGCTCACGGAAAGATGAGGCAGTGGTTGCAGATTGCACCAAGAGAAATGCTGAGTGGACATAAGGAAAAAAAGAAGTCAAAATGAGCATGGTCAAACATTGGAATAAGTTATCCTGAGAAATGCTGGTTGTGGCATATCTCTCCTTGGAGATATTCAAAACTTGACTGGAGAAGGTCCAGGGAAACCTAATGTAATTTTGGAGTTGGCACTAGTCTGCATAGGTTATTAGACCAGATAAGCTCCCGAAATCCCTTCCAACAAAATTTTTTCTATGATTTTGGATCGAAATATCAAAAAATACATTCATTTCAAGCTGTGATTAGAACAAACTATATAAAAATTTAACATGGCAATCCTCCATAAAGCAAAGCACTAAATATTGTAGCAGTCTGAGAGCCCTACTTATACCACCAATGTGCCAGGGACTGTCCAGACATACCAAAGGATAGTCTGTGCTCCAAACAACTCGTAAGTTTTCACTCACTCTATTATAAATAATATAATCACTTAAACAGTGATTTTTAATTAAATGTGGGGATATACCATGTAAATATCTGTGTCCGAGCAAGTAACCTTAGACTTTACTTACAGTGTGAGCAGAGTTGATTGCTGGAACTAAAAGAATTTAGTGGGGACCCACCTCATTTTATGGTGGAAACCTATTTTTTTCAGGTGAATCACATTCTAAACTTCAGCTGCAGTGACTAGAGTGCTGCTGACTGTACTGGGAGGTTTGATGTGGACAAATACGTTCTAAACACATAACGTTGAGATGAATCTTGTCCAAAGCACTTTATAAAGGAGTTTAACATCATTGTGACTAACTTCTATCCTACAAGTAGGGAAAATGGAGCTCAAGATGGTGGTGTGGCGCGCTCAGATTGCATGCAAACCACGTGAGAGTGCAACTCAAGACTTCCAACATTCAGTCTATCATGCCCTCCCATAGATTGCACAGCTGAATAATACCAGGGCTACAAGAAGAGAGACAAGCCTTTATTAAGTGTCATCCATTGTTCATTGATGTTAATTAAAGATCTGGAAGACTGTGCAGGACTTGGCTATGATTTAGAAGCAGGCTGGGTTCATACATGGTAGGCTAATAACACTGGCAGGCAGGAGCAACAGTGGATGTATTACTTGCTAGAGTAACTTAGAGACACTACCATGTCTTTTTTTAAAAATGAGGTATATAAAAACACAAATCTGTTTAGTATTAAAATTGTATTTTAGTATTAAAATTGTAGAAGTAAGGAAAAAACACTAAAATTCAAAGTTAAAGTGCAAGAAAAGCCATTCCTGAGATCTTTGATACTCAGCATCTCTATTCAATCTATTGAAAAGTCCATTTTTTAATCTTTTATCCTAATGTGGCTTATATTGGCCATCGTAACATTTGTGTGCTATGTATGTGTCAAGCCACCATGGACTGGTATAGACTGGGAATACACGGAATAGCCCACTGCCACACTGCCAACTTTGACAAAAATATCTTTCAAGTCACAGCTTCTCCTAGGTTCAACAACATTGACGCGGGTGTTGCCCAAGCCCTGCCCTATCAGACCCAGTGCAAGTCACAGTACCTGATGTTATAAGGAGGTTAGCATCCACTTTGTTCCCAAGCTCCCCAGTAAATGATATTAAAAACAGATGGCTTGTTCTGCTTTCCCTTATTGTTCTGTAGGCGTCAAGGTCTTTGATCGACTGCACTGGCATGAGTAGGATTTACTTTTATTATATAACTAATGAGTTTTTATTTACACTGAGACAACACAGCAGCAGTATTAAAAATCTCACAGTTTCAACATACATTAACTAATATTGAGATTTCAAGGCTTCTTAGATAGCAGATCCAAACATCAGGATCCAGACTTCCACAACCTGCTTAAATCAAACTCTCAGTCTGGCAAACATGCAGATAAGCTTTCTTTTTGGTCTACCCTGCAGAGGAGAGGCTAGTTCTTTATCCATCTGAATAACACAACCTGGGTTTGGGTCTTAAATCAATGCAAATTCCTTGGCAGATTGTATCTAGGTCTACATTTCTCGTCATAACTTCTACATAGAAATTCAAGGAAGGAAAATGAAAATTGCATGAATCCAGGTGAAACTAAATGAAACCAGATGAAAACTACTCCCTATTAAACTTCTGCTCCATCTGATCCTCACTGGAAGCACTTTTTCCTGCTTGTCTCTGTGGTGGGTTAACCTTGGCTGGATGCCAGGTGCCCATCAAGCCGCTCTATCACTCCTCCTCCTCAACTGGACAGGGGAGAGAAAACAAAAGGCTCATGGTCGAGATAAGAACAGGGACATCACTCAGCAATTACAGTCACAGTTTCAACATACATTGCAAAACAGACTCAGTTTGAGGAAATTGGAGACCTGAGAGACTGACTTTCTCTGGGGACAGAGGAAACATTAAATATTTGTTCTGCAGATTGGTACATAAGACCAAGAAGGTTATTTACTGCCTTCAAGTTGTTAACAACACAAATCACCTCTCCTTATCGTAGGATCCTTTGCACGTAGAGGCATTAATTAACTTGAGATCTGCCTACAGAGAGGAGCAAGAGTTACTACAGTGACAAGTTGAAGAGGTAAGTAAGAGATATATGAGAGTCTGAGAGTATATCAAATCCTATGAAGCACTGATATTGTTACAAAGAGAAACTCTTACCTCTCAGGTAGCGTTACGAGACTCCAAGATGGTAGAACCTGAATATCCAGGTCTTGAAGATGTCCACCAGAACCCAGAAAGTTAAGTGTATATTCATTTGGTTTGTTGAATAATTTTGTAAGACACTAATGCTGTCATTAATGAACACGGAAATCACATATCTAGGGATATAATCACAGAACTCTACACCCTTCTCGGGTATATATCAGAGGTAATGCAGAGGTAATTCACAAAGATTAGAAAAGATGAAAATGAGGCTTAGAACTGATTGGAGGATGTCGTCTCCCCCTCACGTCTGCTAATCCCCCTCCCAAAAATAATTAAAATTTTCACTTTTTAATTTTTTTTTTTTAATAGCCAAAAAACCTTCAGGATTTGGGTGCTTGCCCAAAAATGAATATTCTACAAAACCCAGATTTTTTCATGCACATTAATCATTTAGATTTTTTTAATTTTTTTTTTTTCAGTGTAGGTTTAAAAAAAAAATCAAAAGCATGAAATGCTCTATTTTCCTCTAAGTGAAGAGTAATACTTGGAAAGGCAATAGAAATGGAAAGGTTAGTCAGAAACTAAGGGTATATTATCTGAATTGACATGCCTGTTCTGCTCTTTGCTGAGAGAAAGCTGTACAGGGTTACATTGCACTACACAAACTTTCCCAAACTACCAAAACAGTGTGTAAACAGGAGTATTACCATAATGATTTTTGACCATAATCTGCAGCACAGATATTGAAGTTTCTATTGGAAAAAAAAAATCAGTGAGAACTAAAAATAGATGGGAAAGTAAATTTAGAAGGAATTAGGAGCTCAATTTTGTGTGTAATCCTGGAGGGAATGAATAATGAGGAACATGACTAGCCATAATTATGTGAAGGTAGTGAAGAAAGAGGAATTATACAGAAGAGGCAAGAAAGGCATATATAGGATCAATGGGAATCAATTAGAAAAGTTTATGCTGGTTTCAGGGGAATCCTCCTGACAGCCGGACCTATTAATCTATTACTGATCTTCCAAATAATGTCCTGTTTCTCAAATCTTTCTCAACTCTGATAGATGTTTCCTCGGAATGCTCATCTCTTGCATGGGAGTGAAGGACACCATAAGTAATTCCTTTCCATAGTTGCTGCACACTGGCCAAAATTGTTGTGATATTTAAGCCTAAGTCATGAAGGCAGCATTTTACACCCTTTTTACTATTCTAGAAGGACTGCATAACCAGAAATCATTTCAACTCAAGGTCTCGTAACCAACTTCAGATGTACGATAGGTGTTTTCTGTATTAAATGGGACAGTTACATTTAGCCTGAGTGAAGACATACTTGTGTTGTTGGGGAACTCTATTTTAAAGAGAATCACAATTTAAGAGAGAGAGAGAAGAAAAAAAAATCCTTACAGTGCTTTGATTTCCGTCGCTCTCTGCCCTATGACAATAGCAAATTAAGCAGCTAAAACCCTACAGCAAATGTATTTAAATCAACTGAAAGAGCAAAGAATAATCTCATAGGTTTCAGCTCAGTCCTGCAAGAGTCCTATTGCCTCATAAGGGACCCTAGCCCTTATGAGGGGTGGGGGCTTGAAGGTTGCCTTTGGTGCTCCTCCTGGCCCAGAACTGTCTCAGACAGCTCCGATCCTTTTGTGACCAAATGCCTAACTGTACTTTCCTTATATATGAAATAAGGATAATTTATCATTTTATATCTCACTAAGGCTTTGAAAGACTCTATGCCCAATATTGGCTGTGACTGAAAGCTCACAAATTCATAAGATTGATGTTGGCACAATCATGTATCTTCCCTTTAAAGTCAAATAATATTTTTCGATAAATATTTTGGAGAGTGTCAAGTCTAACTAGATTTTTTAACTGAACTAAACTCAAGGTTAAAAAATCTAGTTAGACTTGACACTCTCCAAAATATTTATGGAAAAATATTGTTTGACTACAAGAAAATGTCTATTTTAACATTCTGATCGCAATATTTTAGTTCTGACACTTCAAAGTTTCTGAAATGAAACTTGTTAAATTTTGCTAAATACTTTTGGTTTAAGATCAGGAAGAAATACTGAATAGCTGCAATGAAGTATTCCATAATTATGGAGGGAGGAGGGAACAAAACAAAAAAACAACAACTGAACTTGTATTTCAAGGGAAAAGACAGATGCTGCTGGCCGGTCCTGGCATAAGAGCAGGCACAGCCGGCAGCCCGGCACCTGGGCGGCTGCGTGTTCCCACCGGAGCTCTGCCTGGGAAGCTGCGTCAGTCGTGGTGGGTGCAGTTTAGCGAGGACATGGCTTCCGACCATTGCTCCCTGGTCGAGCTGGCAGAGCTTCAGTGCCCTTCCTGCGCGCCCTTCCGTGCGAACTGCTGCGCAAACTGCTGGCCCACGCCGTTGCTGACGCGGCACGCCCTGTTTGCCCACCACGTTCGCCGCGCTCCCCAAGGGCTTCTTTTATACCTGGGGGGGGGGTTGGCCGCCGTTGCTCCTGGCCCAGCATCAGCTGCTGTGGTGCGAGCTGCGGGCTCCTGGCAGGTCTCTCTGCTCCCCCTGAGGTTCCCCCCGTCCAGGAAACCCCCCTGTGCACCGCGCTAGAGCGCTCCGCTGCTGCTAAGACAATAACCACTTGTCATCAGTACTTAGCAGATTGAGGACAATCTTAGAATGAAAATGACTCTCCACAGGTTTTGCATTTGGTAAAGTTAAGGTTGACATCAAGACAAGTCCAGGAGCAGTGGAAAATAAAATACTGTATGCTTTTCCTTAGTATGTTCTAGAGAAAATAAAAGCTTTTTAAGTCTTTTCAGTCTGACCCACATTGCTTATGAGAAATGTCATGCTAACTGTAGTGCAGTTACTACCATCATCTGAGGTCTCCTTAAAGCCTAACTCAAGATTTGAAGTAACAAGTGAATTTATGTGCAACCCCAATATATTTTGGTGATGATGACTCCTGATACAAAATTGAATGACAGCACTATAGCATGCAGCACACACTTTACAAATGGAGTGGCAATGTAAAAACACCCCAAATGCAATAGTCTCCTGCAGAGCAGAGACTGAAGAGGTCTGTAACCTCTGAGTGCACACACTCATGACCTGGAGTCATGGGTCTACTGAAAGTATCATCTTTCAGAGAACTGAAAATGAGATTGTTTGCCACTTACAGTCATTTTAAATTTGTCAACAGACAAATTATTGATCCTTGTACTGAGGAAAAATTCAATACAAGTCAGTCTGCTACTTAAATTCATATTGATGTGTCAATTCTATGTACTGTTCATTCTCATTTTTTGCGATAATATTCCTATACAGCTGGTAAAATATATTTTAGGGATAGCTCCTTGAGACAAAGGAAACCTGGACATTCTTTCAAATGTAAAATGCAGTGTTTTGAAATGGATTTAATTTAAACTGGAATGAAAATAAAAGCAAGCAAAAAAATCAGATTTCCTATGAAGCAAAGAAAAAAGTACATGCCAAACAATTTCTTTTTAAATCCAATATTCTAGTTAATAGTGAACTACATGCTCTATTTCAAAATAACAATTTGAACTTTTTCACTACAGGTCAGATATCCTTCTTTTTTTTGTCTCAAAACAAAAAAATCAACTAAACCCCCTGCATTATTGCAGTGCTTGTTATGGTCATTCCTTCTGGATATATTTCGGAATACAGAAATAGCAAAGTCATTTGCTCTTTGGGTTGTAAAAGGTAGAAGAAGCAAGAAAGTTCCTCCTTCTTCCTGGAGATCTTTGTTTTTGATGTTAGGCCTGGGTTTGATGCCAACATTTTACAGTGATGGCAGGACAGCTCTGGACCTACCTATGACGCACCCAGCTCTTAGACTCTTCTGTTCAAAGCCTGTTACTCAGGGAGTAGTGGAGGTAGATGTGGTGGAGTAGTGGAAGAGGTCCCCTTTCTAGTGGCGTCCCCTACTAGTGGAGCAGTGGTGGAGGTAGATGGTTAGTCCCCTTTCCTGGTAATTTTTGGACAGTGTCTCTATGTGCACGTACAAGGTTTTTTTAAAATCTGTCTTTAAAAATAAATACATGGCCTTTGGTATTCAGATCAGAATTTGAGCAGCTTTCAGGGATGCCAGGCAAATATTTGAGCTTTTAAATTATTATTAAATAGTGATGTATCATAAGATACAGTGAAAGAAGAACAGTGTTGAAGAAATAGATCTGGGTATCCAGATATTACTGTTTTGCCTCTGCCACAGGCTTCACATATGAACTTAACCAAACATTATTCTTCCTGTCTCTCTGAAAATCTTACAAAGACCCAGGGAGGCTTAATCGGGAGATACTTGTATGACTCAAGATAATTTCAAAAATTTCTGATGGGTCATTTTTACACTGGGAACAGTCTGATTTGAAAGCCCCCCTGTATCCTCTGGCATTGTCTTGACTCTTCATGGGCAAGTTGCCCATTTTTCTGCCAGCTGGCTGACAGGGAACGCCCGCGTCCTCTCACCAGCCGTTTCAGCGGTGAGCTGCCCAGCTCCCCAGAGCACCCTTTAGACTAAGGCCAAGAAGTTAGGAATGGAGGGAGGGGAGCAATATCTTCCGGTTGCCCATAAATGGGGTCATTACAGAAGTTCCATGCTGCAAACAATTCTCTAATTTTTCCTTCCCATTCTCAAGCAAGTTAATGCCTTTCACTGAGCCAGCTAGTACAGATGGAACACACAAACAAACAAACAAACCTGTTTGGGGGCATGCATATCGGCCTAATAAAAGCTACTCCCTCTCCTTTTCTCATTCACATTCATAAACCTTCCCAATTACAGATTCATCACTCCTGTTTCCATGCTTGTGCGGAGTGGAAACAAAACTAAATGAGAATGTACAGTAGTGCATGGCACAGAAATCAGGTTCATGAACGGCATCTGTCAACAGCATTTATTTTTTTTGGAAAAAATCTTCTTCCTCCTTTTAAAATAAATTACTTCCTAATGCCAACAAAATATATAACCTTATCAAAGAATCTTGCAAACTGACAATTTCAGCAACACAGAAGTGTCATCAGGTAACTGAATACTCAGCTCAACAATCCACAAGAGCAGTAATGTTTTATGTGCACCAACTATTTACCGCTTGCCAGCTGAAGTTTCAAGCTGAAATGGAATTTCTTTTGTGATGTAGCCACAAACTTCATTTTCAAAAAACATCTAAGATAACCACACATGACCTTGCTAGTATACTACATCACAGTGCTAATTAATAGCTATTACTCAGAGATAGTTTTAGTGGAAAATAAATTAAATCAAGTATACAACAAATTTCTTCAAGGGATATGTATTCAAGTGTTTGTTTTTACCACCATTAAACTTGACTACTCTGTTTGTGCACCTTCATCCTTCTCTTTTAATGAAGACTATAAAACAGAGATATAATATTTGAGCCAGTGGCAGGAAGAAAACTGCCCTTTAACAGTTTTAATAGCTTCTGAGCAAAACCACACAGTGATAACCAGCCACCTGGACACCCCAGGGCTTAATAGATAGCTGTGGTGACAGTATTCCAATAGCAGCACATTGTATGAGACACTCCTGAATCCTGTGATAACTGCTGAGTAGGCACTAGCTTAGCAGAGTGCTTAAAAGCATCCTTATTCTTAAGCACTAAATTTCATAAACCTGCTCAGATGTTTAAAATTGCACAAATAATTACCATGCTAAGTCCTGAACAGATGTACTACAGTTAAATGCGGGTCTGAGCCCTATGCCTTCAGAAAACATGCTCAGACCACAGGATGTTTGGGTTTTTTCTCCATCTATACTACCAAGTGAGTCCTGAGCTGAGAACATCTTTAGGAAACATAACTATCTGGTGGACTGAGCTTAGCTTCATGCAGCAAAACCAGACACGAAGGCTTGGCCTGTCCCTGGGATCCTGAATACCCTTTGAATGTGGTTACTCTTTTTTTGGCTTGTACAGAAAACACAAATGAAGAGATGGAGGTTAGGCTTGGCTGGGTTGAGAGCAAGCTTGGACTTGTTATGACCAGTATTTCCTCACTCTCTAAATGACCTAATATTTGAAGTGAGAATCCTATTAGTCTCCTTCAGTGTCCTACTGGCACTCACATTTGAAAGAGTTAACCTACATTTCTTTGGTATATTTAGACAACATAAAGCATCCAAGCCTTGTTTCTAATGCGTGCAATCATAGGAAAATTCA
The DNA here is from genome assembly GCF_964195595.1 of Calonectris borealis. Taxonomy (NCBI): domain Eukaryota; kingdom Metazoa; phylum Chordata; class Aves; order Procellariiformes; family Procellariidae; genus Calonectris; species Calonectris borealis. Next base: position 8,992,317 of record NC_134313.1, read on the forward strand.
GGATGGGAGGGGTATCTAGAGGCCATCTGTTTTGGTCCCCTGCTCAAAACAGCTCCAGTTACAGTGGGATGCTCAGGGATCTGTCTATTCATGTCTTGCTTGTATCCAAGGATGAAGATCCTACAACTTCTCTGGATCCCTGCTTCAATATTTGGCCATCCTCATGATTAAAATATTACATCTAATCAAAGTTTCCCATATACCAATTTGTATCTTTTGCTTTTTGACTTATTTCCATGCATCTTCAAGAAGAGTCTGGATTTGTCTTTTCTATAAACCCTATTAAGTAATGAAGACAGAAATTCCTCTGCACATCCTTAGTTTTCATTCTAGCCTAAACAAGATCATTTCCATCTTCCTGTACATTGTATGCTCTGGCTCCCCAGCTATCTCAACTGTCCTCGGTTGGACTCTCTAGAGTTTGTTGATATATATATTAACTGGGGGTCTAAAACCAAACATGGTTTTCCAGGAGTGTCCCGGAAAGGTAATAATCACTTCCCTGGACCTCTTTGCTCTTGCTAACGCAGCCCAGTGTGTGGCTGGCCCTCTGTGACTCAAGGACACTTTATTCATTTATGTTCAACTTGTCATCCACCAGGACCCTGAGATCCTTTTCTGTTGTTTAGTCTGTTGTCCCTCAGCCTGTACTGGTTCACAGGGTTATTCTATCTCCTGTGCAGGACTTTGCATTTGTCTTCGTTGAACTTCTTGAGGTTCCTGTCAGCCCATTTCTTCAGCTTGTCAAGATGCACATGAGTGGCAGCCCTACCCTCCACCATGTCAACCGTTCTCCCTAATTTGGTTTCATCCACACACGTGTAGGGTATATTCTGTCCTGTCATCCAGGTCACTGATGAACATGCTAATTGTTATTGGTCCCAGCGCTGAACCCTGATCATATACAAGCACTAAAGTTCTGAATTGGGAGAATATCTGGACCATTTAAATATGTGTATTACAGTGAAAATGTTAGAATAGAATAGAATAGAATAGAACAGAACAGAACAGAACAGAACAGAACAGAACATTTCACTTGGAAGGACCTACAACAGTCATCTAGTCCAACTGCCTGACCAATTCAGGGCTGACCAAAAGTTAAAGCATGTTATTAAGGGCATTGTCCAAAGGCCTCTTAAACAGTGACAGGTTTGTTAGTGTCCTTTGAGAGAACAGAGATATGTATCTGTTAAAACCAATTTACAATATTATTTTATTCTATGCTGAAAAATCCAGCTTTAAAAAGACTCCAAACACCATACTCCTGCTCTACAAATCTGCTCCTTGTATGTGTTCAAAATCAGATTTGCTGATTTAAATTAGAAAGATGTATTTTTTCTACTGTTGGTCAAGCACAGCCACTACAGCTAAAATTGAAGCTGAGCTTGAGCCTTGTTTGTACACCACCATCAAAAAGTCTACAAAGCCTAAAAAACTAAAGTTTGAACTCTCCCCAGGCCTGAAGACAAAGCTGTTTTCCAGCCATGAAGAAGTTATTTATGGTTGTCAAAGTCTGAGAGAAAGAGAATCTGGATGAGTTCACAAGATGGTTTGTTCATGAACAGTATGTGGCCTGACCTCTAGAAGCCCTGCTTTCATTTCCCACCATTCCGGAGGAAAACTTGAAGAGTACGTCACCAAGCATAAACTAATTAATCGTACTGAAGGACACTTCACTGATGTAGTGTTGTGTTCATGTAGCTACACAGATTTTAAAGATCTAGGCCTTTATGGGACATGGGTTTTACTGGATACACCAACAGGTTTGTGCTCTCTGTTCCCTTGTGTGAAAGCATCTCTGCCCTACCCCAGATGGATGTAGCGAGGATTTGCGCAACAGAGCTTGGAGGGTTCTCATGTACTACATCCTGGGAGCTTTGCGCCTATCAAAGAAAGACAAATACATCAAATCATCTCTCCTATACTAAGATACATGCCACCTAACTTCACCTGGTTAAAACCAGAGTTGTTGTTATCATCATACCTAAATTCAGCAGCAGAAGCTTACGTTGCAGAGATCTGAACTGGCAGCCTAGAACCCCATTGCTGTCAAAGGGAGCTAGTCAATAGAGCTGGCGGAGCTCAGGCTGCTAGTCATGAGACTGGATGTATCCAAGGATAAACTGAACGCCAACAACTCTGTTCACTGGGTCTTCTCCATTGCTAAAGAGAAGACCAGGATGGCATGCTTGGATGCTGCCATCAAGCCATAAGCATCCAGACCACCTCCAGCCTCAGAAGCTAGCCCAGGGTTTGCTACCAATGCTCCGTCTGTACTCAGTCAAGAGACACAGGCACCTCTACGGGACGGTGCAGCTCAGCTGCTTTAAGTGCCCATGTTACACGTGCCTGCATATCATCACACTTACCTTTTTGGATGTGTAGTCAAAAAGGATGAATCCTGCCCAGAGTTTACCAGTGTGACAAATGGGCAAAGACAGTCTTGATTCCATGTCAGGTCTTTATCAAAGTAATTGAGGGAATTTATTTCTGGAAACACCTGCCTAGCGTTAATTTTCACATATATATCTGCATTTCTGAGGTGCTAATAACTTGCTGGCATTGTAACTTAGCGAAGCTTGGCACACATCCTCCCTCTTCTGAAGATGTCTCACTCTGTTTATTCAGGGCTCTTTACCTGTAATGATATGCTGTGCTGCTTGTTTGAAAGGTGCTGCTTAATAAATAGAGCCACATTTATGCTTAGCAGATTGAAGAAGAAGCTTTCCCTCTCACAATGTCAAGCATAATTTGCCCAATTTTACCCTCTTGATAGGGAAGCCCATCAACTTCAGCTAGAAAAGAGCTAAGAATAAAATCTCTATCTCGTGCTAGAGATAACAGGATTGCAAACAACTATAGTGTTTCAGGATTCTCCATTCCCTGTTGTTTTTGCACTCGCTTGCAATCCTTAAGATATCTGCAAGGGTTGCTATGATTTTTTTTTCTTTTTTTTAATTAGGCACTATAAAAACATCATATGTAGACATGAAAGAGTGGAGAGAAAATGCACACAGGAACAGTCGGCCATTTCTTACTATCTGCATGAGCTAGGTGAAAATACAAATAATCAGACTCCCTCAAAATGTGTCAGGCACCAGGTTTTGTTTGACTGTAATTGCTCCCCTGATTGCCATGCATACAGCCTCGGCAGCAATCTCAGGTTTGCAAAAGCATCATCTTCTCCTGCAGTTCACAGAAGTGAAATAAGGATGTGAAACTACCTCTGTCGCTCCAGTTTCCAAACCTTTTTCTGTCCCTCTAACCAACAATAATACAACCTTACCTTGATCTTAGGTGAGAGATACTTTATTATTCCTAGTAAAAGCAAGAAGACTTAATTGGTTAATTTTTATTGTTTATTACACCTTGCCTTTCAGTTCTGTCACTGCTTATTCAGAAAATGAAAATAGCTTTAATAAAGTTCTAAAAAGATAAAGATGGAATGTAGATTATTAAACATTGATTCGTAATGCAGCAAATATGCATATTGTAAAGATCTTATCACAAGCTATGTTTCCAGTTGGTCAAAGTTTAGCTAAGCTCAAATCCACATATTTATATTTCCTTTAAAATTAATTGAATACATTGCTAAGTATCTATCCTGGACTACTCATATCTTTTCTATCCATTAAAATGCCAACAGAAAAGTAATTGCAAACCCAAAGCAGTGCTTTCTATCTCCCATCTCACCCTACTTTTACTCTGAGTCAGCAAAAAGAATTTCAAAATAAATCAAAGGTTTCCCACTTCCTTGTGGGGAGACACATCACATTACATTAGAGCCATCTTTCAAACTCTCCTACTAACTGGGACGAGAAAATTAAAATAAGCCCAATTCTGAATTCCAGTCTTGGCAAATCAATAAAAGGGGATATCTTGGTATTTTAAAATTACATTTTATCATGGCTTTCAAAGGTGCTTTACTGGATGACTTATTTGTAACAAAAGAACAGTTTTTTATGTATGGAAAAATGTTTCCATATCGTATTAAAGTATCTGGACAACAATTATTAGTTTGAGCTTTGTAAAACATCGTCACTGAAGAACTGAAGTAATTCTTCCTCAACTCCTCCTCTTTTTTTCCCCCACAGTTCCTGCACTATCACAGCTGAGCGAACATTTAACAGAGCACCAGGGAAAGAGAAAAAAGCTGTAGACCTTGTCTCCAAATTACGTGATGAAGAGATGTTCTGCTAATGCACAGCCCTCCTCTTTATCTTCCCCCTGAAATGGGGAGTTGCAATCTAATGTCATACTTGCTTTTTTTTTTTTTTTCCCTCCGAGGCAGGGGCTATCAAAATCTCATTGATAGAAGTCACCTGTAGGAACCGACATGAAAAAGCAATGAAAATGTCACATTTTTGCATTAAAATTTGTCCACAAATTTTGCCCAGCTCTGATATGAAGCCAGTGCTTGAACGAACGCTGCTTTGCATCCTTAACTATAAAAGCTGCAACCTGCAAAAGTCTGATAACAGCTCACAGCTAATGCTGAAACATTTTTCCAGCTTGCAAGCAATTCCGTTAAAGGAGAAAATTGAAGAGCAGCCATTAGCACCAATAACATTGCCTTCCATCCATCCCATGGCTTGGCACACGCTGGGGCTGCTAGAGGAGGGATCCCACTTTTCTGGGTAGAAAATAAGACCGACTGTGTGAAATCAACAGCATTCCACCGGGATACAAGTCAAACCCGTTATAACAGCAGTAGTCAGCCGCATTGATTGTTTTTCTCTTAAACCAAAGTTCACTCCATTTTATTCATTCCCTTGGCTCTTAAAGGAAAAGGTTTTAAGCTCACAAGGGCCCAGGTCTTCTCTTCTGGAACACTCTTTCTTGTCCAAATATCAAGCTGTCAGACTGAGCCTCTATGGGCTTTCCTCCCACTACATCTCTCCAGAGACTTGCTAAGACTTTCTTTGCAGCTGAAATTAAACTAGCTACCCTGTAATTTTATATGTAGCTTGTCACCAGCAGTCTAAGTAATGAAGACACCTGCTGGTTGCTCACCACCCAGGCATCAGAGAGATCTCTCCTGGCATCGATTTTAATTAGCTCGTTGCAATGCCTTTTGCATTCTTATCCCTCCTTTCATCAGGAAACCTTCACCCATACTCTTTTCAGAATCACATTCTGCACATCTTGAATTGTGCTGAGCGGCAGCTGACTCAAAATTGGACCTCTTGTGTTCAGAAACTCCACTACCGAAGGCAGAGCAATAGAGCAATTGCCTTCTCTTATGCCCTACTTATTTCCAGGGAGTATAAGTGGTTCGCATACCTTGTGAATCATCTAGATGCTGTAGAATATACATAAAAATATCTGACCTCATTAAAAAAGGAAATATTTCAGCCTCTGACACTGAAGAGTCAAAATGCATTTCTGAATGAGCAGAAGTGTGAACTGCAGCTATGCATCATAACAATTTTCACCATGCACCATATATTTATAACAGTCATTTTCCTAACAATAGACAAGATGTGGTGCCTTTGATCACATGTAGGCCAGTTCCATTCTCTCTGGAAGGAAAGAATCTTAGTGGGAAAAGAAACTTTAAGAATATACAAAAAAGCTATTATCACGATGGGCTGACACAGATACAGCGAAAGGAACAGATGAACCACAGCAAGAGAGTACCTGCAAGAGGGTACAATGATGCGCAGCACCAGTGTCAGCAGTTAAATGCCTGTGAAGCCTTCGTGGCTTGTTAACAACAGGGATTTGAACGGTGTAGGGCTGTGCTTTAGAAAGGATTGGGAAGACCCATCTGCAGCCTGTTGCTTTATTGTTCAAGGTTCATATTCTGCGGCACTAGACAGAGCAGGAATGCCTGTATTGCCATTTAAAAAAGGGGACAAGGAGAGATTTCCAGTGCTGAGCCCTCACTACCCACACTTAACGTAATGGTTTTGGACCATTACAGATAGCTCTGCTATGATAAATCTTTTTTTTCCCAAAGGAGGCTGTTTCTAGCTTGCAGCAGCCTGTGCTGTTTAGCAATTGCTCACCTCCAGGACTAGGCTCATACTCTTTTCAGAGACCTGTCCTGAAGGTGTTCCCCAAAATGGTCTCTGGCCTTGCCTGGGACAAACAAGAAGTATGTCCTTAAAAAGCAGCTTCAGGAAGGCTCTCTGGAGGTAGGGGGCCTTATTTCTTGGCTCTTATTGAACAACACAAGCTGTCAAATAAAAAATACAGATCAAGAAGAATGGGGCAATTAAAATCCATTCCAGAGACTGAGGATTGAGGAATGTAAAAAACACAAACAGGGAAAACTTGAACACTTCACTGTGTATCTGCAAGCAATGGGTGCCAGGGAAAGGAAAGAAAAGCACTTAGAAGAATTTAATAGTTTCTAGTTACCTCAGCTAGCGATGGAGAAATATGAACATGCATTACATTTTTGAGGAGTGCAGCACTCCATATAAAAATAAAAGTTATGAGGACAGTGTTTTCTGCAGAGTGGAAAAAAGGGAGGGAGCAGAGAAGGCTTTGTGAGTGATCTGAAGCTGACGAGCCAGTCGCCATGTTTCTGTTAGCTAACTGACAGGAGAGCAGTTCTTCCCCGAGTTCTGGTGCAAAATATTCAGGCATCAGCTGCATGATACAGGGATCTGTTGGCTGTGTTGGTAATGAGATTTATTTCCTGGCTGCAGAAGCAATTGTATTGGCTCAGTGGATGGGACAAAAAACGCAATATGTTCAGCTGGAGACAGGGTGGTGGGAAGCTCTTTAACTGGCTTTGTGGCCGTAGCTCCACCCTGAGAGAGGGAGAGAGATGGACAGACAGGCTGTATCAGTCTCTGAGAGACCTGATGAAATGCATTCCAACTATTTTTTTCCCCCAGAGGATCTAAAAAGCAAAAATGCGTGCTTAAAATAAACAGGAGAAAACCAGAATAAAATAACAAACAGAAATTACCATTTTTGTCTCATAAAACGAAACCAAAACAACCCCTCTGTTTAGGAAAAGCCCTAGAAGAGAAAACATTTTGCAAATTATATCAATGAGGGATTTTTGCTATGAAGCTGTTTCAGTGAAGGAAGGACTTCAGCTATTCTATCTCGGAGAACTGAGAGGTGGCTTGAAACCTCCCAGACCAAACACAATTGACTGAATGGGTAGAAGTGCATGAAACAAAGTTGTTGAGCAGAAATGCCAGCCATTTGCTTATAGGAACTCAGACATGTCCAGGCATGATGGTCTGGTAGCTGTCAATTGGGAGCTGAGGTCACCTTTTTCCAGATACTCATCTCCTCCACCCTTGCACTAGAGACGGGTGTCCCCTCATGGGCTATGACTGTACCTGTAGCCACTCCATTGCCCATTTCTGTCAAAACCATCAGGGTTAACAAAAAAACTAAACCCAACCCAACCCAAACCAAAAAAGAGATGCTATTTTTAGATATGTTTGTTAAACTACGTCCTTTTGGCAGGACTGACTGAGGAGAGGTGAGGTGTTCATTCACACCTGTGAGGAGGTTGCAACTTCTACGGTGGGACAAGAAGGAGCAGCAGAAGGTGATAACACTTTAACCTCAACCAACCTGCAGTAGCAAGCGGTCCTTCCTCAAGTGGTGCTGACCCTAAGGGGAAGCTCCCTTTTTAATTCACCCAGATATTAATGTACCGTGTAACAGACAGCTTGCTCCCTCCTTTGGTCTGTGCTAGAAACAATTCATCCCACCGGGTTCAGTCTGATCCTTTCAGCAGACTTACACATTAACCCACCTCCCTCTCCCAAGGACAGTTTAACCTTATAAAGGATCATAATAAATTACCACAGTAATAACTCCATCCTTCTTGCCGCCTTTGAGCGCTTGGACCTTTCTCTGAGCCTTCCCTTACCACCCAGTTATCTCCAACTCCTCTAAGGCCTTTTAATTTGAGAAAAGAACTTCTAGGAGACCATTAACAGTTTCACTTATTCTAGGCCATTAAACTCTCTCAATAGCTATGCTGCTTTTTGAAGACTCTCTCATTATCTTATTATACCTAGGAGGCCAAGCCATGCGTTAGGTGCTGTACAGAAACAGAAGCAAATTCCACCTCCTGCATCAGCTAAGCCAGTGCAAAACATGAGATATGGGATGGATGCAGACGGACAACAGGGAACGCAGAAATAACAAGATGTTGTTGGTCAGTACGACAGTGAGTAGCAGACCTCTAGTAATCAAAGTACCAGATGCATTGGCAGAAGGGAGTATATTCCTGTTTTTCAACCTGTCAGCCGTACAAGTCACTCATCATATTCCAGACCCTGATCTTAACTTATGAGACATATTAATTCTAAGCTGCAATGTGCTGTTCCATATTAGTCACTGCTCCCGGAATTTCTTATCATACTAATTAAGCCCTGAGATTCTTAAATTCTGTAAGCCATGCGCTGCGTTTATATTACAGGACATAGGATTTTAATTGAGCAGCCAGCTCATTATTGCTTATGCTCAGACTATGGGATAATGAGTTATTACTGCTTGCCTCAGGTGATTTCTGAGCTAGGAGGCAGCAGGAGGAGAGCTGTCATGCATAGCTGATGGCATTTCCTCACCATGGCAGCATTTAGGAGAGGTTGTCATAAGGAGAAGCCCAAGCCTCTAGGACAGAAAGCAAAAGGAAAATTCAAGAAGAGAGTGCCAGAGGCCTGAAGTTCTTATTTTCTCTTAGTAGTAGAAATAATTAAGCTCACACTTTCGTTGGCAGAGCACTAATCAGTGGATCAGTCAACATTTCTCCCAAGCAATGGTATTTGATTCATGAAGCAGAAGAAACATCATCGTCTCATGGACAAAAATCAGACATATATATCTTTTCAGACTTGGATGTACTTGCTGAGCTGTTACATGCTCCTGTTTTCATCTACAGCCTAGAACCGAGCAAATCCCACCTGCCAACAACTGATTCTTTCTGGGATTATTTCATGTTTCAAAAACTCAGTCTGAGGTCATAGGGAAGATACCCTAAAACATCTCTTATTCTTAAGGATGTTTACGATTCAATCATTTTCTATGGTAATTGATAGGAAATGCTAATTCCAACCCCCCATGAACTGTTTTGTGACCTATGTGAATATGAGTCACTGGATAAAAACATATCTAGGTATTTACCATTATAGTATCAGAACTCCTTGTGGCTACTGCTCACACTTTATCCTCCTTCTCAGAACATTTTAAAGTGTTATACCTTATTTTAAAGGGAGAGGGGGATCAGGGTTGGGATGGGACACTGGGTTATAGGATTTAGATACAGAATAAGCAACATTAGAACACTTACTTCCTTGTCTCCTGGAGCAGGGCCTTAATCTCTAAAGCATTATTTTCTCAACCTTTATTCAGACTTAAAAAGACAACCATCTACAGCTCTCCCCACATCCCATTCCTTATCTTTTAATAATAACATTATATACTGATGGTAACAGAGATAAGGATGCGTCATTTGTGTGTGTTCTGACTGACAATACTTGGAAGAGGGCTGGAAGAGTGGGAGGACAACATTTTCTTTACTCTAGACTATAGTGGGATTTTCAGTGCCCTGCTGTCAGTCCCTTCACATTGTCTTTCACAATACCCACAGGAGGCACAGTGCAACATCACCCGTGAAACCATACACAAGACCGTCCCTGCCTACCTTGAAATGCTGATTCTTACAGGGTTTCTTTTCCTAAAGTCAACCACCCCAAGGCTGGCCCCTTCACCCGGTCATACTCTATACCCACACTGCTGGGGTTTAATGCTGGCCAGTGTCCACCGTGCCTCATGTAGGGGTGGTAAGCTATGAGGGTGTTTTGTGGTTTTCAGTTCAAAGGGCCCAAAGTAATGTGAGAGTCATGAGACTGTGAGGGTCAAGAGTGCTGTATTGTCCCACAGCAAGGCTGAAAGGATATGGGAGGTCAAGGGGTTTGATGAAACGCAAGTGCAGAGGGAGGAAAACCTTGTGTGGTTCTCATGCGCGCTTCTCAAGAGTAGTCATCCTTGGAGTGAACTACTCCATACTTAGCTTTCCCCTCAGGCAGAGGAAAGTCTATAAACCAGCTAACATATTGACATTATCAAAGGATAAAGGCCTGTGGAAAAACATATAGCTAACACGTTTGGCACTACTGATGCCTTTAGATGCCCTTAGATCCTTTACTCCAGTAGAGCAATACAAAAGTAAATTCCAGCGCAGAGTTGAGACATTGTACCCTGGGGGGTTAATGCAGAATAACGCCTGATATTGATGTAATAAGCTTGAATCATGCTTTATAATCCTGGCTTCTAAACTGGTTTCCACTTTAAAAATCAAGGTAAAATATATTCATTTTTAAACAGTATTTTCATCTCTGTCGCCAAGGAGAGCATTGCTTTTCAGATAGTAAGCAATAGCATTAAATACACTCACGAAACCTCTAAAAGAAAAGCCTGTGAGGAGGTTCTTTATTTATCTGGGAATAATTTGTGTTCAGCAGGTCACAGGGCTGATAGCCCTGCCTGACCTATCCTCTGTCTGATTAAATAAGACAGCACCATCCATTGAAGGTAATATAACACATCTAGCCCTCCTTTTTATCTAAATCATAATCTGTTGTGAGGTGTGAAGCCCTCCAAGATTGCCACCAGAGAGAGTGACAATTTGGGAATAAAGCCATTATAAGATTTTAACAACTCCAATACTTGTTTAGTTGAGAGACAATTCTTAGACCTAGAAGTAATTATCACTAAGAGATTCTTAATCTCTTTTGGATCCTGGAACAACAAAAGGTGTCCAGTGTGCACGAGGTAAAACTGACCTGAAAAAATTAGTATAAGAGCTGAACTTCCATTTCACCTAGCTACTTTAAATTATTTATTACTTCTAGTACAATTAGACCTACTATTCCCAACCAAACCAAGGCTACAGATTGTAGTCTAAAATAAACAGCTAATTGTATAAAAGAGCACAGGCTGTAAACAGTGGGCAAAGTAGGTGGACAATGGAAAATAAGACAGAGAGTGAGCAAATGGGCATAAAAATGTGAATATCCCAGGTGTAGGCACTGTTCAAAGCCAATCAGCAGCAGTAATCATGGCTGATAGAAACAAAATTACTCTGGAATCACTGAAATAGAGAGGGATGATTGACTGGTGTTGTGCGCTTTGTCTCTGATTGCTCTGCCTACTACTAGCAAGGAAACAATTATTAAAAATTAACCATTTATACAACTGATAGACAATCCACAACACTAAAAACCCTCACCAAGTTCCCATATCCTCAGTCCTCTCAAAGTTCTGTCAAAACAGATGTTATCTACAGCATTGCCTAAAAGGCCAGCAATTTCTGCCTATTTCAAACAAATACGTGTTATCCAATTTACTGAAAACAATCTGCATGTTAATCATGCAGATTAATTTGGGGCAGTAGATCGGTAAGTGCATCTCAATTTTCTCAGTGAGAAAAGAAAATGAAATCATGTCAGGAAGATAGACCAGCTGTAAGAAAAGAAGAGCTAGCTGACAGCTGTATAAAGGGCCCTTCAGGGCTATCACCTTTACCCAATTTAAGGCTGGCACTCACAAAAGTGTGAGAAGAAATCTCCTTTTATGAAAGCACAATCCAGAAATGTCTATGGAGTTCAAAACCAGAAGATAGCATTTGTCAAGTCTGATTTCTTACTTGTTCAAAAAAAACGTGCTGAGGCTTCCTAGGCTGGAGCTTGATGTTTGAAATGGCAACTTTCAAAACACAACATGTTTATAATTTAGCAACAAACGAGGAATTTGGCATCAACTAACCTCTGAGTGTAGCACAGCTCCCTGACTTTCGGTCTGTCATTTGATTCACTTTTTATAAAATCAGCACAGTAAACAGTTTTCCTGCTTTTCTAGGGTAAGTTTATTTCCCTTACCAAAGGCTCCTTGTTCTCCACCACCACACACAAAGACGTACAAACCGATGACTCTCCCTGCTCCCCTGTTTTGGGAATACCCTCGCTTGCCTCCCTCCCCTGCCTGCCAGCAGTGCTGTGTGTTTCTTTCATTCTTTCCATACTGGAGGCTCTGTGGAGAATGATCTATCCTGTTAAAGTGTCTTTAAGCAGGCTGAACGTAATTACCTGAACTGGAATATATCCAGGACTTTGGATTTAACAGCCATTAAAAATCTTGTTAAACATTTTTCATACCTTCTTAAATAGCCACACGCAGTGACAGCTTGGCATCTGAAGGATGGTAGTTCAAAACAGAACTGCTCTTACACTGCTGTATTTGCTTCTCAAACGGTGAAGAAGTAAATGCCCCAGTTATGGGGACAATGTGATGGATGGTACATCAAGAGACTTTGCAATTCTCACATATTTTGCACCCAAACATCTAAAGAATGGCTAAATTAAGCCTTGGCAAACCTTTAAGTTTGGTAACTAACTGTTAGTTTCAGCAGAGGAAGACCAGGAATGTGACTTGTCAAAAGTCACAGAGCGAATTTACAGCAAAGCAGGGAATGGAAATGTCCTGGAGAGCTCAGCTATCCTGCACAGGGGTCTCTCCTCACCAGAGTCCCCATGCCTGAGGCTCTACAAGCACTTTAAAACCAGAAATAAGCTGGTAAGGAGCCCCATGGTCCAGATGTACACTAAGGTGTGAATGCAAGATTTGTGCATGAAAAACAACTCCTGAATCAATTAATTATGGTAAATGAAGATATCCACAACAAGGAAAACTTAAAAGAAATCATTGTCAAAATCTCCTGCTTCTCACACCCACCCGTCACCTCCTGCCACATTTGGGCATCCTTTTTGAAAAATCTCTGACACCAGCACTCCCAGGGCACTTCCCATGAGGAAGGAATACAGGATCAGGCTGCTCATGGGATAAATGGCCCAATATGGCAGGGCACTGGGGGTGGATTGCTATAGCGTAAGCTCTGACAGCTCCATGGCAGCAGAGAGAGTCCAAGCTGACCTTTCAATACAGTGTTGTGTGAGCATATTTGAAGAGGAAGGACTGTTGGGGAAAAGCTGTTTGTTGTGGAAATGCTGATATATAACTGGTTTTGTTTGTAAATTAACTTGCAGATGACCCCACCATCTCTTCCTGCACAGCTGGTGCAACACATGCTGCGAAGGGAATCGACCTGCTATTCTTAGAGTGTAAGCTATTCAATTAAGGTACTTACAAATGGTTTCATGACTGTAGCTCATTGCCAGCAGACAGCTTCTGCTTTATAGACTCATTTTTAATATGCATTTATATTAAAATGAGATGTTGTATCATGATCTGGTTTTCATCATAGTTTCAGGTCTTAAAAGGAAGTGGATAATAAATCCCAAGTTAAACCTCATAGCTACTTACGCCATGCACCAAGTGCTAATGGGGAAAGCAATGCACTGTAGGCAAATAAAAGAAAGTTACTTTATTCTAAGCAAGCAACTTATCTCTGGACTTGGATTCTCTGTGTTCTGAGCCTATGATAAGCAGTACTGAATGTAGCACTCATGACTGATTCTTCAAATACTTGGTGCCAGTGGTATTTGCTTATGCAGCTATATTTGTTAATCCACTGAAGTCCTGTGTAAGGGAATTCTTGATTACTCTTAGCCACAAGGAGCTTGTGACCTTCTTCAAGACTGGCTGCCTTCACCATCTGGCTGAAAAAAATTAGGTTAAGTGAGAGTCACACTTCCTTCATAGTTTGTCTGGTTACATGCTTAACCTTGAAAAAGCCCACATTTCCTCTAGGAAAGAGAGAAACACCAACTCAGCTTTGTTGCTTAAATCATGTTGGACCCTTGATTTACTTCTGAGCCTATTAAACGTCAAGTGCATGTGCTCATTGTAGTGCACTCTCTAAAAGGAGTTTTTGCAGGTAAGGTACAACAATCTTTACCTTCTCTGAAAAAAAACAACTGACAGCTTCTCAAACAAAAAGAATCAATCAATCAAACAAACAAGCAAACCCAAATGCCAAAAGAAGAATGGAGTATGGCAAAGAGGTGAAAGAGAAAGATCTGTTTTAGGGAAGTACTAGGAAGACGTGTCCAGCCTAGTTAAACAAAAGAATGAGATTTGCAGAACGTGAACAGAAAACCACCTCAAGGTGGTCTCAAGGTGAGATAAAGCAGGTTCAAATACTGACTGCTCTATAAGCTATAAGGAAAGCTTTAAAAGTCAGCATTTCCCATACTTCTATCAGAGATTCATTTCACTTAATCATCCCAAACTAGGCATCTAGTTTAAGCTAATTGTGCTCCCATTATAGCCAGTTGAAAGGCAGGGTCATTCATCCCAAGCTAAAAGGAAAGTAAAATATATCACCTTCTGTAAATCTGTCTCCATTACCTACTGAGGGAGCCTTGACAACTCTGTCAGACACAGGTGTCTGCACTGTAGACCACTGCAGTGGGCCAGGACCAGCCCCACCTCATTTAATAGACATGGCCTGATAGCTAGTGGGTCCCTTACAAAAAAAGTGCTGTTAGCAAGGGACCAAGCTGAGCCTGATGCTGTGGGAGAGCAAGAACTAATATAGAGACTGGACTGTGCAAGAGCTGGGTTCAACCAATTAGTTGGTTCTCAGTGATCCCATACAAGGACTCTACGTTGATCATGACTTGTAGTCAGATATATGAAATGCTGTTATTTATAGTCTATCACAGTCATTTTGCTTTAAGAAGGATTAGTGTGGTGAACTCTAAAGCCATGAGCGGTGCAATTTTTGATTTCACCGTTTTAATTCCATCAGTATTAAATTCATTTTGATGAAGTGCCTGATTACAGTGGGAATAGAAGTAGATGAACACTAAGCTTTTCTGGATATCTTATATACCCCTATAGGATTGTTTGCAAAATTCATGGATAATTTTAATATTAGATGACCATCTGTACTTTTCCTTCCATTTAGTTGCAACAAAAACGATTGCGTTCAATCCTGCCAAAGTGTTGCACTTCAGACTGAAACTATCTCTGGCAAACTTTTGCCCAAATGTCAACACTGTTCTAAGAAAGGCATATATAAGCAAAATTGGTGAGGATGGGGGTGAAAGCAAAGTCTGGAAGCACGACAACATTTCCTATCATGAAGCCTCCAACAACCTACAGTTTCAATAATAATTCTGTTCATGCAGTGATTGAATCAAGATATCCCATTAACTTAATAATCTAAAACCAAGATAAATTAGTGTAGATAGAATTAGAATAACAGATACAGTGTAAACAAAAAAAAAGAAAGAAGAAAATTGAAACAGTTTAGTTTAATGCTGCCACCTAGTAATGCCTGGAGCTCATCCCGAATGGGATTAAATGATACAATGGAGTGGGAAACATCACTTGATGCACCACAGAACCAGGGCCCAGTCTGTCAGCTGGCTTAATGCAGACAGCTGCATTTAAGGCCATCTTGGTATTTCCGCACTGCACAGGTGAAGGGGTTTCAGACTCAAAAAGTGAGAAAGAAATGTGGTAATGAATTTAGTTTAGTATTGTATATATCCACGTATGTGTGTATGACAGAGGGGAAAAACAAATGGGGATTACTGAGAAGTACGGTGAAACTGCTGTTAGAGAAGTCCTTGTAGGATTACACCAAGAAAAAAACGAGATAGAAATTTTAGT
Source organism: Calonectris borealis (assembly GCF_964195595.1). Lineage (NCBI taxonomy): Eukaryota > Metazoa > Chordata > Aves > Procellariiformes > Procellariidae > Calonectris > Calonectris borealis. The sequence continues at coordinate 9,007,884 of NC_134313.1, forward strand.
TAATGGGCTCGTTAGCAAGCGGTTTGAGAGTGTCAGGACACCTATGGTGGGAGTGCCCTGAAGTTAGGGAGAGGGATTTGGTGTGGGACCTTTGTAAATAATGAAAAGTTCATTAGCCCTATTTTCCATTACCAGCTGTTCCTCCAATAGAATATAACTTACTGTCCTCTACATTTTGACTAATTTCCTGTCTTGAAAAAGATAACTGTTCACCAGCTCTTTAAACCAATTGAGATCAGGTGTGTACCAAGACAGGAGAAAACAACATTTGTGATGGTTTTCTATTCACTGTAAATCACCAAGATAGTTTCTTCTTATACAGCCCATTTCTGTCTCCTCAAAAAATGGAGACGTACTTTTCCATTGTGCTCATTGATTAATTTCCTCCACTGCCCATTTCGTACATTAATCGCCTTGAGAGCTGGAACATTGTTCTCTTTAAGTCCCCAGACAGCTCCACTACCTTTCTTTCTCTTTCCTCTGTATTAACTTATCCCAGGTTTACCTTTACCTGGCTGGTAAACTGCAGCTGATCTAATTTGTTTCAGACCAAATCTCTTGTAAGCTCTGCAAGGCCCTCTCACATTTTTTTTCCTAAAGAGATTACATATCTTTTTGCTTTGGTGAGCAAGTCAGAGAAGGAATTATTGCTTCATCTTGCCTTGTATTTCTCTATCATCTAGGAAACTTAGTTTCCCTTTTCGTTCTTTTTTATAGCTATACTGACTTTATTGGTTGAGAGCAGCTTTTTGCTGCCAAAGTGAATGCTCAGGACAAGCTCTGCCAGAGTAGGGGAGCTCAGTGTTGATGGCCACTGCTGTTGCTATGATGCAATCGATTAACTGAGGAGACCCCTGACCTGCCTTCACGCCAATGAGGTCAGAATCCAGCCTGTTCCTGTGACTAGATCGTGTAACTTGTCACCTATTTCAAAGCTGGTGCAAACTGAGAGCTGGAGGGGCTTTCTCTGTCTACACTATCAGTAGGACCTTGTGCCTAGACTTGGAAGGCCCATCTCAGCAGACCTAAGTCTGTAAGAAGCTGAAGGGGCAAATGTCCATGTGGAATCCATCACCGCTCTGTACTAAACACAGGGAATGCACAGACAGGCTCTGAAAAGCAGGCTTGTGGGTGCTGGTGCAAATGTTAAGCAGGATTAGCTGGTGTATACTGAATTTCCTGAAGAAATCCAGGCAGCTCTCACTCATGTGATGTTTCACCTTACTGGAATAGTCATTGGCATTGGGTTCAAGCGGGCAAGCTCTGAGTTGGGATGGAGCTGTCCAGACCCATCTGTTTTCATAACCCAGCTCCATATTTGTAAGACCAATTCCACCCCGGCCAAAATGGTCACCTTCACTGCATGTTGCCCTGCTGCAGACGTGGGTGAGCCTCCTGTTGCTTTCCAGGAGTTCTTAGCCAGGGTCTTATTTGTTCTTTTAAATACTCAGACACAAATTGCTCCAAACTGCTGATTTATAATGTCTACTTTTAGTACCTCATCTTTTTTATCCTCTACAACTACTGCTGGAACAGAAGTAAACACTAGTTAAATACATCAATTGATTTTCACGTCAAGGTGTAAGTGGCAACAGAGAGAGAGAGAAAAGAAATAACAAGGTTCATACATTTGTGCCATGTGAAAAGCCACAAACTGTTTCTCTCTATAAAATGATGACTTAAATTTTTTAATGTATTTTCCACCAAAAAATAAATGTATGGTTAATAAAGTATGAATCTTCACGACCAGAATGGTGGCGAAGATGCTGCACGTTCAAATATGCTACTCTGTATCAAAGTATCACCTTAAAAGATCCAGCAGAAATGGGTACTCTGTAGTGTTACAACACTACAAAATATATAGTAAAATACCATTGGTCATAGGAAAGTAACAAGAGAGAGGGATTAGAAAGAGGTAAAATGATACAGAAACATGAAGTGGCTTGCTCTGCGCAAAGCTAGGACCCCACATGTCCCAATGTCCCTTGCAAATCCCTACTTACGAGAGACCACAGCCCTCTGCAACAGCAGTCAAATATAAAGGTCTCATTCTAAACTCCTGAGCCTGCCATTTCCTCCCAAAATTCCCAAGCTGAAAGCATTTCTAATGATTTAAAGTTCATAACAGAGAGCTCTGTTCCAGACTGTCTGTCTGATGAGCCATTGCAAAGCCCTTTGTCTGCTGTTCATAAGAAGTCAGAAACCTTCATTTTTGTTCACACCAATTAGCACTTGCTTCCTGGAGTCACAGCAATGAGACCAAGTCCAGAGTGAATAATGACAGCCTGTGTCCCCCAAGCAGGCACCAAGCACATCGGCTGAGCCTCAGACAGTCTGAAGAGGAAACGCACCTCAGCACTGGTGTGTGTTAGTTTTGGGTTCATCTTTTTAACATTGAGCTCTTACATATGGCATGTATCTTCGCAAATGCGTCAAGGTTGAAGTAGTTACTGGGTGTCGACATACATTACTTCAAAGCTTACTTAAAAGAAATTAAGGGCTCTTCACATCCAGCGTGATTGTCACATTTGGCTCATGCCACATATTCAAGTATGAGGAGAGCACAGTCTTGGGTGATTTACACCCCAGGATTTGTACTGGTCTGTGTTTCAGCATCCTTACAGCCCCTGTAAATCGTGTCTGTCTCAGATGCGGATGAATGTTATCTGAGACAGTTCTGGGAGTTACAGCTGGGGCTCCATAGGATAGAAGCAAGCAGTAGCTGCTTTGGAGAGGACTTGAACCCTGTATTTATTGACATCCTCTGTCTTATTAAGCAGCTCCATGTGGAGAACAAGGGTAGGTGTTCCTGTTTTGCTGTGCCCTCTAACAAGGCAGACTTTCCTCACCATGGGCCTGGTGATCCAAAGCTTCATCAGCAGAACCTGGGATGGGCTTAAGCTCTATTGCCACCATATAAACTTCATGCTGAGCTGAAGAAATTCCCATTGGCTTCAGCTGCTCTTGCTTTGCTGAAGCCATGGCTGGGTTTGGGTGCTGGTGCCTTCACTTCCGACTGCAGTATTTTGTCCATAATTCCTATTTAAATTTGCTGCCCATGGCTGTATTATTTTTAATTGGAGTGAGTCTGTCACTCCCCATCAGTCTTGCTGTGGCTTTTCAAAGAAGGAGCAGAGGCAGGAAGAAGGCTTACCTGCTGCTGAGCTGAACTCAACTGAACTGGCCTGAAATCAATTGCTTGCAACACAGTTTGACATTTTAACAAAACAGTGGCAAATAACTGTCATTTCACTTTTATTGTGCTAAGAATGGGAGTACAGAGACCAGAAAATGGCATCTTCATTGCACCTGGAGAGTTGGGGCAGTGGGAAGGAGGGAATCCATAAGTTGATTTTGATTTTGCATTTAAATGCCACTTTTTTCCCACTAGGGTTGCTGAATGCCTTTAATTAAAACAGTGTGTTTTTAATTTACATCTTGGCTTTCTGTGAAAAAACTAGTTAGAGAAATGAAAAGAAAGAAGCATGGTCTAGTTGCAGGTCTCAGCAGGCTGTATGTCAATAGCGATCTCCAGGATAACATTTTTATTTCTATAAGATAGACCTCTTCTTTTGTTACACAACTTCCTTAGTAATTATACATAATGACTGCAGTTTTACATAATGGCAACACTTATATATAATGACTGCATGGGCCACGACAGCTTAACTTCTACTGTATTGGTCTCTTAGCTTTCAGTTGTAGAATATTTAAGGAAAGGAAGAGAAGACAATATACACACCAGTGAAGAGCTAGCATTAAGGCATGTCTTTACTCTTAAATAAAAAATAGCGCAAATCTGTTGGAAGAACAGGAATGAAATTGCCTCCAAAATACTTTAAAATGCCAGACTTCAAGCAGTGGGAGCCACTTGCTAAGCACATAAGTTGTCCTTGCTGTGTGAGAAACACAGCGGAGAGCCCCAGCTCTAGGAGTTGTCCAGCTTGCATCCACTTCTGTGAGTCAGCTCCGTTAGAAAAAATGCCTTAGCTTTACAGTTGAAGCATAGGTGGACAGCATAGAGAAACAAGTTTTCAGCTAAAAGCTGTAAAGGTGAAATTCCTGCCTGTCAGGAAAGCTGATCGTCCAGACACAGGCAGGTCAAGAATTTTCTTCCTCCCAGGAGCTGCTGACATGTGCTTCTAGACTGAATGGACATTTCCCAGGAGCTTCAATTTTAGAGGTCAGTGAATGACCTTCCTCTACTTGTGCAGGGTTAACACCCCTCTGAGTGCCCACGGGATATAAAGGAAGTAGTTAGGTAACTCACTGATTCTGCAGTATCGTGTCTGTGGTCTTTTTTATGTGTGCTGCCCACAGTCGTACTTTTTTATTTTATTGGAACGATTTTGCAGTTCCCCAGAAAGTACAGAAAAGACATTGCAGAAGGGTTGGCACATTCAAGGAAGCAAGAGAGGCTGAGAAAATGGATAGCACTACTACCATCAAAGAAAGTAGATCCCAGCCTTTGGGAAGCCTAAAAGCCCCGCAAGATGTGGGAAGGGTTGCCTATCAAGCCCTTAAAAATCACAGAAAAAAATAATGTGTTGCCAAGGTGTCCTGGTTTTGGCTGGGATAGTGTTAAATTTCTTCCTAGTGCTGTGTTTTGGATTTAGTATGAGAAGAATGTTGATAACACACTGATGTTTTCAGTTGTTGCTAAGTGCCCTGTCAAGGACAGCTTCCATGCTACCAAGCAGAAACTGGGAGGGAACATAATCAGGACAGCCAGCCCAGCTGGCCAACGGGGTATTCCATACCATGTGACGTCATGCTCAGTATATGAAGGGTAGGCGTGATCCAGGAAGTAGCGGTCGCTACTTGGTTATCGGTCAGCGCGGGTGGTGAGCAATTGCATTGTGCATCACTCATTTTGTATATTCTATCATTATCATTATTATTTTCCCTTTTCTGTTCTATTAAACTGTCTTTATCTCAACCCACGAGTTTTTCTCACTCTTATCCTTCCGATTCTCTCCCCGTCCTGCTGGGGGAGGGGGGAGTGAGTGAGCGGCTGCGTGGTGTTTGGCTGCCTGCCAGGTTAAACCATGACACAAGGGTTAGACCAATTTCTCAAGTATATTCTTTCTGGATCTATATACAGGTTCATGTGAAGGGATACAACACACCACACATGTCTGGCCTTATTAGAGGGGCATGTCTAACTCGGATCCCGATGAAGGCTACCATGACCATCTGTGAGGAATGTGTCTTATAGCTCTGAAAATGTGATAGCTCAATTCCATGGCTTCTTGCCCTTCGGGCAGCTGAGGCCCTGGAGCAGGAAGATGAGCTTATGAACTGGGTCCCAGAAGTGTGAGTAAATGTGGGGATGGAAAATGGGACTTTTATTCTACGTGATGCTCCCCTCATAAACACTTCCTTACTTGTTGAGTACAGCTAACTTTCTTCTGCTTATTTTGGTCTACTTTGATGAGTGCTTCCACTGAGACATACAGCTTGAGCAGCTTTCTGGAGAGTCCTTACCCATCCGAGCATATTTAACTACTGGATGAACAAATGTTTGGCTGATTTTTCCCTCAGTCCCACCGTGAGGACATACTGCATTTGCTTAATAGGAAGATGTACTTTTTCTCCTTCCAATTTACCAGCACGGCCATTTCCTGGCACCAATTGGTAATCTCTCTTTTGGAGTGCAGTGCATCTGCCCAGCCTACTGCAGACAGACCCATGCTCCCTCCTCTTGTGTTCAAGGTGCCAGGACATGGGGAAGGATTACCCCAAGGGCTGTCTAACTCCGTTAGGCAGGTCTGTGCTCTCTCGATGGGTACAGCCGCTTCAGATCAGAGCTGGCTGTGATCCAGCTGGCACAGCGCAATGGGAGGAAAGGTCCTCACCACTTCTTCTGAGCCTTAATGGTGCTATCTGAGGACCTTCAGGAACTCCATTAAGGTAAGGTAAATTGAGTTAATTATGCATATTAATAATGGTTATTAGTGTAGTGCCTAATGAGGGTATACGGTCCTCCTTTTTACCAGGCATTAGGCAAACACACAAGAGCTTATTGACTAAATAGACAGACATCATATGTGGGAGGGAGGGCATGAAAGCTCTGAGATGTACTAAAAAGATCTACCTGCAAAAATTGTATATTTGTTGGCATGGATTTCCACCTCTCTTCATTCACATCTGATTCCTAGCAGTAAAATCAGAGAAGCCCTTTGCCAATAGCTTATCACCTGCATGCCAATGTGCATTTTGCATTATTCGTAAAACAAAACTTGTGTCTCTACAGTGCTCCTGTTTCCATAACTAGGACTAGTCCAGACACAGTTATACAGATCTCTCCTGTACAGGCATCACAGGACTGGAATCCAGCCTCTTCTTCCTGGCTGCCCACTGCTCTTAAAACTGACAATGAGTTTTGAAATTCCTTATTCTCCTGCTGTGCCCCTTTGTGAGTAGAAAAAGTCAGCAGCCTGCAAGAAATACAGTGAAATTTATTTTTGGATCAGCGATGTAAATTCATCCTCTGAAACCAACTCTAATGTAGTTCTGGGACTAATTGACTCTGGATTCCTTGTGAGATCCAGATCAGGTTTGGGTCCTTCTGTTCTACATCCAACATTATTCCTACAAGTTTTGCATTTTTTAGACAGCCCTATGTGTTCTCATACCACATCTCGGGGCTCACACCACCTGTCATGACTTTCTTGTCACAAAAAATAGAATTCTGAGGGGCTTCAGAACAGAAGTTTGAACTCCAACAGTCTTCAAATCAAGCTTCAATAACGTCAGAGGGTCCGAGGAGCAGTATACAGGACCCAGAGGAGAGGCAAGGCCAACTGCTGTGTGGTGCCACCATAGACAAACCACTCTAGCAGTCCTAGCCCTGACCAGTATGGACTATTATGCACCATTTGGGGCCAAGTTTGGGGCCAAGGATGAGACTAGGAGGCATTAAGAGATATGAAATTCAGATATAGTCACTTATAACCTTTAAGGAGAGGCCCGTGAAACTGAATGGAGGTTCTTCAGGGACCGAGAGCTCTTCAGTATTTAGAAGAACCAGATGAAGACCAAAACAATGAAGAAAGGGACTTCAGTAAGGAGAGGCTTAGGTACGTATGCTGATGCATGACATTTTCCTTTATGGGGTTTAAAGCCTTTGTATTTGCCCTTATCTCCATTTTCTAAGGCAACTGTACATGGTTAAAGAATAGAAAAAAAAAAAATAAAAAACTACACAAGAAGTTTTCAATAACCTTTCAGAAGTAATTTTAATTTGAAAATATTTCCTGCTTATAAACAAAACATCTGAAGGAATTAATCTAGAAGCCATCTTCTTTTGGCAGCAGGCTAGGTCATTGGCTCCCAGAATGCTAATATCCTTAAAAAAAGAGAGTTCATTCCTAGGATAAAAAGGAATATAAGGAAGTGGATACTTAAGTATGAATATAAAGGGTGCAGGAAATATAAAATAGTCTTTGTGAGCAACTACTGACTGGCTGATTTTGAAGCAGAAACTTGGAAACCAGAAGTGTAATGAACACGTGACAAAGTGCAGGTGACAGAGGTTTGTTTCTCAATCCTGCCCTCCCATGTGGCTGACAGGAGATCCATCGGGGCTTTCTGCTCTGTTTGGCTGAGATTCACCTAGTGAATCAGCTAGTATGGTATAAACTCTTTTTAGTGATGAATCAATCCTCTTTCCATTACATTCAGACTGGAAATACATCTGCCACTGAGTGAGAGCAATAGGAAAGAGCAAGAGTTGTAGGATGAAAGAGTAGGAGGCCAGAGGAGGGAAGGAGAGATGCTGCTTTGCCTTGGCCTGTGAAGTCCCAGGGACATGCCTGTTGGACCTGCCAGAAGCTTTTGTTGCTCCATTGATGAATGTCCCTTTCTCCTCTGGGAGGGTATGGTTAGCATCGTCTACAGTACACTTCTGGATGCCTTCCCAGATATTTCTATGAAGACAAGGCTTTTTTCTGTCTTGCACTTCCCTTCTGCTCTGATAAACCTTTCCATGACACTCCAGGATTAACTCTGCTGGCTCACTGCTGTGAACAGCCAGACAACATAAAGGCTGGGGTGATCCCAAGCTTTTTTGGGAGTATGCTTTCCACCCCCAGCAGTGATGCAGAATCAACACCACCCGGTTCACTATTTACACTATTCTGGCTGTTAGACCCAGGTTACCAAATATTTTACTATCTCATATGTAGTATTGTCCTGGTTTCAGCTGGGATAGAGTTAAATTCCGTCCTAGTGCTGTGTTTTGGATTTAGTATGAGACGAATGTTGATAACACACTGATGTTTTCGGTTCTTGCTAAGTACCCTGCTAGTCAAGGACTCTTCAGAGGCTTGGAGGGAGCACAGCCGGGACAGCTAGTCCATCTGACCAACGGGGTATTCCATACCATATGACGTCATGCTCAGTATATAACTAAGAGGCGTGTTCCAGGAAGTAGTGGTCGCTATTTGGTTATCGGTCAGCGGGTGGTGAGCAATTGCATTGTGCATCACTCATTTTGTATATTCTATCATTATTATTATTATTTCTTTTTCTGTTCTATTAAACTGTCTTTATCTCAATCCATGAATTTTACTTTTTTTTTCTCCCAATTCTCCCCACCATCCCACTACGGGGAGGGGAAGGGGGCGAGAGAGCGAGCGGCTGTGTGGTGTTTGGCTGCCTGCCGGGTTAAACCACAACAAGTACGTAGCATGCAAAGCTATCACCTCTTGAGCTCTGCCAACTTATACAGCATCGATGCTTTGGGTGAATGGGTACTCCTCCACCACATCTGCATTATACCATTCTGCCACCAATCCACTGGCTTTTTGAGCAGTGCTGTACTCCCCCCTGGTTCAAGTTCATAACTGGCATGAAACGCCATACCAGCAGAAACTTTTCCTCTGCATCAAAGATGAGACTGATTTCACTGGTGAGGTTACAGAATAGCTAGGTGACTGTGGACTATGATAAATTGGAAATGACAGAAGGTGGATTGGGGAATTAGGCTGTTTTCCTTCCCGGGTCTTTCTCTTTCAATGGACTGTGCTGTCCAGTTGGGCACCATCAACATCTTTCCAGGTGTCTCAGAGACCCTGCACATCTTCTAACTCCTCTCTCCCAGCTTTCCAAGGTGCAGTCACCAACATAATGGCTTCAGGAGAGTCCCACCTCCTCTAGCAGTCAGACTGTCTCTACCTTGCCCATCCACACAGCTCCATTTGATACAGGATTGACCACTGGATTAATGTCAGTTGTGGCAGACACCCCAGCACCTCTCACGAACCTCCTGGAGCCTGAGCCAAAAGGTTATAATCCCCTACTCCTCATTACCTGCAGTTAGCTAGTCTCTTGTACTGTGTATCCTGCAACCTCTTTGCTGATATCACTTTTTACTGTGTGCCTGTCAAGACCGTTCCAACTGATTAATTACATTGTTGATACACTGAGCGTGGTGGCAAACTCAGATCATTACCAGGAACATGTGTTTGGTTCATGCTATGTAACCTGAAATGCTGTGTTGAAATGTTTCCTATTCTCCTCTCTGTATTACCACAGGAGTTTTGTACAGCCCTTATTTAGTCCTTCGACGGCACGGAGAAATCTTGCCTGTTAGTCTAGTGTCTACCTACATTTCCATCATTGCAGGATGCCTATCATCTTCTCTTCCATGAGAATTTGTTCAGGTACAGAAAATTCTCTGCTTTGGTTTCACATATCATTCTCTAGTGAAAGCCTCTGCTAGTCACCTACCTCACACCCGCAGCATTTTGAAGGATTCTCCTCCTTCCTGCCACTGACCTTCTGCCACTTGTTCCATCGTGTGCTGCTGTTTTCATTAAGGAAGCCTGCTGTGAGTGTACATTGCTGATACATCTGAGCTTTGATACCCCAAATTGTATTGGATTTATCAGCACCTGTTTCAAATCTGTACCTCTTGGGTAGTCCCCAGAAACCAGCAGGCCATGAGATACCAACACTGTGGATCAACCTAACAAACCGTTATATCCAAAATTCATGTGATACAGAGCCAACAATGGTCAATCACACTGGGTTATGTGGATTTTATTCTTGCTAGTTAACATTTATATCTGACTAATGGTCAAGGACTCTGATCAGAATTGAGAAACAGGCTTGAACTCTTCAGGGAAGGAGACAGAGCTCCCTCCCAGACACTTAGAGCACCCTAGCAGAAGTTGCCCTATAGATTCACTGTGCTATGGTTAACCGCATGCATAACTGTGAGCAGGATCAGGGATCTGACCTGACCACAGATTTTTTCTGGTTAATCCCAGTAAGAGTCTGGCCTGTGCAAAATTCAGCACAGAATTAAGACTAATTAATTAAGACTCACCCCATTGACTCCCACTTTTGATGTGTGTGATTTTGTATTGAATTTCCTTTTTTCTTTCTCCTATCCCCAGGTCCGTGTATGCTTCTCCTTACTCTTTAGTTGACTATGTATGCAAAAGAGAGAAGTCCTGACACAGACCTGAAGAGACCAGCCATGACAATGCCAAGCAACCCACACACGCAAATTTAGATGTGGAGAGTTTTCTACATCCAGCTGGAAAAGATGATAACTTTGCATCTCTGTTGGGAAGATACGGAGGACTTTACTGTTTGGAATGTAAATTGGCACACAAACGCAGAGACTTAGTTCCTGTGTTTTGTTTATCTTGGGTTGTCTGAAACCTTTGGTTTACCAGTTTGATGCTCACCCGTCATTACAGGATATTCCTATGAGGGGAAAGAGCATGTCTGCAGCCTTTTCCAACTGCAAGAAGGCTCCATAGTCAATGGTTACAGCAGTTGCACCTTAACTTTTATGACGTTTACAGCAATGTGAGTTTGTTCATCTCCATGTTTCAGGCTGCTTAGACTATAATTTTACTTCCTGGAAGTATTCTCTGAATTAACTTGCAAAACATTTCCCAGAGGCAATGGGATATGAGAAAGGGATAAAATAGCAACAGGTAGCCTTCAAATAGCCCAGCAAACCATCAGTAGTACAGCATTTGGTCTACAGACAATAATCAGCAACGACGTGGAAAAATTTTGCATGTAGCCACCTTTTTATTTAAGTTATCGTTCAGTTTCTACAGTTTACCTCAACTCATACAATTATTTAATCATTCTTTTGACCTCTGGGAACCCTGGTAAAAGTTTCTTACATTTAATTTCTGGTTTTAACTTTTAAAATTAAATCAATAAGGCTTTGTTCAATGAGAAACTTTTAAATGCACGCATAACTGTAAACTTGGGAATAGTCTAATTGACTTCAAAGGAACTAAAAGGTGCTTAATCACCTTGCTGAATTAATAACTAATTGCATTATAACTTCAGGAATAAACTTAGTTTCCTTTGCAAGTTCAGCATAATTTATTCAAACTTCCAATTATAGATGGAATGTTCAGATCTGTATGAATAAACACAGTGGCATATCTGAAATTGCAAATTAAAACTTGCATGAGGAAAAGAAAACTAGCTTTAGATATACAAGAAGAAGCTAGTCTAATACAATTTCAAAAGCTCATCCACAAAATTGATGTTTCTGCCTTTATTCTTGCAAGCTGAAAGATTATAAGGGCTGACAGTATAAAATTACAAAGATAGGAGGAATGAATGAATTACTGGAAAGGAATGAAGGGTCTATTCAAAAGACAGTCCCTTTTGCTTTTCCTGCTACTTCTCATATACAGAAAGTGCTGTAAAATTTTTTCTTTTGCAATATTATGTACAGAAGAAACAACAAAAAAGTTTTGATGGTACTTAAACAGATTTCAAGAAGTCTTGCAGTGTGCTATGAACAGATAATACATTTGTTAACTGAGGGAGAGTAACAAGACATTTTTTCTTTACCAAACCCAGATAAAATGTGACCAAATTGTTGGACTGGTTAGATGATATCCTCTTCTCCTTCCTTGCTCCCAAGAACAATGTAAACTTTCTTCCAGTGCAAAAGCTTTTTTGGCTGAAATCTTTGTGAAAGATTTTGTTATCTTGAAAATCCGTTGAAAAAAGAAAGTTTAATAGAAAAATTTAAACTGTGATGTTATGATAGGATCGTGCTGTTAATTCAGACATGTGAACGCTTAAGGAATTGACCTGGAATTGTCCCTTTAAATAAGCATTTGCAGAACCATGTCTTTCATTTGCAAAAGAAATCCCCATCATACGCATCAGAGACCACTAATACTCCTTGCATACTCATTTTGAGAAAGAAGCATTTAAAACAAGGGAGGATAATTCAGCTAATTTCAACTGGTGCATGATCACAGGGCAGTAAGGCTTGGGCTAATTCAATCATTTTGATGAGTTTACATCCAAGATGAATATGGTTTATAAGAAAGAGTAAAGCTGTTTCTAACCATTATGTTGACTAAATTCCACACATTATTCATCACTGTTGCAAATACACTACATCCTTCCTGAGCTGTTGCAGTCACCTGCTGTCTGAATGCGGTTATCAAAGTCATGTGTTACTCTGATGTATGGTGCAGTAAGCTGGGAGGTTTTGATTCTCCACATAAATCAAAATAGCTGGAGGTTTGTGAGTTAGCCTAATTTACATTAGGGTCCCAACCTGCAAGAAATAAAATGATAAAAATGTCTTTTGGCCTTTTTCAATTATTTCAAATGTTGCCATAAGCAACTGGAGAAAATTGCTTTTCCATTACTGAAGACAAAGCATGCGGACTGCTGAGTGTGGGTGGCAGGAGGCATTTGGAGAAGGGGCAAAAGTCATTTACAGCCTCACTTTGTCCTTATCAGAACCTATCTTGGTATCCTGCAAAGAGGAGATAAGAAAGGCCTATCGGGCATCTCCTGTCTCTGAGGGATCTCTTTGTGAAGTCTCTTTTCTTGTGTAGTAACTACCTCTACAGACAACCTTATAGATGTTTCTTTTCTGCAGAATAGGATCCCAGCATTTTTGCTTAGATGAGATAGGTAGCTGCCAGCTGAATAAAAGGAAAGGCTATTATCAGGTTGCATTGATGGAGCTGACATTTTCTGTGCTGTAGCGACTACTCTTTCCTTCTCAAGGGGCAAGTACGTTACAGTATGAGACTTAACAAACAAGTGATCTAGTTTTAGTATTTATAGGGTTTCCATTAACCCAGGTTTCTCATGCAGGATCTTGGATCTCTACTCTGCAAGGAAGAAAAATCCCCAAATTGGGATGGGGCACTGAGGCTCAGAGAGTGAATCAGCCTGCATGTCTGCAGCACTGCCTTCAGCTCTCTGAGTCACCCTGAAGCACCTACATGTTAGGTGGCATGAGCATGTTGGGCTGGGGGACAGGTTCATGCTTTAGCATACCCTGCCACATATCCTGCGTTCCTGCTGTCCTAGCTGGACCTGGCTGGAGCGCTCCACGGCTCCTGTCTGCCCTGTTTCTTTCTTGGTACACTGGGGCATGAGTTTAAACAAATCCAGGTTTCACCCCAAGACAGAGCAATGGGGCTATAAGGACATGTCCCAGAACGACTAAACTGGGTTCCTGGGTGGGCAGCAGACAGGGATCAAAGTCTGAATCAGCAACAAGTGTTTAACACTCATTGCAATCTGGAAGCCCAGATATTGCCTGAGGACCTGGGCCTGGCTGGTGTGCACAGAGGAGAGGTCTGGGGGAAAAATGACTGGCAGATAGGCCTTCTGAATCAAACACCAGCACCTATCCTGAGGGACCATCTCTTTTCCTTGACAATAGGGCTCCCAGCTCTCCCATGTAATTCCTGTCAGATCCCAGAGGACCTGGGGAAATGATGAAAGAGCTACATTAAGGATGAAACACCACGCGTGATATAAAGGATTTGCAAAAAAGTGGCATAGGGACACACCTAGGCAGTGTGTCTGAAGATGTATTTGCAGGGCTTGTTAGGAGCTTTGGGACTGAACAGTACCCTGTTTCCCCTGAACATCTTTAATCTCTTAAATCTCAGACTACAATGCCCAGTCTGGATCCTTCCTGAGCCCCTAGAAAACGCTACATTTCAGGCTTGTCGCATGAACAGCATTCGTGGTTTTTCTACCGTAAAACAAGTCGTTTTACATTCAGACCCGATATCGAGGCCTGAACATGGAAGGTACAGGCTGCTTTGAGAGAGGTATTGGGGACTTCAGCCTCTCTTAAAAGGTCCAGAGAGTACCGAATAGGGACCAGAGATCTTCAGTATGCTGCAGAATAGGAGAGGGGCTCAGCACTGAGACGAAACGTCAAATAACCTGCACAACTCTACAACTTGCCCATCTGGGAGCCCACTGGCAAACATTAATTTCTCCTTGGGGGAGTTAAATTTTTTTCCCAAAAAAAATTTTGCTTTTTGTTTTTATCCACAGCTGGCTTTCATTAAATATCTGAAAAATAGGTTTGGGACTGGTTTTATTTTCTGAAAATATCTTTCCATGAATCAACTGAGATATTTAGAGAGGAACAAAAATGTTCTGCAAACATCCTTTGGAAAAAAAACTGTGCAATGTGTTTTATCTATTTCTTTTAAAAATAATGGAATGAAAAGAAGTGTGGATGGACTTTTAACCCCCTTCAGGACTGTGACACACTGGTGAGGCAGTATGGGAAACCTATTCAATAGCATATCTATGGATAAATGGAAGAATTCAGTTTCTGAGGCTTCTTATTCTTAATACTAAATTCCTTTTCACAATGCATACGTACATGCATCTCTAAAGTATTACCCAAAAAATCCTCTTAACACTTACAACAGCTTTCATCTCTCTGCTTTCTGCAAGGACTAATTCATACCTACAGAAACAAGGGGCCTTTTGTTCAGTTCCAGTCTTAGCACACTTTTTGTTAAATTTTTCCTCTGTAGACGCTTAACAGGGTAAGGCATAATATGGACCCAGAGAAGCAAATATAAAGGCAGGCTTAACCTGAATGCGTGAATCTCAACCCTAAGGAGGACTGGATAGGCATGAGGATATTTTCTCTCTGTAGTTGATACAGATCTTTATATGATATTTGTTCATGGCTGTGATTACCTGCTTTGGCTGACCCTAGAATCACAATGACAGAATAAACTGAATCTAAGTTACATCTATATTAGTAAATTGAATATTTCCAAGACCTATGTCGGGTACCGAGGTGAGTTGGCATAGATTGGCCCCAAACTGGACTCTTGGACTCCTTTCACCTTCAAACCAAGGTGTCTGCACCCACAGTGTCTCCTGGGAGCAGTTTCCAGCCCCACTAACCACTGCACTGGGATTGTGTCAGTGTCACTTAACATGGAACAAAAACATCCCAGGGACCACCCTGGGCTCAAGAGAAGAAATGTCAAAATGCAGCATCAGAGGATGTTCCTGGTCTGGTGTCATTTATGGCTATATATATGCCTATGCTAGACAGTGCACCCGTGCCTGGGAAAGGTGCTGAGAACAAAGTCCTCGTTGTGTGTGCACGATACAGGCTTATTGTGCAAAGTGGGGCACGTCACTCATGGACTGTTTCTTTCCTTCCCGCTGCTGTTTCTTTCAGCTCAATGTGCCTTACCTCACAGGAATCGTGGCCACGGCTACTATTAGGGATAAAGACAGTCAGGTAAGCTTGAAGAAAGAGTTCAGGGGCCATTGGCATTCAGATTAAAATACTTCTAGCCCATATTCCTACAAGGATTTTTGGTGCATGTTTCCTGTTCGTTTCAACGCCCTTTCAGACAAACGGGGATTTTCAACAGCTCATTTAAGGGCATGTGTAATTCACTGGTGAGTTACACACCACCCCATCTGTGCCAGCCCACAGAGCATAAGGGCTGGGATAGCCCCCAGCTACAGAGCCCGGCTCACAGTACAACCTCATTCATCTCATTCCCAAGCTTCTGGTTCACACGCCCGTCCTGCCAGCCGACTCAGCAGCTTGAACACATGTGTCTATCAAAACCAGAATAAACTGGTCATCTCCTGCTCGTTATAACATTGCTTCATTGTTTGGCTTTGTCTTATTATGGCTGATTTCTGTTTTAGATCCAGAATCTATCTGGTGTGGGGTGAGTGGTTGGTGTTGACAGACCAGTTAGCATCTTCCCCAGAAGAGATATGTGTGAAAATTGATGATTGCTGCTTTTTTATTCAGCTCCAGAAACTTCATGGAATACTTCATCTACCTCATTCCTGGGTGTCCTCTTCCTTCCTGTCTGAGACACAGCTTGAATGCTCCCTGCTTGGGGATCGCTATTCATTCCTTTTTTACGGGCTACCTCACAGAGTGATGCCTCGAGCCCAATCATGTTTCTTGCTGAAACTGCAAGATAAATAATCCTTGTATTTTGCTCCTTCAGGCTTTACTCTTTCGATATTTGTGACAGATTTTATACTCAATCCTGGTTTTAATATGTCAACATTTCGAAATTAATAAAACTTTGGAAATGGAATGGCTTTGTGCATACCCTGTGTGTCACAGTCACCCAGATCAAAGTAAATTATTTTTATTAAAACTTAACATTGTCTCAAATATGTCTGGGATAAAGGCTGTCTCAGAAGTATGTATTCATTCCATACAGCAACAGCAGGAGAGAGAAGGTGCTGGTTATTTTCCCAGGTACAAAGCAAATGATGCCACAAGATTCTGCTCCTTCCACAGGGGCACTGGTCACTCTTTCCTTTCAAGTCACGCCCTGTTGGCTTTGACCTTCTCAAGTGTCTCCTTTTATTGCTCTTTCTCCCCGCTGCCCACTGGAGAAACATTGGAGTAAAGTCTGACCTCAGTGATTCATCCAGGGCCACACAATGAATGGGTTTCTTTATGAAGAACCAAAGATGAGGACACTGACTCATGTCTCTGTCCCAGTCAGATGGCTGCAGTCCTTCTGCTCGCTCTGTGGCTAACTGCAGTGGCAAAATTTGGTCCACTGCATACTCACATGCATGTATCCAAAATCCCACATGCACATGTGCGTGTGCACTCACATGTACACAATTATTCCCCTGCTTGCTGGCTCATTGTCACTTCCTTCAGGCTAATGTTGATGTAGAACCAAAAAGAGCAAACTAGAGCAGCAAATAAATTCCCTTTGTTTAGACCCTGGCAAATGGTGGATGAGCTCATATTGCAGTTGCAAAGGCTAGGGGCAAGGTAGGGCTGCTAAAGTTGTTGAATGCAGTTTCAACAGTCACTCTTTTCTCCTTTGTGGCAAGATAATGAATCAAGAAGGAGGAAGGCCAGGCCGTCCCTCTCCTCTTTCCTACAGGGTTCTTTTCCAAAATTCTGGTTGTTTAAAACCATCGTTAATTTTAGTGCTACATGCATTATATTTGTCCAAAAATGGAAAGAGAAATGAGCTGCATTATCAGAAATACAGTTGGATGCTAACACTGAGAATATAGGAATAGGAGACACAGTGATTAAAAAAAACCTCAGCAAAGGCTGATACCCATGTCAGACTGCAGCCCACTTCAAGGTTCTGCCCAAGTAACACTGCAGAAGTTATAATGCCCCAAGGCCTTAAGCAATGAACACATCCTGGCTTCAAAAGGAGACTTGAAACTCTCCAAAAAGAGAGTGGTTCACTTAAAAGATGTGGTTTGAAGAACTAATTCACCATGCATTAGAGACAATACAAAGCCCTACAAAGCCCTAAGCTTTCGGCCAAGACATCTAATAAGCTACAGGTCTTGAGGAAGTGGGAGGGTAAAGTAGCACCGTAGAGGGTGGCTGATTATATCCATGAATTTATAGCCCTTGCACTTTGGATGTCTTTCCCTTCAACCATTGTAGCAAAATGTGATTCATCATGGGGAAGGAGAGTGACAGTTCAGTCTGAGAAATTTTAAAAAGTGAGATTTGAAAAGCTTCATTAAAGAAATGACAGGGATGGGGGGTGGGGAGGTTCCTAAGAAAACTTTGTAAGAGATTTTGCTTTCTAATGTAAGTCTCTATTAAATTAAATGAGCATGAACTTTGCACAGAAATGAGGCATTATGTCCCATGAGTTTTTATCTACCTGTCATTACAGTCAATGAAAGAACTTCCATTAATCAAAAAAGAGAAATATTTTCATCTAATCACTGAAGGAACCTAAGGACCCATCATCTTTTTCAAGTTTGGTTTAATTCATATGCTTTTCTTTTCATCAGTCTTTCCATTACCTGCATGCCTCACCAACGCAAAGGAAACTGTTTCTGTAAAAGAGCTGGCAAAAATTAAAGGTTTCCAGCTTGCTGGAAATATTAGGTTTCAAAATTAAATTTCAATGCAATCCTCACTATTGTGTTTTCCTCATTGTCTGCATACCTAATTCAGGCACTGAGGATCTACTTTGCAAAAACGCCCAGTATGTCCAGTTGTATCTTAAGTCAATAGCAAGCTGTCCTTCAGGCACAGGAGTTGTATGACTGGTAGTGCTCAGAAAATCAAGGATGTAGTAGTTCATAAGGGATGTCCAGAATGAATGTATATGCCAGATTTTAATCTCAGTCCTCTACCTCTGAACAGAGGTGTTGAGAAAACAGATTACTATTTTATTTTTGTGTGTGTGTGTGCAAGTGTAGTGATAAATGCCATAGAAGAGCAAAAAGCATATCGGACATATGATTGCTAACCAAAAATGTGGGGGAAAGAAGTTTTTATTAATTTATTCAGTACTTCATAAAGTCACTGAAGAGATTTGCGCCAAATTAAAAATAGCATGCTAACTTGTCATTGAGGACTGAGTTCACATGCGTACAAATGAGGAGGATGAGTGAAAAGTGAACAGGAGAATTAAACCTGAACTGTCCCTAAATTCTGAGTGCTTGAATTTGCAGTCTTAATGTTCATTTAGTGTGCATTTTTGCATGTAAAAGTTCTTGAGTATTAAACCAATGGCACCAAATGTAGCTTCAGATCTAGACTACACGTCATTTGTCAGTCCCTTTTCCCCAAAAAAACTGAATAGAAAATGTGAGTCACAGGAAATTACGTAAGAAGAGCTGTATAGAAAATATATTGCTAATATAACATTTCATTTTCTCAAATGTTGGCAAGTCACTTACATCTACATCTTGGTATTGGTCTGCATCGAGCCGTGTGTATGTGTCATGAGCAATGTGCTGGGACTGCTCAGGAAACCTCCAGAAGGCAAAAGCTGTTACAAAATAAATTAAAACATTTTAGTGAAGGAACAGACCACTGTCTCAAAAATAAAGTACTATTTGAATGGTAGCTTGAACAATGGAGCCTCAGTCTTGCAATCATAATAAAAAAGATGAATGGTT
The DNA here is from genome assembly GCF_964195595.1 of Calonectris borealis. Taxonomy (NCBI): domain Eukaryota; kingdom Metazoa; phylum Chordata; class Aves; order Procellariiformes; family Procellariidae; genus Calonectris; species Calonectris borealis. The sequence continues at coordinate 9,027,081 of NC_134313.1, forward strand.
TGTTTCCAACAGGAGAGCTTTGCAAATGTACTCACTTTCCAAGGAAAAGTTGAGGGACCAAACACGTTCCTACAAGATTCTCATAAGCCTCACAATCCATTGCTGAAGGTGCTTGGAATCTCCCAGAATCAGGCCTTGGTTGGCAGCTCCCTTGAGAAAAATTGTATCACCCTCTGATATCTAGCGAATATAATTTGATGACGATGTCAAAGACAAGTCAGCTCTTGTCACGGTCACCCTTGCATCTACAGGCTTTTCAACGGGAATGTTGTAAAGTTTGGGGTTTTTTGCCCTCCTCTTCTAAGGCTATTCCAGATCTGTTTTGTGCAATTATTCTGTGCTGCTCTGAAACAGAAATACTCAGCTCAGCAGTTGGGAGCATGTTTGGCATTTGTATAGATTTACGTCATGTATTCCTTTCAAGTAAAACCACAGGAATATAGGTGTGAAGATGATAGGAGAAAAAAGCTGACCAGGAGCTGTTATTAGACTGTAACTTGCCAGGCTGCTGTGGAAGAAACACAACACATTCACTCTATGGGCATATCACCTTTCAACCTCTCACCCTCTCCTGAAGCACTTGTACTAATAGACATTAGCTTGTGGAGATGAGTGAAACAGCTAACGTCCCCCTGTGCTTTGCCTGAGCTTTCCAACACACTCCAAAGTCAAAGCCTATAGCTATTGGCAAAACTATTTTAAGTTTGCTTCCTGCACTAGGTTCTAAAATGGAATTTAAATATGAGATTTGAGGAGACGTAAAGGCACCTACTGTTGAAGGGTATGATGAATACAGAGAACTTCCTGTGACTGATAACCATCTTTTTATGGCTCTCACTCTTATTTTTGGGGGATGAGGAATTTGCAGCTGGAGCCATAGCCAACACATAGGCGGAATCACCAATGGAGTCAGAGCTGGTTCAGAACTTCTTTGCACTGGTGAAATGTGGGCAGGAAGGATCTTTGAAAGGCTGCAAGGAGCAACTTCACTCAAGGAAAGCCAAATAACTTTTTTTGAAATAGCAGAAGTTAGAACTTCCAAGAAAGCCACAGAATTGCTATGATAATGGATTAGAATGACTTCAAAACAAGAAGATGCTTATGCCTTTGAATCCTCCCTCCTATTCCAGCAGGAATTTCTGGGTGAAGGACTAGGCAGGAAACCAGACTGGAGGACCTTTGGTCTCCAAAATTATAGATTGTCAAAAGTTTGTCTTATCTAAATATTTCCAGTGAGATTAGTTTGCAGTCATACTTACAGCACCATGGAGTAACAGCTGTCCTCATAAGAGCACACACATAGTCATTCTTCCTAAGGGTCAACCTAATCCTGTATCTACTGATATCTGTGGCAAACAGTGCAAAACCAGATGCCCAGGGAAAAAAGAAAACAGGGCAAGCATGTATAAGTTCCCCCAAACACTCTCCTAGCCTTTGATTATTTCAGGGAGACTAAGCCTGATGTGCTTTGTCTACTCATAATCCCAAAGGATCTCTTCCTTGTCCTTGTTCTGTCTCCCCTTAAGCCGTGTAAACTCTCCGCATCCACACAATCCTTCAACTATGATTTGCACAGGTCTACCACTTATCGTCAACAAAACCTACCTGCTTGTTTTGAACAGCTCCTAACATCATTTAGTGTCCTTTAATTCTTCAAATGGAAACCCGAATGAACTTGCCTTATCAACAAGAGGCATTTTCATCAGGTTCCTAATTGCCATCATAAGCAGAAACTACTTATTATTGCCATAATGTGACTGTGTCCTGATGTCATGCTCTCTCAGCCTATGTTCTGATCTGTTTTCCCCACTGTGCCGATTTTTCACATCCTACTTTAGAGCAGGAGAAGGAGGAGGGGTGTCCTCGTGTGACTGGGATCATGTGCTTCACTGAGTAATGTACGTGGAGGACAGGGAGAATTTATCTCCCCCTCTTTTTTCCCGTTCTGTTTACAATCAGCCTACTTTAGTCAGTAGGAGAAATCTGAAAGAGACAGTTTCTTACCATGAAAGTGACTCCCAAGCAGTCTGGGTTGTGGTTAAACTGCCTCCCACACACTAACAAGCAGTGAATCAAAGCAAGAAAGCAAAACTTTTCCCTAAAAATGTAGTATCTCAGCAAACAACCTATAACGCTGCTGGACACAGGACTGTGGAGCTGGGCCAGACTGGAGGTGTACCCCTAGCCCAGCGAATGGAGAGCCCTATGTTCCTGGGAGGAAACTAGCAGTCAGATGTGGGATTCTCTGCTCTCCTCCTCTGCATTGCGGTTTCCAGTCTAATCTCAGTTTGTTAGAGAGTGACTCCATCTCTGCCACATGCATTGTGATATTCCACTGAAAAATGTTATTAGTCTGAACTGCTCTGCCTTTGAATGTCCTCAGTATCTGTGAAAGCCTAATCCCCTTTCACTCCTTGCTGAGTTGCTGTCCTGGCAACCTCCTACTGCCACTCTGAAGAAAAAAACTACCTGGGTTTATTCGTTTTGATACACTTTTGCTTTGTTGAACGTCCCCCTACTCTTGCGCTTTACAACAGGCAAAACCCAGAAGCTGCTAATTTACTGTGTCAAGGCCTTCTGCTGGCTGTGATTCCCTCCCAGCACACCATGCACATGGGTGAGGGGTGAACCCCAGCAGCGTGGCTACCTCACCGCCCTGCCCTGCCCGAGCACGAGCAAACCAGAAAGCAGGGGACCGCTAGGAAGAGAAATGTGAAGAAACATCTTTTACTTGCTCTGAAACGCCCCTGGTCAATGGGAGGGGGAGCTGAAGAGGAGAGAGGCCTTTCTGCCTGCCTCCCTCCTCCTGAGCAACACTTCAGCCAGGAGAGGGACAGCCAGCACAGCTATTCGGGGCTGTTAGTCCCTGTGAACGACTTGACGGGTTGGAGAGGTGTGTCTCCAAAACTGACAGCTGCGGAAGGTACAACATGCTGCAGGAGATGAAACAGGGTGAGGAGCGGATGAAAGGCAGTCCCAGGCTCTCCGAGCTGTGTGACAGCACCTAGTCCCTCCCGGCGCTGGGGCTGTCTGCAGTTTCCATCGCAGGGTGGCTTTACTGCAGGAGAAATGGTGGCTTCCAGCTCACCTCGAAGGTGTGGGCATGTGTTTGGTGTGGGCATGTCCAGAAGTATCCTTACACTGTCAACCTACAAAAGGTCTGATCCAGACCTGTAAGAAGGCCTGAGCAGCAATCTTTAATGGCTGCATTTGTGCATAGTCCTTCACTGGGTGTCCGTGCCCAGGCGCTGGTGGGGGGCTGCAGGGGCCTCTGTGGGGGGAGGCCGGGCTGCCCCGAGCCGGACACAGCCGGTCCCAGCCGGTCCCGGCCGGCTCCAGCGGCCCCACCGCAGGGCACAGCTGAGCCCCTCAGCCAAGCCGGGGCGCCGGGGGGAAAACAGGTTTCCGAAAGGGCCACGGGCGGCACAGGCAGAGGAGGAGGAAGCCCAGGAGGGAGCAGCAGCAGAGGGAGCCCGAGGCCGGAGGAGGAGGAGGGCGGGAGGGGCTGCAGGCCCGGGGCAGGGATCCCCGGCAGCCCTGGAGAGAGCCCGCGGGAGCAGAGACCCGCCCTGCAGCCCGGGGAGGGCCCCAGGCCGCAGCAGGGGGATATTTCCTGCGGGAGCTGCGGCCGTGGGGAGCCCCGGCGGGAGCAGGTTGTCCCTGAAGGGCTGCAGCCCGGGGAAGGGCCCGCGCTGGAGCAGGGAGACGGGGGAGGAGGGAGGAGCGGCCGAGAGGGGCTGGGGGGGACCGACCGCAACCCCCATCCCGCCCCCCTGCGCCCCTCGGGGGGAGAGGGGTCGGGAGTGGAGGGGTGAAGCTGGGACTGGGGAACAGTCAGGGTGGGGGGGACAATGTTTTAATTTTTGTCTTTGTTTCTCACCATCCGGTTCTATTTTTATTTGGCAATAAATTAAATTAATTTCCGCAAGTCAAATCTGGTTTGTCTGTGATGGTAAATGGTGAGTGGTCTCCCTGTTTTCATCTTGACCCATGAGGTTTCTCATCCTGTTTTCTCCCCCGGTCCTGTTGAGGCGGAGTTAGTGAGCGGCTGGATGGGAGTTTGGCCTTTCGCCGAGGCTAACCAAACAGAAGTGCATAGGTTTTAGTGAGCTTTTCCAAAGCCTGTGGAAGGTAATTACACCACAAAAAGACCCCTCTGTCTGAGACACAATTTAGGAAAGTCAACATTATGCTACTGATGTCCGCAGAGTTACATTCCATTGACCCCAACATGAATTCAAAATCATTCCCCTAGATTTTGTCTTCAGCAGGCAGCACACAAATATGAAATGAAAATAAAGTGACCAGATTGCTAACAGACTGAAACTGTGGCATGAACAGCTTCGAATAGATTTACTGAGGAGTGTTTTCAGTCTGCAGATAATTGGGTGATGGGCCAGATCAGTGATTGCTAAAGAAGTGGCAAATGAAAAGCTGGAAAAAAGAGTGTTTGGGGGCATAATTGCTGAAAAGTAAACAGAGAAGTTAGTTTTCTGTAGGTAGGTCTTTCCTTCTAATTTGTTTCTGTTTTCTTTACCCATCCATCTTTTATGGACAGATATTTTCAGCACAGGCATCCTGCAACACCAGAACATTTCCTGCCACCCTTTTTGACACAGTTAGCTAAAACAGTGTGGTCTTCTGTATTTTTTCAGTTAGGAAAAACTGCTGACGAAGACAAATACTTCTTTAATGGAACGCCTTTTATTTAAAGAAACATGGCACAATTTCCATGATGGTGGTAATTTCTTTCCCCAAATTCTCCCCAGCACTACCCTCCCCCCCCCCCCCCCCAAGTTGCTTCTGAGTTCCAGTGTTTAGTCCTCCCAAATCTGATACTTTTATTCTGGCTGTTCTCTCCACTTGTATCATCTTTTGGCTTCTCAGAGACCCAGAAACCTTGCTGACAAATAAAGAATTGATCCTCATTGTTCATGCATGCTTTAGAAGTGTCTTTGCTTGGGCCAATGCTTTATGCCTGTGCTTGAAGTAAAACTACTGTCATTGCTGTTAACTAGCTCCATAAAGAAGCCTTATGAAATCTTAAAATCCTTGAAAGAAGAGCAGTGGTTATACCTAATCTGTAGCATTATTCTTTCTTGTCTTCTTTTTCTTTCTTTTTTTTTTTTACGTAGTCTTAAAGTGCACGCATTATGCATCAGAACATAATTAACTTACTATTCCTCTTAGCACTTAAAATATAGCTGTTGTGACTGGCTGGCCTAGCTCCAAGTGCTTCAGTGATATTACTTGTCTACCCAGGAGCATCTTGAAAATTTGATTGCAATTAATGATTTCATAGAAATGGTTCTTACCTTGTTAATGGTTGTCTTGTTCAGCATTCACATAGATCCCAGGGGCCTGCCCGTGGTCTGCATCACTCAGTAGCTGACTACTAACTGCTATACTCAGGACAGATAGGTTTTCTCACCCACCAAAAAAAAAGAAAATAATAATTTAACAATCCACAGTAATATAACAAACAATGTCCAACTCTCTCAAAATCAGTAGCTTACTAACTGCACAAGTTCATGAACAGACTGTGGAAGTCATTGCCAGAAGATCCTGTGGAGACTGAAGTTGACCTTGGTTCAAAAGGAAATTAGACAAAGGCTATCAGACACAAAGACATGCCTCCGCTTCAGGAACTCCCCGCCCTGCAGGTCACTAGAAGATTGAAGAATACCCCTTATATTTGCCATATTCTTTACTCTGCACTTAGCATCCGCTACTGGTCATTGCCATGAAAGACTGTTGGAATAGATGGACCTTTGTTTGGAGGTAGTATGGTGAATTTTCACATTTAGGTAATGTGAATGTGGCCCTATAGCTACAGCAGTGAACTAAAGAGGGCCACTGCAAAACTCAGGAATTGTTGTGCAGTTGTCTGTTTGCTGGACAGTGAAAGGCTAGCCTGAAAGCAACAGACAGATAAAGCAAAGACCTCACACACAGAGTGTGACTTGCCATGGAACCATCACTGGAAAGAAAAGGCTAAGGATTTTGGCATTAGAGAGTGTCTGTAATCCAAATCTCTCCCACGTTTTCAGTTTGTGAATGACAGGTCTGTAGCTGGGAAAAAAACCATCCCCAAAACTATGCCTATAGTTAGCAAGGTGTTTGCTAGCCCCCTTTCAGCAATGGTAACAAAAATTGGTTTCTGGTCGGTTGCAGCCAACACTGCTATCTTGGAAATAAATGAAACTTTTCATATCCTTCTCCATTCCAGCTGTACTGACATCGTTTTTGTTGGCACTCCCAGCACATATGACTGAGATGTTGTAAGGACACCCTGCCAATACCTCCTGAGAGGTGTCCCTGGATGAGTTTAGCTTTGTGCCTACTGTCAGAGGATCTCCAAATGAGAGCCTCTGATTAAATCTATCATGTTCTCATGCTCCAGCAGGATTTCCACTCAATGTCTTTTGGACATCTTTGCAGAATAGCACTTTCATACTAGTAGTTCACCTACTAACTTTCCTACAAAATTTTAACTCTTTAAAACTTCCTTTTAATCTCTCTCGTCCTTCCCTGGGGGAGCAGATGTTTTAGCCAGGGTGTCATCTTTGCTATGATTTACCTGTAACTTTGTTGTGCTAATTACAATCCCAGGTAGGGATCTGCCATGAGGAACTTGCAGTAGCCACCGTTGTTCTGGGACTCTCCTGATCTCCTCAGAGTTTTTTTTAATACTGCCTACTATTTTTCCGCAGCTCAAAATTTCACCCAGAAAATCGTAGAACCTGTTTTAGTGTCAAGAATGTGTTATATTTTCCTGTGAAACACCTTAGGTGTGTAGTACAGTCCAACTCACAATGTCTCCCAAAAGGCTTACATAGTGTTCACAAATGTATGCTCTGTTTTTCCTAGGGAACCTGCCAGGCTCTGCTGACACATCAAGCATAGAAAAATATTTGATTTCAGCATTCTCTCCTGGAATTTCTCCCCAGGTAGCGAGGAGAAAGTGTCTCCTTGTTATAAATGTATTTAGTTCTTTGGGGTCCGTATTGATGGGATGTTTTGCACTTATTTGTTTGGAGAGGCTTTCAAATGACCAATGAGTTCACCAACTTTGCTGATTTTATTTTTTTCAACAGTTATGAACCCTACAGCAATAAACTAATTAAGCTCCTCTGCCAGTCTCTGCCTTAGGACAAGAACTGTGATAATGAGTTTAATAGGTGGGATGGCTGTGGTCTTTCAGTTTAGCTCTGTACCCTGTCAACAGCTTTTTTATCCCAAGGATGCTTCTTCAGTGCTGTTGGTCCCCTGCCCTTCCAGAGGATGAAACAAAGGATTTCTTATGTTTCTTGCCTATGTGATTTCTGTACAAACTCCCTTAATGGGAAATGAGTTTACTATTGTATAACCTAAGCTTATCCCATTTACTTGCTAGAGCTTTTGTTTGTCCTGTTTGTCCTGCTAGCATTACTGTTGCTTGACCTCACTTTAGGTTGTGTATTCAACTTAGAATTAATAACTGTCGCTTACTTTCTGATGTGAAACGCCTCACTCCCCACGCTCCTTCTGTATAGTCTCATGACGAATTATGTCCAAGTTAAATGAAAACTATCAAAATCATCAATCTGCTCCAATCATCTACTGTGAGAAACAAGACTACCCTTGTAAACTCTATCGATAAGGGAAATCACAAAAGGTTCATGCATATGAGGACAAAGAAGGACAATCCCAGCAGATTTCTGGCCTCTTTCCCTGTATCTTTATCGAAGCAAGAACTAACTAAACAGATTATGTTCATGTCAATTATGTGTCAGCTTTCGATGCCATACTGAATGGATGATAGGACCATATCAGAAGTACCTAGGGAGGGGTGACCCTGACCTCAGCAACAGTAGTACTAACAGGATAAGAAAACTGGATATGACAAAGGAAACAAAAGAGGCTATCATGACTGTGCTCCTTTACAGAGACTCTGTTGATATCCTATGTACCGTAAGTCCTCCTTCAAACAATAATACGAAGCTTTGAAGGGACAAGCAGGTGACAAGTAGAGCTAAGAGGGAGCAAAGTTAACATCTAAGTGATGAGAAAAGTTGAGATGTTGTGTAGAGACGGTTTTAAGGCATCAAGCAATGGAGTCAGATTTGAAGTGGCAAACAAATCTTGAACACGTTGATTGTTTTGAAGTAGCATGCAGAAGTGAGAAAGTGAACAGGCAAGTTTAGGGTGTCAAGCAGATCTGAAACAGCTTAGGCTGGAGGTGCAGAAAGCAGTAGTTTTGCTGAATGACTCCTGTGAAAGCATATCGCTACCCAACGTCAGAGCAATGTCCGTTCATCTAGGGTAGCGAGAGGGTATCCAGAGAATCCTGGGATTAGTATATCCTCTATGCCAGCAGATGGACCTCCTACGGAAGTTGAACTCATATGACCCTGGATAAATAAGTGTGAGTGAAGAATAACAAAGAAAAAATAGCATCTATTTAAATATTACACTTAAATATTGCACTTCTATTTAAATATGCACTTTCTCCTGAGCCACTGACAGTTTGAGGGAAGGCTGGGGTCAGACCCTTGCCGAGACATCCTGGAAGGGGCTTCTTACACATGCTGCCCTTTCCAAGCTTATTTTGTTCTGTCCCCTAAAGCAAAGTTATTGTTGTTTCAAGTGTCTGGGCTCCCTATTTCTACCTTCAGGTCCAGGAGAGATGCTTGTGTCACTGTTTACTTTTCCTCTTTTTCCCTCTGAAGGAACCCAACAGCTTTATGATCAAGAGCACCTGACAGCTGGGTCACATTCAGACCATGTCCCAGGACCGTATTTGATAGGACCATATTGCTCATACAGACAGAATGAATACCTGTTCACATTTTCTCCAGTTGTACTCTACATTTTCAGAGAGTTTTATGTTTCAGGAGACATTTGATTGCCTCGTTCTTTCCACTCTAGATATTTTCCAAGTTGTACCAACCATGTGTTCTCTCTTAAATCAGTCAGAGCCAAAAAGGTCTGCTGTTCCCAAGGTCTGCTTCATGCCTTGTCTAACAGATCAGCTGTCTTGGTGCAATAGAACCGATCTCAGCTAATTCGTCCTAGAGTACCTATGATATAAATTGCCCAGTATGTGGGTATCTTAATGTATTTTAGACTGGAGAATCTTCCTAATAAATACTTCTCGGGGTTCCATGCTGTTGAACTGCACAGCTTTTCCAGGTGCTACCTAATTTCTTCTACAGCCAGGCCAAGAGGAAGATCGTTTTGGACACATTAGGAGCTTTCAGTTGTACCTGCATCTGTCTTCCTACAGACTCTCATGCTAATGCTTCTTTTTATTCCTATGCCTGCTTGGGTTTCTTCAAAGGAAGTGAAGTCAGTTATGTGCCTGGGTGTTTATTTGGTGTGTTTTCAATTATGATGGAATTTATAGATGCACACAAGAGAGTTGAAGGCTAGCAGAAGTGTATAAAGAAAATTCACTGCTGAGTTTCTGTGGTAACATAGCAGGGTAAGCTGCACCCATCCCATTCCATCATCTTTCCCCTCTGTATTATTTTAAGAAACCAAGCAATGTCATTGCTATGAAAAGGCTTTGGGATTGGAACTGGAAAATGGAACAGCAGTCACTGAGAATTTGTTTATTCTTGTATGTGAAACGCCCTGAAGGACACTGCCTGATAGTTACCCACTGCCTTTCTATCTGTAGTTAATGCCTGTGTAAAACAGAGAGCAAGTTTCTCACAGAACTTTGTTCTTTAATTTGTAAAAAGCAATGGCTTTTCATGTTGTTCATCTTAACGGGTTGAACACCTTGATTACAAGGATGAACAGAACTGCTGTACCCCAAAGCTGAGCCCAATGCTGTAAATTTTTGAGTCATATCTAGTCCTCCATAGCTAAAAGAACAATGGAGGCAATGTCACCTCCCAAAGAAGAGGAAGACATGAGAACGACACGAAAAAGCCTTTAGGACATAGCTTTGAAGTCTGACTGTGGGAAGACATACTTTATAGACAGACAGAGGGTAGTGCCCGTGTCAAAATGTCCAGAGTTTTCGACTTCACTTATTAACAGCGGAATGGGGTGTCAAAGCACCCATTGATTCCCAAATAGCAAGGCAACTTGATAAAGGCATCCAAAGAGAAAGAGATTGTTAGGAAAAATATCTGCTATAAAAATATTAGCACAGAGGTAGAGACTGTTGAACAACACAACTTCTTAGGTAAGCTATTGAAACTGGTTGGTTTGGGTTCAAAAGGCTAGGGAATAAACCACTGCTAAGTAGTAAGCATTTGCTACAGGTGTCTCGTAAACCATCTGCAAACACCAGATAGGTGTTTTTTGAAACTAGCAAATACGAAGTGTCACCTTGTGTGAGCTGCAACAAACAACAGTGATTTATAGGCAGCTCTGCAGCAATTGCCACAATGTTTTTCATGTGCCTCAAAGAATGCTTGTTAAACTATAGACATACTACCCCATTTTAAAGCTGAGTGGAAGAACTCATGTTTCTGGCCAGCCCTGGGTGTGACTTTGTTTCTCACCAGACCCATACCGACTCTTATCTCTTCTCCCTATCCAAACTTCCTTTCCCTACTTTTTCTTCTGATCTGCCCATCCATACTTCAACCTGTAAAGTGGGATCAGCCCTCCACAAGAACCAATGAGTCTCTGTGCAATGGCATCTGGTGTTTGAGCCTGCCTAAGTCTTTCTATCTGGAGGTGAGGAGGTAGAGCAGGCCTCTTGACCAAATGCTACTATGCTGGCTGGGATTGTGGTCATCACACGGATGGAAATGCCTCTGGGGTGTGGATAGCTGCGAATCTCTGTTGTTTGAGGTGTTCTGCACATGAGCAATAGGAGAGCTAGGCAGAGATTGAACAAAGTTCACAAGATCTTTAACTTCCCAGTGATTCCAGTGTGCAATTAGGAACTTAGAAAGGCCCCATAGCCAGCCTACTGTGCCAGGTCACAACCCTAACTAGTCACCATGTACTACAGTCTCCTTTGCATTCACACCACAAATATCCCCAGTGCTTGCCTCAGTCCTTCTCCTTCTGATAGAGGGAAGTGTCTCCAGTGCCATGTGAGATAAAAATCATATTTTCAAGTTGGCGAAATTATAAAATACATAATGTAATTCCAGTTTTCACATGTTTGAAGGCAGCACATTGGCCTGGTTTAGGTACTTCTGGAAACTTTAGCTATAGTTACGCTATCAAGCTAAACGGGGCACATAGCTGAAAGTCTGGTTTGGACTGGGTAATTGCTAGATTGCTCCCTGGCACAGCTTCCACCCCTATCCCAGGCAAGGCCTGGACACAGCTGGAGGACAGCAGGAGCTGGGACTGTTCCAAAAAAGCAGGTTGAATACAGCCACACTCTTTTGGAAAGTAAGAGACTCTAGCTGCTCCGACAGGAGATTTACCATGTCTCTTGCTTCAATTTCTTTTGCACTATTTACTAGCAAAAATAAAATCTTAGGGTGCATTGGGAACCTGGAGACAAAACTGAACTTCTAACAAATGCAATTGGATTTTGCTCTCAGTGCTGCTGCTTATAAGAGGAAGAACCCTGGAGAACTAAATATGTTTCCATCTGCTTGAGATCGGTCTCAGAAAGCTGTTATAAGTAGGTCATTCTTATTACTACTCTTTTAGGGAGGTCTCTATTTGTTTGGGCTGACCTCCTCCTTCAGTGTGTTATTTATGTTACTGGGTGCTTTGCTTTTAAAACCAAAGTGAGGAAGAATTAAGCTTTTTCGGTATCTACGCAAACATCCTGAGAAAAGTGCTTAAACACGAAAGCACAGTGTCAGAGAATGTGATGTGAAAACACTGCTTGAATTAAGTCCGGAAATCCTCTTACACCTGTGTAACATTATTTCTTTATTGAAATTAAAGAAAATAAAAGAGGTACGTAGGGGAGAAGAAGGTAGTAAGAGGGAAATACTAAACAATGCATGAGAAATTTTCCTTTAGCCTGAAAGAAGAGGAAGTGTGCTTAAAAACTGAGTCACCTTTGAGAAAAAGGGTGGGTTTGTACTACAGAAGGGAAAGACAAAAGGGTTAGTGAATTCTTAAATTCTTTTGAGACCCAATGGTGCTGCCTGACACAGTTGTGTTCCCTGAGACCCGCAGTGGTTCAGTTCCTTCCTGCCATGGCTGGGAAAAGACCCAGACTCCTAGAGCTCCACATTCTTGTCATTGGTGGTATCTCTTACTAAACGCTTTTGTCAAAACCATGTCTTGATCATATCCTCTCTTTTTCTGCTGTATTGCTGTTGTTACTCTACTTCAAAGAGTATTGGCATGTGCTATTGCAGGACTTTTTCAATGAATGTATAGAGTTAGCACTTAATTTTATCCTGTCAAAGACAATGGCACCTTTCCCATTACTAGGACAGAAGATATAAGTACCTGCTGAATAAGCTGCCTGACATCCTAGTGCTCCAAAATGTTTTGTTCATTGCCAAGTTTATCTGAGATCCAGCAAGAAGCAGATCATCATAAAATTGGTCCTATTAACAATACAGAAACATTGATCCCAGTTAGTGTCTGGATTTCAGACTCCCTAGTATCTTGAAAAGTAAATTTCTGAGATATTCTGAAATCAGAAGGTTAGTTCAACTTCACATCCCTTCCCCTGTTTAATTAGATTCTGATAACTGCAGCAAGAGTTGCATTCCATATGCTGCCTCTACAATATTCTTGAGTGTGGTTTCATTATTCCTTATTAAACAAGAAACAATTTACCGTAAAACTGTCCTGTTGTTAGACTACAAGATCACTGCAACTGCAACAAGCAAAGTTCATCCAGGCATGACGTTCAGATATAGATCTAGCAAACAGTCCTGACAGCTATGGACAAAGGTATTGGCAGCAACTCCCCATGTTTTTTGCAGTCATGCCGGTGGGAAGAACTATTATTTTCCTTTTACAGATCAGGTAGAGAGGGCTTTGATGTTTTACACAAAACTACAGTCATGTGAGGGACAAGATGAAGAATTAAGCCTAACTTTCCTATGGTGAGGGTAAACACAATAGCAAGAAAGGCAATCTTCTAGATTTTCTGTTTTGTAGCAAGATGAAAATGCAGATCTAGCTAAATAGAAACCTTTCCCTGCAGCACCTCCTCTTCCACTGTGTTGGTGAATATGTTTCCTTTTCTTAAGTACATGGAATAAAGATGTCAAGTAACAGTTTTGTAAGTCTGTTCTGTTGTTCCAGATCTGTAACTCTATGCCTGGAAAGTGACAGGATCAGCAACTTTTTTCCCTCCTCTTTTGTGCTCATTTAAGTAATTTTTAAAAAATACCATCTTGAAAGATCAGTTGCAAATTTTATTTACACTTACTTGTTTGATTAATCCTCCTAAATGCAGGAATGTCTTATTTAAATAGAATATAACTCTGCCTTCAACCCATTTACTGAGTTTACTGTTCTCAGTTCTTCCTAAATGAATTCTTTCTACTTTTCTGAGAAGACATTTTTGCCAGCTCTCTTCTAAATCTTTAATAAAGGCATACCCAATATATTCAGGTGGCTTTTCAACCCAAAAACCATTAGCTTGTCTATTGTGACACATTTTTTAATATGGAAATGAGGATAAGACTGGAGATGATCAGTCTGTGCCTAGAAAATAGACATTGCAGCCTGCTGATTTTTCATCAATTTACAGACTAAAGGTGAAGACATATTAAAAAGCAACAGGAGGTAAAAATAGCAACAACTTTTTTATTTGTAGCCACCTTTATTTTTTTATTTGTGCCCACCTTCCTGATTGTAACTTCACACATCATCCCTTATCTAAACATAGAAGAAAGGCAAAGCTCCCCTCTGGGGACAAGGGAGAATGATGGGCAGAGACCAAGGACTGTCTCTGAAAAATGCCTCCAGGCTTTCATTCCAAATAATCTTCTCCTGCCTAATGGCTTGTAGTGAGCCATGTTTGTTAGTGCGGTTCACCTTGAACATCCAGTGGTGATTCAGGTGTAATAAAACTGAAATCTTTCCTGCAGTGAGACAGCATGGCTTTCTGCTGGCTTCAGAAGTGGCAGAACAGCCTGTGCAGACAAGATCTTATTTCAAGGCCTCCTGTTGCTACATGACACAGAAGAGAATTTTGTGATTTCTTCCCTTGAACAGTTCCTTGCTTTCTCTATCTTTGTACAGTAAGTTTGAAAAACACAGGAAACTTTGGGTGGGTGGGCGAGGAATGTACATGCTACCAAAGATCACTTGATTACTGATAGGTGTGTTAATACAGAATTATTTTTACTTGTGATTTAATTCTGTAGTGCTAATGATGCAATTACTTGCAATTATATGTATTTAGACCTCTGCATCAAAACATGGTATCATCCTCTGCTTCCCTCATACAAGCAGTTCTAACTGATCAAACAAAACAACTGCACAGAAAGTTTGCTTTTCACCTTCTTTTCAGATTTGTGTTGTCATTCTGTGCCAGGAGGTGGTGCCACAGAGCAGGAAACAGTTTAGGTATGGTCTGGCATGCACACCTTGCAAGATTAAGAATTTAGGACATGGTTTTGACTTCTTCTAAAGTGTATTCAGGATCTTAGCTGAAGCCTGACACAATTCAAATATCCCATGACAGAAAGCGAATATTTGTTTGACCTTTCATTTGTATTCCCTTCACACTAATGTCTCATTTTTAGCCAGACATTTTATCAGAGAAGGATTCCCAGCTTTCTTCTACACAATGAAATCTTCCCCATCTCTCCATCATAAACTGACTTTATACAGACATGAGAGATCTGTGGCATGATCCATCTCCCTTACTTTTTCTCCCTCCCTTGCTACTCCCTACTTACAGCTCTACAGATAGAAAAACTTTAAGTCATCTGAAGCAGGTTGAGGACCAGCATGATCACTGCTTTACAACTGATCTCTTAAACAGTTTCTGTTGTTCTCTTTCCTCATTTGCCTCAGTCAAGACTGCTTACAGGAGAAGTGTGGGGCTGCACAAAGCAGAAGGAAGCGTGCAAGTCAAAGACTGAGAGACATTTCATGTCCTCGGTTCTTGATAACACCATGAGGTGTTTGCAACACAAAAATGGACATTTATTATTTCTGCAGAGATCTTGCAACTGCATGTAACCACGTACAGAGAGTGTGACTCCTGGGTAAACCTCCAGAGAATTCCTTCATGAAAGATGTGCTCCTCCTTCTAAGTCACACAAGAATGGTTAAACCACTATTTTGAACAATTTTAGCTTGAGTGTACTTTACAGGATCAATTTTCACTAAGGCAAGTGGATATTAGTATGTTCCTGAACCTACAGATGTGGCTTTAACACTACCCTTTTTTAATGTTTTGAAGTCATATACTTTAAAATGAGTTGGTTTTCAAACCAGTTCCCCTACTTCTTGTTTTCAGTATCTTGATTATGAACTTGATTTAACCTTGTTGCGATCTTCATTCTGTTGCATGGCAACCTGTTGGCTTTGATTTTTTTCCAAATAAGGGTTTCCTCTGTCCCATTTCCCCTGTGTCAGGCTCACTCATGGACATCCATGCTCTTTCTCGGTCTTCCTAGCATCTAGACTTTGCATTGCATTTCACAACATGGTTTCTGTTCACTACCACTCTTCTTAAGTTTTGCTTCATCCACTGCCTTGAGTCTGTAGCTCACACATTTACCTACCCTAACAGTTGCGTTTTCCCATCAGGTTGTGAGGTCTTTGCTGCTAGACTCAGACCTGCTCAGCTCTGCAGCATGACCCTTTCACATATTTGTTTTCTATAAACTACCTTAAAACTCAGCCTTACCCGTATAAAAAGTCCCTGGCTAGTCAGAGAAATGCCTTTACTCCTCAGGATGAGGTATGCCTCCATCTCAAGCTACCTCTGAGGTCTGATGGAAAGATTGCTTACTCCCTTTCAACAGGTTACCATCTTGCACGCATCCCTCCCTTGGCAGTGGGGCACAGCCTCCTTGTTTCGGGAGAGGAGGGCAGCTATGGTATGGTTTTACTGTTTGTAACACTCTATATTTGTTGGACTGCCTGGAGAGTCTCAAAGTTATATCTACGGCAGTGTAACCTGTCCAGAAAAAGTTCCTGGCTTGGAGACCAGCAGACGCAGAACAACCCATGCCTGTACCACCGAACTCTCCTAGCCTTGAAATAGGGTGGCCACATCCAAACTGCCTACCGGGGATAGTCCTGGCCAGTGCTAACATCCAAACTGTGCCTCGAAGTTATTCAGTAGAGTACCAGACTGCTTGGGCGAAAACAATACTAGACACCAGTCTGACAATTAACAACATAGACAAATATGTCCCAGTGTTCAAGAACATTCCCTCATGCTGTTGAATTTAGTAATAGAACCTGGTGAAAAGTCCAGTAGGACCTTGCAGTTTTAAAACCTCTTATCTTTATCCCTTAAAGTGTTTATGGAGTCTTTTCAGGATTTCTTACATGGCAGTTTTACAGGCCAATATTCTCATCTGGACTTTACTTCTCCTGATAATACAAAGGTCATCAGTTAAAATCTTTGTGTTTGGGAGGTCCAGGAGATGCAACTGTTGGTTTGATCACATAGCAACACAGGGCCTTACCCTCCCTGTCATACATATCCAGTAGCATCTGCCCTTTTGGGCATATACCAGTGAAACACTGACGTCCAGCAGAGCATGCTGATGAGACTGGGAGTGTTCTTAGATCCTGGTAAAGTTTACTAACTGTATTAACACTGCTGTCTACAGCAGCTTTAAGCCAATCCAGATTTGCTTACCTGCTGGTTTCTTATGCTGTAGTGCTACCTTACCTTTGTGGTCCTGCCAGCTCCTTTTCTATTGACACCAGCAGATCAAATGGATCCAGCCATTTCACCAGGCTCAGATTGCACTATTTCTAACTCAAATTTGTCCTGTAGATGCCCATTGCTTTGAAAAATGTGTTTATAGACAGAGACCATTCTGGCAAGAGAATATTTCTAGTGTCATGCTCCCTGGTGTCCCACAGTAGTTAATAATTCTGCATGTCAACTAGTATAAATGACAAGCTACAACATGTCTTGTTTCCTGTGCTTTTTTTTTTGACAGTCTACATTTTCCCTTTGGCTTTTAGCTGTGATCCTCAGGCTTTGGCCATGTGTCTCCAATAGAATTTTGCTCTTTATTATGACTGATCCATAGTCTAGCTGGGATCAGGCTGGTTTGGATGCTCAGGTACCAAGAGAAGGGCTGGCATCCTTCAGCAACGTCTGTGCACTGAGACCGTTAGAATGTTCTATATTCATGCCACTGATCTTTTCCTCTTCTCTAGAAATCTCCCTATCTTTACAACGAGTCTATAGGATCCTCTGGTTTTCCTTCCCAGTGTACTTGGGTGCTGGGATATAAAAGATGTTTGCATGATGCTGCATTGTTCCATGTGGTGAGGCTTCATTCAGCTCTGACTGAACAGATCAGACTGGGTGTCAAAAACAGTTAAACTATGTTAGTGCAGTACTCTACGGAGGATAAGTAGTCCTGCTGAGAACTATACCGCACCCGATGTTCCCACAGCCTCCATGGCCCTGCACGGGTGCCTGGAATCTCTTTTCTGCCTTTCATGGTGCCATTGTTAATGTACTCACAGGACCATCCTCAGTCAATTTGCTTGTCATGTGTGTCCCATTGCTTTAGTTTGGTACTTGTATTCTTATTCTGCACAATGGCTGTCCTTGTGTTGATGCCTTCCTCACAGATGCCTATTGTACTTACTATTTGCTGGCATTTTTTCTAGGATTTAGATCTGCTCTTATCTGCTAGAATCAGAAGTTTCACTAACAGACCCATGTCTACTTCAGAATCTTTGTTCTTTAACACAAGCATCTATTCCTTTTGCTAATTGGTTTCTTTCAAATAAAACAGTATCTCCCTATAGCTTTGCTCCATCTGCATCCACAGTATTTATCATGCCGGTAGCTTGGATATTATTCCTGTCTTTCTTATTTCTTGGCATTTTTTTCTTTGGTAGAAATAATAAAGCTTTACCTCTATTTTCTTTCCTTTTTTCTCCATGATCGTTCTTGTAGACTCTCCACCCTTATTACCACACCTGTGAGGAGTTTTGGTCTGGAAATTGATGAATCCTGGTGATCAGGATTTCTGTTTGTTGTACTTTTAGGTGGTGCTGTTCTACCTTGTTAAGTGTAGTTGCCTTATGATGTGCAACTACCTTTCATATCAGAGATCTTGTAGTAGAAGAAAATGCCTCTCTTAATCTGCCACTGGCTGTGCATGTTGTGGTGCCAGGTCTTCACGGTATCTGGCGTCTTATTCCTTAGGGAAAAGACAAGGAACTCAATACCTAGCTGCTTCAATCCCAGCATAAAGGAATTAACAAGAGAAAGGTGTAAACCCTTAACACGTGGTAGAAGATGTATGGTGTTGTTTAGTAGAGTCCCATTCTCTACAAGAGGAACTTGCAACACACATACATACCTCCACGTACATCAGACCTCTGATTCTGTATGACTGTAAATGGTTACAAATGTTGAATCTACCAAATTCTCCCCTCAAATGCCCTGCATACTGAGTACTTCCCCTTGCACCTATGAAAGCTACTTAGGAACCAACTGTTTCTGAAAATCAGAGTTTATTTTGGTGCCTGTCAGTGGATTTTATGAGCTTGGTTCTTAGCACCATTTCTTTTGCTCAGTGATGTATGCAGAAGTCCTATGGGGCAGCTGGGCTGTCAGGTTCCATTTCTGCTGTGGCAGTTTATAATTAAGTGCATTTTCATGCAGATCATTTTTCTTTGGGCACAATCTGTTTCAGGCATAATCGCTCCTCAGAAATCAAATGCTCCCAAACCCATGTAGCAATTAGAGTGACTGGTCATCTGGCACTTCATGGAGTTCATAAAGACACAGGGCAACTGCATCTGAATTCCCCGCTTATGCAAATTGGACATGCAGGGTTTTCATCCATGACATTTGTTAAACTCTGAGATGCAAAATGTAGTAAATGCAGTCACTGGTTGTCAGCAGTTTGAAAACCAAATTGTGTGTTTCAATGTGCAAAACACAAATGGATAGAGAAAGAAGGCACTTTCAACTTGGGCTTCATGTTTCTTTGAGAAGTGCCAGGCACGGTGGGAATTGACTGGTCAGGCCATGGCTGCGGCCCAGGTGGAAGCAGTAAGTGGGTAGGAGTGTGTGAATAAGGATTATGAAGGATTAATGACAGGACAAGGAAGCAACAAATATGTGCAGAATTGGCAGCATGAGGGAAGGTTCAGGGCTGGGAATGTGAAAAACAAGTAAATGTGGTGGAAAACCACCATTTTGTGCTGAGTAAAGTGAGCGATGGTGGGATATAAGATAGATCTTGAACCTGACTGCATCACAGACTAGTTTTTGCAACGTGGTAAATGCAAGAGTGCAGAAGACAAACTTGTCCAGCAAATAAGGGAGCAGCAGTAATGCACCCTACGATGAGTAATGGTGTACAGCATTTCTCTCCCCTTCACCCCTCCTGACTCCTTTTTGCTACGGGAAGAGAACAGAGTCAGAAACCTCCCTTGGTCTTCTTTTTTCCCCCAGCGCAGATTCTAGAGAACTTAAAAAAGACAGTTTCATGACAACACCTTCTCCTTGCAAGTTCTGGTAGAGGTGACATATTTTGATAGGTCTAAGAGGCAGAATATAAATAGTAAATACTTGAACGGTACCATGCATATTATGGAAATTGCCCCAGCTTGTAACTGGACATACAGAGGCAAGTTGCCAGAGGTAACTTTATGTACTACTTCTGTCCGTTGAACATCCCAGAGCCTTGTAGGACCGTAAAGAGATGGAGATATCTTGCAGAACAAAAGGGGGTGAGTGGTACATGTGACGTCATGTTTCCCAGAAAGGTTTCTTAGTGGCATCTTGACTTGGCATCTCACTGTGATGTGGACAGTTCAGGAGAAGCTCCTTTTGCAAACTGCTTAGTTTTCAGTGGAAAGGAAGGCAGGGAAGATCCAGTGTCTCAGACGAGAGTTAAGTAGGACGCAAATGCGCTGAGGCTCTTCATCCTCTGCCTGCTCTGTGCAGGTTCAGTTAGAGTGACAGTGCCCTAATTACAGCCCCTCTTTCCAGCTGCTGCAGCTGCAGTGAGGCAGCTGCTGGTTATGCAAAGGCTCCCCAGGGGTCAGAAAAGTTGGTTTGGTGTAGCTGAAACCCAACAAAGCAGGTACTGGACAGCACTGACGATCTAAAAGTTAGGCAGGTTGTTTATATTCATAATATGGGTTCCCTCCACCATCAACACAGAGAAAAGGAACCACAGGGGATTCCTTTCAACTTTGTTGAATTGCTTCTCTTGCTAATTGCGGAAGAAAATGAGCTGATCGGTTTACATAAGGTGCCTGCTTTACAGGTGGCTGAAGATAGGTGAGATAAAGCCCCAGGTCTTGTCAAGACCTGAACATTTATCTTCAGAGAGCAAAATTGCATGGGAGCATTTAGACAAGAATCAGGCACTGACCTTTAAAGGTAGAAATAAAATGAGTTGGACTCTTTTGGTACTCTGTGCTCTTTAGAATAAAAATGCCCAATACTTCACCTGCTTGTCTGCATAAACAACAGTCCCAGTAGTGCTTGGTCTTTTCTTCATTTCCATCTATATCATGGATGCCTTTGTGTTAGGACTCTATGATTGATAAGGCACACATGAACAACACTCAGCTACTATTTAAAACAGGACAGAGTTTGCTCTTGGGATTTCTGCAAATGCATCTGCCTAGAGTGAGTTACAGAAATGGACAGATTTACAGCCACCAGCTGACCACTTGTCCTTCCCTCCAGCCTGGTGATAAATTGCTTGAACGTGAATGTATGGAGAGACTCATAAGATAGATATATCATACTAGTGTATCTTTTACCCTGGCTACACTTTGGGCTCATCGAACACTCTCTTCTTTCTTCTGGAAATAACTATACAGGTATTTTGAAGAAAAAGCAACAACTCCTCCCCCAAAACTAAACTATCAAAAATTCTCCAGTAGCTTTGCAATGCTCTACAAGAAAAAAGGATGAATTCTTCCCATTTGTGGGGTGACTAGCTGTTTGGGAAAAGTACCTCATATATCAAACAGTGAATATTATTATGGTTTGTGAAAATAAGAAGGATTGTGCATCTGTAAGATTCCAGACCCAGTCACCCCCAAGATTACAAGATAGATTTGTCCTTAGAGTCATGATTCATTTAGTGACATTTAGAGTAGACCTGCTGGGATTTCTTTCTGGTAGAAGCCTGGTCCTTATCCTCATTTGTACTTCCAAAATTTCTTTCAAAATTTTTCCAATTAAAGCAGATTTAACTAGGTGTTGCCCATGCAAAATCAGTCAGGTGAGTCCCTAGTCCTATGCAAGGATCACCTCTACTTACCAGGAGATGTGACTGTAGGAGCCAGACTAGGACACATCTAGCTAGACCAGCTTGCAGTAGTCACTCTGAGATTCAAGGTGCCCCCAGGTGCCCAGCCACACTGAAGTTTTTCACACTCCGCCTGAGTTGGGTGCAGGATCAGCGGATGACGAGGATGTTAACAGCTGGTCTTGCAGGCACTTCTGACAAAGTTATGGTTACATTGACCTCCTTTTAGATCACAGAGGTATCTGCTCCTGTCTGCTGTGCTCACATCACTGCAGTCAGATCATCCATTTTAATATGGATGAAGCCCCGTGTGGTATCCAGATACACGGGGGCACCTGTTAAAACCAAGCAGACTCTCATGGGGACACTGTTCTTTCCTTTTAAGCTAAATTGCAATAAACTAATTGTTAATCCGGGGCTACAATAACTGTATTGCCCCAAGATAAAGGACAAAACTCTAAAGGAAATTATTCATAGGCAACCCCTCAGCTGAAACTCTCTTGACTGAAGAGAGATAATTTTAATGCAGTTTAATATTTTCCAGATTATGAAAAATTTAATTCAGTTCAGCATCACATTATATGTGAGAGAAGCAGGGTTTTTCCAATGAAAAGTCCTCCATCAGTCAGTGTTCTAGATGACTTAATCTAAATTGAAATAATAATATTTACAAGAGGGTTTCTATTAGTTTAAATTCATAATTCCAGCTAAACTATTACAGTTTCAGGGCTTCTGAGTCCTCATTTTATTTTTCAGAGTGTTGGGGGTTTTATTTTAGTTTTTTCAGTGCAGTGAAGCTAAATTAATAAAAAAGTGCTATAGTAATTTAAGGGTCTCTACACTGAGATTTTTTGCTGTACCTGAAAAACCCTGAAAATTGCCACTGACATTGACTAAATGAATTCAAGCCGCTGTTATGAATTCTGCAACAGATGTGGCCATACAGGGTTATGCAGCAAGTGTCTGCAACTGTGTCTGCTCAAATTCAAGACTTTTATTATTTTTGATGCAATTCAGTACCAGGGAAGAGCAAGGCAGATGAGAGACTGGGGAAAAGGTGTGGGGAGAAGGCTCTTGAGTTTTGCCAAGATCCTTCATCAACTCCTTCCGTTCCTCCTTCCCCGTTATCTAATCCCCTTGGAATGTAGCAGTGCTCACACAGCTCCTATTTGGTGAATTGATGGGATTTTCAGAGAGGAGGAAAAAGGAAGGGAAAGAAAAAAGCGCCTTTTTGATCCAGTACTAGAAGAGCAATTCCACTTTCTGTATCTTGCAGTATATCTGCTTAGGAGTTAGGCTGATTATGTTGTAGCAGCTCTCTTCCTTTAAATATTTATTTCAACCAGAGTAACTATACCCATGTATGGATACAGCTCTTCTGGGATGAGCGTCTTGATCTTGTTCAGCCTAAGAGTCTCTGGTATTGGCAAATTAACTACTAACTGGTATAAACTATATCTCCAATGGAACATATGCTTCACTGACCAGATCAAAAAAAGCACCAGCAATGGTTTTCTGATGCTGGCAGAAGCATTTAGATTTTTTTTCTGCTACCGCAAAAAAAAAAAAAAAAAGATGTTTTCCCCATAACACAGTTTATCCTCCCTGTTTTGAAGTTTTTAGTCAAATCTTCATCTGATTTTAGCTGAGCCCTGCTAGCTGTTCAAAACCCGATGGCAGCCTCTCCCAAAAACTACCTGAGTAATAATTTACCATGTTGTATTTCTACAACAGAATATCTGTGATACATATGCTACTCTGGATTCAAGCCCCTTTTTTTCTCCCATTGCAAAGAAGGCTTTGACTTAAGATCCTGCCCTCCAGCATGTGCCCCCCACTCTCATTTTGCCAGGTTAAGACCAAGAGAATCCACCTTCCAGGTGTGGGCAAACCCATTGAGATCTGTCCCTTAGCCCCAGAGTGAATCTCTCAGCCTTTTCAGAGGCAACACAAGGTTTCCTTAGCCTTGACTCTGGCGGCATGCCTGACATTCTCCACATCCTAATGGGGTGCTGGTAGCTGGGTATGTAGGGCAAGAGAGGAAACTGGAATGAGTAGGAATTTTCTACCCCAAAATGCACGGGAGACCAAGGAAGAGCACTTGAGAATGCTTCGTTGAATGAACTGATCTGCCAGCGAGAGATAAAATGGGAATGGAATCCAGCAAAGAGTCCCAACGCCTGCACACAGCCTTATGGCTCTGTCTCTACCTCTGACAGGGACCTGCAGACTCTTTTATACGCTGGCAATGTTTTTGTGGTTTGTCATGATGGTTAAGTGTTCTCGAACAGAGAGCACAAATTACACACGCACACATGCTTCACCCTCACTGATCTCAGCACCACTGAGAAAAGTAGATAGGAGGCTCTATTTTGTTGCCACAGGACATGAATAAATGTCATTGATTTCAATGGGAGTTATTTGTATCCTGCAGCAGGAGACTAGCACCCTGGTATTGCTGCCGCTCTCTGTTTGGCTCTTGGTGGCTGGATCTCTGCAGTAATAGCAGGGCTAATCCTGCTGCCAATTTTCTCTCTGTTTTTGTTGTTTTGTGCTCTGCTTTTATTGAACCAATCACTGGCTATTAGGGAGAAACTTTCCCTCTGGCCTGTTATTCCATTATCGTTCATTATGAGGTTTTTTGCACTTCATCTGACACATTTGATGCCAGGTTTTGTCAGAAATGAGGCTCTGGACCAGAGGGACTTCAGGGGTTCAGGATGCACTGAGAGCTCGGAGCTGCAAAATGAGGAACGCTGCAGATGCATAAGCAAGAGCAATACAATATGCACATTCAGCAGCATGAAATACCATTCCTGCATTTTGCTCACCCTCATCGCTGCAGCTGACAGAGGGGATCTACACGTCCCTCTGTGATCCCACAGCCTCAGAGTTTTCCAGCCGTTTCCACTTCAGAGTACTGCATTCCCAGCTCTCTTTTCATTGATGTCCCAGCATGCAGGCATGTGCTAATCAGTTTTAGCAGGCTCATCATTTGATTGACTTCAAAGCTGGGAACCCAGTTGCTGCCTCTCTTAAAAGATAAGAAAGGCCAGCAGGACAAGGGTTGTTTTTCCTGCTTTTAGTTTGTGCTTGTCCTTTGTGGGTAGGTCAGAGCTGAAAGTTGATCTGTTTCATGTAACATTTGCCTGATTTCTTTCAGTCGCTGTTGGATTAGCTTCTCACATCTTTGTCCAGAAAATACTTTTTCATCACCTTGTAACACAACCTCTCCTTCCCTGGTATCACACATTTGTATTGAAGGAGTGTTGCCTTTGCTTTTTGTGTGGGTAAGGTTAAACAGCAACACTGATCTGCCATGGAATTTACTCTCTCCAAAGGGGACCAAAAAAACAAGGTCCTGTAGAAAAAGTATGATCTCCAGAACAATCTCCACAGCCAAAAACTCCTGTGCAATCGGCTCTTTCCATGGCAACACCTTGCAGATGGTTGAGTTTCAGCAGTTACCTGGGCTGACACGTTCATTATTCTGCACTGGAAGAACAGAATTCTTATGTGTTAAATTATCTTCCATATGAACATAAGTAATGTTCTGAAAAACTCAGAAATGGAAAATTTAAACAACTGTCTTTTTACCTATCATGAACTCAAAGGTGTGGGTTTTCTAAGGAGCATTGAATTTCCATGGCAAGTAATTTACTCCAGGACTATTTCCCTCCCTTCCTCTTTGTGAACCAATTGCAATTATCTCTTATTTACTCATTATTCAAGTGTATAATGGTACATACCTTTACACATTCGGTTTTGGTGTACAAGCCATTTTGCACATAACTTTTTGCAAGTGTTTTGGAGAAATCTGAGATTTCTGATCAGTGTTGCAGGGATTCCTCTGAGAGGGGGGATGCTCTCTTTGATGCCTCTTGCCTGAATGACTGTTGTTACTAACTCAGCCAGCTGGAACTGTGGTAGGAAAAGCGGTGCCTATCCTTTTTTAACCAATGCACTGTGTCCACACCAGCATGCCTTCCAGCAACTGAGCTTGAACTAGTCTCAGCATGGGTTCAAACATCATAGATTTGCTTCCTGACTTTGTTTCTTATCATGCATTGAAGCCTCTAAGTGATGGATGCTATTCCTGTTCTTGTATCCCTTTCACTTTTGGGAATTTCAAAGGGAAGCAATCAACTTAAACTAAAAGATTTTCCAAATAGCAGGCAGAAAAAATAGAAAATTGTGAAAAAGTTCTTTGCAAAACAGTGCAATGATGTTCTTTGCAAAGCAGGAGATTTGCCTGGTGTGGAGTAATGCTATTTGCACACACTGTCCATGCCTGTGGTGGAAAGGGAGAGGTGAGATCAGCAGGTGACTGAAGATTAAACATCAGAGTGGAAAACAAATTCAAATGAAGCTCAGAGTTGCATAGGCATAAGAAATGCATAAGACTCTTTGGGGTTGGTGACTCACATGGGTGGAACTTAATTTTCTGGGTGGGGGTACAGAGGAATTACACCACTTTTCTCTTCCCAATATAGTGCTAGTATTTCTAATCCCAAGTGATCCTGAAAAAGAAAAAGAGCTGAGAAAGAAAGAGACCCCACCTTTTCCCTAGAATGAGAAAAATTAATGTGTTTTTCTTCTATGTATTTTCTTCTCTCCACCCCCTCCCCTCCCTTCATGCGATCAGCATCAGCATTCACACCTCTATCCCCTCTTTTGGGGAACTTGCTTTGTGCCAGGCTGTCCTGCTTAAAGGTTTCTTTAGCTTAACATCCTGGCTCATTAATGACTTTTAAAATTTGAGTCATACGGTTTGCTCAGTGACATCCCCCTTCCCTTCCCCCACGCCTCCTTTAAAGGTTTCTCCATGTCAATCCACCGGATGTTTCCAATCCAGAGCACAGCATAGGCATTGTGTGAATTATATACGTCAAACACTGGAGTTCAAGAGAGCTACGGCGTGTGCTGAATGGTTGGAGTTCAGGGGTTATTTGACAGGAAACATCTTGATGAAGGACCTCTCCTTTCTGCAGCTTGCTGTTTCGTGTCTGCTCTCGGGGATGAACAGCAATCCCAGCCCAGACAGGGCCCCTCTGTCCGACCACTGAACCAAGCTCCTCACTTGTTTCCAGTTGCTTTGGCTAGACAAGAAACAGCAGAGCTAATGGGCAGAAGAGGATATTAATTTGCATTTGAATACAACCCAATACAGTTACTCAATGTTACTGCTGGGTAATGGGAAAATTAAGCTAAAAGGGAGTTAGCATATGGAAAAGAAATGTAGCTGATGCTGAGAAGACAGACTGCAGTTGCAGTGAATTAGTGGCCACAGCTGTTACGCGGGATGCCTTACTGCTCTCGGGGCAGGTAGCATTGCAAAAGTAAATATTCCCTTTTACACATTGTTACACAGTGTGGAGTGGCTGGAGAAATAAAATCAACCAACAGGAAAAAGAAAGGGGGGGAGGAAATTGATGTAGCTGTAATATTAAAAGCCTAGTGATGAAAAAGCCGCAGAAGCAAAGGAATGCAAGGGGAGGTATCCTGCCTTCCTTAGAAAAGCAATAAAACCCATAGAAATGTTTCCTTCCATTTGCGGTGGGCCACCACTGTTTTCCAGGAGTGAGTCTGGCTAATCACAGCAATTCTGCCTGAGTCAGACAGAGCCCGGAGCCAGATCTTTATACATGTTGCTATGTGTTATTGTAGCCGAGAGCAATACGTGGTTACCGTCTCAGAGCTCTTGCTTTCTTTTATTCCCCCTTTTCTCAGGGTCTGGGTTTCCTTTGCTGGCCAAGGACATGACCAAAGTGACCTTGTGAGTTACCCGTTGTCCCAGGGAAATCAGGGGATGGATTGGGATTGGAAGGGTTCACACAAGCAGCTCGCTTGCAACTCTGGGTCTTTCATTTCATTCAGCCCTGCTTTGGTCTGTAGCATTCACTGCTGTGATCCCACTATGGCATGGACACACTGCAGAGTAATGTGGAAAGCCACAATGTCCTCTACCTATTTTCTTTAAATTCTTTTTTTTTTTTTTAAATACCTGAGGAGATATCCCTCTTGAATAAGATTTAAACATATACAAACCCATGAACAGACATCCTCACCCTTTTTCTTACTAGTCAGAGTATTGCTTTTCCAAACTGGTTACAATTTGCATCAATAAACCAACCTTTTTTAACAGTAATAAGACCCTACAATGTTCAATATAGTGCTCACCTAAACGTTTCAGTACCCTTTGAATTTTGCCATGTGTTCCAGAAAAATGAAAAATTATGGAGACATTTGAAGACATCATTGTTTTTCCAAAGCAATGCCTAGGATTTAGTTATACATCTGCTAGCAGTACTGGTGTGCGGTTAAATATGTTCCATGGCTTTGAACTTCTCAAGCGTGACTGCAAAATGATATTGTCTCTGCTTCTTATTGGTTATATCAGATGAGTCCCACTTCAGTCCTTTGTTTGCTTTGCTGATCTCATTAGGAATAATTAAAGTTTTTATCTGGTTTGCATTTAGTAGCTTTGTTTAGCTGGGTTTTTGGTGTGGTTTTTTTTTTTTTTTAACAGATCATTTACTTCTCAAGCCTGTTCCACACTGCCGTTCACCCAGCGTTATTATTACTGACTTTTTTCTGAGGGTTCACTACCTCCCTCATAAATCATTATGTTCCCATTTAGCAAGTTTAATAACAGGATCTGGTTTCAATCCTCCCTGCACAGAAAAGCCACTTCAGCTTTTCATTCGGACGAGGAACTTGATGGAATGTGCCTGGTGCTCGGAGCAGCTCCCAGCCCTCGGTGCAGTTCCTCGCCGGGCCAGCCGTGCTGCCTGGGGCTGCGCGATACAGGGACATGGGCCTTCCTTACCTCTGCTGCCGGAGGAAGAAAAGGGAAGGGAGGAAGAAGAAAGGCAAAAAAGAAAGCGTTTTTCATCAGGCTAAAGAGAGGGAGAAAGCATTCATGTTCCAAGTTGAAAAATCCTGAAAATTCTGAAAATCTTGAAAATTTCTAAGGGGCTGGATTTTTAATAACTACGGTGCATGCATTAAGACATGTTTATATACAAAGCCAGCACAGTCACTATGCTTTACATTATCTGGACATTTGACCCTGCCTGTTTACCCTCACAGAGGAAGATATACCAACTATCGCCATATGGACACGGAGCAGCAAAAGGACTTGGGAGCAGTTCACATCTCAGTCACAAGCTGTAGGTATGACAACATGTTACAGCAAGGTGAGGAGGAGGAAAAATTCAGCACCGAAGCTACTCCTTAGTGAACATCTCTCCCGTTTGAGGTAGTCAGCCATCATTCATTGCAGAGGGTCACCATTCATGCATTAGGGTAAGTGCAGGTGAACAGGCATTTACTAAGGCATAGCTGAAATATATCCACTCCTTTGCTTACCCCACAATCACGTTTTCAGGTAGGCATTCCTTTAAAGCTAGTTGATACCTGAATACAAGCATGTACATAGGTTTTGGGCTTGTTCTGACACGTGCTTTCTTGGCCTTAACTTTAGCTGACCCTGGCACGGAAGCCCCTTGGGAGCTCATGAGGTCCCCAGTGCTATGCCAGCTGAACGCCTCACCTTCTTGGACCTGTTTTTACCCCCTGTGAACTAGGGGATTGTATTCTCCCTATTTCTCCCTAAATGTAAACCCCAGGACCCCATCTTTCCCCTCTCTCACCAAGCCTTACCTGGGCTAAAAAAGACATAATATGATGCCACCGTCCCAGTCCCATTTCTAGGGGTGTGTGATCACCTTTGCAAGGCCCTGCAGCTCGGTTTAGCAGTGGTGACAGTCTCCCTCTGGCAGTCTCAGCTCAGGCAGAGGCTTGATTCAAAATCCATTAAAGCTGGTCAAAGATTCTCTTTGATTTCAAAGGACTTTGGATTTAAGCTTCTTTCCCATCTAACCGGAGTCCCTTCCAAATCAGCTCCAAGGCACATCAGTTGGATGCTGTGCAAAGGGTTTTCTAGTGCCAGTTTGAGCTCTGTGGGTATTAAAGAGCACAACATCGTACTTGACTTTCAGTCAGTCACATTCTGCCAGCACTGGCATTTTGAAGCAGAGGAGGGGGGAAAAGGGGAGATAATCTCTCGTGTAAGTGTATGAAATGTGCACCATTAGAACATAAGGACACCATAATGCTATCTTATTAAAACTATCATTGTAATGAAAATGGATTATTTGCTTTGTAACCCATAATGCTTTCCCATAAAGTAGTTTCTGGATATAATTTTCAATTTTCTTTGAGCCAGATGCATCCCTGACCGCAGTTGTTCTTATAGCTCACAGATGTTGACACTTTCAGGCCACCACAGCAGAAGGGAGCACCAGGAAGAGTGAGAGGAATGAAAACTGGCTTTTGAGCTGGTCAAGATCACAGGTCTGGTGTCCATGGGCAGGACCAGAGTTCACCTGCATGTGCAGATGTTTGGCTTGCTAAGGACATACTGACATCTCCATCCTGTGCCACTGCAGATGACATGGAGGAGCAGAAAGGGAGGAAAGAAAGGGAAGCCCCTGACCGGGCAAGTTTTCCCACTGTACATCAGCATCATACAGCTGTCCTTTAAGCTCCAATCATATCCAGGATTTAAGAGAGTTGTTGGGGATAGTAAGGAGGAATGACTTCATATATCACATTTAAAACTATTGCTCATGTCTTTGGTCTTTCTTAGAGTGTGGATACAAAAGACTAAGAAGCCCACCTAGCTTGGTTACATTAGAAACTGATGAATAACCTTCTGAAAGCTCAGCTTTTCTGTAGACAACACAAAGACATAATCACAAGCAAAGTCTTCTCATCCCCTCACATTTAAGCAGCTCTGTAATCACAGCCCCGGTGACACTGCTGTCAGGCAAACCAGAACCTCAGAGGCTCTTTTCTAAGTGCCCTAGAGAAGAACAAGCTGATGGAGGAAGTGACAGGAGTTCAGGAAAGAAATTCACCTTTCAAGGCCCTCCTAAGTCCAGGAAGCTCCATCTATATCTTTCCATGACTGTAGGCTGAAGCAATACAAGGCAAACCAACTGCAAATCTACATGTTTATATTTCAATACACATGTACATATTTCACATGCAGTCACCAGTGCGGCTGCTGTTGAGGCACGGGTACAGTTAGCCAGAAGAGCTGTCACTCATCAGCAGCAAATTCCTGCCAGCAGGTAACAGCTCTCTTTTACCACCAGGAGGGTCAGGGAGAGCACCGCTATTATTCCCAGCCCTGGACTGGGTATCAACTGCCTGTCTCACTCTTCCCAGTGCAGCTCACACAGCATTACTCAGACACTGTCAAGAGGTTTGATTCAAGCCTGCACGGATCCTGACAGCCAGAAGAAGCACTGCATGAACTCGTTAGGTGGCAGAGCACAGAGCTGCAGCCTCGTACTGTCTCAAAGACTGGCTCGCTCTGGAGGTGAGCACCCGCCGTCTAGCTTTGTGTGCAAAGCCTGATTTGCCTATTTCATATTTCACCTGTGTTCAATCAAATCTGACTCTGATGTGAACTCTTGAGTACACAGATGCTAGCGATGATCTGTGCAATTTCATCACCCAGTAATTGGCAGCCATACTGTCTAAGGGGCTTTGAGCTCCCGACCAGCACTGGCACTTTCCTGAGCTCAGTTCCCTGAAGTGACACAGGACGTACAAGAACTGGGCAACAGAAAACTCCCTAAAGTGTCGTGGTTTAACCCCAATAGGCACCTCAGCCCCACACAGCCGCTCGGTCACTCCCCCCCTGTGGGGTGGGGGAGAGAATGGGAAGGGTAAAAGTGAGAAAACTCGTGGGTTGAGACAAAGACAGTTTAATAGGTAAAGCAAAAGCCGCACACTCAAGCAAAGCAAAACAAGGAATTCCTTCACTCCTTCCCATCGGCAGGCAGGTGTTCAGCCATCTCCAGGAAAGCAGGGCTCCATCACGCG
Organism: Calonectris borealis; assembly: GCF_964195595.1. NCBI lineage: Eukaryota > Metazoa > Chordata > Aves > Procellariiformes > Procellariidae > Calonectris > Calonectris borealis. Next base: position 9,058,319 of record NC_134313.1, read on the forward strand.
TAACAGTGACTTGGGAAGACAAACACCGTAAGTCCAAACATCACTCGCTTTCTCCTTCTCCCCCCCAGCTTTATATGCTGAGCATGACGTCATATGGTATGGGATATCCCTTTGGTCAGTTGGGGTCAGCTGTCCCAGCTGTGTCCCCTCCCAACTCCTTGTGCACCCTCAGCCTCGTTGCTGGTGGGGTGGGGTGAGAAGCAGAGAAGGCCGTGACTGTGTGTAAGCACTGCTCAGCGGTAACAAAAACATCCCTGTGTTATCAACACTGTTTCGGTCACACATCCAAAACTTAGCCCCATACGAGCTACTATGAAGAAAATCAACTTTATCCCAGCCAAACCCAGTACACTCATGTACAAGAACTGGGCATCAAAAACAGGCCAATGCTGAGGCAAAGGAAAGAGATTCAGTTTCACCAGGTTATTCCAGCTCCAAAGATTATAGAAGAGTATTGCAGAGATGATACTATATTTTGCCCAAGGCAAGGTCAACCCTCCACTGACCATTTGTCACCAGCCGAGCTGGGGCCCTAAGTCCCCGCTGTCCTGCTTAGCAAAGCTCCAACCGTTCTGTGAGTATGGCAGTGAAAGCGGAGGTCAACTGAGAGCCAGATTCTGACTTTTCTTGTAAATTCAAGCTGAATCCTAAGTCACAAGAAAGCTTTCAGATTAGGCTGACAATACAATAAAAACTTTGATGGAATTGTGTTATTTAAAGGTGAGAGCAATTTATGAGACAAAAGAAGAATTGGAGGAAAAATTTCTTCCACAAAGGTGACCCCAGCTGCTGCCTGTTCATGGCCACGTGTCATTGGGTTGGTCCCTTACACCTTCTCTTCGCACTGCAGCTGTATCCAGGCTTGCACTAGCTCAGCAAAGCCTTGGGCCCAGCTGCTGCCCTTGCTGCTCTGACAGGCGATCCAGCATTCAGTTTTTCTGTAATCAAGATGACCCCAGAAGTGGCCTGTGGTCCATTCACAGCTTTATGAAGCCCTTGCAAGCCACATGAATCTCAACTCAGTGACGTGCTTACAACCTCACTTGAGATCGCAAGCCTGCCCCAGCTCTTACTGCACATGACTGTGTGTCTGAGCCCTGATAGGACTTAGAGACAGGCCGGTGATAAAAGGTGTTGTGGTACTTGACAAGCCTTTTCTCTTCTTCCTTGTGGTAAAAATAATTGCATTTGGTCCTCTCCTCTGTATGTCTCCATGCAATCTCTTGCATGGAGCAGGATGAGTGGGGAGCTTTCAAGGGGGTGCTTTTCCTTGCTTCTTTCCATTTGCAGTGTGAAGAGGTCTATAAATCCTTCCATGAGCACAGCTCTTAGACCTCAGCTCTTCCTGTGCTGCCTACTCGAAGGTAGTAGAAGCAAGCACTTAAACAAGGTGCACTCTTCTACCAGGGTTTGAGCCACCCCCGGCTCAAGGTCTGTTAGGTGTGTAACTGTCAGACTTGTTTTTCTTAAGAAGTCGAGCCCATATTAAAAATAGAGGTCCTTTTATGTGGTGCTCATACTTGTGTGGAACATGTCCTCATATGAACCCAGTGGCTATTCAAACCTGCAAAGGTTTTGTTCAGTGTATTTATCTGAGAGAGCTACAACGAGAGCCTGTCCCTGTATCCCGCCCGCACGGCTTGCAGCCCTTCCTGGGAGCTCATTAGGCAATTGAATTGCACATAGGACCTGACCAAAAGCCCACTGGAGCCAGTGAATTATTTTCTACTGATCCAAGTCCTTGAACTGCAGCGGTACAGGCAAAGCAAATTGTGCAAAGTTTCTGCTTTCAACCCATCAGGACAATATTTGAATTTCCCTATTTTGTCTCTTTTTTTTTTTTTTTCTTTTTTGGACTTTGAACTATTTGGTTCAGACAGGTTTGCCCTCTGTAAATCTGCTTGCATTTCTAAATGTGGTTACTAGTAGGGGGAAGATGAGCAACAGGCAGAAATCAAGGCAAAACGGCAAATGGACAGTAAATGGAGCTTTCTTTAACACACCAACAGCCAGGAGAGAGGGGGTGAACCACAAACTATTGTAAGAATAATTACAGTATTAAAAACAATAACAAGAAATCATAATATATTATGGCTTTGCAATTAAATAGCATCCTTTATCTGGTGAGCTCCTTGTGCTTTACGAACTTCAGTTAATTAAATCTTCCTCACGCACATGATATGCAGAAGGCAGTAATCTTCAGCAAGAGTTTCAAATGACTGCATTAGCTAGGAGTGCAAACCACACTGTCCTTTCCCAGGAAATGAACACTTCGCTTTGGAAAAATCAAGTTTGCTACACCTGCTCTGGAAAAGCACCTCCCAATTCAAACAGAAAAGTAGCTGAGGAAATGGAAGTTTAATTTGCAGTTAAGGGCAAGTTTAGGGCAAGAGAACCTGATTTTCTTAAACAGCAGCTGTTAAAATCTGTGAAAAAATCATAGTTGGAAAAGAAGGAAAAGCAAAGGTTACATGGATGCTGCATTTACTGCAACATCATCTTGCTTTTCTGCATCCTGTTTGCCTGCTCTTCCCCTTGCCTGATTTGTTGAACCAGTGGCAAGTTAGTTTTCAGCCTGGAAACAAACTTTCTTTAAAAAAGGAGTAAAAAGTGTGGGTGTCTCCTATGTGCAACTTAAAACAGCAACACCAGCAATAGACTGGGAAATGAATGCTCCTTTAGGTGTATGCCAGCTGTCGGGCTTACACTAAACAATGTTCTTAATTAGTGGTAATGAGTTGGCAAACTTCTGAAAGTTTGTAACCAATTATTTTTTATAATTATGATCACTTAAAGACAATAGCATATTACAAATTATGACTAACAAGGACAATGCAAATGTCAATTAGAAAATATGGCTCTAACATCACAACTTGCCTTAAAGCACAAATCACTGCAAGTGCATTTTTTGTTCAAAGGGAAAAAAGGATAGGGAAAGGCAGTCCTGGAAAAATAAAAAGCTGAGCTATTCTGCTTCCCGTGCTGGATGCTAAAAGGACGACACAGAAATTAATGAGAAAGTGCCATGAAATATCACGCAAAGAGACTGTCCCCATGGTGCTGCACTTGGTGACCAGAAACCACTGCACTTTCAAAGCAGCCCTGTATTGGGGGAGGCAAGTGAGTGGTCTGTGCGTCCATGTCACCACTTGCAAGGCACCTGCAGTGACATCCAGTTGCCTTGACGAGGGTGGCTAGTGCCATTTTATACAACTCAGGATATTCCACTTAATTTTCAGCTGGCTATTTCAGACTTACTCAACTACCCTACATATTCACACAAGACTGGTAGATATGACATAGGACCTGTGGAAAAGCTGTGGCCTCCTGGAGGGGCAGCTGAAAGGCAGGTGGGCTGTGTGAGGCAGCAAAATTACATTAGATGCCTGTATTTAGACACCTGAACCAAGGAAGGAGAGATTTCAGGTCCTATCAACCTTGTGCTGGCCTTGCAACATCACACCTTGACTGGCTCAGTATGGACCTTTCCCACCAGACGTTCTCTGAAAGTTACCAAACATGGAGGTATAAGGCAAGAACAGAGCTCTTAGCTCAAAAGTATGTGGTATGTTCAGGCAGTGCCATTTCACAACTGCCTGGTGATTGTCTTCTTAGGAAGGAGAAGAAAAAACTGTACTGGCATTTGGAATGAAATGGCTTTCTCTGTGGAGGGTGTACACTTCAGATCAGGAAGCAAGTGAGCACGTTCAAGGGAGCTTATAGCACAGAGCAGGGCTCTGAAGGAGTAGCATCTCTGGGCTTGCAAAACTTGAGTTTCTCCATGGGTGGTGAGTGAAGGCAGGAGAGGGTCTCAGGTTTCAGGAGTAAATGCAGTGATAAAAGTCCTTTTGAGATGTCTCTTCAACTTCTCTTACATTGTTGGCACTATTGAAGATTGGAACTTCTTAGATTATTTTTGTGGGGTTCGTTTGGGGATATATATATTTTTTGCCCCTACCTTGAAGGACACAGTAGAAAACTATGCCCCTGGAGCACAAAGTAAGCATTATCCAAACACTGTTAAATGGAAGAGATCAACCTGCAAAGCGAAGGAAGATGTCTCCCATCCATCATGGTGACACTGCTGAAGGCCAGGAGACAGAAGTTTGATTTCATCTACTCTGACAGCACTCATTCAGCCAGCATATTGCACGCGGCTCTGAAAGGTAGCTGGCAGCATATACATGACTTATAGATACACAGACACAAGCAAACACGATGAAAGAAAAAAATATCAGCATAATCTAGAAAGCAAAGGGCAGGGAGGGATGTGAATTATTCTCCTCTTAGAATACGGGTGCTCAAAACCGTCATTTGTGCTGCACCACCCAACTCAGAAAGCAGAGTCTGTGCTCAGCATACAGATCTTGCCTTGTGTATCATACCTGGGTAGGCTCAAGGTGGATTTTACCAGGGACGAGGGATGTCGTAGCTCTCCCAGTGTGTGTGTGTGTGTGTGTGTATGAAGGGTTACAGGGCACACATTTGGCAGACACACGTCCTCTCTCCTGGCCCCAAGTTGAGTGGTTTCTTCCCTACCATCCATACCTAAGCAGCACTTTAGACATTTACAACTATGAAGGATTAAAATCAGTATTCTGCACCCTCAAAAAAGTTCAGGTCTTCCAAAAATATCACAAGATATAAGGAAAGTCACTTTTCTTGGTACTCTTACCTTTCTTACTTTTTAATCCTTTTTAGCATGACATGACCGAGTACCTCTAAGTCATTGACCACAGCATAATGTAGTTTTAAATACATTAGCTTAGGTACTAATAGCAGTCTGGCTGCAAGAGCTTGGATTTGGCACCGGCAGAAAATCCCATTTGAAAAGCCTGGCAAATTAGGTCAGGCTCTGAGCTCTGTGCTGGCAAACCTGGATTTCTGCCACACCAACCTGGACAGATGGAGGACAGCTCTAACTTCAGTTGACTTGAAGTCTCCACCAGGCTGACAGGGTGGGTATACAGCTTCAGGGTGAAAAGTCGTTCTTTAACGTATATGAAAATACATTTAACTGATGGGTAACCCCTCTCCAGATGTCCCACAGGAAACAGAAGATATATTACTGTGCCTAGTGACAACAAGATCTCTGGGAATGGCAGACAATTTATATTACACAGAGACTGAGATGGTTGGAGGTTCCGTACTGCCCACCTAGCTGTCTGCTTTGGTTGCAGATCAGTGCTTAAATTCTGTTCATTGGCAGCTCACAGATTTCACAATGAGAGTGGAGGATAAATCAGTCATGAGCTCCTTGTCTGGGACATCTTTGCATCCTCTCCTCATGTGCCTGGATATGTTATCCATGTTTACAGGACACGTTTATATTTGAGAGCTACTTGCAGAGATACCCAAGCTCACTACGCCCAAGCTGTTACTGGAGCAGGACACTTTATAATCACTTGAGAGATCTCTACCGGAACAAATTAGACTTATTGAGAAGCTGCTGATTATGAGCCCAAGAACAGCTTGGAGGTTACACCACTTTCCACATCGCGGAGAGAGTCTCCGCATGGTGCTACAGGGCACTGTGTGGATGTCCCAGCCCTCTTGGTGCTGTCTCAGAGCTCTTCCCATTGGGCTCTTTTGTGCAGCTTCATGCAAAAGGTAGGGTATGATCGCTGGGGAGCCTAATAGAGTCATAGAATCATAGAATTATTTAGGTTGGAAAAGACCTTTAACATCATCGAGTCTAACCGTAAAATAACTCGCAGGAAACTACAAAGTCAGGGGGGAACATGTTGGTCCAGAAAGAGCTTTGCGCAGTGGCTGCTCACACCCAGACCGGGCTGGAGGAGCTCACGGCTCAAGGATCACTACAATTCTCTGATGCTGACATACAGTTTTCTATTGTGCATGAATTTAGGTTGGTAGTTGGCACATGCGTATTTGAATTACCCTTTTGACTAGTCACAGAAAACTATCAGATTCAAGTAGAGTTTTACAATGAAATACCTGTGTTTTCCAAAACCTACGGAACAGTGTGTAAAATATCCCTAAAGCAAAGAGACATTATCAAGAAGTTGTCCCATTTTCACCCTAGCCAGTGGCTAGCCAGTGTAGCTGGCTGTGTAGCTAATACCTCCCATATGGGAATATACAGATAACTAGTTTGAATCATGCCTTTTAAGGCATTTTGCTAGCTGGAACATCTCCCCAGCCTGCACAGTAGCCAAAGCAGGGCAGGACTGAAGCACACATGTTGGCTCTATGCATTTACAACAGGCTGAGAGTGAAGGAATTAAACAGCTACTAATATTCTGGCTGTAAAGATTTATCTGAGGCCAGTTCTTGTCCCTGCAGCTCTATTGCATTTGTTGTCATTGCCTAAATGTAACTGATGATGGGAGTAGGACCTCCAAACCCTTTTTTCAGTTTTTCACTTTTTTCCTTAAGCTTCTGCTGCCAAAAACCATCATGCATTGATGAAAGACAAAATGAGCAACTCTGAAATGTAATTTAAATTGATTGGGAGCCAAAAAGACAAGGAAAAGTAGAGTGAAAATCTTGAATATGCCTGGAAGAAATGGCCATCTTTTTCAGAATTGCATTTAGTAATTCTATCGTTATTATAACAGAATGCAATGTCATAACATGGGCATTGCTGTTATTCATATACGGTTTCATAAAAGTGACAGAAAGTACAGCTTGTGGTGCCTCTTAAACAAATAAGAAATTTAATTGCCTCAATAACATTTGGAAATTCGAGATAAAGCCAAAGCCCCGTGTCTTATATTAACAAATTACTAGCTCCTAAAGCAGGCCTGCATAGCCTATTGTACAATTAGTGACAAATGCAGTGCCTGTGACATATTTAGTGCATGGAAAATAGAACTGGTCTGTATGATGTATGATGGCTGGGTGATGATTGTAAGTAATGGTCTGTTTGTACATCTGAACAAAGCAAAGAAAGCAATTAGCCCTTCCCATAAGCCCTCCATCACTGATGGGCTGTCATGCTTCTTTAGCTTGCTTGGGATAGAGGAGTGGAGAGGAGAGAAGGAGCTGCTGGAAAAAAAGACAGAGAAAGTCAGAAAGGAGGGAGAACAGAGCAGGTTGTTCCTGACACCCAGGCTGGGTGAGTTGAGTGCCATATTCTGTCCCCTGCTTTTTCTGTTTCAGTGGCTGATGCTCTTTCTTATCCAGGTTCATCAGTGCCTCTCCACTAGTCCCTTCCCTGGCTCCTTGGCAATCAGCATGTCTGATCCATGTGTCTCACCCTAGATGATCTCATTCCTGCACTTCTTTCTCCCTGCTGGCCCTTACTCATATCCCAGGTCATAGATAATTCTAGAAAAAGCAGCTCTATGCTAAGGAGCTATCTCTTTCTTCCTCTTCCCACCCTCTCCCCCCCCCACCCCCAAAGAAAAAACAAAAGAAAATACAAGAAAAAGAAAAAAAGAAAAGAAAAAAATGTTGAAGTATTAGAGAAGAAATAGGGAAAAGAGCAAAGAATATTGTTATGGTAAAACACAGATCCACCATGCACATTTGAGTAGGGACTGTGCAAAACTTTGCTAGAAAGTGGAAAATGTTCGATGGGAAGGAAAATGTGATTTGAGGAAAAAGACAACAACTAAGGAGATTAGTGCTCATCAGACTGCAAGTATAGAAGAAACAGTTAAGGGGGAACTACGAGAGAACTATAAAATCATAAGTCCCAGCGAGTTGGTGACACGGGAAAAATTATTCCCAGTCCCTGCCAGTCAACAGATAGGGGCTTTCAAATAAACCAGCTGGCAGGTCCAGACCAAAGCAAAGCAAAGCAGGATGTTTCTTCAGGCAACACATTAATCTGTGGAACTCCCCACTCCTGCCATCCCCTTGTCTAACTTTACTCTTTAATTCTCCCCAACAGTCCAGACAATATTATTTTCTTTTTCAACTCCATCCCCCTGCACACCTCAGAAATCCTCTCCACAATATTTTCCTTGTGCGCATCCATTTGAGCTCCCAGTATCATCACTGTAGCTAGCTGGGTTCCATACTCTTTTACTCTTCTACTAATTGGTATTAGTGTATAAGTCAGTATCCTTGCATCCCGAAAGCCACAGCTAGAATCCATCAGTTGTGTCATTCCCTATACATTGTAAATGCAGAAGATACTGACCGGCAGATAGCAGCTGACACAAGATTCATATCAGATTTTCCCTTCTGCTCCACTTGGGAGGGAAGTTGTAAACTGGTCGACTGTGAGTTTACTTCTGAATTGAGCTTCTCTGCAGATCAGGAGGTGTCGGACTGGGATTCAGGTTTTTTGAGTATGTTGTCATCTTGCTCTGTTGTCTCTGAGTATATCAGTAACTTTCTCAGGGTCACTGGGACGTCATCACAGCCCATAAATTCTGCAAAAGTGCTCATCTCTCTTGGGTGTACAAAGGGCTGACACCGCAGAAACTCCAGAGGCAGTTTCTTCTCCTGGAAGCGGAGAGGAGAGGACACAGACGGCAAGACTGGCATGAGAATGTACTAGAGGCATTTGCAGATTTTCACACTCTTGTTACTCAAAACAGCATGAAAAACAAGCTTTTTTAATCTTTAGGAAAGAGCAAGCTAGCTGAGGACTTCACAGGGAAATGGAAAATGCTGAAGGATATCATGGAAATAAATCATACATTTGACCTCAGGTCAAGCAGAAGAGAGAGAAAATGAGCTTCAGATAAGAAAGCTGCAGGTAGGAGAGTGTAAAATATGAGGGGAAACACAGGGCCAGGGTAGAAACAAACAGTAAAAATATATTCTTTGTTCTTAGACTTTAATTTCTGAATGGCTGATTGAACTTTTCTGTGAAGGAGGTTGTGTGTGTTTTAGGTTTGGAAGGGTTTTGTTGTGTTTTTGTTTGTTTCAACGAATAAAGCAACTTCTGTAAAGTGGTAGGTGAGCGGGGTTTTTTTGGAGAATATCTGATGCTTATTTGAAGGAGAGGGGGAATTCCTTGGGTTGACATACAATAAACAACATATTACATAAAGCTGCTGTAGATTACCACAATTCAGCATAATTTCACCGGAGGAATGGCAACTCAGCTCCTTCAAATGCTTTAACATCTGTGCATAGGGTGTTTTAAAATCTAAAACATGTTACTTTTTGTCAGTCAAAATATTTTCATTTCTGCAACACTCAATTCTGAGATCATCCCACCTGCCAACCAATGAATTTTCCTGCCCTTTTGCAGCATGATACTAACTTTTATTTAAAGGAATAAGAAGACTGAAAAAAATAAGTTTCATGATAAGAAGTCATGAATCATCAGGTTGACTCCTTGATTTTCCTCCCTCGTACAGCAAAGGAGTTAATTATTACAAAATCTACCTGCAAGAACTGTAGGTTTTTTGCCAAATCTTGCCATCTTGTTGGGTTGCTGGAGGGTCAACAGCCAGAGATGGGATGCACGCAGGCCCTGGATGATTCAGCTGGGTTGCGCAAGGCATGGACTTGGCAGCCACCATGGTTAGGAACAAGCTTGTTAAGAGATGACGATTCTTTTGGGCAGAACTTGGGGGGGCTGGGCAGGAACTGGGAGTTCCCCTCTCATGCAGACACCAGGTGCTGCTGACAGGAACGTTGTCTGCATATTGCTTCTGAGAAAGCTTCTACTGCCTTCCACAGAGCTTACTCTAGCATCTTTAACCTCTAATGTGAGAAAGAAAACACGACCCACCCATTGCCCTTGCCAGCCATGCTTGCCACAAGTCTGTCCTTGGTGACCTTCACCTCGCTCAAAGAACTAACTAGCTCAGTGCAGAAATTACTGGGCAAAAATGCCTCATAATTGGTTTTGCAACAGTTCAGTGAGGTGACTTTAATGGTCCCTTCTGGCCTTTGTGTTTGTGATTCTTTCTTTGAACATTTATCCCTGCGGTCATGGGCAAACAGGTCTGACAAAGTCAGGGTTAGGAACCAGGATATCCTGCATTCCGTTCCGTTCACAGACCCCTAGGTCAGCCCTTTCTCACTGTCTATTTACATAACAGTAGAACCATATTTAATCCAATTTTCAGATTGGAAAGAGAGTCACGCTGGAGTCTTTCACCAGTTTATTTATCTTTTTAGCTTTGTCCAGCTCTTTATGCTCAAGCCTATTAGGTGATTCTAGTGAAGCAAAGCCCAGTGAAGCTAAGATCCTTGTCTCAGAAAACTTTCTCTTGCTCCTTTTTCCCTTTTCAACAGCAATTAAAGGAAAAAATGTCCCCTTATTACAGCCCATCACCTGCTGAATCATCAGCTCATATTCTGCCTGTGTGTGGGAGGCTTTTTAAAAATACTAGACTCATTATTCCCTGACCTAGTGATTTATATTGTGAACCTTTGCGGGAAGAAAATGCGCTAAGGTCGCAAAGTGGGGGACTGAAATCAAGAGCACATTGTAATAGATTGAGGAAATGGTACCCTAGATGATAGAAAACTGCAGGCAGGAGGAAAGGAAATATCGGGGCTATGTGCAATATGCCAATTTAAGTTCTCATGATTTTGACAGATCAAAAACCATGAGGTTTTATTTGAGGTAGGTTTGCTTTCTCAGAGGTCTCACTGAAGCCATAGCATCAGGCAGAGCCCAGCATCCCATGCACAGCTGAAGAGGGAAGAGAAAAGCCTGGTGGACTTGCCAGCTGCTTACATGTATTGGTGAGACTTATCAAGCACTTTCAGCAAGTCCTAAGGTGCTCTTCTTATTTGCACTTGGATATTTCCTGGAGCTGACTAGCTTCCAACGATTCTTTCTTCCAAAAGCTTCAGAAGACAAGCAGCAGTCTCACTCACCCGTCTGAAGGCATCTGCTTCAGATTGACCATTCCTTCAAGCACGGCCTTTCTATCTACTCCATATTCAGCAACACAGATTTTGGCAATCCTCCTCCTGGCTATGCCCATGGGTGGGCACCACTGAAGATCAGAGACAGGCTGCCTTTGAGGAAAATAGATAAATAGTCCGCGTTAACATCAAGGTTTCTGCTTGGCTTAATATGAAGTCTTTGAAAATCAACTTCTTTTCTTTAAAATCCTTCTTCAAGATGTTCAGAGGGTGTGAACCTGGCATGTACTTGGCAAACTGGGAACTCTTCCACATTCTCGTGGTGTACGGGTAAGTACCCAAAATACCTGGATGCTCTCTATACACTCTGCATCTGCCAAAAGGGCCCACACAGAAGAAATTTCCCCCTTCATAGCAGTAGGCTGGCTTCAGTCATGGTCAGCATTGGAAAAAGAGAGTTATTCTGAGGAGGGAAACACAATGCCAATCTCTACTGCATTTCGTGCAAATCAGGGCTGATGTGACTTCAAAGATGGAAAAATGCCCTGAGGTGTAATGCATTTATTTCACTGGATAAGTCTCTTCTCTCTCAACTCTTTGGAGTTTTACTGGCATGAGATAATAATAGAACAAACCCCATCTTGCCTATGCATGTTCTGTTAAGATCAACCGAATTAATTTCTCTTAATTAAGACTGTTATTACCTTGCCAGTTGCCTCTGGATTTTTACATCCTGCAAACCCCAATTGCAACATGTGGCGTACTTCTGAGTGTACGAAGAAATATCAGCTGAAGTTTGCTGCTAAAAATAGGTAGGAAACCTCTGTGGAAATAGGTCTCATATTTTTCCACACTGCTTTCTCCAACCTTACTGCTGGTAAATCTTCAGGGAAGTGTTTGTCTTCATTTTCAGCTTCTTTAAAAGGAAAGTTTTAGCTGTTTCCACTTTCGTTCATCCTTAGTTAATCTTATGGTAAGTAAACCAGCAAAGTTCAAGCTCAGTCTGAGACCAATCCAGAGAAGCACTTAACAGTGTGAAATGTCCTACTGACTTCCAGAGGGACTGCCTGAATGTTTCCGCTTGTGCTCATGCTGAAGTGCTTTGCTGCTGGGGAGCTTCTGATCTCGATCTGAAAATGTGACCTCAGGAATGTATCCCAGGTAGGTGCCAATTTAGCTCCTGGGGAGGCAGGAAAGAGGAAAGTGGTGCATCATCTCAGGGTGGTTGTTGGCACTCAGCTACACAGATCCAGACACCAACAGAGAGGCTCTGAGAGGTAACCGCTGTGAATGCATCCATGACACCGGGAGATGTGACTGCCCCCGCTCTGTTCTGTGCCTCTCCGCTGGACACTGCAGTAGAGAGAGCAGAGCAGGGACTCAGCTGCCCCGCTGCAAAGTCCAGAATGTCTTTACAAAGCCAGCGTCACCAGAGGATTAAGGTGATACGCCACGTTGCGAGGTACAGCTGATGAGGTACAGACACGCAGCCTCTTTCCCTGACCTTCCTACACAGAAGGGCAGAGAGGACACCAAATCTGGGAGCAGCGCAAAGTTCTGCAGCTGTTTGCAAAGGTGCAAGGGTGTCAGAGTCCTTCGGCAAATGCTGTTGTCAGCAGAGTGGGCTGTAAAGCAGCGGTTGGGGGCTGCCGCGCAGACCTGCCTGGGATCCCTGCGACTGGGGAGCTATGGTGCATTTTTGTTATATAACCAAAGCTTTTTTATGCAACCGCTCCTCCAGCACTGCCCTGCTATATCTGATTATTATGGAGGATGAAAAACATTGTTATTTTTAACAGCTGGATCAAGGCTTAATGGGCTTAAAAGGATATTCAGAAGCAGCTGCTTCTGTGATGCTTTAAAGACAGTGATGGCCACAGCAAAAGCTGTTTGCCTGTTTTGGAGACTGCTTTTCCATGGCATTTGTGTTGCCTTGCAGTTATAAATGAGAGGCTGAGTCCTTTTTCCATAAGTGTTGTAAACTGCTTGTTGCCATTCACCTAGGCAATGCAACAGCAGCTTTCCAAGAGGTTCCTTTCCATCACATCAGGAAAAATAAAATAATACTAGTGCTTCTGGAAGGAAATACCTCAATCCATAGCCTATTTTTCACGTACGATATCTATCCCTAAGCACCTATTGGCAACAGCAGTTCATACATTGTGCAATATTAGCATCATTTATCCAACACCCAATTCATTCTTGACTTCCAAGAGTTGGTAGTACTGTTACGTTAAAGGAAGAAAGAGAGTGAGATCCTTCCAACAGTGGCATTCCTGACATTCACTTCTGTGCTTAGACAATGCTGAGCATACTGGAAGCCGTTACAGTACATAGCTTGAGCAGAAAGGGTCTGGGCATCTGAGGAAAGGTAAGAAGGGGAAAAAAGAAAGTAGTGGTTTGTTCTTCTCATCCTCAAACAATAGCATATTTTCATCGTAGGTGTTACTCAACTTCCTGTGTTCCTTCCAAAAAATGAAACTGTCAGGTGAACTTTCATTCTTGATCTGATCCAGATGCACAAAACTCAGACCCAGACCTTGATCTTCCTAAAGTTTTAGGACCTGGGATAGTGGTTTGTTTCACTCCAGAGGAAGGTATAGGTTCTGTCTGAGGTCTCCCATGCCTTGGAGGTCCACAGTGTTGGGGTGGAGTAGGCTGTCTCTCTTCTCTGGCACTAGATCAGCAGGAACTAGGCAGGAAGGACCTTATTTCTGTAGATCAGTCATTTCAAGCATTCTAAGTTTCAGACTATTCAAACTTATTAAACAGCTTATTTATAGCCTTACATGCCTGAATTCCATTGGTTTTCTGTACCTTCTCAGACCAGCAGTGGCTGTCTGACAAGTACTGGATAGTCAGAGCATGCTGTGGATCTTTATCGTTCACTGGGCATTTGGAAGCATTTCCATTTGCATTTCTGTTAAAGGTGGGATTCCTTTTATGCAGCTTGCACCAACCAAAAGGTCGACTGACTGGAGTAAGCCAAGTCTAACTTTCCTTATTGTCAGTGACAGGGAAACATACTTTTCATCAGACGACGATTTTTTCTATCTCAAACATCTATTTTAGGATGGGGCAGCTAATCAAATACATGATTTATTGTAGTGACCATATCCAGTTGGCAAAGACTAGGTACAAATTTAGTTCTATATAGCTGAAGACAATTAAAATCAACCTCACCTGGAAATTCAAAACAAACTCTCAATGGTTTTAAACAAGTAGAAAAATGCATAAAAATCAAATTTTGTCCTTGGCTGCATGTTGTATTAGATGATTGAAATTCAGTGCACCAGGAGAGCTGAAAGATTATCAAGAAGCAAAGCCTGAGTCTTTAACAGCCAGTGTAACTTGACATTACAATTTAATCACACACATCTGTGTTAGTCAGAGTGTACAGCATTGTAATAACAAGACTAAGACTGGTGCGAATGGAGAATGCATGGGGACTGCTAGGTGTGGAGACACCAGCAGGAGCATACAGCAGGGACGGGGCTCTCAGAATGGACTGTGTTAAGAGCACACAGATTAGCAGGTCATCAAGACCCCAGCACATCTATCTGCGGCTTCACAAGACACCCAGACCTGGAGATCAAGAATGGTGGTGACCTCATGATTCACAGAGGTGCGACAGAATGGAGACACTGATCACTGCCAGACCTGAAAGAGTACAAAAATGCATTTTGGAAACCTACACATCCTGAGGAAAACTCGGGAGACCCAAGAAAGTCTTGACAATTGGTATTACTTGTCCTCTATGTCATTGCAATGGACCCTGGATCTAAGATTTTGACACAAGCGTTGTGATGCCTGGCTGCTGGGCACCGCAAACATGCTGCTGCTCATGAGTGTGAGACTGAGAGCATGAATCCGTGAAAATGTTTTTTCTTTCAGTTTTTATTTTAAGAAAAATCACCTTTCCCCACTGCAAGGTCATGGGTATTGCCATGACTGTATGTGGCACAGATATTTCCTGCACTTGTTGATAAAATGTTTCAACAGTATTCATGTATATGTCGATTGCACGCAAGCTGTCAGTTTAGAGCAGGAGATATTTCTTCTTAAAGGAAGCAGAGTGTACACCCTGTGCCTGTGAACTAAAAGATATCAGTTGAAGGGAACTGCTGTTTAGAGAAGTATTTCTTTCTCCTCTTGATTCTTTAAGTGGGGGGAAAAAAAATAAAGATTTAAAAAAAAAGGGTTTAGAGGTTTATTTGTCCTATCTCAGAAATAAAAATATAATGCCTGGAAATGACTGATGCAAGCTATTATTAAGGGAGATATATTCATACATTTCAGCAGAGTTAGATGATGATGAAGTTGAAGTTAATTCAATCTTGTAATCACAGATAGCTTTTGTTTCAGGAACAGTATCATCCAAAAGATCTGGTCCGTATCATCTTGATGTTTACAAATAAACATTGAAGTGGAATTTAAACCCGATTAAAATGAAATTAGAAGGAGGTACAGTGGTACAGTGAACACACTGCACTGATCATCAGCAAATGGTTTCTCCTTTGGTAGTTTTGCACAAATAAGTAGTTGCAAAATAACACCGAGCCTTATTAGTCCATTTCAGATTCTTTCATTGTACAATGTTATCTTCCTCAAACTGAAAAAAATTCTAAGCCATATGTTTAAAATAGTAGAATTATCTTTGAAATAATGAAATTTCATTCAGGAGTTGCCAAAATATGTTTTTAATCCAAATGTTACACCCCATCATACTGTTGTTTGCCTTTGTGGAATATAGAGATGATACTATGAAAACTGCCAGTATTCAGCTGGCATCCTCTGCCCTTTCCTCTAACCTGCAAACATATTCACTTGGAAAAAGAGGCACTAAGTCAGATCTTGATGCATAATATTTTCATAGTTTTGAAAGAGTGACACCAGTTAATACCATCCTTGAATAGGCCCTGTTTGATGCAAAGCTTCCATTTCTCTAATCTCTTTCACCTTGCTGCCATCCTTTATGACTTCCGTGGCCATGCAAGAATCCCAGTTTTTGAAGGATTTATTGTCGTGGGAATGCCCTCACTGTGCGCTGAGAGTAATCAATCTCACCTTTCACATGACACCTTCTTTTGTAACTGCTTCTCCTCCTTCAATTTATAGTGTTAATGCAGAGAAACAAAAAATCAGATGCTGTCATCCTCAAGTTCATCTTCTTTTTCCCCCATTGTCCTTCAAAATGACAAATTCCAGTTGAATTGATTTCATACATGTTTGTGAGATTTCCTGGAAGGCTTAGAGTAATTGGGCAACATTTTGGCTGAACTTCCTCTGTGTTGCTCCTGTGGTGCAAAGCAGGCAGAAAGCTAGGTTACCCAAATGGATAGAAACCCTATAAATAGAAGACGATCACCAAGCTATAAGTGTCATAATTTCTCTTGACTAAAACCAGTCACTTCTGCCTGAGCTGGTTATTCTGAGCTGCCCAGTGGAGATCCAGCTACTATTATATAGATAATTTAAGGTACAATTCCTTTTATTCTAAAGTTGATAGCCAAAACAAGCCGGAGGAATTAATATCCTAAAAGTACTTGCTTCTCCATACTGACTATAAAGGGAGCCAAAGTTGACCAGCTCAGATGGACATATCTACAGTAGAGATGTCTTAAGGCAGGTGAGATGAATGCCAGCTGTGGCATTATGAATTAGTGAACCCCCATTCATGGTTTGTGTTGCCTTTGGTGGTGGAGGTTGCAAGGAAGAGATCACTTCCCCTGGGCACTGTACAAATGATGAGGAGAGGAACTGCTTGCTTCAAAGCCTAGATCTGACTTACCTAAGGCAGAGAAAGAAAGGCAGAATAAACAAAAACATGGAGAGATAAAGCAGTTAGCTCAGCAGTTTGTGGGCTGATCTGTCAATGAACTGACTGGGGAATATGACCTGGAGATTTATAAGCTTGTTTAATTTATATGTTTGCTTAGCAAAGATGTGTTTGATGCTGTTGTCTTAAACTTTATGGAGTGCCAAGTGTTTCAGACTGGTATAATAAAAAGTAAATTAAAAATAAACAGATTTTGCTTGCTGCAGCTGCTTATCCTGATGCTGCATCCCAGAAAAGTTGTGAAGAAGCACAGCAAGAACAGTCACCCCTAGTATGCATTTTAAATAAGAAAGCTCCCGTATATCTATTTTTCATTTCATATTACACCCAACTCTGAAATACAATGCGTGAGGGAGTCACAGAACAACCTAAAAAACATCAGGACTGTAGTTTGGTGACATAAACGTAATTTATTTTTATTCTCCTAGACAGTGAAGCCTAAGGACATGACTAGTCATAAAATATGACTTTCCAAGAGAAGAAACCTAAGTGTACAACTGCTTGGATTTTGTGTGTAAAGTGCTTGCAGAATGGAATGCTTCAGGAATATTACAATGCAAAGAAGGTCAAGGTCAATGTCAGCAGATGCTAATGTCTTCTCCTAGAAAAGGAACAGTTAGACATCCCAGATGGCAAGGACTGTAAAAGAAGAGCTGCAAGAAGAAGCGGTTGTCAGTGAGTGTTATTTCACTAAAGACAGAAATTCTGATGAGATGGGAAAGTGGTACGCCCTTTCTTGTGGAGCTGTATCCTATACTCCAAGTAGCCTGGTATTATTTTCAAGATTTATTTTGGGGTTTTATGAGGGCTGGGAACTCACTGGGATTGCTCAGACATGATCATGAGCAATCGACTGAAAGATAATGCTTGGGAAAACTGGAAGACATGTGGGTCAATAGCAACATAAGCTTCCTCTTAGGCCTGACAGCAAGTTGCCTGGTTTCTACTCATACAGACATCCTGCAATGATACAGATTATGTCCTTCCCAAAGGGATTTAGCTGTATAGGTGCTATGGGTTTCAAGGAATTACATAATCATATGCCTTTGAGGATCTGGACTGTTCTGAACATTTAGCAATTTCTAAATGAGATCTTGTATTCATGACATTTAAATTTCATTAGCATTCACACAAGTAAAAACTTGTCTATAGTTTATGCAGAAAGATTTTAAAGACTGCCATCAAACACTTTCAGCGCAGATCAGCTGCAGGCCTGGTTAAAGTCAAGTGGTGTAAATGACACCTTTTGTTTGGGTTAAACCATAGAATCATAGAATCATAGAATTGTTTAGGTTGGAAAAGACCCTTAGGATCATCGAGTCCAATCGTAAACCTAGCACTGCCAAGTCCACCACTAAACCATGTCCCTAAGCACCACATCTACACGTCTTTGAAATACCTCCAGGGATGGTGACTCAACCACTTCCCTGGGCAGCCTCTTCCAATGCTTGACAACCCTTTCGGTGAAGAGATTTTTCCTAATGTCCAACCTAAACCTCCCCTGGTGCAACTTGAAAAGAGTAAATATAGTCACTGTTTGCGTGGGATGAGTGAAAGCATCGGGGTGCCAGTCCACGGCACTGGTGAGCCGCTCCGAACAGCAAAACCCAACATGAGGGTGCCAGAGGTACCCCAAGGGGCTGACCTCGGCACTTGCTGGCTTTGGCTGTCTGAGCACATGGGAAAGGGAGGAAAGGACCATCACAAAACTAGCAGATAGTGTAACATGGAGCGGAGATGTTCTCCTGGGGCGGGGGAGAGCGAGCCGAGAGGCTGAGTTGCTCCTGGGCATCGAGTTCACTGGGAAGGTAGGCTTCGGTTTCTGAAACAAGAAAACTGTCTCTCTCTGCTGACTCCTGCTGTGTTCAGGATACCAGCATGATGCTGGTATATTTATGGTGACTTTTTAGGCTCTATGCTTAACCAGTAAATAGCGGAAGTTTCCTCCAGGGCAAATTTCAGAGCAGGAACTTAACAGAGCTGTGCTGGTGACTTCCCTCAGTTCTTTAATCTGGGAAAAACCTCAGGCTACTATTTTCAGGCTCCCACTGATTCCAGCTTAACATAGCTCCTTTTCCTGCATCATGAAAACTGAAGTGGTGATATTTCTCTGTCTCAGAGCACTGTCTACTTTATTAATGTTTTGGAGGCACAGGTACTATGGTAACGAGCACTACAGTCAGCGCCTAAAGAGGAATTTACATCACCGGAGACGCTGTCTTTGAACAGCTTGACACATCTGTTCATGAACAGCAATCTGACTCTCTGTCAGCCCACAGGAACACTCAGCTGAGTTGCAGCCGGATCAGACAATGCAGTTGTGTCAGGATTTCAGAGGTAATCTGAGACAGAGCCATCTAAAATGCAAGTGAGAATGAGAAAATACCTAGAGGTTTCAGGAGGCAGCAATATTTATCAGGAGTCTGAAGTTATCTATTCTGAGCAAAGCACTAGAAAAAGCAAATCTTGTGTATAGCACTTAAGCAGAAATAAAGGCTCACTCCAAATTGAGAGGATTAATGCTCTCCTAATCCCGTCACTCTTTAAGGCATTTTGAAATATTGGCAACTTCTGGTGATTTCATTTTCCCAAGAAACAAAAAAACCCTGCCTACTTTCAGACAACATTAAGTATGCCAGGAAAAAAATCATAAAATCAAATTAAACTTTGGAATAAGCTGTCTGAAGCTAGCAAGACTACCTCGAGTTGAATGTAAATGCTGAAATCTCTTTACTTTGCATAGCCATAAAACTTTACATTGTTTTCTTTCTTAGTAAGTTCCACTGACTTTAACTCATATATTTTCTAGGAGAAAATGAAAGATTTCAAAACTATGACAGAATATTCTTTGATTCAACTCCAGCAATGACATGAAAAACAGAGACAATGAAAAAAAGAACGTGAACAAAGCTATAGTAGCTGAAAAGAAATAAAGAGCAAAGATATTGAAAGAATAAAATAGGCAAAGAAAAAAAAAAAAAAGAAGGGGAAAAAAGAGGGAAACGGAGGAGACAGAAGATATTCTGGAGATTAAAAGAACCAGAAAAGTAATTAACAAAATGCAGCTAAGTAAGAAGCAAAACCCATGACCTATCATTAGGCAAAAAGAACAGGTACTCTAAGCTACTGTTTTGCTGTTGTTAGGAAAGAACACTAGGAATTACGAATGTAAAGAGATCTGTCAGTTGATTTTTAAAGTAAAAACCTGATATAAAAATATGGAGGGAAAGGTTCCCATTTCAAATATTTACACTGAAGAAATCTATTTGACAGAAAAGCAACTGTCCACATGTGGAGAATTAAAAACATAAGGACTTGTGCTAGCAAAAATCAGGAGAACCAGAAAAGGAAACTGAGATGGAAAAGGAAGCAGAACCACATGGTTAACTTTACCTTCCAGATATTAGCAATGGTGACATATGGACAACATGGTAATGTGGTTTTTATTGCACGTGATCCCAGTGGATACCAACTTCATGGGGTGAGGATGTATGTTATGGTATACTCAGCTGGTGCTCCACCTGTGCAGCCCCTTAGGTTTAATAGTGCAGTTGGTGGGATTCTGATAATTAGGTTGGGAAGGGGATTATAGCTTTTTTTAAGGTATTGCCTAACCCCAGTTCAGATAATTACAATGAGTGAAATACACAAATAACATGAAAAACCTGTAAAAATAACAAATTTTCATTTTGAATAATTACAGAGGAACCTGGGAAAACCTTTGATAAGCCCTTAAAATAGTGGTCAGGAGTCACTGGCAGTAAAGATAATTTTATACAAATACACTTAAAATTTATCAAAACCCAGCATTTTAAAATCTTGTAATTATTTTGCTGACATCCTCAACACAATAAAAATGTGTCAGTCCAGTGAGCAATGTTTATAACGTAATGTGCTCTAAAGGGCTTTCCCTCTCCCACCAGCTGGATTTAGAGACAGAAAGAATAGAAATTGATATGCAACATTTTTTTGATGGATAGAGTGGCCTGGTATCACTTTAGGTTAGGATGCATCATCTGAGGTTTCAGGCTGCTTTTAAGTTTGTTGACTATCATAGAATAACACCTACGGATAGCCTCATATTCCCCCGGACTGAAAAAATGTGTTTAACAAAGGAATCTAAATTAGGCACGGAGCTACCCTACATTCTCTAGACAATGGAAAGAAGAAGGCATTTCCTAAAGACAATTCAGCAGTCTGAAGATCTCAGTTGCCCTCTGGAGATACCTGTCCCTTTTCATTCACCAAAGCAGTAGCTTGGAACAGCAATAGGACCAAAAAAAGGATGGATAAATCTGAGCTTTGAGCAAGAGGAGGCAAGCTCCTTCTCTGTGATTACTGCAAAGTCTGTGTGGTCCCTGAATGTTGGATCATGTCAGATGGGAAGCCTAACATATCTAGAATGAGTTGGCAATCAATGTTTTTGTGGATAACTTTTACGAGACATGTAACGGTAGGAGTGCTGAAGATAAATAACAACATATTTGTGGGTGGAGAGCTCTGGGAGGCTATAAATCGACCTAAGGACAACTTCTAATTGGGATGAACCTATTCCTCTTTTGTCTTGAAACAAGGACTCTGTTCTTCTTCTCTGAGGTCCTCATGCTCTTATGTTCTGTGATTAAACAATAGCCCTTACTGTTGAGGGTTTCACTATGTTGTAATTTGGCCATGGTATAAACTGGAATGCATAATCCACTGCAGTCAATTATTTCATTCTACAATGCCAAAACAAAGGCTATATTGTGGTCAGGACAAAAAGACTTAGACAGATCTGGATACATTCTCAGATCTGAATTACTCAGTGCGCATGTAAGTCAACAGGAGATATGTACTTAACATTTTGGAAGTCTGGGGCAGAGGATAGGAGGGAAAGCTGACATTCTCTGTAACCCCTTGGTCATTCCTTTCTCTGTTCCTTTTTGTTTTGTTTGTCATTCCTCATGCTTTGGCATAAGAGAATATGGTAAATCAGCTCCCCTTCCTAGACCCTCAAAAGAGAACTTGTTCCCCCCGACAAAGAAAACCAACTCTGTCTGGACATATTCCAGGAAATTCCAATTAATGTTGGAATTCCAATTAACATTCCAGATGTAGATAAGGGATCAGAATAAACATGTTGCTTTTCATTGCACATGATGAGAAAGACCACTCCAACAGTCAGGATCATAGGAAGGTAGACAAAATCTGTTTTTCAGCCCACAATAGCATGTTAGATCTGACAGCCACAGTTAGATTTATCCTCAGAGCAATTCTGTAAGTTACAGGAACGCTGTCATCCCTTTCTTACAGTTCAAGAGGTGAGGGTACAGCATAGACTAAATGAAGCGTGGGGAAGTGGAGTCAAAGGTTAATTATTGATGGTTTAATGTCAAACTGAAAGAAGGTATTGGATGGGGTTCTGCAAGAATCCATCCAGTCCTGTTAAATGCCTTCTTTAATGACTTAGATGAAGAAATACAAACTTTCTTTATTGAATTTGCAAGTAACATAAAACTGGAAAATGTTTGCAAACATTTTGGAGACTAGGATGAGGATTCAAAAAGATCTCAGAAAAATGGATAGGATGTACTGTAAAAGAATAAAGACAAGAGACAAGCCTATTTAGATAGGTTTAATCATTCCACAAGACGCAGGGTGGCTAGGCAGCAGTCCTACATGAGCAATCCCACCTGAGATCAGTAATTGTACTTTTTGGGCACAACAGTCCTTAGTCTAAATGGAAATTGCTCCAATAGGAACTAAAAAATCACTGTGAATCCCATCAGTTCTTACCCTACATTCAAAGATGATTTCTTCAAAACTATCTATCAACACCCACCTTATACCTATGGCAGTATTTAATCATGCACCTGTTAAAAGGACAGGTACTTGTACTTCTCACTTAATGAAGAAGAAGACATAGGCTGCACCACATTATGGGAACAGATGTGTTACCATATTTTTCAGTGTGCATGTGGAAGGAGAGGCAGTAGGGAAGCAATGCACAGCACAGGCTTCTCTCTTCTTCTTTGATTCTTCTGAATTTCACCAATTGTTTTAAGAAAAGTTTCTAGCTACTCTTTTTTTCCAAGAAAACCTCAGAAATATAAGTTGAGTCAACTGTCTGTGATATGGGCATCTAGAAGAGCAGCTCTGCTCAGCCCCATTGACCCCAGTGAAGAATTACCTGAGATGGATACTGACTGTCATAGAAATTAATTTTAAGGCCTTTCTAGTTTCCATGCAATAAAAAGAAAAGAAGGAAAAACATGTCTTTTGTGTATTTTAGTGAAGGTATCCCAGTTTGAAATAGCCCTTGCATCACATCCCACTTTTCACTCATTCAAAATGTTGCTAGTCATAGAGAGTCCCCACTGGATATGTTTAATCCTCAGTCAGGGAAAGCCTGACTCAGTGAACACAGTGTCTCTCAGTAACTATTCACAATTAAACCTCTCCATAAGGCTCATGAAGAAGATTTGGATGTGAGTGGAAGAGTGTGAGATACTACTTGTTAAAAATAGGAAACTGGCTGCAGAATGGAGTACAATCCTCCATTCAAAGTACACCTCCGTTCCTCAAAGCCATTTCTCATTTTCTGCCTTTCACCTCTCATTTCTTCCCGCTGCTTTTAATGAAGAATTATGGCAATAGAGTAAAACAAATATATATGATTTTTCTTTGATGTTTTCAAAGGCAAAACAAGAATATGCACATTTTCAAGTGACGCTCTGCTGTGACTAAAAGATTTGTCATCTGGTGGGAGTGCTAATTAGAGGCAATTATCATTAAGATTTACCTGCCAATGTATTCCACCTTCCAAAAAAGAGTACATTTGTTTACTTTGGGAATCTCACAGCTTTGTAGATTTACAGACATGGGAAATGAGTGAAAGATGTGGCAGCTCACTGCTCAGGATGGCACTAGCAGTAACACTCATTTGCCTTTGTCACTGGTGTCTTTGTACAAGACTGTGCAGTCTATAAAAGCCTTCCAGCAGTTCTAAAAAAATGAAAATGGGAGCAAAGCAGTCCTGAAAAAAGCAAACTATATGAATATCTGAAAGGAGAGAGTAGATTCCCGAGGAGATTCTAGAGCATGGCCAAGTTACGTTACTGTTAATGAGAGGCAGTATTCCGCAAGCAAGGAAAACAGCCACAGTTCAGTAGATTCAGTTGAAGGGAAGAAAGTAGGTGATTACAAAGCACGGATTACATTCATTAATGTCTGTGCATGGATGTCTCCATATGTTAAAAGAAGGACTACAGCAATACCGCCCAGATGGATTCAATCCCATGCCACTGAGGAAATGAGGCTAACCAAACACACAGAGATAAAGTGTTCACTGCAAGGACATAGCAAGGCTTTGTTGCTATATCCAGAGATAAACAAGTAAGGCTAAAAACACAGAAGCTGTAGATTTTTCATAGCTTACCATGATAGCACTTAATTTTTAGATGTCTTCCACCTCACGGAATTCACATGACTCCATTAGATACCTAGGCTGTCGTTGTCGGTCAGGAAAAGTCAAACATCTTAGACTGGGATCCACAAAATCTAGCTGGAAGGCTGCTTAAGTTATCCAGGAAGACATGATCATATGTGTCACAGCTCTCCAAATCAAGGTGTTTAACTTGGGGCTTCAGGGAGGGACTCTCAGGGACCAACATTGCCAATAAACGTCCCGTCGTGGTTTAACCTGGCAGGCAGCCAAACCCCACGCAGCCACTCAGAGAATCGGAAGGGTGAGAGTGAGAAAAACTCGTGGGTTGAGATAAAGACAGTTTAATAGAACAGAAAAAGGGAAAATAATAATAATAATGATAGAATATACAAAATGAGTGATGCACAATGCAATTGCTCACCACCCGCGCTGACCGATAACCAAGTAGCGATCGGCACTTCCTGGATCACGCCTACCGTTCATATACTGAGCATGACGTCACATGGTATGGAACACCCCGTTGCCCAGCTGGGCTGGCTGTCCTGATTATGTTCCCTCCCATCTCGTGTACCTAGCTCAGTCAGTAGGCACGGGAGCTGTCCTTGGACTAGGAGGGTACTCAGCAACAACTGAAAACATCAGTGTGTTATCAACATTCTTCTCATACTAAATCCAAAACACAGCACTAGGAAGAAATTTAACCCTATCCCAGCCAAAACCAGGACACCTGCACAGCCATTCTACACCTTTTTCCTAAAATACAGGAGAAAATGGAGTTCATCTTCCTTTATCCAATAGCTCACTGATTACAAAACTCATCCATGAGACTGAAAACCTAGGTTCAAGACCAACAGGCTAGTTGGACACTCATTGGTCTACAAAAAAGTGGAGGGATAAGAAACTGAACTGATAGCGTTCTGCTCTAGAAGACAATCTGGACCCAGTCTCTCCTTTGTACCCGTTATGTTGATTCATCTCCTAATCATTAGACTGTGGATGTCTTGGTGACATTTAACATACATGAGATATGAGATTCATCTACCTAAGTGTGGATGTTTAAAATAACACTAGGGACCTAGATGCCCCAAGCTCCCATTAGAGTTAAAAGAAAAGAAAGCAGTGGATCTTAGGTGCCACCTCATCTTAAGATGGATGCATAAAACAGATTCACTAAATCACGTCCTGAAAATTGCTATTTCTCCCCATTGTCTGAGGATGACCCTAATGAGCACTGATGAATGTATTTATATGGGTACCCACAATATCTCTAAGGCATCACAGTTTTTATTATAGACCCATAGTTTCAAAAGAAAAATGTTCTAGAGAACTGGCCTCAGACTCATAGAGATCACAACTTTCTCAACTCCATTTTTTGTTCTCTCACACAAGAAGGTATTTTTATAAGAAACAGATTATGTGAATTTGTTTCTGAAGAAATAGTTCACAGTTTTATAGCTTGGAGACAGTTAATCTTGCCAAGCTCCTTTATTGCTCATTCACAGCAACACGGTAGGAGACCTTTCCTATGCAAAGACCTCAGTGCGCTCTACACCGTTAAAATATGTAAGTGTCGTATGCAAGAAGAAAACAGTAATCATATTTTAATGGTAAGGTATATGAAACAAAACAATTATAAGATTTAAATAGGATCACAAAGTCAGCAATAAATTAGTGGGCAGAGATATTCAGGAACTAGAACTCTCTGCCTTTTATGACCTCAAAACTTCTTCCTCCTGTTGGCCAAGTAGTGAAAAAAATGGGGGCTTATTTATAATAACTGGGTACTTTTAAATGCTTTGCAGATCAGGAACACGGAAGCAATTCCTCAGCCAACATTATCCTATTTCTTTTTTGTTATGAAAAATCTGCCTACATTCTTCAGAAGCAGGACAACTTGTCCAATAGTGTTTGCAATGTCTATTTGGGAACACTTTCAACCACAACTTTTCTCTTTCATGTACGTTCCTGCCATATGATGCATACTGGAACATCAAGAGACATGAAAGAACTCACCCAAAGATGCTGCTGTTCACTTTAATTTACCCTTTGCATTGAATCCCAAGAGGACAACTTGAAGAGAAAATATGGAGGTGGCAGGTTATTAAATCATATCGTCTTTTAAACCGTTTTTCCTCTCTTTTGCAATTTGCAAATCCTGCCATAAAGCAGGTGTTAAAAACAATCAGTCTGATTTCCTGAAGGTTGCTACATTAATTATTCAGATGCAGCTCCTTGCAGAACAGATAAGTTCAGACAGCAACAAGTGCAAGGGGAAATGGAACTAAACATGTCCAGGTAATCTGCAGAAAGAGGATTGCTGTGTTTCTGAAGGCAAAGAAAACAGTGACGTCTCCAGTAAGAGAGGTTGGACATTTACACCCCAAATGCCTTCTCTGCCCTAGGCACAGGTTATCTGATGAGCTATCTTACTTGGAATCTTACTGTCCCTTAGGAGGTGACACATATAATACATGTCAGATTCTTCTGTGCTCCTGTTTTACATACCAGTCCCGTTCAAAGTAATTTGATACATGCCATCAACTCTAACAGCCAGAGGAGTCTAGGTCTCATTGTCCTATAAATGTTCTTTGACTTTTCTACCTCTTTTTATGATGCTTCTTTCTAAAGCACCTCAAATAGTCTATGAATTAAGCAAACTCATCTTATTAGAAGAGTCTCCAGGGTGCCTTCGGTACTTCAGCTTCTAACTTCAGACCCTGGACACAATCAATGAATGAATCAATAATAATCAATGCACAGAGCATTTCAGCAAGATTAATGACTGGCTGGGAGGCGCTGATGGGCAGAAATTAAGTCAAGGACCATTAATCCCAGCTGGTCATTTGTCTCTAGGCAGTGCTTTGTGCCAAGGTCATTACTGCTATTCTAAGAAAAAAAATAAAAGGAAGCTGACCGGCACACAGATATTTTTAACCTGGCTGGTGCAGAGTCTGTTGTTTTGTATGACTCTTTCTATTAAATGTGACCCACCCTCCATCAGGCATTTCTATTGCATAAAGTGTCCCAGCACCATATTCTCCATCTAGTGAATCAACAGGCAGTTTCAATCTACAGGTTGCATAGAGGTGTCCTAGGATTCATGGAGCCTGGCAGACCATGGTCTCCTGCAGCGAGAATTTACTCATACCCTCTCCCGACAGACACTCAGCTGTGGCTAGAATGGCAACGGGGACATGTGCATTTCTGCCAAGGTGCTAAAAATTGTGACAGCCACATATTGTGTCTACTGGGTCCTCAGGAAATCCTATCAGCTCAAGGTAGAGAGGGATCACAGAAGCAAAAGGGCTTCTAAAGATCTTCTTGGATAAGCCCCAGCATGTTCATCTAACCACACAGCTACACACACACACACACACACACACACAAATGGGATGACATCAGAATCATAAATTTTCCCAAAGTATTCTAAAAATTACTGACCCATGATGTATGGCAGCCACACTGGGTCTACAAAATATTTTAAGAGCCAACATTAAGGTGGAGTAAGGACCATATTTGTTGATCACCTATGTTAACCGCTAGAAAGCTCTCAGTCAGTTTGGTAAACCCAACTGCTGCACCCCAGAACACGTTGTTCTTCAAAGCAGAGAGTATTCCTGTGTGCCTGATGTATCCTGATGCTCTGAGCCTGTCCCTTTTCCCTTTGTGCTTGCAGACTGTGTTAACAGTGATATAACATGACCAACAATGAGTGGACAATCCAAGTAAGGTTCCTTCACATCAGGATCCAGCTGTTTTCTTTTGCAAGACACATATAGTATGGATGGTACTATATTGCTCTTGGCAATTTGCTGTGAAGAAGGAGCTAGGTAAACCATAATGTCCAGGGGCCTGGAGATTGCCTTATGTTACTTACTGTAAAATGCACTTAAGTGCAACTCGCAACACTGCTTCAAATTTCTCCCCATTTCCAATGGGTTTCAGGTTTTTATGTAATACAAACAGGAAACAGATCAAATCGGAGTGCCTCTCTGTTCCATAAAAAAAAACATTCAGCTAATAATGATGAAGTCTGAGCTCCTCATGTGCTGCATAACCCACAGGTGGACTAATTTTCCTGTCTAACTGCAAACATGAAACTTGTAAAAATGTTTTGAGTGGAGATGGATCTTTTGAAGGGGAAAATACTAGATGAAAATACTCTGAGATTCTTCAAGACAGCAAGCGAAAAGAGCTTCAGCTCTACTTTCTGATAATTGGGCAAAAGTTTACCAGATGTGTTACTTGCTATCTGGGAATTTTGGAAAACTTGTATCCCAGGGGACACAGTCAAGTCTTGCAGAAAAAGAAAGAGTAGGCAGTATTTGGATCAAGAGACAATGTGAAAATTCCCATGAGGAGGAGAAATTTTACTTTGTCTCATTTAGGCAGAAGAAGAAAAAAGCACATGCAGCTTGCATTCAGTGAAAACATAATGTCAATAACTGGACAGATTCCTCTGAGTGCAAACAAGTAGTTGCCTGGGCTGTACAGAAAATTATCAGTTGTAACATTCAGCTACAGAATGGAGCTCCTCAGCATAGATCTATGCTGTGTGAAGTAGCACTTACTGTTTTGCGTGCTTTTACTCTGCCTCTCCATGGTGTTGTTTGATGTCACCCAGTTTTTGCTTAAGAAAAACCCCCAACAACCCACACCTGAACAAACCAATTCCTGTGCACTTTCTGTAGGCCTTTCATGATTTATAGATATTGCCTATATTCTTCTTCTGGACTCTCATAGGACTGGTGGGAGAAAGACCTATATACATCTATATTTTTCTACATAAGATCTAAAACAAATTTTATGCTGAAACATTAACAAGGCAAGCTAACTGTGTGTTGCAAGAGAAGCTGATCAGGTGCTATTTTAATACTTGAAGGAATTAATGGTTAACAAATGAAGCAGTTCTCTGTGTACAGTTTGTGTCATATTGTTTAATGAAACTAAGAGAAAAAATGAATGACTTAATGACTCAAAATCCTGAAGAAGTGATGCAGAACTAGATGGAAATCTCCTGGAGACTAAGGGCTGGAAAATTGGCCTCTGCCTTGTACTACAGAAAAGGAGCAAAACTCAAGAGAAGCAATGACAAGCTTGTGTTGTCCTAATTATCTTCATTAATAACAGGATCACTCTCAGCTTATGGCTACAGCCATGCTATAAGATGCTTCTGGTGTGATTTCAGAGTTGATGTTGACACCATTTAATTAGCAAATTGCTACCTCACCCTGTGCAAGCCCATATTAATGTACAAAAGTGTATATCCACAGTGTTCCCCTGGGTTTTCTCACAGTGTTTACGCTCAAGGTATACATATAGACAGGCATATTCAAATAGATTCAGTGTTTTCTGGGGGCCTTCTGGAGTGTAAGCCCTCTCTTGTTGATCCCATCAGCTCACACAAACCCAGCAGGTATTGCAAGCAGTATTCTGTATCAGAGGAAAATCAGTGTGTTTTCCAGGGATATGTGTCCAAAGTCAAAGCAAGAGAATGTGGAGAAGCTAAATGAGAACGAAGTCCCCAAGCAAGAGGCGCAGGAGTGACTCTACAGCTGCCATTCAGAGAGTCTCAATGGAGAAGACTGTGTCAATGTTGTTATTAACCTCAGGCTGTGGGTTTGTGGCTGCGCTGCATGCTGTGTTTCAGCCTGACCTTTCTTTCATACCCATTAAAATGACAGGCTGCTGAGCTGCCCGTTCTGGTCACTCTACTTCAACCCAGTGCTCAGAAAGCCTTTGGCCCATGATGGGAACAATGCCCAAGCCCAAGTCTCCTTGCCACCGCTGTGGTTTCTCCCAGGAGCAGGGTTGTCCTCTCCAGGCTGCAGAGAGTGGAAGACGTGGTGGCAAATTGTTAAGCTAGAGTAGGTGACATGGGGCAGGACTTGCTAGCAAGGATAGGAAAGCTGAAATAGCCAGCCAGAAAGCAGAGCCCAGCAGCCCAAAACCCAGTTAAAACATCTCTCCAGAATGATTTCTTACCTCACAAATATTTGAGGTTGCTTCTCATGAGGGCGGATCTGAGACCTTTTGTGTTGTTTCTGATGAGAGAACTCCTCTGCTCCTGGTTGAATAAACTGTGTTTGCTTAGAAAGAGAGAGAGAAGAGACTTTTAAATCCAAAGTAGCAATTAAATGTGCAGCAATTCTGAAAATATTCACACTGGTAAATGTTATTGACCTTTCCTTTCTGCTTTTTTCCAACAGAAACAAATTATTAATATTCTATTGTTGCAATAATGAGCTCTTGATAGACATGGAATTAATTTTTTCCCATGTTGGTTTAGCCGTGAATCAGTTTTCACCAGTAACAAATAAAGATTATTTTGCTTTAGCATCACTGACAACAATAGAAAGAGGAGCACAACACAGGAACATTATGAAATGCATGGCAAGGCTCTTCTGAAATCAAGAAATAGAGGGCATTGGTGCCAGTTTGCCACCTACTACCTCAGTCACTAGAAAATGCTGATCTGGGTAAACCGCAGAAGCAGTAATTGAAATTCTGGACCCAAACCACTAATGGGATAGAGGGCAGCTTCCTAAATCCTTCCACTCCTACTCCAGGTACTTGGAAACGCGCTAACACAGAGTTCCTGGGTCTACTGCCTGTACGGTGCTTTGGTATGTGAGCTGTTCTACAAACACCTATTACACTTGTCTCATGAATAATTACAAGCTTGCTTACTCCTTTGCTTTAGTGGTTTTTTTAGGAATTTTTTAGAAACAAATCCTTTAGAACATTTAGTAAAAGAAATCTGGATAACTACTAAATTATATTGCTCAGCCTCCCTCCAGTTTACCACTGATTATATGTCCTTAGGATGCACTGGGGCAATTATAATAATTAATGGGGTTTTAAGAAGAGCTGAGTCAAAAATACTTTTGTGCAGGAAAATGCCTTATTGCTGAGCTAGAAAATGAAAGGACATAATTTGATAATGTTTTGTTATATAAAAAGATAGAAAATAAAAATGTTTCAAATAAAAATACGCAATTCAGCAGTTTGATCTTAGCAGAACAAAGCATACCAGGATTGAAATGGCTTTTTCTGTTTTGAAACTTATTTCATTTTATAGTGAAGCATGATTTGTAGGGAGAAGTAATGTCTTTTATTAGATGGGATGATGCAGGTGGAAAAAAATAGAGTCTCATAGGCATGCAGACCTCCCTTTTCTTTTAAAAAATATAAAATGAAAGAAATGTTATGTCAAAATCTGAACAAATTGTTTCTATTTTTTGGGAATAGGACATTCAAAATCAACCAAATTCTCCTTTTTAACCCCAAGTGTTACCTTGCTTATGCTTTGGTATAGAAATGAATTTTACCTAGAAAAAAGGTTTTCAATTTAGTCATCCCAGCACATTAAGGATGAAAAAAAATTCCTTTCCCACAGACACCAGATTTGGAGCCTTCTGTGCAACCACTGACCTGTCTATCAGCAGAGCAGCCTCCTTGTGCTTCAGTCCATTCATTAAGATGTTGGTAATCATGGTCAACTGATCCAACTGTAATAGAGAAGTGGAGCCCAAGACTAGTATTAACATAGTGGATGCCCCTTCGTGGAGGTAGGTGGCCAGCGTGATATAGGTGTCTTGGCACAACGTACACCCTGATATCTTATCAGGTTGGCCACACAACTGCCTTCTTCATTCTGCCCTGGGGCAGTGCTTCCCTCAACTGCTGTGGGGTGTTGCCACTGTCCTTTGAACACAGTCCCTAAATATTTATCTATACGATCAGAAAAGAAGACAAGCAAATACAAAAGAGGCTGTGAAGATTTCCATCTGCCCCTGCCCCGGGCCACGGGGCATGCTGCACACAGCACAGCTGAGACCTGCTGCTCTTGTTACTGTCTGCTGGGAACAGCTCGTCTTGCAAGGGCTTCAAGCTATTTTAGGAGGCGGCACCCGTACCACACAGAAATACAAAGCCCTTTGTGCTTAATCTGTCACTGTGCCTCCCCTAGAAGAGAAGTGGGATTTGGAGTTTGTTTGCACAGGGCAATGCAGTGTTTTCTTTGATAATTGTCTGCATTGTGTGAGTTATTTCTTTTTTTTTGGCACATAAAAATCCCGAGGAGGAACTTATTGCTCATCTGCACTCTCTCTAAATAACAACCTCCTTAGAGAAAAAAAGAAAAAAAGCCTGGGAACATTATTTCTCTGTGCACTGCAGGTTTGCTGGATGCACATAGACATCACTACTCGGTTACTCCAAAGCTGCATTCATTAACTTTTATTTCCTCTCTAGTCCAGGCTTTTTTAGGGCACCCCGGAAAGAGCTGGGGCACTTGAACAGCTCTCAGGAGCTATACTTGTGCAAAGTGGCTTGCTGAGCATGCTGTCCTCCATGCCCACTCTCCAAAGTGGAGACAGTTTTGCTCTTCTAGGTATCTTTACCTTGTCCCTTGCTCTTCTGGTGCCAGGGGAGCCAAAAAGTAACAGCACAAACTTGCCCTGACATGAGACCCTGTGGGTTGAAGGCAAATTGAAACCGTCTTCGCTCCATGTACTTTGAAAGTTTTCCTAAGATATGCCATCATCAAGAATATGTCAGAAATAACTACTAGATTTGAAATGATGTACATTTTGGATATCAGCAATGCAATGTTCAAACTGTATGCAGGCTTTGGATGACACCTGCTTGCCCATAGCTTTCCTTCCAGAAGCAGATGACAAAATATTGTGTGCAAAATGCACAATGAAAGCACAGCCAAGGATCCTGCTCCTGTGGGTTTGGTGGGTCTTCTTATTAGCAAAGAAAATTGCTGAGAACAAAACTTCGGTAGCTAAGCCTGTTGTAGTGCTAGTGGAGATATCTGTAAGCACAACTGTATAAAGTACCCTGTCATGCAGAGATGCCATTACATTTTTATGTAGTCTGTAACATTATTTCCATGTAAAAACTTGACTGCAAATTATTTCTGGCTGCCCTCTCTGCTTCAGGGGAATCCATGAATACCCTACCTTGCCCGAGGGTATGAAACCATAGTCAGAGAGTAGGCAGCTGCAAATGTGTTTGCCCTCATTTTGAGGTCTATATGTGATTCATGGCATGTAAAGTGACATGATGAGCCCACCAACCATGGAGAGATGCAGCAGTTTGACCAACCTTAGGGAGGGAAGGAAGTAGCACTCACAGGGAGAAGGGAGGAGAAGAGACACAGAGGAAACAAAGACTATTTCTGTAGAGAAGAGATAAGGACCATGCTTGAAGAAGCAGCAGGCATATAGGAGGAATGGAAGTTGTAGCACAATTTTGATGAATTGAAGCCTTAATGGTCCATTCACTAATTTACACTTGAGACCCTACTCTTAGCTTTGCCATGTGGTGATAATGGGAAGGAACACAGATGCTACAACTTTGGGTGCTAATATTCCTACTGCTGTGGGGAGATGTGGAGCTTGTTCTCTGAGGCAACCGGTGAGGGTAGCTGTCAGCAGTTTCTTCTGGAGCAGACCCAACACACCAAAGGGCAGAGCCAGAAAATGTCTCTATTCTCCTTCCAAGCTTCAAATCAGGAGACACTAGGGACAACACAGGTGCAAGACGCCCTCTCATCCATAACACATCAGTCATTTCAATAAGTAACCTAAGGTACCTGTTACGTGATGGAGAGCAAAATACTGTAGAATATGCTTTACTGAAAAAGATCACACTTTTAATATATTGGTTCTGTTTCTGTTTACTTAAAAGAATAAAACCTCAGGGATAATGGGGACTGCTTGCCTCTACAGAGTATTTTGTGCCTAATTAATTTTATGTATGGACAAGAGCTGCTTTATCGACTAGATTAAGCATCAGTTCCACTGTAACATTTCTTGCTTGTAGTTTGGGGCACGGGGCACTATTTTAGCCATTTTAGATTGCTTGTTGGATTTTTTATACGTCAATAAAACTTCTGGCATAGTTGCTGTTTTCCCTTCTCTCATAGTTGAACAGACAACAATGTAAAGTTTTCAAACAAAAACCCTGGAGGTTTCACTGAGCTCCCAAAGACATACAAAAGAGATGAGCACAGTCAGACCTGCCAGCAGAAGTTGTTTTGTTTCGATGATCACTCCACCAGCTAGAATTGTTGCTGCATGACAAACTCAAAAGCGGCATCTCCCAGGACCAAGAGCGCATGGCAGAGGAACATTGCTAAGCCACTGATGTAGGTGTCATTTGACTGGTACCCAGAGACTGGCTCCGTCTCCTCCAGGAAATACTGTAGGAGAGGTGGAACAAGAAATGAATGGTTTGTACCCTTGCCCCTGAAGGAGGACCATACAAGGCAGTACCAGCCAAAAATGTTTCCTTCCTGCGGCCATCCTACAACCTCTGTGCCAATACCCTTGTGCGGATAGACCAAACCCTGCCACTCACTGAAAGCACTGAATAGCTGGATGACAGCTTTTTCTTAAACTCCAATCCATGGAAAAAATGTGTGTAAGGAAAACCTAATGTCCAACATCATACAGAGCAGGAGCAGAAGAGTCTAAAAGGGCTGAGGGCAGTGGGAGACCAGAGGAGGGATTGCTTTCATTCAAGCTTAGTAACAACGCTCTCAGAGCCACACTAAAATTGCTCTACAAACTGATCAAGGAAGAGCTTTGACATCAGTAGAGCTTAAGGGCTTGGGCTGAAACTGAGCTTCAAATACTCATCTCTCAATTGTGGGTGGTAGGATAGTTTGGGGAGCAATGTGAGCTTGAATATGCAGATACCTTGTGATATAGACATAACCTAAGAAAACCAGAAGAGCAGCAGAACTCCCACTGTGTACAAATTACTGGCTCTATATGTGCCAGAGTATGACCTCCAGCTAGGATATAATAACCAGCTTTCATGAACAGCACTCATTATATTGTGTCCATTATAAAAGTGCAGCTACATGGCAGTGCCATAGGCTATAATGTTCTCATTCAGAAGAGCTTCAATTTTCTTCCAAGGGACAATGTCTCCCTTTTGTGAGCTTATTTTGTGCGTCCTGTGCTCATTTTCATTTGATAGGGTGGGATGTGGGGGTTTTTTTTGTTGTTTTGCTCCTAAAACAAGAAAGGAACTGCACACAAAAAGTCTGTATTGATTTGGGAGGCACAGCAGGGCAGGTATTCAGCTAGCGTGAATCAGCGTGATAAACACCAGCTGAGGACTTTTACCAGACCACTACAAATTTACTGGATCAAAGTGTTTGTCAATGACCAAAAATATCTCACAGAAATGGCCTGGCTGGCCCTCTGTTGACACAACAGAAGATATTGCTAAGTCAGCAAGAAAACTTGAATTTGTTGTGTGCTGACTTAAATAAGGTTTTCTCAGTTATTCGCTCAACTCTTCTTCCTGAATACTAAGTGTGAGATAACTCAGGGAACACAAGTATCTGACTAAGCAGTAGGAGAAACACCTGTGGTTTTGTGTAGAAACTCCTGAATGGCATAGGCAGATCCAGGCAGAGTCTGGCAGAATTTATCAGCTGTGAGTAACTGCACTTCGTCTGATCCATAAAGCTACCTCCATATGTCGCTAGGCCAGTCCTAAGACAACCTACAGATCCCTACCACACAGAAAGCTACGTCTGAGGAAGTCATTCTCAACACCCTTTATTCAATGGGTGTGTAGTTAGTAGAGACAAAAGGTTCAGGATGCAACTCATCTAATCCTGTAATACCTAAAAACCCTGAGAAGAACAGCATCCCTCCCAGTGCCTAGTTCCTTCTTATTAGCCATAAAGGAAGTGGAGAGCAACAAACTCCAATAGTTTTGGTGTCTCCACAAAGATCTGAGACCTGACGGTCACTTTCCCTAGAGAGATGCTAGTCTGGGTGAGTGCATGGCTTATGTTTTCACAACTGTATGGGAAAACGCACAGGAAAGTCACACAGGAATCTGCTCCCAGAGAGACGAGACAAACAGGTTTCCACTCCAGGTGCATTAGCTGTTATCTTTCAGATCATGCAGATATAAGTATTTTGTGATACGTCATATACTGAACCTGATAAGCACTTTTGAGAGCTCTCTCTAGGATACTAATGTTTTCCATGTAGCCAAGAAAGTTTGTCTGAGGCTGTCTTGAGCGCACACACTCTTGCGAAATCCAAGGCAGAGTTCACACCAAGCCCGGTCTTGAATGTCACAGTCGGGAACTGGTGCTTCTCACAGCCTTGACAGAGATGGTAGCTGGTTTAAATCTGAGGAAAAAGTTGATTTCCCCAGGTCGGTTCAGTGTGGTGTCACCCGCAGTCCCCACTCAACCTGCCTCCTCTGCGTGGCTGTACTGGGTCTGGCTGGGGTGGAGTTAACTTTCCCTACAGCAGCCCTCCCAGTGCCGTGCTTTGTATTTGTAGCTAGCGCGGTGTTGATAACACGCTAATGTTTGGGCTGTTGCTGAGCAGTGCTACACAGCCTCAAGGCTTTCTTTTAAATCCCCCCTCAAAGACCAGTAGGCTGGGCATGGGCAAGGGGTTGGGCAGGGACACAGCTGGGACAGCTGACCCAAGCTGACCAAAGGAATATTCCATACCATATGATGTCGTGCTCAGCAATAAAACTGGTGGAAAATGGGGGGGACACACATTTGTTATTAAGGCATTTGTCTTCTGAAGCAACCACTACACATAATAATGTCTATTTCCCAGGAAGCGGCTGGACATTGCCTGCTCATGGGAAGTAGAGAATAAATGTGTGTGTTTGTTTGTTTGCTTTGCTTCCATGCACAGCCTTTGCTTTCTTTCATTAAACTGCCTTTATCTTGACCCAAGATTTTTTCATCTTATTTTCTCCTCCTGTCCTGCTGAAGAGGGAGAGAGAGAGAGAGAGAGCGCAGTTGGGTGGGCACCTGACAGCCAGCCAAGGCCAACCCACCACAATGGTTGACGCAGGAGATGGTGTCAATCACTGGTGCCAATGCTACACATGAAAAAGGGCTGTAAAACCCAAAGTGAGATGGCCAGTGGTAAACAAACCCAGAAAAGAATCCAAAAATCACTCCACAGGAAGAAGGGAAGACTAAGGAAGGCAGGGTCACCTCTAACTCATTGTTAGTAAGAGCCATTAATGGAGACTTTGTGGTCTCCTAGGTCATCGCCGATTGGGGTGCTGCAAACAAGCATGCTGATAGAGACATCTCATTGTTGTCTTCTCCTTGCCAGGATGAGAGCCCTTCTCTGCCTGCTGGGTGGTCTCACTGGCCTCCCTCTGCCTGCGTCACAGGAGGTAGTTCCAGATTGCTCTGCTCTGCCCTGTGTTAGTGGCCTTTGCCAAAGGATCCCAGCAACAACTGTACAAACTTTGGGGATGATGGGAAGACAACAGAAATTATCTCACACTCCCTGAGTAATATCAGTTCTCTCTTTCGGTCCCAGTTTCCAGATAAACACTTTTTTGCCTGTGTCTCTCTCTATTTAAAGCCTACTTTCAACCGACGTAATTGGGTTTGTCTGACTAAGCTCTGTGTGTGTCCGTGTGATCCATACTAATAACCTCTGAACCTGCTGGCCAAAGGTATTGACAGATGTCAGAGCTGTGAAGTTCTGTCATTTTATGAAAACAAATTAACCCTGTCAATCCTTCCACTGAGAAAAAATTGGCACGCGGCTAACCTCTAGTGCGTAAATGCTTCAAAATGCCTTGCTAGGGCACTGCTGGGTTTTTATTCCACTCAAGCCATCTCTTTCTCTGTTTGCAGGGTGGTCAGGTGGTTCTATTTTTTTTCCAACAAGCTAAAGACTTGCTTGTGCAAGCAACCCTGTGAAAACATTCAAGTTAGCTTGATGGCAACATTTAAGTTACGCCTTGATGGCAATTTTCTGAAGGAAGGATACCCCAAAGATACCCCATACTCTTTAGAGGTGATGCCAGAGAGGCAGAGGCTTATATTATCATTTTTGGCTGGTCTACCCACCCTCCTTCACACAGGAGCATTTTATTTACAGACTGGGTGGGATCACAGCCCTTTAGCATATGCCATTAGAATTCATGGTTAGATGATACAGGATCGTATAAAAAACCATTGCCCAAATTCCTGAGCTCCACTTACCCTGCATTTCCCATCATGGTTGCTGCAGCCCTACCTGCCCTCATAAAAGAGCATCAGTAGGGGATTTGCTAATAAGTTCCAGTGCCCAGGAGAGGTGTGGGAGGATGTGCTTGCTGCAGATATCTCCTGTCTCCAGGGGTAAACATACCAAATGTATTTTAGAAAAGGTCTTTCCATGCATTAATTAGAGCTACACTGAGTCACCCATCTCATTGCACTGCTGATAGAGATCAGCAAATACTTCCTCCACAAGATTTTGACATCTTCCAGGGGCTGCAAGTAACAGCACAAAGACATATATATACCACCTCTTTTAACTGAAAATTTGTGTGAACTGTTTTCTGATGTTTGCTAGAAGCTTGTGCAAGGTTTAACGGGGTGGCTGGATCCTTTTCTGTATATCCAGAACAGAGCTTTGGGAGATGGGAGCTTGATACCCTCCCCATCTGGCTTGATGGCACAAGGATCCCAGTGAGGTTGAATGGATGACTGGTGATGCTCAATACCTGCAGATTATTTCAAGCCAGTGATACAGGCAAGGACTCCTGCTCTGCTCCCTGGCGATGCTCACCTAGCATCTTGGTCTGTGTCCCATATAGCACCAAGCAGCAGATGAAGGCTGAAAATGGCATTTCTGTGCAGTGGAAACTGTTCTGGACAGGAGGAAAAAAAAAAGCCAACAACAGTAACAACAACAAACCCTCAGCACTTTTTATGGGACAGTGTTTCTCCAGAATTCAATTTTAGGAGAGGTCAAATGGCACTTCTGTGGGTCCCAGACCTTACTGATGAAAATGAAACCCACCAAATCTTTCAGGCTGTCCAGAGGATGAGAGTACTTCTTCCTCACAACTTCTCCTGCTGCTGGAAGGGAAGGAGAGCAAAGGAAGGAGATTCACCATCCCTTCTTTAATCCTAGTCTGCCTGCAGTTCCCTTAGCTGAAATGTTAATGGCAGATTTGCCATGGACTGTAAAACAGCTTTTCCTGGTGAAACATCAAAATGGCTTTGAAAAAATGATGTTTTTCAATGGAAAAAAAAATCATTTGGCCATTTCCATCAGAAGTTTCTTAAACAGCTCTTCCCAACAAGAAGCCAGAGTCAGTGATTTCAATTACAACGTTACTTACATTTTTTTAAACGTGATTTCAGTCCTCTTAACTTTCAGAATGTGGGATGTCCTACTATTCAAAAACTGAGGACAGTGCCATAGTTCCTTTGAGATTTGGCTTAGGATTTTAGGAATCATGAAGTGGGCAGTCTAAGAAAAGAGTATTTGCATAATGGGCAATACTGTGGACTAGAGTCTTGCAGAGAAATGGCTGCACTTGTGTCCCCCCTTTTTTTTTTATTTTTATAAGTCAAAGCACAAGCTAGAGAGCCTAACATACATTTCAGAGCACCACAAAACTCTCTTTAGCAGACAACTTGTTCACACTGAAGAATAAGCACTTTGCCAGGTTCAAAAATTAATTAAAAATGCCTGGTGCGACTCTAGAAATCACACACTGAACCCCTGTGATACATTTTTAATGAAAAATACTCCTGAAATTCATTAAATTTTACAGATTTATACCTTCCAAATAACTCAAAGCAACATCTCCAGAACTAGCAATGATCTAATCTCCCAAATTGATAATTATGTGGAATGACATAAATAAGGCATTTGATATGCAGTAAATACTCCCAGATATTGTTTCACCAAAAAAAAAAAGAAAAAAAAAAAGAACTGGTAATTAGGAAGACTGAAACGAAATATGTCATTTGATACAAATCAAAAATGACAGTCCACAAATAATTCAGTGCTTCCATTATTACACTTTATGGGTTTTGTAGGGCATACAGTATTACTTGCTACCAAATAGTTCCACCCAAAAGGCAGCTTTTTGGGATAGCAGGTATGGAGTTTCTATGCCTATTTGGTACAGGATGACAGCAGCTATATAAAAGCAATAAAAGATCTGTAGAATGATTTGTGATCCAAATTGACTACATTTTTTGATGGGTGTCTTGAGAGGCCTTGGAGGGACCTGGTTTTTAAGGATTCACCATGCTCAGTGCTCTCTCAAGTGCTTCTGATACAAGAAGTTGTGTACCCAGAATTACTAATTATGTCTTGAAGATTTGGGATAGAAATGTGCATATTAATGGTTAAAAGGGCTCCGTTTTAAAGTCTGCCATTCTTGGCTCCTTCTAGAGAAACATCCATTTTTTATCCTGAAAATCATGTCAGCTAGAAAACTAATCATTCATGTTCTTTGAAAAAGTAAATTAAGCACTTGGATCCCAATGTCATTGAGGGGATATAAGTGTCTTTTAAGGCACCCTTTGAAAACTTGGATCCTGGATTACGCTGTGCAACCATGGAAGTAACAAACATCTACAGGAATGAATAGCCCTGCTGAGCTCCAGAGGGATTCCTTCCGTGAAACACTACTGCCCAGCACAAGAAAAGGATACACAAACTAGACCTTACCACAGGCGAAGACAATTATTTTTAAAACCTGGCAAGATGCCAAGATTTGAGAGTTATGTACTGGCTGTGGGTGACTTACTGGTATCACACTCAGTACAGTAACGCTCTGGCTTGTCAAACAGGGTATTGCAGCATCTGTCAGGGTTGCATCTACACATTCCTGGGCAAAGTAGGGGAACAAGAAGGGGCTTGAACGTTTTGTTTCCTCTGTCTGGCTGTAGTGCAACCGGCTGTTTTATTTTTGCTGCCCACATAGTTTTATTCAGCAGTCTTACACTCTAGTTAAAAACTGGCAATCCAAGTGAAGAATCCATAATTCTTGGGAATACTTGTCTATGTGTGGTGTTTCCTGGATTATTCTTCTCTTTAAAATGTTAATAATATCCAATTGAAGCCATATCTTACAGTTACCTTCATTCTTGCCATTGATATTACTAAGGAAGTCCGGGTTTTGCAACAATTTTGGTTTCTTCTGTGTAGAAGGTGACCCATTTGGCATTTAATTTAAAATCAAAATTGTTATGAGTTGTGGGGGTGAGATAGAGGGAGACAGATACTGGCATGTGACTATGGGTTGCAGTCAGCCTGGAGGAACATCCTGACCTCACTGATGTCAGTGGGGCCACAGAATTTTACCCATGTAGTGGCTAAGATCAAAACGTAACAATAAAGAAAAAAGAAAAAAAAAAAAAAAGAAAGAAAGAAGCATTTCCCTTCTCAGAGATGGGGAGAAGAAGCTTTTGGGTGAAATTCCACCTTTCCCTGCAGCAGATGCAGCCTCGCTGAAGATAGAGCAACTGCGCACAGTGTGCATTAAGAGCAAAATATATCATTAAGTTGGTACAGTGGAAATCGAGGAGTAAGGGAGACGTAACAGTAGAGGAGAGAAAAGGAAACACATAAACACCATTCCCTCCCCTCTTTAAGTAACAACTTTTAAAGTTTCTTTAAAATAATAACACAAAAACCCCACCCTAACCCTTCCAAAATGGAGCAAAAGAACCACACCCAGCTTGATCTGCAAGGAGGCTGGAGAACCATCTCCAAGAAGGCAGAGCTGCTGCTTTTGGCTTCTCCAGGAGCGTGAAGCAGCTGCTCAGCACTGGCAGGGCTGCCCGGTCCGCTCAGTTGTCCCTGCTCCCACCAAACATCTCACCATTAGGAGGGAAGCTGCAACCTTCCCTCCAGCCTCACAATAAATCCCAGGCAGAGTCCAGCCTTCCCCCATGGCAAGGAGCAGAGATCTCAGCTGGCTCTGCTTTCTATTTACACCAGTTGGAGACCATTTCTCCATATCTTATAAAGAAGCTTCCTGAGCCAGAAATATCCAAGTTTATAACTGCTTGAAATCCCCCTCCTCCACATGAAATATGGCATTTTAAAAAATATTTCCTTTATCTGGAGACCTCTGTGGGCTTTGCAAACACGCCACGGTTTTAAAATATTTCTTTCAATGGTTAGTATTTTTTACTGAAACAAAAGTCAATTTTCACAAAACCACAGATGTCTGTGGTCACTCAGGCTTGCTCACACTTTCCACAAACATCTCAGATAGTAGTTAAAAGAAAGGAATTTGTTTTAAATCCTGGCATCTGAAGACAGCTGCTGAGATTTTTTCACATTTTTCATGAATTGCTTGGAAAAAAAAATGGATACGCTCTTTTAGTGTATTTCTTAAAGGCTGCATCTGCCTACAAAGTGATAACGGATTAACAGGGCAAACTGACACTTAGACAAAATTTAATTAGCTCAAAAGGTCACATCCTGGAATCAGATAATAGCCAAATATATTGTTTAGTGTAACGTGATCCAGACAGTGAATGAATGCTTCTTGTTTTGCTGATAAGCAAATGTTATTTCTAGGACGGAATCATGCTATGAAAAAGCAAAAATCTCCACGTGGGATGTGTGCGATAAGGGATGCTGACACGGCCCAGTCCTGCCGAGCAGGGGCTGCGAAGGTGCGAGGAGACTGAGCATCGGTCCAGGCGCCGATGGAGATGTAGTGGTGGCAGAAGAGACTCCCATGAAGGTTTCAGCTGAGAGCCCACGCTGAAGCCCAATGGCTTCTCCTTTGCCCCGGCAGCCTTAGGGAGCAGGGAAATGCATTTCCCAAGAAAAGCAGGAGGATTTGCCACAGGTGATCAACTCTGGGCTATAAATCCTGGGAATCCTGTGATGCTCTGTCGCTTTGGCTTGAGCATTATCCTAGAAATTCGGGTGATTTATGGAAGTTCCCTGCACAAGGCAGGGACCGGGGGTCTGAGGCGCCTTTCTCTGAAAGAAGCTAGGCTAAGTGCCAAAGCTGCTGGGGGGTGCTGACTTGTTCAGAGCAGATGTTCATCATGCTCACTCACAGCGTTACCAACCCGCAAGCTTTTCTCGAAGCACCATGAGGGTTTAACAACACTTTAACTTTGTGTTATTCCTTCCTGGAAAATTGAGCTGTAAAAGAGCTTTTGTTGAAACCAGCTGCCCTGACTTGTCACTGCAGGGAGAGCCCCTTGAGATAGACCAACACATGATCTCTACTCTGGGCAGGCTGAAGGTCCCACATCGGCGCCCGTCACCACCACAGATGGGCTGCATCTGCCTCCACCAACATCCTGCTGTTGCCTCCAGCACACCAAAAGGGCCAAGACAGGTATAGAGAGAGGCTTGATTTGACCTTGTAGCAACATCTCTGGGCGGGTTGGGAGGGTGCTTTGCCTCACAGACATTTGTGATTCCTGTTGAAGAAACTTGCTACTATCTTCACTACATGTGCAATCAATTTTTGTTCTTCTATTTCCAGCAGGCAGCTCCCCGCTGTCAGCCCAGCGCTGCTGAGCAGACAGAGCTGGCCACACTGCAGCAACCGTCGCTGCAAACCGAGCAACTCAGCAGAGAAGCCAAGGCCTGACTGGTCACGAAAATTGAATTGCTCCATCATCCCTGAAGCATGGAGGTGTCCCTCAAAGGCATGGGTGTGGAGAAAAAGGTCTTCGCCTCTGGGAATCTCAGGCCGTTACCTTTTTATGAAGGCTTGTTTTTTTCTTTTTCTTTTTTTCTTTAGTAAAAGAAAAACTACAGAGCAGCATATGCATCTCTACAGTCTGAATCACAGAACCACAGAATGGCTGAGGTTGCACAGGACTTCAGGAGGTCCTCTGGTCCAACCTCCCTGCTCAAGCAGGGCCACCTAGAGCCGGTTGCCCAGGACCACGTCCAGACAGCTTTTGAATATCTCCAAGGAGACTCCACTACCTCCTTGGACAATCTGTGCCAGCACTCAGTCAGCCTCACGGTAAAAAAGCTTTTCCTGATGTTCAGAGGGAACCTCCTGTGTTTCAGTCTGTGCCCATTGCCTCTGGTCCTGGCACTGGGAGTGACGGAAAAGAGCCTGGCTCCATCTTCT
Source organism: Calonectris borealis (assembly GCF_964195595.1). NCBI lineage: Eukaryota > Metazoa > Chordata > Aves > Procellariiformes > Procellariidae > Calonectris > Calonectris borealis. The sequence goes on from NC_134313.1 coordinate 9,102,238, forward strand.
TTGCACCATCCCTTCAGATATTTACGTACATTAATAAGATCTCCCTGAGCCTTCTCTTCTCCAGGCTGAACAGTCCCAGCTCTCTCAGCCTTTCCCCATATGAGAAATACTCCATTGCCTTAATCATCTTCATGGCCCTTGCTGGACTCTCTCCAATATGTCCATGTCTCTATTGTACTGGGGAGCCCAGCACTGGCCACAGCACTCCAGATGTGTCTCACCAGTGCTGAGTAGAAGAGAAAGATCGCCTCCCTCGACCTGCTGGCAGTGTTCTGCCTAATGCAGCCCAGGACACCGTTAGCTCCCTTTGCTGTAAGTGGACATTGCTGGCTCATGTTCAACTTGGTGCCCACCAGGACCCCCATGTACTGCAAAAGTGATTTCCAGCTGTGATTTCCATGGTGATTTCCACCATGCACTGGTGCATGGGGTTGTTCCTCCCCAGATACAGGAATTTGTGCTTCCTTTAGTAGAACAACTGATCCCATCTTTTCGTAATAAGCCCATTAAGTGATTTTCAGATAGAGAAGAAATTCAACAAGAAGCAAAGTGAAATGCCAAAATATAGGAATAAATGGGGCATCATCAAGGACATCCCTATTGGAGAACTGCTTAATGGGAGAGTGAGGAGCATAGAGGAAGAGTGGCTATTTCCCCGTCCCTGTCCTGCCTGGGTCCTGTCCAGTCTGCTGGGTTATGGCTGCAGCCAGACTGCACGCTCATAATAAATGACATGAGGTTTGCTCTGTGCCAACAGACTCGAACATAATGAAAGTTGTTGAGCACCCTTCCACTGCATGCTGGGATTTGCATGGGGAGAGCTGCCGCCAGGCACGCAGCCGGCACGCTGAACCCCCGGGAGCGCAGAGCATGTGTGCCGCTGTGTGCGGGAGCAGGTGGAAAAAACCAGGGAGAGCCATGATTTCCATCATGGCTATTTCTGCTCAGGAGAGTCCCCCTTGGACCCGATCCTGGGGGAGTTGTGCCAATAGGCATTTCTTTTCCAATTAAAATACTTCACAAGCAGTCATCAGTTTAACAAATTACCAATTTTGAGAGCATTTTTAATGGGAGGAAAATCTGAAAAAAATTCAACATTTTAGTCCTTATTAATTTTATGTTGACAGATTAGATGAGTTTGTCTTATATTTTATTGTGCTGTGTATCTGTTATAGCAATATTACAGTAATCTACCTGGCTGGGCTACCATCCCCCTGCTTTACCTTGTTTAAAGTTCTGCATCTTCTGGGAGTAGAGCTGTCATTTGAGTCCAGTCCAGAACACTTCCAGTTAGTCTCAGTACATCCTCTGGGAATGTTAAATGGGGTCAACGGAGAGGGAGGAAAAAGAGCACAGAGCCAGATATAAATATAGGACGATCAGTTTCTGTGGCGAATAAGGACACTGACTCCGTCTGAGTGGGCACGAAGATGAAGACGAAAATTCCCCCCCTTATTATACAGCACAGGCGCCTTTTTATACCTCACATTATGCCACGTATGCACTTCAAAGAATTCCCTAGTACATCCCCTAAGCAAAGGTCATCTCGACACTCTTCCTCTAATTTCCTTATCTTTGCCACGCCCTCAGAACCGTTAACTGCCACCTCTTATCTCCCTTTTTCCCATGGCTTCTTTCACTTTCCATCTTCCCATGGCTTCTTGTTTACCAACGCTATGATACTGCTTGTACTCTCAGGCATTGATTCCTCCACAAGTTTCCTTTAACTGTGAACTTTTACACAATAAATGATGTCTTGTGAGTCTGGTTTGTTTTATATTGGGCACATATATTGTCAGTAAGAGGACCTCTGAGAGACTTTTCCGCAGGGAATTCCTCTGCTTTTATTAAGACTAAAAGAAATTCATTTATAACTATCCTTAATTGGCTGCTGTCTTGACATAACCTTTTGAGAAGAGTGAGGGTTGCTCTTGCTTTCCAATAGCAGGGCATCCCCAGAGACCCTGCTACCACGTGTCCCTCACCTCTAGAGGTGCACTGAAAAATGAGGATAAGAGTTTTTCAGTGTCAAGCTATGCTATGAAGAAGTTGAAAGCTTAAGACTGATGAGGCTTTGGGAGAACATCCTGTGTCTTGGTCCCTAGGTCTGAAGGGCTAAAAAGATCTAAATCTCTTGCTGAGTAGGCAGATGTGGCTCAGCTCGAAAGGCTGAGGACCCAGGGATGGTCTGAAACATGAAGCAATTGTAATTTCATCAGTTACTCCCCAATCTAATAAATGCATCTCCTCATTGGCTTTCCGTGTACGTTGTACCTCCTGGTCTCCCTCAGAGACTTTTCCCCTGAGCTCCCTGCCTCTGCATGCCCTCACAGAAAAGGCCTCACTAAGAAAATACCTATTTCCTAGGACAGCCGCTGCCCAGGGAGGGTCTTTGCCATTCCCATGGTCCAAGACGACTTCTGCAGTATGCCCCTTTCAGGTAAGTGTCTTCCCTGAGAGTCAGGTGGACTGAAACTCCCTTCAAATGTCCCCTTTTGCTCCTGATGATGCAGGGGTGGAAGGAATTAGGCTGCTCCCACCCACAACTTACAGGGGAATGGTCCAAGAGGCAACAGGCTAAGAAACTCTGAAGCTATAGATCAGACAAGGACAACTGCAGTAGTTAAACAGATACCTCTGGTGACAGCTTAAATGACTCAGAAAGTCAAGTCTCTAGAGGCAATTGAAGTGTCTGCTGTCACAAGTGAAACATCTAAGTCTTAAGATGTCTTTTACATCAAGCTCTGATCTCTGGTTCCTGCATGGAGAGGTCAGCCATGTTTCAAGCCAGTAGAGAAGCCATATCAGCAGAAAGTGCTCTGCACCAGGGGAGGCTGGGAACATTAAATAAGAAAAGAAGCAACGATGGAGATTGTACAGAAGACAAAGTTGATAAAGAGTGGTGGAAAATCAAAGACTAAGTGAGGGGAGGAAGGGAGGAGGACAGCAAACCAGGGAGAGAGACAAAAGGCATACAGAGAGAAAACGAGAGGAGACTGAGAGAAAACAGAAACTGGGACAGGAGAGAGGGATAGGGAAATGAAATGGAAGAAGAGTTTGAAGGAAGCAGCATGAAACAGTGCTGCATAAAAAGGAGATGGAGAAAGGAGCAGAACACAGTGGACCAGAGAGAAAAACAGACAGGACTTTCAGAACAGCAGATGTATCCATAGAAATAAGATGTAAATGGAAAGGGGTATGGACCCTCCCACCTGTCCAAGCTGAATTTGTATCAAGATATGCCTCCCCAGGAACAGTCCATCAGCAAGTAGATAGCTGGGACCAAATCATCAAGTGTGCTTCTCTCGTGCTATAGGAGAGACACTGCCTATCCTGGGAACAAAGCAATCACTGTTTGAGAGCGCATGTTTCAGCTTCGTATTTCTAAGGCGAAACAAGGATCTGAGAGGGAAGGAGAGAAAGAAATTAAAGGCCCCTTTGCCCTCAGCAGGAACTTACAGACGGCTTTTCCTCTGGGGGCTTAGTTTCCTTCTAGCTCTTACACCCAGCTGGGGTCATAGTGGCAGCAGGATGAATAAAGTTGATGATTGACACCCGTTGCTATTCTGTCAGGGGTGGTTTAAGGTCTTGCAATCATTTTAATCAGCACAGCTAGGAGGTGAATTAGTTCAGGGTGAGTTTCCTTGCTAGCTTCAGTAGTTTGAGTGTTAGTAAGAATCTGTCTTCCCTATGACTGATGCTATTTCTGTCCTTTCTTCTTGTGCACGCACATTTGCCATCTCCTTGCCCCTCTCCTTTCTTCGCAGTCGCGGTCAGAAAGTTGAAGTAGAGACCTTTCTCTCTGCCTTTGGTGGCACTTCTCCCATCCTACCATGCTCATGTAAAATATATGGCATCCCAAAGCTTGTTTCTCTCTATATAACAAATCTCATACATGTCAGCCAAGCATGCCAACCTCCCATCTCCATTTCCTGGTGGCTTTATGCCTTTATGCTCCTTCCCCCTTTGAACTTCGCAACCAGATACAGGAACCAATTCATGACTGGTACCCTTCAACTTGGAGCCCAAAGTTTGGCAGATCTGTCCATTCTCTTTCCTGTGCTGCCCAGCTCTGTGACTTGAGGCAAAACACATCACTGGGGCAGAAGTCAAGAAACATCCTCCACTGTTAATTATCTGGTTAGTACTGTCCAGTACCAAGAAGTAGAGCAGTGATGGCTACCCACTGCTTCATTCAGAGAGAGTGTCCCATACCAATTCTTTTTGAGGTGATCTAAAAAACTAGTCTTTTCCATCCTGAGTTCATTCCCTTCACCCCAAGGCTGCAGTACCAGCCAGAGACACACATGAGCTAAGCACACAACCAGTACCACATCATTTCCCAGCAAAAGTAATTCCTCAGCTCTACTATCCTCTTTCATACTGCATTGCTGTAGCCCAGAAATCTACCAGGCTGACTGTCCATCCACAGATGTCAGCCAACAGAGTACATCCTATAGAAAAAATATCAGCCTGTCATTTCAGTCTAGTTGAGGAAGCAATTAAAAGTTGGATGACGGCAAAGAGCACTGCCCAAAGCTCTTCTTGCAAAGAAGGCTGAGCAGGAGCGTGCCCTAGGAGGCACAGGGTTTCTCTCTGGCCTAGTACAGTAAATGTAGGATGCATAAAAATATTGCAGAGCAATATATCCTTTGGCCCCAAAAGTTACTATCTAGAAAGGTGGCAACATAGTGCAGCTACAAAGAAGGAGGTAATTAAAGGAAGAATAGTGGGACAACAGTGAGCTGCTGCTTTCCAAGTCACTGCTCCTGATGAGCTAAAACAGCAAAGCAGAACTTCCTACCTGCATAAACACCTTGACCATTAAGTTTCAGTTCTTTGACCCTCCTCTCTTATTTGCTGAATCTAATTGCAGACACTTTCTCAGCCATTTTTTTTTCTCACCATCCATTATAATTATTCAGGCTACCAGGTTCATCTGGAATAAACATATCTAGTGTTGTACTTATTATAATAATTAAACATACTGTCTTCACTATTCCTATCTTTTTTTCTGTGAAGGGATTGACATAGAAAACATTTTGAGATTTAAATTTACAATCAGTTTAGATTCAGGTTCTTCAACATGAAAAGTCTTGAGGAACTGGAAAGATATGTCTGAATTACACTGCAGATTCTGTCCTGCCATGTCTCTGCAGCTACAGTTATGAGGAGTGTTTACACACGGAGAGGAATCCATAGTACCCTGGACACACAATGACAATAGAAATTAAGTTAAATTAAATCTCAAAACAAGTAATTCAGGAACTGACCATTATTTTATTTGGAAAACAAACAAACAAACAAAAAAACCCCCACCCAAACCCCCTCAAAAAAACCCAACAGCCACATCAAAATCCAACACCCCCCCCAATTTATTAAAAAGAGTGCAGATCCTAAATAGAATTCTTTGTCTTGCTGCCAGTTCAGACCCGTTGGGTAGCAGGAACCAGTGAGTCTGGTGTGCTGCAGCCCACACCACTAGAGCCATTTCCTAGGCGAGGACACAGAAGAACATGTCAGATTTATAGTGCTTTGGGAACGCACGCAGGAGACTTTTCATTACTCGGGCCCCAAAGGAGATATAATTGGTTTCAGAAATTATGTGCAATAAATCCTTCTGCTTGGTTATTAGTTAATTAACACTTCTGTTTATAATACTTTGCAGTGTGTCCTCTGTGTGTTGTTGCAATGGAAGTCCAAGTTTTGTGTGTTGGACTGTTGGGACATTAGTAGCCCTGCAAACTTCGATACGAAAAGAGTAATGCCTCGCTATCTTCTGAGGCCACAAGACAATAGTCAGGGGAGGTCAGAAGAAGCCCTGCACCTTGCTTCTGTGCTGTGGACTGCACAGATGGCGAGGCAAAGGCTAAGGTGTTTCTTATTTTGGGAAGCCATGTGAGTAGGCAGTATTAGAAACATCCAGGTATAGGAGGAATGGCTGGTTGCTCTGATTTGCTAGTATTTCTACTGACTATCAAAGTAGATCTGTAAAGCAATTCACATTTGTGCCTCCCATTTTTTTCTTCCACCATTCGTTTTTAATCATTTCCATACAGAAACACTCCATGCATTGCTGTAGACTGTGGGGGACTTTTAATGGCTTAGGTTTTGAATAGGGGGCTTGCCCATGGATACCACATTCAGGAAAGCAATCAATCCCTCACCATATATCGTACACAAACGAAGTCTTGCTAATCAGCTTTGGGCTCTAGTTGCAGAACTATTAGTACATTTAACTTGGGCAGTAGATGATGGTGCTGGGCACTGCAATTCAGATGAGCTTCTCAGAGAAGTTTTGTGAACACAGTGTGAAGATGGTCTGTCTCAATAGGAAAATCATTGTCCTTGTATATATTTTCAGGACTTGAATGAAAGCACCTGGATTCAGCATGTCTCACACTTGATGTCTTCCTCTGCATCCCTGTGACTGCCATCCATTGATCCAAAAATTCATTAGATTCAACCTCATCACAGGGTTATTAGATCACATCATCTGTGTCTGGATAGAGAGTGAAAACCCATGGAGCTGCAACAACAAATTCCATTCTCTTGAATTTATCCCAAAGGAGATGCCTGTCATATGCATGTCAGCACTAGCTGTTGGAGAATGGCTGGGCGAAGGAAGGAAGGAAGGAAAGAAGGGAGAGGGCGAGCGGGGGGGGAGAGGAAATAAAGCACAAAAGAGAGAAATAAAAGACAAGGAAGGATGGAAGAAGGAAGGAAGGAGGGAAGGAAGAAAGGAAGGAAGGAAGGAAGGAAAGACCTGCCAGACTTCTGACTTAGGCTGTGAAGTCCTAGGGAGCCCACAGGGCACTGCGCACCGTCTTGTCCTATAAATACCTTAGTGCCTCACAGGCACCGGTTGCATGTCCAAGCCCCAGGTCTGTGTCCTCTCGGCAAGGCTCAGATGTACTGTAAGGCCTGAAAGCACACCTGGATCCCTCCCGAGGACATGCTGAACCCCAGGTGAACAAACAACAATGTTTACATTGAGAGAAGGGGAGGGAAGGGGGGGGGGGGGAGGGAAGGGAAGGGAAAAAACTAGAGGAAATTTTAAGGGAACATATATTAGGGAAGTAGTCTCTCTAAATAAGAGGGGAGGGGAAGAGGCTAAAATGAGTCTTGTTTTGGTAAAGAAGTTGAATGTTAAAAAAACGCACCCTCAGGGTTTAGTCATGCCCAAAGCAGAGGGGTTTTCTCTGGACAGTTGTCAAATCCTGGTCCTTTTTTCACATCCACAGTAGCAAAGGAATTGCCAAGTGCTACGATCTGCACCCTGAACTATGTCGGTAGGCATCGCCTGCAGCACATGCCTCCAGCACCTGAACCAAGCAGATCTGCAGGAAGGTGACGTTTAAGCCTCTGTCTAATGAGCCGTAACAGCACAGTGCTCCATTTTCTTCAGCCATAATCCAATTTCCACGTAGAGAATAATCCACTCTGCCTTCAGACAGGAACTTTATCCATCAAGGGGAAGAGAGATTATCGCCTTATTGAATGAAACAACCTATTGCTCCCTAAGTAAGCCCTCGTCCATGTATTGCTCTAGCTGTTGGCTGCATGCAGAGAATGACTCTTTGTCACTGCTGCTGTAGTTTAATACACGTCTATATTCCCCCTCCATTGTGATGCCACTGTTACTTATTTCCCAGCTACCCTTTTAATTTTGTTATCAGCAAAGGGGCTTTATCACAAACCTCTAAAGTGGATTCTGGCTCCTCACTCAACAGAATTCAGGATGTTACTTCATCTAGTTTTGCTCAAGACAATTCACAGAACTTTGAAATACCCTGGATGTGTGAGGTTAAAGATGAAGTGAGTCAGTGCTCACAACTTACAAGTTTATTTTGTTTTCTAGGCTTGTGTTGTGCATCTGCTGTTCCCATGGTGCAAACACAGATTGCTGTGTGTCCTGGAGTATATCTACTGCCGTTGTATTGAATGTGTACAGGGCACCAATCCATTACTTATAATACAACACAAACACTCCTATTTACATCTCCCTCTACATAATAGAATATATCACTAGGATGTGGAGAGCGATCCAGGATCTTCTCCTTCTTCAAAGAATGACAATGGTTTACAACTGCCAAGAATTGTGTCCAGGAGGCTTTGCTACAGTTGCTATAGCAATTAAAACAAGGGACTCTACTGCAGAAAATTCTATTCTTGGCAACAAAGGTGGACACATTTCTGGGGTCTATTCTAAGGTGTCCAGCGAGAACTACACCTAGGGTAGTTCAGGCATTGTTTCTAGGGACCTAGATGTATACCATGGTTTTAAAACCTGTCATATTCCTTCACCTTTGTATATAACAACATGAGTGCAAGAAACAGGTCACTGAACTTTGATTCAAAGAGAGCATAATACAGATTAAACTTGGTTTGGGGAGCTTCAGTATGAAAGTCTGTCACACTGTTGTTCAGGTTCTTGCTCCAAGACTCATCTACGTCCCTGGGAACAGAAGTCCACTGTGTTATTTTCAAACAGTTGATCTATGTCTTTTGAAAGAAGGGAAATACTCATAAACTTGGTTTAGGCTCTGTTGGTACCTAGTATGAGATCTAGTATTATTGAAATAAGCGAAAAGTTATAGACAAGATGGCTGGAGATATACTGAATTATGAAGAGATATACAGAGATAAGAGCTACACATTTATATATACACATATGTATACATACGGATATTTCTGTAAAAATTGCCTGCGGCAAAAAGGAGGAGCTGGAAGCCATTGTGCAGCGGGGTAGCTATGACTTAGTCGCCATCATGGAAACATGGTGGGGTGACTCTCACGACTGGAGTGCTGCAATGGATGGCTATAAGCTCTTCAGAAGGGACAGGCGAAGAAGGAGAGGCGGTGGGGTAGCCCTGTGTGTTAGGGAGTGCTTCGACTGTCTAGAGCTCGATGGTAGTGATGACGAGGTTGAGTACTTGTGGGTAAGGGTGAGGGGGAAGGCCAACAAGGCAGATATCCTGCTGGGAGTCTGTTACAGACCACCTAACTAGGATGACAAGGCAGACGAAATATTCTACCAGAGGCTCGCAGAATCATAGAATCATACAGGTTGGAAAAGACCTCTAAGATCATCGTGTCCAACCGTCAACCCAACACACCATGTCCACTACACCATGTCCCTAAGGGCCTCATCTACACGTCTTTTAAATACTTCCAGGGATGGGGACTCCACCACTTCCCTGGGCAGCCTGGTCCAAGGCCTGACCACTCTTTCAGTAAAGAAATTTCTCCTAATGTCCAATCTAAACCTCCCTTGGCGCAACTTGAGGCCATTTCCTCTTGTCCTATTGCTAGTTACGTAGCAGAAGAGACCAACCCCCACCTCGCTACAACCTCTGTCCAGGCAGTTGTAGAGCGCGATGAGGTCTCCCCTCAGCCTTCTCTTCTCCAGGCTAAACAACCCCAGTTCCCTCAGCCGCTCCTCATAAGACTTGTGCTCCAGGCCCTTCACCAGCTTCGTTGCCCTTCTCTGGACACGCTCCAGCACCTCCATGTCCTTCTTGTAGTGAGGGGCCCAAAACTGAACACAGGATTGGAGGTGCGGCCTCACCAATGCCAAGCACAGGGGCACGATCACCTCCCTACTCCTGCTGGCCACACTAGTTCTGATACAGGCCAGGATGCCGTTGGCCTTCTTGGCCACCTGGGCACACTGCCGGCTCATGTTCAGCCGGCTGTCAACCAGCACCCCCAGGTCCTTTTCCTCCGGGCAGCTTTCCAGCCACTCTTCCCCAAGCCTGTAGCGTTGCCTGGGGCTGTTGTGGCCGAAGTGCAGGACCCGGCACTTAGCCTTGTTGAACCTCATACAATTGGCCTCGGCCCATCGATCCAGCCTGTCCAGGTCCCTCTGCAGAGCCTTCCTGCCCTCCAGCAGATCAACACTCCCGCCCAGCTTGGTGTCATCTGCAAACTTACTGAGGGAGCACTCGATCCCCTCGTCCAAATCATTGATAAAGATATTGTACAGGACCGGCCCCAGTACTGAGCCCTGGGGAACACCGCTCGTGACCGGCCACCAACTGGATTTAACTCCGTTGACCACAACTCTCTGGGCTCGGCCGTCCAGCCAGTTTTTTACCCAGCGAAGAGTGCACCTGTCTAGGCCGTGAGCCGCCAGCTTCTCTAGGAGAATGCTGTGGGAGACAGTGTCAAAGGCTTTACTGAAGTCCAGGTAGACCACATCCACAGCCTTTTCCTCATCCACCAGGCGGGTCACCTGCTCATAGAAGGAGATCAGGTTGGTCAAGCAGGACCTGGCTTCCATGAACCCGTGCTGGCTGGGCCTGATCCCCTGGTTGTCCCGGACATGGCTCGTGAGCGCCCTCAAAACGAACCGCTCCATAATCTTCCCCGGCACCGAGGTCAGGCTGACCGGTCTGTAGTTCCCCGGATCCTCCCTCCGGCCCTTCTTGTAGATGGGAGTCACATTGGCGAGCCTCCAGTCGTCCGGGACCTCCCCAGTTAACCAGGACTGCTGGTAAATGATGGAGAGTGGCTCAGCAAGCTCCTCCGCCAGCTCCCTCAGTACCCTCGGGTGGATCCCATCCGGCCCCATAGACTTGTGAGCGTCCAGGTGGCGTAGCAGGTCATTAACTTCATCCTCTTGAATTATGGGGGGTTTATCCTGCTCGTCGTCCTTGTCTTCCAGCTCAGGGGGCTGAGTACCCTGAGGATAACCACTCTGACTACTAAAGACTGAGGCAAAGAAGGCGTTGAGTACCTCAGCCTTTTCCTCGTCCTTGGTGGCAACGTTCCCCCCCGCATCCAATAGAGGATGGAGATTCTCCTTGGCTCTCCTTTTATCATTAACATACTTATAAAAGCATTTTTTGTTGTCTCTCATGACAGTGGCCAGGTTGAGTTCTAGCCGGGCTTTTGCCTTTCTAATTTCCTCTCTGCACGACCTAACGCGATCCCTGTACTCTTCCTGAGTTGCCTGCCCCTTCTTCCAAAGGTGGTAAACTCTCCTTTTTTTCCTGAGTCCCAGCCAGAGCTCCCCGTTCAGCCAGGCCGGTCGCCTTCCCCGCCCGTTCTTCTTGCGGCACATGGGGACAGCCCGCTCCTGCGCCTTTAAGACTTCTTTCTTGAAGAACGTCCAGCCTTCCTGGACCCCTTTGCCCTTCAGGACTGTCTCCCAAGGGACCTTCTCGACCAGTGTCCTGAGCAGGCCAAAGTCCGCCCGCCGGAAGTCCATGGTAGCGGTTTTGCTGGCCCCCCTCTTTACTTCACCAAGTATCGAGAATTCTACCATTTCATGGTCGCTAAGCCCAAGCCGGCCTCCGACCACCACATCTCCCACCAGTCCTTCTCTGTTCGTGAACAGCAGGTCAAGCGAGGCATCTCCCCTGGTGGGCTCGCTTACCAGCTGCGTCAGGAAGTTATCCTCCACACACTCCAGGAACCTCCTCGACTGTTTCCTCTCTGCCGTGTGGTATTTCCAGCAGACGTCCGGAAAGTTGAAGGCCCCCACGAGAACAAGGGCTAGCGACTGTGAGACTTCTGCCAGCCTCTGGTAGAATATTTCGTCTGCCTCATCATCCTGGCTAGGTGGTCTATAACAGACTCCCAGCAGGATATCTGCTTTGTTGGCCTTCTCCCTCATCCTTACCCACAAGCATTCAACCTCGTCATCACTACCATCGAGCTCTAGACAGTCGAAGCATTCCCTAACATACAGGGCTACTCCACCGCCTCTCCTTCCTTGCCTGTCCCTTCTGAAGAGCCATCCATTGCAGCACTCCAATCGTGCGACTCATCCCACCACGTTTCCGTGATGGCGACTAAGTCATAGCTACCCCGCTGCACAATGGCTTCCAGCTCCTCCTGTTTGCCGCCCATGCTGCGTGCATTGGTATAGATGCACTTGAGCTGGGCTGCTGATTTCTCCCCCGACAATGGCGTGCCTCCCCTAGGCTCTTCTCTAGAGAGCCTGGTTTTAGCCCCTTCCCCCTTCGAACCTAGTTTAAAGCCCTCTCGATGAGCCCGGCCAACTCACACGCGAGAATCCTTTTCCACCTGTGAGACAGCTGAACTCCGTCCGTTGCCAGCAGGCCCGGTGCCGTGTGAACCTCCCTGTGGTCAAAGAAGTCAAAATTCTGTCGATGGCACCAGCCCCTGAGCCACGTGTTGATCCGATGAGTTTTCTTGTTCCTTTCAGTGTTCCTCCCTGCCACTGAAGGGATCGAGGAAAACACTACCTGTGCTCCCGATCCTCCCACCAGTGGCCCCAGCGCCCTGAAGTCCCTTTTAATCCCTTCGGGACTTCTCTCTGCAACCTCCTCACTGCCAGCCTGTATAACCAGTAGTGGGTAGTAATCGGAGGCCTGCACGAGACCAGGGAGCTTCCTAGTAATGTCCTTCACCCGGGCCCCAGGGAGGCAGCAGACTTCCCTGTGGGATGGGTCTGGCCGACAAATTGGGCCCTCGGTCCCCCTCAGAAGGAAATCACCTACGACAATTACCCTCCTTTTTTTCTTAGCGGAGGCAGTCGTAATGCGTGGGGCTGGCTGCCTCGCCTCGGGCAACCCCCTGGATGGGCCCTCATCTTTGTCCTCGTTCGTCTGGCCCTCAAGTTCCAGAGCCCCATATCTGTTGTGTAGGGGCAGCTGGGAAGGTTGAGGTGAGGAAAGCTGACCGGGGGTTCGCCTGGCACCCCGAGCAGGGACCTGTGTCCATTCCCCTCCATCACCTGGGTCCCCTCCTTCTGCCTGGTGGCAAGAGGGCAGGGGTTCTTCCGCTCCTTGCGGAGCCTCCGTGTGCTGCCCTTGCCTCAAGGATGCAGGGTGCAGCTCCACCAATCTATCTCCCTCTCACACTCCCTGATGCTCCTTAGCCTCTCCACTTCCTCTTTCAGCTCTGCCACCAGGCTGAGCAGATCACCCACCTGGTCGCAGCGCATACAGGCGTTGTCCCTGCTGCCCTCCTGTACAAGGGACAGGCTCAGGCACTCCCTGCAGCCGGAGACCTGGACAGATGTGTGTTTGCGTAGGGGCTCCGTCTGGGTCGCCACGTTTGTCCTGGCGATGGCTTTCGGCCGAGTGGATACCATGGCCAGGTCCTCTTCTGGGAGGGCGACGACCACGAGCTGAGCTGGCCTCTGGAGCCTGGAGGGGGACTGCGCCCTGCTCGCACGCCCTGCCGGCCCGAACTGCCGCGCGAACTGCCGCGCGAACTGCCGCGCCGCGCCGCGCCGCGCCCTGTTCGCCGCGCTCCGGGTCGCTCGCGCTCGCTGGGGGCTGCTCTTGTACCAGAGGGAGTTTGGCCGCCGTCCCTCCTGGCCCCGCCCACGCTGAGGCAGAGCTGCCGCTCGTCAGGAGCTCGCTCCTCCGGCTCGGGGGAGGGGGCTGGGGCACACTCTCGCTCCCTGAGCTTTTGCCTTCGCGGTTTTTGCCGCGGTTTCGCCGCTTCAGGAAGGGTCCCTCGGCGCGATCCTCCGCTCCGGAGCCCTTCGCCTCGGTCGCTAGCCCTTGTTCTCGTGGGGGCCTTCAACTTTCCGGATGTCTGCTGGAAATACCACATGGCAGAGAAGAAACAGTCGAGGAGATTACTGGAGTGTGTGGAAGATAACTTCCTGACGCAGCTGGTAAGCGAGCCCACCAGGGGAGATGCCTCGCTTGACCTGCTGTTCACGAACAGAGAAGGACTGGTGGGAGATGTGGTGGTCGGAGGCCGGCTTGGGCTTAGCGACCATGAAATGGTAGAATTCTCGATACTTGGTGAAGTAAAGAGGGGGGCCAGCAAAACCGCTACCATGGACTTCCGTCAGGCAAAAGCCCGGCTAGAACTCAACCTGGCCACTGTCATGAGAGACAACAAAAAATGCTTTTACAAGTATATTAATGACAAAAGGAGAGCCAAGGAGAATCTCCATCTTCTATTGGATGCGGGGGGAACGTTGCCACCAAGGACGAGGATAAAGCTGAGGTACTTAATGCCTTCTTTGCCTCAGTCTTTAATAGTCAGAGCAGTTATCCTCAGGGTACTCAGCCCCCTGAGCTGGAAGACAGGGACGGCGAGCAGGATAAACCCCCCATAATCCAAGAGGAAGAAGTTAACGACCTGCTACGCCACCTGAACGCTCACAAGTCTATGGGGCCGGATGGGATCCACCCAAGGGTACTGAGGGAGCTGGCGGAGGAGCTTGCCGAGCCACTCTCCATCATTTACCAGCAGTCCTGGTTAACTGGGGAGGTGCCGGACGACTGGAGGCTTGCCAGTGTGACGCCCATCTACAAGAAGGGCCGGAAGGAGGATCCGGGGAACTACAGGCCAGTCAGCCTGACGTCAGTGCCGGGGAAGATTATGGAGCGGTTCGTTTTGAGGGTGCTCACAAGCCATGTGCAGGACAACCAGGGGATCAGGCCCAGCCAGCACGGGTTCATGGAAGGCAGGTCCTGCTTGACCAACCTGATCTCCTTCTATGAGCAGGTGACCCGCCTCCTGGATGAGGGAAAGGCTGTGGATGTGGTCTACCTGGACTTCAGTAAAGCCTTTGACAATGTCTCCCATGGCATTCTCCTAGAGAAACTGGCGCCTCATGGCTTAGACAGGGACACTCTTTGCTGGGTAAAAAACTGGCTGGATGGCCGAGCCCAGAGAATTATGGTGAACGGAGTTAAATCCAGTTGGCGGCCGGTCACGAGCAGTGTTCCCCAGGGCTCAGTACTGGGGCTGGTCCTGTTCAATATCTTTATCAATGATCTGGATGAGGGGATCAAGTGCTCCCTCAGTAAGTTTGCAGACGACACCAAGCCTGGCAGGAGTGTTGATCTGCTGGAGGGTAGGAAGGCTCTGCAGAGGGACCTGGACAGGCTGGATCGATGGGCTGAGGCCAACTGTATGTGGTTCAACAAGGCCAAGTGCCGGGTCCTGCACTTTGGCCACAACAACCCCATGCAACGCTACAGGCTTGGGGAAGAGTGGCTGGAAAGCTGTCCAAGGAAAAGGACCTGGGGGTGCTGGTTGACAGCCGGCTGAACATGAGCCAGCAGTGTGCCCAGGTGGCCAAGAAGGCCAACGGCATCCTGGCCTGTATCAGAACTAGTGTGGCCAGCAGGAGCAGGGAGGTGATCATGCCCCTGTACTCGGCACTGGTGGGGCCGCACCTCGAATCCTGTGTTCAGTTTTGGGCCCCTCACTACAAGAAGGACATGGAGGTGCTGGAGCGTGTCCAGAGGAGGGCAACGAAGCTGGTGAAGGGCCTGGAGCACAAGTCTTATGAGGAGCGGCTGAGGGAACTGGGACTGTTTAGCCTGGAGAAGAGGAGGCTGAGAGGAGACCTCATCATGCTCTACAACTACCTGGACAGAGGTTGTAGCGAGGTGGGGGTTGGTCTCTTCTGCTAAGTAACTAGCGATAGGACGAGAGGAAATGGCCTCAAGTTGCGCCAAGGGAGGTTTAGATTGGACATTAGGAGAAATTTCTTTACTGAAAGAGTGGTCAGGCCTTGGAAGAGGCTGCCCAGGGAAGTGGTTGAGTCCCCATCCCTGGAAGTATTTAAAAGATGTGTAGATGAGGCGCTTAGGATCGTGGTGTAGAGTGGGCATGGTGGTTGGGTTGACGGTTGGACTCGATCTTAGAGGTCTTTTCCAACCATAATGATTCTATGATTCTATGATTATTTTCCACAGTGCTCATTACCTTAGTATCAAAGCATGAATTTGATTCACATCAATTCCCCTGTGTTATAGGGCAGGCTGAGAGACAAAGACCTGGAGAAGGAAATGGGGAAGAAGAGTGGAGATTTAAGTGACCTACTGGAGGACATGAAGAGAGTCAGTAGCAATCACCTACTTCTCATACCATGCCAACAGGAGGATCATCTTGACCGTGAAGATAATATAGTTTGCAATTTATATGAGTAAAATTACACTGTGGCTGAGGTAACTTAACCCTGTCCTGATCCAATGCCTGTAAATATGAGCAGTGTAGCACACCAACCTAAATAACAAGTGAGAAAGTTCCTCCTCAGTCCACGTGCTTTTTTTCACATAGGAATCCCGTCCATGCAGAGTCGTCTGTGCCCAAAACAGCAGTGGAAGCAACGCTGGCAAGACTTGTAAGCGGAAGATTAGATTTAATCGAACGACATTTTGCTTCGTAAAGATCATACAGATGGAGAGGCCTGTTTTTAAGGAAAGCTAAAGGTCATGTACTGCTTAAGCAGAATTGAAATTTGTCCATTCTGCTAACTCTAAAAATAAACTGTTAAGAATGTAATAAAATTGGACTTAGGACTGGAGGCATTTTGATTATTTTGAAATGCTTATGCATGAGCCATGTGGGATACATGTAGATAACCAAGGAAACAAGGAATTTACATAGTGATTAAAAACATGGGCAAGACGACTGTTAAGTCTGCAGGATAGAAACCACATTGCTGTCCCAAGTCAATCTATTAACTAGGATAGTGATTTCATTGCTCCTGATTTAAGACCTCTCAGCACCAGAGCAACATCAATGTCTGTAACCTCAGAACAGTGGGTGCATATGATCAAATCACTGAAACTGGTAAGGATTATAGGGCCTCGTCCATTGACTTCAGAGGGCTTAGGAAAAACCCTTGTTAGCTTATATATGACATTATTTTTTTGTAATTAAACTCTCTGGTATATAAGATTTTGGATAATGAAAGAACTCAGTCTTCCACCCCCAAAGGAAAATATACATCCCCATATCTACATCAGTTTCAATTAGTCTTAACAGGGAAGGCGAGCCCTTCTAAAAAACTGACTCAGGAGTGCTGGTTTCTCTGTAATAGGTAATGACCATGAAGGAACTCAGAGCTCACAAAACTAAAGCAGTTCTTTTTCTGAGAGAAATATTTGCAAAGATGCTGCAGCCAGCAAGCATCATTTTCGCCATGCACACACAGACTGTCCGTATGGATGTCTCCATTTCACATGCCTACTCATCTTGCTTGCCTCCCTCTGAGCCCCAGGCCAGTTGCCAAAGGTGCAAACGACACAGGATTTGGTGGGAGACCTGCCTGAGCCACCAGCGCAGGTGTCATATAAGTGCCACCTACGTCCTTGCAGGTCCAATAGGAGATGGAAGAGTAGGAGATCTTAAAATAACTCTCACTGTCATGATAAAATACCAAGCAGTCATCGCATGAGGTACAATGCTTCCTTGAAGGTTATCAATTTAATGTGATATTTTGAGAAGACCACCTGCTACAGAAAAACATTAAATATATTATCAGAACAAATTTCCACCCTAAGGGAGGCATATTGTTCCCAGTTGTTTGAGGAAAGAATAGCTTAATGCAAAAATAAATACTTTAAGGCCTTTTAATACACCAGCATGAAATGAGGCCTTATCCTACGATACTCCAAGCAAATGCCGAATCATTTTCATTCCCTGCAGACTCCAGTGGAAACTGAAGGTCTCAATTGCTTTGGGGAGCTTAAGGTACATAAGGAGGAAAGTCACCAGTGTGAGGATCGACCTGTGCTCATTGTGGGGGTCTTTGGTCATCAAATAACCTGATTTTATTTCTCAGATACAGAAGACTTTTTCCTACCTAAGCAGAATTTATCCTCATCATAATTTGAAACCCAGGAAGCAAATGCCAGTGAGATAAACTGGGAAGTACTGTCTTTCAGTAGGGTTGACACACATCACTGTAGGGAGAAGGGTGATATTTTGAGTGGTATAAAACTGCCTACAGACCTCAAATATAATTCTCTTTCATTGCACTACTCAGTTGTCTTGGACTGTACAATTCATTAAGGAGTCACTTCACCCTGCATGAAAATTGGGTGGTACAAATCAGACTGTTTGAGGAGCAGGTCTGCTGTGAAATGATGTTTGAGACTTGGGCAATAGCAAAGATGGCATCTCAAATCACTTGCAAATACTTACAAACTATCCAAAGAAGATATTATACATGGGTAAGTCAGTCAAAGTGTCCCCACAGTTTTACTACGTTGGAACTTATTGGAAGTCTTTCTGCACAGAGTTTCAGTCCACAGAGCCCAGGCTGCTTCACTGAAAACATCTGGCATTTGAGAAGAAACCTGCAGTAACCCAAGGCAGGGCTCTGAGCCCAGTGGGTCTGCTCTGCATCCCTGGGACCCTGAACACACAAAGCTCCCTTTTACTGCACTTGATCTTTGCAGTGAACCTGACAAGAACATCAGTCTGATGGAGAACAAAAGATTGGAGGGTTTCCAGGTTCAGAAATCATGGTTTTAATCCAGGGTGGAGCCAAACACATTAAAAGCAAAACCAAAGAAATTACAGCCAACAGGAAATTCCGATCATCAGTTGGCTATATTTATCAGCTCCTCAGGATCATAACCCAGACCCTTGCGTGTAGTGTAACAACACTAGTTGTCATCTGCCAAATAATTAGCACAGGCAGGATTTATGTTTTGCTGCTTTATGGGGACTTCTACACTAGCAAATTCAGAATGGAATTTAAGTTTATTCAAGGATGGAGGTTCCTTATATGGTCGAAAGGTTTTAGAGTCTGGTTTAATACAAATGATTCCCTTTGTTTTGTTGCTCTCAAGGAGGCTTTTTGCCCCAGCAGTGCAACTGGCTGTAAGAAATCAGAAGGTGAATTCCTCAGTCTGTTGGGCAGTTGACAGTGCCTCTACAAACACACAGAAGAAACCTAGAACAGAGAAGTAAGATGCGTTTCTGTCTTCACTACTCATTAATGTTGTTTTGGGTGAGAATAACACCTCACTTGCTGTGCTGTGCTAGAGGAAAGTGTGAGCTGAAGCAATTCATTACCAAAAGAAAGGTCTTCTTGTACAATAGGGCCATCTCCTTGCTAACAGCTCACCACAGATCTCTTCTCCTAGGCTCATTGCTCAGGAGCATGACCTGCATACAAGCATACCGACTGGCAACCTGTTTACACAGGATTGGAGGCTTGATCCCCTTTTCCTTCTATTTTCCCACACTTGTTCCTCCCTAAACCAGTTAGATCCCTCCCTTTCCCTGACTTTGGTTCCTTCCCTAACCCATCCCATACTAGGTCTTGTGCAATCCCCAGATGCTCTTCCCCTCCATCCTGTAATGTGTCCCATACGCGGGAAGGGATCCCCCTCTGACCTGTGTGGTGAGCTGGGGAGCTGCTCCTGTTTCCCTATGGGGAGGGTGCCACCTCCAGCCCATAAGGCTGAGGCTCTCCTGGGACAGTCCCAGTTCAGCTCAGGGGCTTGTGTCTCTGACTGGGATTTCGTGACTCCCCCACTTTGCCCTTGTGCCTCTGGGTTCCCCTGTGTGTGTGGAGATGAGCCTTTAATCACATGACCTAATACAGTTCTTCCAAAATATTTCATGTCAGATGAAGGAAGATCCCAAGAACAAACCCCTGGAGCTGTCCTACTGCTTACTGGGCTCTGCAGCTGTGTGTTGCAGCCTTGCTGTACAGCTTTGAGTAAGACACTCGGTGTATACCATGGGGTATACACTGGGTGAGTGGAGAAGGGTGATGATGTTGTACTCCCCGTCCTTGCAAAATGCATTAATGAAATGCATTTTTTTAATGGTTGTGAGATATTGCCAAAAACTTGGTTGAGAAAAGGCTTAAAGAAGGGAATACAGAAGGCTGTGTTCTTCCAAAGTATGTTAGAAATGAAAAGGAAAGAGAGAGACAGGACTGTCCTGGGAGAAGGATACTGCCTGGGGACTTGGGACATCTGGGTTCAGTTAAAGAGTACTCAGAAATTTTGGTCGTATGGAAATGATCTGTGGTCTCTGCATCATGGAATAAGCCTCCAGGGGGACATGGGGCAGGATAAGGCCAGAATCCTGAACCCATGTTACCATGTGCTACCACACACCCTTTATCCCATGCTACACAACTTTCAATGCCAGCCCTGCTGCCCTGGGGGACTGTATTCTGTCCGTCTTCCTCCGTTTGGGCATTAAACCCAGGTAATGATGCTTCTTTCATCGT
The DNA here is from genome assembly GCF_964195595.1 of Calonectris borealis. Taxonomy (NCBI): domain Eukaryota; kingdom Metazoa; phylum Chordata; class Aves; order Procellariiformes; family Procellariidae; genus Calonectris; species Calonectris borealis. The sequence continues at coordinate 9,122,177 of NC_134313.1, forward strand.
CTCTCTTGAAGTCAAGGGAAAGCACTACTACGCTTGCTGAATTCATCACTGTGTGCAAATTATATTTATATGACAGCAAATCTATATAACTTTTCTGTGTCTATTTACTCTGTTTTTCAGCTAGCAAGAAAAGGAAGCCTGTCAGGTCCTTGCCAAAGGACACAGTAGTTACCTCTTTCTTATGCTTCAGCATGGATCCTTTGCCCTGCATAAAGCCAGCCACCAGAGCAGCAGTTTCCTTGGGATTCTTTTTTTTTTCCCCAAAGATACAAAAAAAGAGCTGGATTCTAACAAGTTGGTGTTTTTTTTCCTTCAGTAATTCATTTTTAACTTTTAACAATCAACCTGGTCCCGCCCCTATATTCCGTGTTTTCCATAATCTGTAAACATAAGCCAGGCAAGTTAAAGGAATGGAAGATAAAGCTAAAGCCCAAACACAGCTAGTAACATATATAAGGGAAGGAGGGAGGATCTTGGTGTATCTGTGCCTTACAGTCATGAGATGATGGCAAAACACTACTGTGAAGGCAGGCTTTGAGCAATCCAATGGAGTGTTTGTAGGGGGGGTGGAAATAAAAGTAGTCCCAGAATAGCAATCGAAGACTATCTGATAGCTCTAGATTGGAAACAGAACTAGTGGATCTCAAATTAGACACTGAAGACACTTCTGTTCCTAGGACATTCATAGATTCTTAGAAGACTTCCTAATTTTCCTAGTTGTTGGTCACCTTCGTCTTTGCATGCCATAACGTAGACATTAGAGGGATAGGGCTTAGTGTTGTAAATTGAGTACAACTAGAAGCGAATAAAGATGATGCAGTCTATAGAACAGAATTTTGCTAGAAAATGCCAATTTGAAATATCCATGGAAATATATCCGTTGCAGCAACCTTTCATTAAACTGTAAACTTGCATGTACCTTTCAGTTTGGAAACCATTGGAGGTCCAAGGGCTCTATACTGTACTGGTAGGTACTAAAGACTTTAATCAAGCATCAGTTCCCAAGCAGTCCCAAATCCTTAAAATCTTTGTCTTGAATTTTGGTATCACTCCCAAGTCTATAGTAAAAGTTTGGAAGACTTGAGAGCCCCAGGCTGACATGGGATTTTCATACCTACTATGCTATCTGAGGTGGATGGAGGAATCTGGAGATTAAGAGATGGGAAACCAATGCTAGAGGCTCTGGACAAAACCCAAAGCAAGATGTGTCCTTGTATAAGAGACGTTAATTCTTCCCATGTTGCCTGACTTCAGGCTGAGCCCTCCAGCAACACAGAAGCCCAGCATCGCCAGGCAGCCTGGGAGGATGAACTGCTTGAGGATCACAAATGAACCTGACTGAAACTCATACACTGGTCAGATGTGAGTGGCTGACCACTGAAGAGCCTCTCTTTCCAGTACACCACCTGATAGAGCTTTTGAAATTAAAATTTGGTAATATCAAAGCAATTGGAAATTCAGTTTCAGCCAACAGTATTTTTGACCTCCCTACATCCATTTTACTTATGTTGAGAGAGTCATTCCTGACATCGTGATTGGGGAGTGATCCGCAGCAAAATCCAATTAGGCTGGAGTTGATTAACCTGAGCATTACCCTGATAATTATATTTATTATGTAGCACAACATTGCTGAACCCTTGTACTGGATTGCTAAATCCATCCTGTGCATAGATTGGAGATATCTGAAACAGTCTATTTTCATTAAAATTTAGTAACCATATCTTTACAGTTTTTCTAGCACCACTTTATGGGAGAAGACGCTGGCAGGACAGTAAACATCTGGTTGTGTAGATAAAAACAACAGATGTGACCCTGCAGGCTGCTGACCCCTTTTTCCTCGCCTTGTTATCTTGCCCGTGTCTCACAGCTCAGCAAAGGAATCCCACATGGAAAGTATGAAGCAGAATTTTACTGATGGCCAAATCTCTTCTTATGCAATGAAGAGGACTCAGAGACAGCTTTTTAAAGCCAGTTTTTTTAGTGTGAGTTTAGTATCTAAACATCCTGAAAAAATTTGCCCTAAGTATTATTCAAGCTAGTGTGAAAAATGAGTCTCAGTGAACCCAAGTGTTAACTTTGGCTTGTTGCAGTGTGTAAGGGGATAGTGTAGGCTCTAAACACCAAAATAATGTTAAAAGAAACAGTATCCCAGTCCCCAAACTTCAGCTTTACTCACAGTATCCTCATCACTCCTGGGTTTCCCGTTTCGCTCATTTTCATGAATGATTTTCTCCATTCACCTCACAGCAACAACAATTGTAAGCAAGATGGGATTTGCAACAGAGGCGTCACAGCATTGTAAACGTGGACTTGAAAGATGTTGTCATTTAAGACCTCATGAAAATGTGGAGGCTGAATGGATTTGGACAGCCAGGCCCTTCCCTAAAGCCCTAGTGCTTCATGCAAAAATTAAAAAACTGTGCAAGCATGATTTTTTTTTTTTTTGTTCCAGTTCAGGATAAAGCACTTTGTGTGTGTGTGTGTGTGTGTGCAAGTGAGATGGTCTGTACCACAACTGGACTGGGGCTGCTGCCTCAGGGGCTTGTATCTCCAAGTGCCAGCAACTGGGAAGACTGGGATCCAGGGGCAGCTACTGGGCAGATGGAGTGTCAGAGCCCAGCTGCTGGAGGGATCCACACTGTACATATATGTGTGTGTGTATGTATATATTCCCACTAAGGGACCCTTGTCCTGCTCAGACAGAGAGGGGACCAGGATGAAACCATTGTTGCTGTCTGTGTTCATGTGAGTGCTCTGTGTGTCTGTCTGTGATCTGTGTGGCCAGCCATGCATGTATGTATATGTGTGGTGTGTAGGTGTGCTCGGGGTGTGTGTGCCTGCAGGGAATACGTGCTCAGCCTGGCTCCTGGTGGGACCTGGGGCATGGAGCTGCCCCAGCCTCACGTCCCTCAGGCTGCTGGATCCAGCCTGCCCTAAGAATGCCCATCACCACTGACATGACACACCTCTAGGTACAGATGGGAGCTGCCTGACCCAACTCTGGCAGCCCAATTTCACTGCCCCAGCAGAAAAGGCTAAGGAAAGAAGGAAAGGGAAAGCACAGCTATCAAACCCAGGCTGCGGTAGCAGCTGCATCCGTCAGCCATGAGCCCGTTTGATCTGTGGGTTTTGTAGCCCCTCTTCCCTTCCCTTCTCCTCCAACTGCATCCTAGAAACTCCTGTCTTCATAAAGGAAAATGTGTAATTACTGCTGAAATCTAACCAACGCTTTACTCCCTCCCTCCTTCCTGCCTTCTCAAGCCTAATCTGTGATCAAATCCACCCACCAAAGTCAGATGTCTTTCCAGGTATGAACTTTCACACAATTTTGGAAGCAATTTTCTAGTTCTGTGGTTGGTGAGAATAAAAAATTAATGCAGCTTGTTCCATGTAGAAGCATCAGTCATGCATTGTGTGTACACTAGATTCACAGGGTCATAGAAATTAGAGATTGGAAAGCCCAGGGGAGAGAGCTGCTCCAGCTAAGGAGCTGTGCAAAATTGTTCTCTGCATCGCATTAAAGCGAGGAAGGGCTTTGGGCATTCCTGAACTGTCACATCGGCCGTGTTTTCTTGTCACCTTCTTCCTGCAACATAGGTGTGGGCATTGTCTTTGCCAGAGAAAGCACCTTATTAATTTTAATGAGCAAGCAAGATGTGTGCTGTTGAGGAACAAGCTCAAATTAAAACATTATTATTATGTAATCAAACATGGGCCTTTCACAGTGACATTTAAAGAGCCATGTCCTTATTTTTGGTTAAAACCTGCACTGAGCTGGCTTAAGATCCATCAATATTCCTGTCTGAGGATCTGACCCAGGTTAAATATATTTGATTTAATTCTCAGAATATTATATACTCTCTCATTATGGACCTAGTCTTAATGCCAATCAAATGGTATTGGAAAAGCTCCAAATGGCTTCGGCTGAATAGGACTGGGCCCCGTTCAGACCATGTGCTTAAGATCAGTGTCTGCTCTCAGGTATAAATCCAACAGAGTGTCACTGAAATATAAGTTGAGATATAGCTGATTTATAGAGACGACACTGGCAGCAGCAATCGACTCACTGCAAGAATCTGTCTGTGACCTCAACTCAGCCCAGAGCTCCTGGGATACCCACACCCGGTGCTGAAATCAATGCACAACAGGACCTGTTGTCTTGTTATTTTCTGACTCTCGTTTGAGTTCTTTTTGGTTTAATTTTATAACAAAACAGCCATTGGATGCACTGATTCTGGAGTGGAACATTATGATATGATTGAAAAGTGTTATGTTTGCTGTAAAAATTATTGTCATATGCTTGCCTAGCCCTGTGCAAGTGGCCAGCAGCAGGAAGAAAGTGTCCTCCTTCACTTTGCCTTCCCAGTTGAGGATCAGCCAAAACACCCCCGTATTTCTTTATGAAAACCAAGACTAGCCCTGTGGTACTGCTCTGATATTCCCATTGTCCCACACCTTCGTTTGGTCTCTGCAGAGATACCGGCAGTGCCTTCAGGTGTTCCCTCTGTTGCATGATGCCTCCTCCACGCTTCCCAGCGCAGGGTGTGACATTGCTGCTCACCTTGTTCATGTCCTGGATTCACCCTGCTTTGTGGAATTAAAAGTTCAGCAAAGGGGCAGACCCATGCAAGGATTTAAAGGGTTCCTAAGCTGCTACTGCAACAAGTCTTTCACTCCCACTCCAAGTAGTGGAGTGCTGGACATGAGAAGAAATCCACAAGGAGCAAGAAAAAACCATATTTATTAGCAGTGACTTGCTGATGATGTGGTTTCTCTGTCAAAACCTGTGACCTGGATTACCACGGGGTTATTGGAAAATGGATAGCTTTGAAGGGAAAAGAAATCAGACTGGTGGGCAGAGAATTTATTAAAATAAAAGGAAAAAAATCCCACTTCCTTATATTGTACATAAGCACAGAGGACATGATCAGAACATCCTTAATGCTAGATCAAGCTGCAGAGTGCAGCTGGTCCATGTGAACCACAGGTCAGGGATGCTGCAAACTGCCTTCATGGCCTCTTCAGCTAAAGCCCCCCAAAATGCACTCCCCAACCTGCAGTTATTTGGATGCAGGTCTAGTTTCCAATAAGCTGAAAAAAACTCAACCAAAGTAGTGTCATGGCTGAGACCATCTCCCAGTTTTTGTGATCATCCTCCCAGTGGAGTTCTGCAGAGGTTTAAGGCTACTGGCAGCCTGGAGTCCTCGCTCAGACGATGTTCCTGAGTCACTGCCAAAATATCAAGGGTGGAGGAGCTTCTGGAGCAGCTGTGAGCATGACAGTCTGTGTCCTGTCATGCTTCTGGCTGGATGCATTGCCAGAAGGACATTAACAGGCTCAGCTACACAATCCTTGGACAGTCTGGAGGACAGACTTGGGTGCCCTGCCAGTCCCATGGTATAAAAGCCATTCAAATCTGACCTGGAGAGCACCTTTGCAATCAGCAGTATATTTATCACTATGGAGTCTCATATGCTTTGCTGCAAGAATAGGCCTATTCCTATGACTTTTTCCTTGTTTTGAAGACAAAAAACCAAAATTTAAGGGTGACCTGTTCATGCTACCTTGAGTTATTCTTCTCCCTGGAGTTCATGGGGCTGCTTAGGTCATGGGCCCTGCACCCAGTTGCAGAAAGCTGCCTCACACAAACTTCCAAGGTATCCAGTTCACAGGTTATGTTTTAACTACAGATATGTAAGAAACAGCAAGAAGAGACTTAACCAATGAATCAACTGATGAGTCAGTCCTAATGCAAGCAAAGAAGCTGTAAAATGGCTATTAGTGTAATACTATGTTTAACTAAGCTACAAAATCAGATTGCACTGTCTTTGATTAACACTTGCTACAGCGTCATGTCTGCCTGCCCTGATCCCAAACCTGCTTATCTCCTGTGCATAAAGATTTATTGGCTATATGATGTTGTAAACAAGTAGGCTGTGGAGTGGGGAGAAGAAAAGGCACAGGGAGGTCAAGAACACAGCCGTGGATTTCATCAAGCAGCCTGCACTATGCACCCTAGTTTGGCAGGGTGGACCCATCAAAACCTCTAAACTGAATGCTGGCACTTTAGCATTCCCAATGTTTGTCCTTCACAATGTCTTGCTAGAAAAGCTATAAACCCTGTCTGTCCCCAAAGCAAACGGGAAGAAAATAACCCACTCCCTCTGCCTCCTGGCTGCTTTCTTTCCTCAAGAGCACCACAGAGCAGCCCCAAAGCTACATAATCAGTGACTAAGGGTATCAGTATGGCTTTAGGAAAATCCTTAGACAGAGAATCATTCCCTCTTCTAATCCAGGTGAAGGCGGTTGTTAGGGTGGTGGCCAGAAGGGTCAGTGGTCGGAGCATCTCAGAAGTCCTGTTGCCTGAAGAGGCTTTTGCAGGCAGGTGGGTGCATTGCAAAACAGCTCTTGAGCTGCTCTGCAGAAGCATTGATATCAAACTGCTCCACACTATCTACCATGGCATCATGGCATAGCATGTGCTTGCCTGTCTGCTGTATCTTTCGTAGAACCATAGAATCATTAAGGTTGGAAAAGATCTCTGAGATCATCGAGTCCAACCGTCAACCCAACACCACCATACCCGCTACACCATGTCCCTAAGCTCCTCATCTACACGTCTTTTAAATACTTCCAGGGATGGGGACTCAACCACTTCCCTGGGCAGCCTGTTCCAAGGCCTGACCACTCTTTCAGTAAAGAAATTTCTCCTAATGTCCAGTCTAAACCTCCCCTGGCGCAACTTGAGGCCATTTCCTCTTGTCCTATCGCTTGTTACTTGGCAGAAGAGACCAACACCCACCTCGCTACAACCTCCTTCCAGGTAGTTGTAGAGCGCGATGAGGTCTCCCCTCAGCCTCCTCTTCTCCAGACTAAACAGTCCCAGTTCCTTCAGCCGCTCCTCATAAGACTTGTGCTCCAGGCCTTTCACCAGCTTCGTTGCCCTTCTCTGGACACGCTCCAGCACCTCCATGTCCTTCTTGTAGTGAGGGGCCCAAAACTGAACACAGGATTCGAGGTGCGGCCTTACCAGTGCCAAGTACAGGGGCATGATCACCTCCCTACTCCTGTTGGCCACACTAGTTCTGATACAGGCCAGGATGCCGTTGGCCTTCTTGGCCACCTGAGCACACTGCCTGCTCATGTTCAGCCGGCTGTCAACCAGCACCCCCAGGTCCTTTTCCTCTGGGCAGCTTTCCAGCCACTCTTCCCCAAGCCTGTAGCGTTGCATGGGGTTGTTGTGGCCAAAGTGCAGGACCCGGCACTTGGCCTTGTTGAACCTCATACAATTGGCCTCAGCCCATCGATCCAGCTTGTCCAGGTCCCTCTGCAGAGCCTTCCTACCCTCCAGCAGATCAACACTCCCGCCCAGCTTGGTGTCGTCTGCAGACTTACTGAGGGAGCACTCGATCCCCTCATCCAGATCATTGATAAAGATATTGAACAAGACCGGCCCCAGTACTGAGCCCTGGGGAACACCGTTCGTGACCGGCCGCCAACTGGATTTAACTCCATTGACAACAACTCTCTGGGCTCGGCCGTCCAGCCAGTTTTTTACCCAGCGAAGAGTGCACCTGTCTAGGCCGTGAGCCACCAGCTTTTCTAGGAGAATGCTGTGGGAGACAGTGTCAAAGGCTTTACTGAAGTCCAGGTAGACCACATCCACAGCCTTTCCCTCATCCAGGAGGCGGATCACCTGGTCATAGAAGGAGATCAGGTTGGTCAAGCAGGACCTGCCTTCCATGAACCCGTGCTGGCTGGGCCTGATCCCCTGGTTGTCCCGGACATGGCTCGTGAGCACCCTCAAAACGAACCGCTCCATAATCTTCCCCGGCACCGAGGTCAGGCTGACTGGCCTGTAGTTCCCCGGATCCTCCCTCCGGCCCTTCTTGTAGATGGGCGTCACATTGGCAAGCCTCCAGTCGTCCGGGACCTCCCCAGTTAACCAGGACTGCTGGTAAATGATGGAGAGTGGCTCGGCAAGCTCCTCCGCCAGCTCCCTCAGTACCCTCGGATCTGGCCCCATAGACTTGTGAAAGTCCAGGTGGCATAGCAGGTCGTTAATTTCTTCCTCTTGTATTATGGGGGGTTTATCCTGCTCGTCGTCCTTGTCTTCCAGCTCAGGGGGCTGAGTACCCTGAGGATAACTGCTCTGACGATTAAAGACTGAGGCAAAGAGGACGTTAAGTACCTCAGCTTTATCCTCGTCCTTGGTGGCAACGTTCCCCTCCCCCCCCCCCGCATCCAATAGAGGATGGAGATTCTCCTTGGCTCTCCTTTTGTCATTAATATACTTGTAAAGGCATTTTTTGTTGTCTCTCATGACAGTGGCCAGGTTGAGTTCTAGCCGGGCTTTTGCCTTTCTAATTTCCTCTCTGCACGACCTAACGAGATCCCTGTACTCTTCTTGAGTTGCCTGCCCCTTCTTCCAAAGGTGGTAAACTCTCCTTTTTTTCCTGAGTCCCAGCCAGAGCTCCCCGTTCAGTCAGGCCGGTCGTCTTCCCCACCCATTCTTCTTACAGCACATGGGGACAGCTCCTGCGCCTTTAAGACTTCCTTCTTGAAGAACGTCCAGCCTTCCTGGACCCCTTTGCCCTTCAGGACTGTCTCCCAAAGGACCCTCTCGACCAGTGTCCTGAGCAGGCCAAAGTCCGCCCGCCGGAAGTCCATGGTAGCGGTTTTGCTGGCCCCCTCCTTACTTCACTATTGAGTATTCTATCATTTCATGGTCGCTAAGCCCAAGCCGGCCTCCGACCACCACATCTCCCACCAGTCCTTCTCTGCTTGTGAACAGCAGGTCAAGCGAGGCACCTCCCCTGGTGGGCTCGCTTACCAGCTGCGTCAGGAAGTTATCTTCCACACACTCCAGGAACCTCCTCGACTGTTTCCTCTCTGCCGTGTGGTATTTCCAGCAGACGTCCGGAAAGTTGAAGGCCCCCACGAGAACAAGGGCTAGCGACTGGGAGACTTCTGCGAGCCACTGGTAGAATATTTCATCTGCCTCATCATCCTGGTTAGGTGGTCTGTAACAGACTCCCAGCAGGATATCTTCCTTGTTGGCCTTCCCCCTCATCCTTACCCACAAGCACTCGACCTCATCATCACTACCATTGAGCTCTAGACAGTCGAAGCACTCCCTAACATACAGGGCTACCCCACCGCCTCTCCTTCCTTGCCTGTCCCTTCTGAAGAGCTTATAGCCATCCATTGCAGCACTCCAATCGTGAGACTCATCCCACCATGTTTCCGTGATGGTGACTAGGTCATGGCTACCCCGCTGCACAATGGCTTCCAGCTCCTCCTGTTTGCCGCCCATGCTGCGTGCATTGGTATAGATGCACCTGAGCTGGGCTGCCGATTTCTCCCCCAAGATTGGCGTGCCTCCCCTAGGCTCTTCTCTAGTGAGCCTGGTTTTATCCCCTTCCCCCTTCGAACCTAGTTTAAAGCCCTCTCGATGAGCCCCGCCAACTCACACGCGAGAATCCTTTTCCCCCTGCGAGACAGCTGAACTCCGTCCGTCGCCAGCAGGCCCGGTGCCGTGTGAACCTCCCCGTGGTCAAAGAAGCCAAAATTCCGTCGATGGCACCAGCCCCTGAGCCACGTGTTGATCCGATGAGTTTTCCTGTTCCTTTCAGTGTTCCTCCCTGCCACTAAAGTGATCGAGGAAAACACCACCTGTGCTCCCGATCCTCCCACCAGTCGCCCCAGCGCCCTGAAGTCCCTTTTAATCCCTTCGGGACTTCTCTCTGCAACCTCCTCACTGCCAGCCTGTATAACCAGTAGCAGGTAGTGATCGGAGGCCTGCATGAGACCAGGGAGCTTCCTAGTAATGTCCTTCACCCGGGCCCCAGGGAGGCAGCAGACTTCCCTGTGGGATGGGTCTGGCCGGCAAATTGGGCCGCCCGTCCCCCTCAGAAGGGAATCACCTACGACAATTACCCTCCTTTTTTTGTTAACAGAGGCAGTCGTAATGCGTGGGGCTGGCTGCCTCGTCTCGGGCAACCCCCTGGATGGGCCCTCATCTTTGTCCTCGTTCGTCTGGCCCTCAAGTTCCAGAGCCCCATATCTGTTGTGTAGGGGCAGCTGGGAAGGTGGAGGTGAGGGAGGCCGGGCGGGGGTTCGCCTGGCACCCCGAGCAGGGACCGGTGTCCATTCCCCATTCACCATTTCTGGTGCTTCTGTGTATTTCACACACTCTCTCTGCAATATCACAGAGGCAGCTGAGGCCTGCCAGCAATTAATACTTTTGAAAACTTTGACTGAGAGGGAAAATCTCATCATACTTACCTGAATACTGCTAACTGGATTGGTCATGGGTTTGTCTCAAACAGGTGACCCAGGTCTGTCACACACTGCGTCTCTTCAAAATCACCCTAAGACTGGAAGTGAATTTGGTTGGTTTAGTGGCTTTTCAATTTTTAGTTTTAACTTTTGATTTGCAAACTATATTTGGATATAGTGCCACTTGATAAATCCCAAAGGGTACACAACGTGCACAATAAAAGAAAACAGAAGAAGTAAACAAATAGATCATTAACACTGTCCTTTATACTCCCTTACTCATAAATCAACATTATTTATCTCCAGAACACTTGTAACTATACATAGATAAAAAGGCCATTTCAGATCACTTTCTCTTCTGACGAATGGAGTCATTAAATCTCAAAGGTTTCACTGTTCCTATACTGTAACTTTTCTGTCATTGTGCTTCTGTAAATAGGATGCTGATAGGACTCAGTGACTTTAATAAGCTGCAAATCTTCCCTGATGATGTTACCCTTTATAGAGATATCAGAGTGTGTTTTCTTTGTTCATGTTTGTAGACACCCTTGTTGACTCTTCAAATATTGTAGCTCTCTTCAGAGGGGAATTATTTGAGGGGTAAAAAACCCACATGTTTCTTTCAGTGTGTTTTGGCATATTTCAATACACTGCCCTGAAGACAGATGGATGGGCATCACCACTTTTTTCCTCTGCAGTTTTTGGGTTTGTTGGTGGTTTGTTTAGACCAATGCTTTGTCTATAATGGGGGATTAGCTTTGATCTCAGCAAGTCATCTTCCCTTGTCCTTTAAGGCAAATCTGCTTTCTTGACTGAGTGCTGGTGTGATAGGAATCGATAAATTTGATCCTTCATATATTATTGCTTTCCTGGTAAATACTATGTACACTTCCCATGCTGATCTAGTGCTCTCTTGCAAACCACTGCTCAAAATCCTGCTATGAGTTGCACCCTGCAGCACCAAGTTGTACCGACTCAGTACATGTTCCGAAGGCACATGGTAGCTTTCAGTACTTAGGCTGGTAATGGCAGTAACACAGCTCCTGTGCCCTGCTGAGACCTGGGCTAATCTCCAGTACAAACCACTTGTGACATTTTCAACAGCATTCAAAGACCACATTTTAAATTCTTTAAACCTTTCTAGGCACTGAATTCATTGCTCTATAAGCTACATGCTTAAAAACCTATAAAAGTCTGTCTCTAAGTGGCTTAGGAATTTATGTCCTATCTCCAGAAATGAAAGGCACTGACATGCCCAAGTATCAGTGAAAGCCAGTGTGCTTTAAGTTTGTAAATTAAGCAGCCAATATGATACTTGACCTAGGAGGCAGGAAGGAGATTCACATGAATTCCCATTGCCATCCCAGTACATAGAATCATAGAATGGTTTGGGTTGGAAGGGAACCTTCAAAGATCATCTAATCAACCCCCCTACCATGGACAAGGATATCTTTCACTAGGTTCCTCAAAGTCCCGTCCAATCTGACTTTGAACACTTTCAATTATGGGGCGTCCATAACCTCTGTGGACAACCTGTTTCATTGTCTCATCACCCTCATTGTAAAAAATTTCTTTTTCTCTTATGATGGGAGGGACTTTGTTCCCCCAGTCTCTGCCTTGAGGTTCAGAATCTTGAGAGATGTGGGAAGAGAGATTACCATAGAAAACTGAGGCAAAAAAAATTGTTGAGTACCTCAGCCTTCTCCATGTCGGTTGTCACCAGTTCTCCCGTCTTATTTATCAGGGTGGGGGATACATTTTCTTTAATCTTTTCTGGCCAATGTACCTGTAGAAGCCCTTATTATTGTTCTTCACATCCTTTGCTAAATTCAGCTCCAGCTGTGCCTTAGCTTTTCTGATCCCCTCCGGGCAGCATCCCTATATTCTTCCCAGGATGCGTACCCCTGCTTCCACTGCCCATGCATCTCCTTCTTACGCTTGAGTTTAACCAGGAGGTCCTTACTGAGCCATGCCAGCCTCCTACCTTCCTTGCCTGATTTCTTAAACATGTGAATCAAGAACCCTTGTGCTCTAAGGAAAATGTCCTTAAAGAGCTTCCAGGTCTGGTCTCCTCTGTTCCTTTATCCTTGAGAGCAGTTTCCCAAGGGGTCCCATCCACTAATTCCTTAAACAAATGAAAGTTTGCTTTCCCAAAATTCAGAGTCCTGACTCTACTCTTCACTTGGCCCATATCCCTCAAGATTGTGAATTCCACTATGGCATGATCACTGCAGCCCAGGCTGCCACCAATCTTTACATCCCTAATTAGTTCATCCATGTTGGTAAGCAATAGGTCTAGTAACTCTTCTCCTCTGGTTAGGCTGTCTCTCACCTGGATTAAGAAATTATCTTTGACGCCCTCCAAGAGTCTCCTGGACTGCTTACAGCTTGCTGTGCTGCTTTTCCAGCAGATGTCAGGGTGACTGAAGTCCCCCAGCAGGATCAGAGCCAGGGAGTGTGATGCTTCCTGTAGTTGAATTAAGAACGCTTCATCAACATCCTCCCCCTGATCGGGCGGCCTGTAGTAAACACCAACCACAGGTTCCCTTTGTTGGCTTGACCTCTTCACCCATAACCTCTCAACCTGTTCATGGCTGTTTTTCAAAGACAGCTCTGTGCAGTCAATCCATTTTTTTACAAAGAGGGCAACTCCCCTGTCCCTCCTTCCTTGACTGTCCCCTCTGAACTGTTTATAGCCATCAGCTGCAGCACTCCAGTTGTGTGATTCATCCCACTAAGTTTCAGTGATAGCAATTAGATCGTAGCTTTCTAGTTGCTCAATGGCTTCCAACTCCTGTTTGTTGCCCATGCTGCATGCATGGGTATAGAGGCACCTAGTTGGGCTATTGACCATGTCACCTTTTTAAAGGAACAAGCCCTAATTCCTTTGAGGCATTTCACAGGTGTTTCCCTGTTGGTTCCTAATACATCAGCAGCCCCTGGCTCTTCTCTGTTACTCAAAACTCCATCCGCTTCCCCCACTAAGTCTAATTTAAGGCTCTCTGCATTTCAGTCCCTTTTTCCTTCTTTCACTACCTTCTTTCAAAAAAATGTCCCTGCCTAACATCTGTACCAAACACTCCATCATCACTCATCCTTTACCCTGTCTTTTCTCATTATAATCTATTTGTTATATCTAGGGAAAACATTTGAGCCAAATCCCATCCACAAATACAGAGAACCAATGAAGTGCCAGCACACTAGAATGGCAGCTAAGGCAGAAAGATGATTTTTCTCCTCCAGCAATTGGATTATTTGTGTATAGCTTCATGTCAAATCCGGCAAAGAGTTCCAGTTGACCATATATATATATAAGTATTTAAATGTATATATGTAATATTGTCCTGGTTTTGGCTGGGATAGAGTTAAATTTCTTCCTAGTGCTGTGTTTTGGATTTAGTATGAGAAGAATGTTGATAACACGCTGATGTTTTCAGTTGTTGCTAAGTGCCCTCCTAGTCAAGGACATTCAGTTCAAGAAAAAAAAAAAAAAAACAACCCCAAAACAAGCGTTGGGAGGGAGCACAGCCAGGACAGCTAGCTCAGTTGGCCAATGGGGTATTCCATACCATGTGACGTCATGTTCATTATATGAATGGTAGGCGTGATCCAGGAAGTACCGATCGCTACTTGGTTATCGGTCAGCGCGGGTGGTGAGCAATTGCATTGTGCATCACTCATTTTATACATTCTATCATTATCATTATTATTTTCCCTTTTCTGTTCTATTAAACTGTCTTTATCTCAACCCACAAGTTTTTCTCACTCTCACCCTTCCGATTCTCTCCCCATCCTGCTGGGGGTGGGGGCAGTGAGCGAGCGGCTGCATGGTATTTGGCTGCCTGCTAGGTTAAACCACGACAAATATATAAAATAATTTACTCTAAGAAAGTTGCCCTTTTGTCTAATAAATCATAGCTTATGGCAGCCCTGCAAGCTGTAGGATAACTAAGTTCAATTCAGATCCTCCAGAATAACACCCCCACTGTAAATTTAGAGAGTTCTATATTTGCTGTTTTGCTGAATTTGTTCCAATTTGTATAAAACATTTACATTTTTATTAGCACAGCAGCAAGAACCCAGATGGCTTACCTTCCAGGTGAGTCTCTGAATATCTGACACTGTTGATCCCTCTCTTGCTTCTTCTTCTCCTGTTTTCTATCTCAGGGAATAATTACTTAATCAGTGCAAAGGACAATATTATTAAGAAAAATAATAAGACAAAAACAGATTGAGGATGCATCTACAGTGTCCTGGGAGCTGTGATCCAAGAAGCAGGTGAAACCCAAAACATTGTTTAAATTGGCTTTTTATATCACAGCTGTCTGTAGATTGGTAGACTTACATTAGGGTGCAGACTATGTGGAAATTCAGGGTACTCCACAGCATATGGAGTCAGGTCTCTGTGATGGACCCCATGGGTACCTTTTCTGACCATCAGTGGTCACTGGCCATGCTGGTGGAAAGGAAGGTTGTAGACTGGGAATCTCTCCCAGACAGACACATCGAGATGCTTTTCTGACAGCTCCCTGCAACCCACATTCATGCTTTCACTCGCTCACTGCAGATACAAGGCAAACTGAGACTCAAACACAAGCTACAGCCATGCTGAACAAGCATCCTGGCCTGTATCAGAAATAGTGTGGCCAGCAGGAGCAGGGAGGTGATCGTGCCCCTGTACTTGGCACTGGTGAGGCCGCACCTCGAATCCTGTGTTCAGTTTTGGGCCCCTCACTACAAGAAGGACATTGAGTGCTGGAGCGTGTCCAAAGAAGGGCAACGAAGCTGGTGAAGGGCCTGGAGCACAAGTCTTATGAGGAGCGGCTGAGGGAACTGGGACTGTTTAGCCTGGAGAAGAGGAGGCTGAGGGGAGACCTCATCGTGCTCTACAACTACCTGAAAGGAGGTTGTAGCAAGGCGTTGGTCTCTTCTCTCAAGTAACTAGTGATAGGATGAGAGGAAATGGCCTCAAGTTGCGCCAAGGGAGGTTTAGATTGGACATTAGGAGAAATTTCTTCACCGAAAGGGTTGTCAAGCACTGGACCAGGCTGCCCAGAGAAGTGGTTGAGTCACCATCCCTGGAGGTATTTAACAGACATGTAGATGTGGTGCTTAGGAACATGGTTTAGTGGTGGACTTAGCAGTGCTAGGTTAACAGTTGAACTCAATGATCTTAAAGGTTTTTTCTAACCTAAATTATTCTGTGATTCTATGATTCTATGAATATGTCCCCTGAGATAAAAACACCCATGAAAGAAGGCAATTTGGGCCCCCTCAGTGGGAAGCAAAAGTTGGTATCTGCTAAATCGAACATGTCCACTGATGCCCTTGATGGGTAAAAATGGTTAATATGTTGCTTCATTTATCTGGGGAGAAATTAGGTAGGTAGACTGTAAAATATGTAAACAGTATTTTGCTGCTGCTGATAATACTCTCCTTACCCAAACATATCTCAGAAGCTAAGTCAATATTTGGACAGGCCCTCCTGTAAACCCCCAAAAGCAGTGTTAATATGTTACCTTCTTCCTCAGTTGTGTGAAAAGAAAGAGAACGGAGACACAAAGAAGTTTCTCACACACTGCGTGCTGCATTTTGAACTCCATGGTGGGGTTATGTCCTAGTAAATCACTACAGGTCATCTATTGTCAGCCTGTTCTTAAATCCTTCACCAACTTGGTTGGTTAACCTCATACTAAGTGAGAAGGGAAGAAAAAATTAAGGAGAGGAAAGTGAAAGGGTTCATGAGGGGCAGCTGCTGGAGCATCCTGGAAACACAGGACAAACCCTTCAACACCACGTGAATCACCCATACTTACCTGTTGCCACAGGCAAGAGACTGTTTTCCAGATTATTCGGCTGTGCTGTGAGGAGGAACGGTGATGACATTTTAGTGACATACCAAATATTGTTAAATGAAGAAGACACAAAATCTGGAGAAAGCAAAATAAATCAAGAAGAGACAGGAAAGGACACAGCTGTTTTCTTA
Organism: Calonectris borealis; assembly: GCF_964195595.1. Lineage (NCBI taxonomy): Eukaryota > Metazoa > Chordata > Aves > Procellariiformes > Procellariidae > Calonectris > Calonectris borealis. Next base: position 9,138,444 of record NC_134313.1, read on the forward strand.
TTAATTAGGTGAGTCCCTTGTGTCTATGTGCTGACAGATGTATCCATGACCACTCCTGATATTTTTTTAATAAGGAGAGAATTTAAGATGATAATCACAAAAAATCACAGTAAGTAATATTTGAAGCAAGATTTTAGTCCCATGGCAACACCAACCAAAAATTATACTAAAAAAGACATTTAACATGGCTAACAACTTCTGTCATACTTATGGATCATGTAAAAATTGCCCCAAACACCATTACTTTAAGGTGTTTCTATGAAGAACTTGAATTTTATTTTCCCCCTTTGTGAAGACCAGCCTAAAAAAAAGCCTGCTAAATCCTTGGGGTTGCAGGGGAATCTAAAACAGTCATACAAAATGGGCGTGAAGAGATAGATTATCTCTTCAGGTAGACGTTCACTGTGCCAGCGTACACAACAGCATGTGATCGAATAGCCCGGCTATTGAGTAGCTACAATATGCAAAGTTGGGTGAGACTTTGTTCCCTCTTATCATGAGAAATAAAACCAAATCTTAAAAACACCTTCCCCCCACCCCTCCCTTCTTCCTGGGCTTAACTTTACTCCTGATTTTCTCTACCTCCCCCTCCCCCAGCGGCAGAGGGGGACGGGGAATGGGGGCTGTGGTCAGTTCATCACACGTTATCTCTGCCGCTCCTTCCTCTTCAGGGGGAGGACTCTTCATGCTCTTCCCCTGCTCCAGCGTGGAGACAGTCCTCCATGAACTTTGCCAGCATAAGTCCTTCCCACGGGCTGCAGTTCTTCATAAACTGCTCCAACCCTTCCATGGGGTGCAGTCCTTCAGGAACAGACTGCTCCAGCATGGGTCCCCCACAGGGTCACAAGTCCTGCCAGCAAACCTGATCTAGTGTGGCCTCCTCTCTCCACGGGTCCACAGGTCCTGCCAGGAACCTGCTCCAGCGCGGGCTTCCCATGGATCACAGCCTCCTTTGGGCACATCCACCTGCTCCGGTGTGGGGTCCTCCACAAGCTGCAGGTGGATATCTGCTCCACCATTAACCTCCATGGGCTGCAGGGGACAGCCTGCCTCACCATGGTTTTCACCATGGGCTGCAGGGGAATCTCTGCTCTGGTGCCTGGAGCACCTCCTCCCCTCCTTCTTCACTGACCTTGGTGTCTGCTTCTCTCACATATTCTCACTCCTCTCTCCGGCTGCAATTGCTGTTGCACAGTAACTTTTTCCCCTTCTTAAATACGTTATCACAGAGGCGCTACCACCGTTGCTGATGGGCTCGGCCTTGGTCAGGGGTGGGTTCGTCTTGGAGCCAGCTGGCATTGGCTCTGTCGGACGTAGGGGAAGCTTCTAGCATCTTCTCACAGAGCCACTCCTGTAGGTGCCCCACTACCAAAACCTTGCCATGCAAACCCAATACAGGGAGTTAATTACCCACCATACAAGTAGATACCTAATTTAGGTATCTTCATCTAGAGCTGATTTACACTCTAAATATCCACAGTGCAGAACTATGTATCTGAGCTAAGGACCTACACCCCGTTTAGTGTCAATAAGAGGGAAAAGGAAACATCTGAGGAGCTATTTGTCACCTCCTGATGTTTGTGTCTGAGCAAGTTTTGTGCCTGAATGGCCCTCTACAGATGCCTCCATCAACTACAAAGAGACTTTGGTTCAATGTGAATGACCTCACTGGAGATAACTAATGTAGGTGAGGTGAATCCTACCTCTGCCCAGCTCCAGACCAGACTGGACTGTCTCCAAAATGAGGTAAATTTCCCCAGCTTCAGCTTCTCCTAGGACAACCCCTAGGGACCGGAGGGTTCCTCATGCCAATTCTTTCATTCATCATCTTCTTCCTTCCTTTTAATGCTTTTCTGTTCTTCCTTCTGACACCAAGGTTCCTGGATTAGTCAGACTCTCCTTTTTATAACACTTCTGCAAACTTCTGACTAAAGGGGAAGTCAACACGCTGCCAGACACTGATGCGTTTTGACAGTTAAAGTGGCCAACAAGCCATGTGCTTGCCTGCTCCCCTCCCAGCAAGGCTACCTTTAAGTCAGCTCAGACGAACCAGAATTTCGTACCTGTGTTTGCCCCTGGTGAGTATGTTTGTTTCACTTCTTAAAAAAAAAGGGTGGGATTTTGGCAACAGCAGCAAAATGAGGATTCCAGCCCATCTTAGCTAACTTCTCATTTTCCCTGAAAAGAACAATTCACCCTGTCTTTATCAATATGTAAAAGATGCTAAGCAAACCTCACCAATGAGAAGGGGAATACTAAAACCTGTTAAATTCTTCTATCACAATCACAGTTTTTGAAAATCTGTCCAGTACTGTAGAGGCTTTTTCATACTTCTGGTTGGTCCTATATGGCTCAGTGCAGTGCTGTGCAGATACATCCAAGCCATATCTGAACACACCAGCTCAGATATTGAAAGCAAGTTAACCATGCTAATGAAGTGTTCCAACCAGGCAATTAGCCCTCCTGAAAAGCAGGATAAACCTGACAGGAAAGCCTGGCTCTCTCATTCAGAACCGTTGCAGTTTCTTTATGTGCTGTTGCACTGCTCTGCGTAGATACCCTTTAACTTACAAGCTTCATTTATTTTGCTGAAATTAATGCAACAGCATGCAGTTACTATGGTGATGTGGGCTACCTAACTATCTTAGGCTACATCCATACTCATGTGTGAGCTGGTTCTTGCTGTGCCTGAAGTTTGCTGGCTCCTGACTACAACCAGACTGCAAGCCCACAAGTAAGAATGGCTGGATGATCAGGGAATATGAATATAGTTTAAACAGAGACATTTGCTCTTCAGTAACTATGGACTTGTTTGGGTGTCTCTATGTACCTACATGTTCCATATATCTATAGGGGACAAGCACAAATGACCTGTGATCTTTATGAAGTGACAGAACCCATGTCTCCCAGCCTCGTTGCTCATGCAGTGTATGGGACTTTCGTTTTGCTGAGTTATTCTCTTGACTGCAAAGGGCAAGACTTCAGAGTAGGTGGAATTCACCCAGTGACAAGATCCTCAAAGTCTCTGAAATACCTTGGATGCTGGAACACTCTCTATCTCCAGGTCTTCATGGGATTTAACAGATACACAGTACTTTACGGGTCCTCTGCATAAAGGGCTCAATTTGTAATTACCATAAGCAAGTAGAGAACTTCCAAGAGCTTTAATGATTTGTCTGTGGCTAGGAAAAGTGTGAACTTAATCAAAACCATGATTTGCTGTGAGTTAGCCACTCAGCTGTTGATGGTGTCTGGCTTTACCCTGCTGCTTGCTTATTATCTCTGGAGCCTCAGATACCTGAACATTGCAATGGCAATTTTATCTTGCTCAACCTTTTCTTCAGAAATAAATCTTTGTGTCCACTGATGGCTTAGTCAGCAGATTTGCTTGCCTAGTGTAGCTCACCGTGGCACACAAAGTTGTGCCATAGCATACTATGAAAAAGAACAGAGTTGCTCTGATATACTATAACAAAGACAGTCTCCCTGCTAGGGTGGCACAGAAATGTTTACTCTCTTCAGAGATTAGAGAAGATCTGTAAAGTTTTCCACTGATAGGAATGTGTTGCTTCACAGCAGGCTGTTTGCAGAAGCTCCCTATCATTACCCAAACTGCTCTGTCTGCAGCTGTATGCTGCCCAGAGTAGGAAAGAGAGGTGGGGCCCATTGCACGGTTGCTGTTGCAAAAAAGCAAAAAAGCAGAAGCATAGTTCTGGGTAATGGTAGTGGTGATGGGGAGATGTTGAGTCTTCCTAGCAGATCTGCTTCTGACTTACCTGCTCCCTAGAGCACTAATCAGTGTCAGACCAATACAGAAGCCAGTGCAGAAACATATTTATAGGTAGATTTTGAAAAGTGTCTGTAGATGCAGAAATCTTGCCAAAATTAGGAAAAAAAAGAAAATTAAAAAAAAAGTGGTACTAGGGGGATCAATGGAAGTTGGATGCCTAAGCAGATGGGAATCTTAGAAATCCCACTTCCTTTCTGCATTTGTAGGTATTAAATAACCTTGAAAACCACAGCTGAGATTTATTGATGTATTTGAGGTCTTTATCTATAGAGGGTTATATCTTTGGATGTTCTTCCAATTCCCAATAAGTCTGAAGCTCTTCAGGTGCTCTCTGACACTCGGCGCAGAGAGTGGAGGAGGCTGTAAGCTGCAGAGACAATTCTCTGTGAAGACCCATGAGGGTGACAAAATGCTCATCCACAGTTAGGGGGAGGAAGAGGAATGAGTAGCTTGAGCTGTTTCAAAGGTGTTTCCGAGAGATCGGACAGGGGTAAGAAAGTGGAAAGCCTGCAAAGAGGGGAGGCTTCAACAGATCAAGTTCTCCAGCAACATCAAACCAACAACTTTAGGATAAATTCACAGATTGTTTTAGCCAGTCTAAAGAAGTGCAGCGATCATGCAACAACAAGCCTGCTGGGACATGCACTGATGTATCTGAGCTTTCGGCTCTGTCACACCTCTGCATTTCGAAGTGAACTGTCTCCCGTGAAACCTCCCCTTGCACAGGATGGAACAGACCCAGCTGGTTGACATACTGTGCTCCCTCACACAGACTTTCTTCTTATCCTTCTTTGTTTTGTTTTTCCTTCAATGAAAGAATTTATTTTAATGCCATTTAAGCTGAAGGAATCTGGTGGCTGTTACTGTGTGCTGTAAATCTGCTGCCCTCCTGGTGCAGCACAGCCCTCCCCCACCCCTGGCAGCAAAAGAAACCGAGAAGGAGATGGGAATGAGATCTGAACTACACTATGAGGTTATTATTTTTAAAAGTTCATTGGACAGTCCGTTTGGCAGTACAGGTGTCACCTGCCAATAAAACTGGAAAGGAATTTGCTCTTTTCCCTAGCACACAGCAGTGAATTTTGTCTCACTAAAATGTAATACAGGTAACTGCCCAGTTCAGGGTGTACTTGCCTGCTCCCAACAGTGCAGATCAGGAGTTACTGCTGTATTTAACTGCTTAGGCAAAGAAAGAGAAAAAAAATGCCTCCCAATATAAATAAGAAGCAGAAGACTGGACTTCCAGGCAAAAAACCACCCTGTGTAACCACACAATGCCTCTCCCTTTGTCTCTGTATGTCCATGTCTGAACTGCACAATTGCCAGTTCACATCTCTAATGCAGTGAGTTAGGTAGTTATGACTCCTCACGTACACTGCCCGGTCCAACCCACCCACGTCAGAGAAGAACCAAAGTGAGGGTTTGGTTATTCAAAACACTTCGTAGCCATGAAAGCCTGAACTTAAATGGAAATGCTCATTTTTGAGGTGCAGGAACTAGACTACAGATAGAAGGCAAAGTATTTAAAACCCAGATCCAAGCAGTCCTAAGGCTTTCTCAAGGCTGATAGGACTGTGATGCTCAAGAAACCAAGAAGGTCTGAGGAGCCCTAAGCCAGTGAAAACATAGCTGGTAGCAAGCATTATGCAGGGCAAAAAGCAGAGTAGTGGTGGCAGTAAGGCCACCAGGAGTCACCATGGTCATCTTTGCTGAACTCCCGCATAGTGTACACCAGTGTTTCACCAATGCTTCCCACATCAAGCCCATGGCTCATAGCTGACCATGAGTGTCTTTAGGATGGCACAGAGCCAGCCTAAACTCTAGACCTTGGGTAAAGATGTCAAGTGATGGATAACACCCCACTGCCCTCAGGAAGGAGATGTGTCCTGGTTTTGATTGAGATAGAGGTAATTTTCTTCCTAATAGCTGGTATAGTGCTGGGTTTTAGTATGAGAATAGTGTTGATAACACACGGATGTTTTAGTTGTTGTTAAGTAGTGTTTACAGTAGTCAAGGACTTTTCAGCTTCCCATGCTCTGCCAGGTGCACAAGAAGCTGGGAGGGAGCATAGCCAGGACAGCTGACCCAAACTGGCCAACGGGATATTCCATACCATATGACGTCATGCTCAGTATATAAACTGGGTGGAGTTGGCCGGGGAGCAGAAATCACTGCTTGGGGATGGTCTGGGCATCGGTCAGTGGGTGGTGAGCAATTGCACTGTGCATCACTTGTTTTGTATATTCTTTTATCATTATTATTATTTTATCTTCCTTTGCTTTCCTATTAAACTGTTTTTATCTCAACCCACGGGTTTGACTTTTTTTTTTGATTCTCTCCCCCATCCCACTGTGGGGGGGTGGAGTGAGCGAGTGGCTGTGTGGTACTTAGTTGCCTACTGGAATTAGACCATGACAAGATGTTAGAAGGTGGGCTTGACTTTGGCCTGGAAAACCTCTCAACCCACTGCTTTCATGTCCTAACTAGGACTAACCGCCTCTTGGCACAAGCAGCATACCTCTGTGATTTGTCCTACGTACTCAATAGCCTTGTTTTGACAAGCTTTCACTTTATTTATGTTGTAAATATGTTTAGGTTCACTTTCCAGACACTGGACCTCACTTGGTACAATGAAGTTGGGTTTGCACAAAGGAAGTATAAGGTGAGCAGTGCCTTCAAAATCTACACCCATACCTGCATAAGGAGTGATGCAAAAAGGGTGGGTTAAGGTGAATTCAAGAGCTCCAAGGCAAAATCTGGTTTGGCTGGCAGGATGTGTGAGGTACTCCGAGCCCTGCGCTTTGTCTGACATGGTTTCTGCTTCTCGACTGCAAGCCGAGCATCTGAAATCTCTCCTTAGACCCTCAGCGTGCTGTGATCTGCAGGCACGGAGCACTGCCCGCTCCACATGAGCTCCCTGCAGCACTGTGCAGGGCTACCAGCCAGCCCACATGGCTGCAAACTGGTAGCGAGGGCTGGGAATCAACCTGCACTGGGGCAGTCTTGCTGCGGGGTGGGGGGAAGCTTTGCTGTGTGTTGGTTTTTCTCTTGGGTTTAGTGTAGCCGAATGCACTCAAGAGATTCTCACTGATTTTCACAATAATGCCAAATTCAAAACGAGTGAACTAGGTCATCCCAAAATGTCCAAATCAATGTTAAAATAACTCTGCATTCAATATTGTAATAAATGTTGGAATGTTTTGATTTACCTTCTGCTTTCTGAAACTTCAGGGCACATTCAGTACATGTTCTTATCAAAACTAGAAATAGTATATATAAATAAAAATACAATTAATATACATTTACATTATGTATAAGTATTATTATATAAATATAAAAATTTAAATACATAAATATTAATGTAGCTATATGTACAATATTATATATTATATAACTATGTATATATAACATCAAAGCTAGAAATATGATTTTTCTGAATTATGAGATATTTCCCTGAACTGGTTTTTGCTGGGATAGTGTTAATTTTCTTCATAGCAGCTCATATGGTGCTATGTTTTGGATTTGTGCTGAAAACAGTGTTGATAACACAGGGATGGTTTCGTTACTGCTGAGCAGGGCTTACACAGAGCCAAGGCCTTTTCTGCTCCTCACCCCACCCCACCAGCGAGGAGGCTGGGGGTGCACAAGGGGTTGGGAGGGGATACAGCTGGGACAGCTGACCCCAACTGACCAGAGGGATATTCCATACCATATGACGTCATGCTCAGCATATAAAGCTGGGGAAAGAAGGAGGAAGGGGGGACGGTCAGAGTGATGGCGTTTGTCTTCCCAAGTAAATCGTGATGGAGCCCTGCTTTCCTGGAGATGGCTGAACACCTGCCTGCCGATGGGAACCAGTGATTTAATTCCTTATTTTGCTTTGCTTGCATGCGTGGCTTTTGCTTTGCCTATTAAACTGTTCTTATCTCAACCCACGAGTTTTCACAGTTTTACCCTTCCGATTCTCTCCCCCATCCCACTGTGAGGGGCTGAGCTGCCTACCGGGGTTAAACCACAACACCCGCAAATCAGCTATTTCCAGAAATGGGGGATTTCAGTGAAGCATTGATGAGAAGCCCAAGATAGACAGCAATTCTATGCACTGTGTTTGCTCAAATAGTGGCAGTGATTTTTCTCCACTTCAGATTTTATTATAGATAAAGCCATAGCACAGACCAGTTCTGAAACTGCTGCACAAATATTGCATGTTGCATCAGTAATTTGAATGCTGGGTGTTCAGAAATGACCATTCAGCTTTCTAAATCTGAGCATTAAAAAGTAAAATCTACTTCCAAAAGTCCGGTCATAACCGGTGTATGCAATGACATCCAGAAATCCGGTGTCACAGTTAAAATTTGAATTCCATAGTCTTTAATTTGCAGAAACACACTCAGTCTCTGCATATGCTACCTTGGGAGTTGAAGATCCATCTGAAAAAGTCTATAAATTTGAAAAATAACTCTCATAAAAACTAATGTGATTTATGTAAGCACATTAAGGGGAAAATACCCTGAACAGTTGGTTTAAGTGCTTAGACTTCCTAAACTTAATATTTCCATATGGTTACATTGTAATTTTAGATTTTTAGTGGCTTTGTACCCTTCTTTGTAAAATTTGAGAAACAAATCAAGGTATCCACACAAAGAAATTAAGGAACAAAGATGCCTGCAATGAGTATTTGATTGTTCCCACATGAACCAATGATTCTTTCTACAAATTCCCCTAATCCTCTAGGAAACATTATTCCAATTGTCACAGGGTTGTTTGTGTGATATTGTGAACAGATTATTATAAAAATCTTCTGATAAAAATAGCAGAAAAATAAGGGAAGAAATGAACACCCTACATTTTATTTTTTTTTTAAATGCAGGATTATATTAGCTAAGTAAAGATTAGTTTCAAAATACCAGACATGGTTTGAATTCTTACTGAATTATTTCTTGCTTCTAACACTTCCACATTTATCCCACAAGATTTTCACTTTTGCCTAGTCTTTACTACCACCACTAAAATACTTGTTTTATCTGTAGCTCTCAAACTGGCTTATGTGCCAGTTTTTTTAACTAAAGGTACAAAATATTTTGAAAATTATTATTTAAACCAGCACAATCCACTGTGTGAACCTTCTCAAATCAATGGAAGCCCACAACATATTGATTTGACTTAAGTTGATCCCTACCAACCAAAACTAAATGGATACAAATCACTTTTAGAGCAATGTGGAGGGAGCTGCGGGGGAGTTTTGTGGTCTCACCTGAATCGTCTCTGCTCACTGACCGCAATAGTGTGCAGCAAAATTTAACAAGAAAAATCAATTCTTTGCAGGAATCTCTTCTTTACCATGATTCATTCTTGCTTTCCCAAAAAGAAAGCCATGCGAGAAGGCAACATCATAAACAGCCAGTACAATCTGCCTTCATTATCTGTATTGGACCAGTTTATAGGTAAAGATAAGGTCGATGTGAGATGACACGGCAAGTTTAGGCTGAAACTTGGTGCTGTGACATTGGCTGTACACCTGTGGGGGGACAGCCACGGGTAAGAAAAAATGGCAACATTTGCTCGAGAGTGGGCAAGACAGAGGGCAGAGAGGGACAGACAGGGACAGGGCACGTCTGAGCTGTTCCTACAGTTTGTGGTAGAAGACCCCCAAAGGGAATAGCAGGACTCTGCTTGCTATTACATGAAAGCATTACAACCAGCCATGCTTAAAATAGGGATAAGGGGTTGAGCAAGAGACAGGATTTTCATTCAGCATTTTTCCTTCAGAACTAATAAACCACTATAGAGTGATGGTTAACACACCAGCACTTAAACACGCTTTGTATAAATTAAAGCGATCCTGCCCAGATACATGAATCTTTTGCTTTTTGTTGCAGAGATTGTGTAATTCTTAGCTTGCCTTCCTCAAGTGGCAGAGAAAAAAAAAGCCATCAAGAATGGATTCATTGCTCTCTGCTTTATAACTCGACAGATGTAAGTATTAATTTAAAAATAAAACATCTGGCAGCTGTCTGGCTGGGCTAGTGGCTGAGCCTGGTATGATTAGACACAGCTGAATGGCTAATGCTAGAAAACCAAGCTGGATGGAAGGAGCTGAAGCCTGTGATGCTGCAGCGGATGTTAGTACCAGAAAAATGGAAAACAGATATGGAACAAAAATATCAAGATTAATAGTTTCATAATGTGGTCTTTTTCCAGGAGGACCATAATTATTAAGGTATTTTCTCATCAGTATCTCACATGTATCTCATTAAAAAGGTACAATCAATAGAAAGTACAGACTATGGACAACATACATATTGAAATCCAGCTATATCTTCCTAACCAGATTTTCAGTGAACTGCCCCAGTGTGCACTCCTAGCACTTAAGAGTGAGGCCTCCTCATACATAGGCGTGAAAGTCATGCATCTGCTGGAGATGCTGCACATCATCAGTGTGATGTGCAGAGGAGAAAGCCAAGGAATTGATTCAAAGGTGGGAAAATGACTTAGCCAGAGAGTCAGAATCATCTTGCCTAAATACAGAGGTCTATAATGCAGGCAGTGACATGAGAGCTAGTCAGCACAGGCTTCCTTGATTGTTGCTAGAGAGAAATAGGAATGCTGGAAGGGACATTTATCTGGTCTGTTTTAAACATCCACTTTAAGATGAGATGAACTTCACTCTGGAAGGGCTCATTTCTCTGTGCTGCCTCCAAAGGGAGATGATGGTGACTAGTGCTGTATAGCCATCTGTTGGGTAGAAGTTCACATCTGGTCAGATATATCCCACGTGAGAAATTAAAAAAGCTCAATCTACTTAATTCATCAGAAACAGATCACAGTGCTAACTTGATTATAGCATGGAGGACCTTCAAACGAAGGCAATTCTGTTTCCAACGGGCATTGTTATCCAACAGAGAGAAACAAGAATTAACAGCTGCAGGCTGAAGCCAGATACATGCAAAGAAAATACAAAGTGAGATTTTTTGTACAATAAGTGAAACAAACCATTGTCAAACAGTAGCAAGAGAAGAGGTGGCTTCGTGGTCTCTGGGAGCCTCTGATGTCTTTCTGAAACATCTGTTCAGACCAATGCTCCTTGTTCCACTTAATAAGGGTTAACTGAATAAAAGCTCAGATCAGACGATTTGTCCAGATCTTCTGGCTGATCCCTGTCCTAAATTTATTTTAAAGCTCCCGTATTTTTCTATACCTTAAAGTCCACATTCTCCTCTGTTCTGCAGGGGAAATAAATAAATAAATAAAAAAATACAGCAGGTTATTTTGTTTGCTAAAACAGAGAGCTAATCCTTTCTGTACATAACTACATTCTACACAGTCATGGGAATGATCTCAGGGATTTGGTCTGCACAGATAGGAACAATTTTCCAAGCAAAATAGGACAAGTCTTCTGAGTTGCTGCCCCGTTGCTGAGAAGCAATGGTTCTTCGGTCTTATACCTCCTTCAAGTGACAAATAGAGATAAGAGGGATTGAGTTTATTCAGCCCCTTTCAGGTGGTACCAGTGTTCATAACATTCTAGTTTCTGAGATAAAGAGACATATTTGCCCCGAGCTTTGCATTTCAGGCTCAATTCAGATCTTAGAGAATTCAGTAGAACATGTTCTACTGCTTCATGTGAACTGCTGCCAACCCCTTTTGTGGAGCAGAGTTAATGTATCATGGGGGCAGCTGGGAGGTGATGTATGCACTGCGCTCTGTGCTGGTGTCTTTATACAAATTGTTTCCTGCTTTGCTCATTTTTCTTGGTGTAAAACAAGAAATAGTTTTGTGTGAAACTGCATTTCTCCTCTCAGTCCTCAGAGACGTAAGAGCATCCCATAAGGATGGTATCTCAGCTCCTAATGCAACTGCTCTTCGGGGAGGAGTAGCTGGAGTATAAGCCATTTGCAGTAGGAAATGTGTGTTTGTACTAAATAGGTCCTTGACCCTTGATGGGGACTGCTAGGAATGATGACACCGTAAATGACACAGGTATCGTCCGATGATGATGATACATAGGCTTTAATACGGTATAGAGAAGGGAAGTGGAATAACAGAGAAAGAGCACTTTATATGCTTTAGGATGGGTGTATTTCTGAAGTAAAGAGAGGCAGGTTATATCACTGAGAAGATCTATGAAGATACCATGGGAAAAAAGGGAATGTAACAGCCCAGTGTTTTATTTCTTAGACAACTGTGTATTTTCAGCTCCTAGCCTATGATCTGCGTTCTTATGATGCGTACTTTACACAGGGTTAATACTTGGGTGGAACTATTAATGATGTGAATGGTAGAAGAAAGGAAAGACATAATGAGTGTCCTACAAAATAAAAGGTGAAGGAGATCCCTGGATGAGACAAATCATCATAGATCTATGGAAGGCACCAAAAAGCTGATTTATACTAGCTGAGAATGGAGTCCTTGTGTCTGAAGTTATTGATAGATCAAGTTTCAATACTCAGACGCACAGTGTGGGAGAGTCCTCAACCAGGGAAAAATGTCCTCTCGGAGGAATAGTAGAAGACTGGAACAATTGCAAAGGCATTGCAGCCTTGTATGAATTCATGAAGCTGACTTTGAAACACATCCTTTTTTAATTAACAGTGATGAAACTGGAATGTCAGCCTGTACTGCAGCAGGTTTTTTCCCACCCTGTATCTCGACCAAAACTTATTTTGATTTCTCAAAATGCTTAAAGTACAGTCTAAGTAACGAAAAAAATAAAAAGTATATTTGGTGACACAAACTAGCAGTTACAGAGGAAACGGAACTGTAGCTCATGTTATGCTGGGGAAAAACTACTGTCCTGTACATGTTAGCATCCTTTTTTTAACAAAAAATACTTCCTCCGCCCAAATGTAAACCTTTAGAAATGGCATTTTGGAACAATTTATCTATGGGGAACTTTAATGTTGCATAGTATGTGACTGACTGTGTGAACATATTAATAATACTGGATCTCAACAGTGCTTCCCATGACAAGCAGCTCCCTATTTTCAGCCTTCTTGGGCTGGTCATAACCTCACCGCTCTTATAGGAGCAAACCAGGCATCCCTTTGCCCATCAGAGAGGTTAGGAACAGGTCCTGAATCGTGACCTTTGCCAGCAGAATCTCTGCCAGGCTGTTTAATGTCTTTGTTTCTGACTCCTTTTAGTGCAATATAACTGGTGCCACCTGCTAGAGATGTATATCTTTGAGCATATGGAACATCAAGCTACATTTCCTTATATAAGGAGGTGTAGGTCTAATCCATTAAGGCAGGTTGTTTTCTCATACAGGAAACCATATAAAATATTCCCCAGGAATGCATCAAGCCCCATATGTAAACATCGGAGAATTTGTTCTCCCTTCTCTACTGGAGGTTTTCTTGCATCTTTTTGTCTTTTTGTATGATAGTTAGTAACGTTATTTTAATTTGCAGCCCAAATACATCTACCTGCAGCTGATACTCATTCCTCCTTTAGCTGCTATACATTCCCCCCTTCCCTGACATTTACTTCCCAATCAATCGACAGCAATTGGATTCCCCCTCAGCTTTCATTTTGCAAGGCTGAGCAAATCTCATTTGCCCATTTCATGGCTTCATCCTGCTGGCAGCTTAGAGTCATCTTGTACACCACAGTCTTTTCCCTCCTTAACTGGAAGCAAGTAAAGAGCTCTTATCTCAAGGCAGATGGTTTTATTCATTCCTAAGGGTGAGGTTCACCTCACTTACCTTGATTTAAAGTGCACCTTGACAACTCCCTCAAATTTGCAGACTGCTTTCCAGCTGTGAAGCAGGTAACACCCCAGCCCAGATAACTCTGCCTACACAGCCAAGAGTTGTGCTTTAGCTGGCTACTCCCTTCCCGAGTGGTTTATCTTTTAGCTTGACTTAGAAGACAAGACACCCTTCTGCCTCTGTGATAGCATGGAGATGTGCTATGCAGTGTTTTAAACTACACTGGACATGCACCCTGCTCCATGGGTGGGGGAGAGACCCGTTTCTGCACCCTGGCTGCGTGCAGAGCCTTGTAGATCAGTTGAGCTGTTGCAGTGATGAAGATGAGCACCTCAACACCAGGCAAAACCGGGACGTCTAATGAGATGATAGGAGATTGGGAAAAGTGCAAAGGTTCCCATATCTTCTTAAGAAGCTATTTTGAATCCACTTTTACATAAATCACCAAAGGCGCTCTCTGTAATTTCTAATAGTTCATGCTCAGCACACATGGCTTTGGACCACCAGTCTTGTTCCACTCTTAGCTTTCAAGAAAACAGCCAACTGTCTGAGTAGCACCGTTTCATCTGCTTCATCAAAGACCAGGTAAACACAATCTACTACATTAATCTTTTCCTGAGAATCACTTCTTGTCTCAAATAAATTCACAAATTAATCTTGTTTAATGTCTCCCTGGTAAACAGAGGTTTGCTTTTTATCCCATTTTGTATTTATCTCCAGATCTTGAATTATTTTTTCCTTCTAAATTTACTCTAAGAACTTGGAGGAGATGATCCTTGAATATTAGCCAGCTTTCCTGGGCCCCTCTTCCCTGCAGGGCTTTATCCCATGGCACTCTACCAAGCAGATCCCTGAAGAGGCCAAAGTCTGCTCTCCTGAAGTCCAGGGTAGTGAGCTTGCTGTGCGCCCTCCTCGGTGCCTTAAGGATCTTGAACTCCACCATTTCATGGTCACTGCAGCCAAGGCTGCCCTTGAGCTTCACATTCTCCACCAGCCCCTCCTTGTTGGTGAGAACAAGGTCCAGCATAGCACCTCTCCTCATTGGCTCCTCTATCACTTGGAGAAGGATGTTATCATCAACACATTCCAGGAACCTCCCAGATTGCTTATGCCCTGCCGTGTTGTCCCTCCAACAGATAAAGAGGTGGTTGAAGTTCCCCATGAGGACCAGGGCTTGTGAACGTGAGGCTGCTCCTGTCTGTCTATAGAGGGCCTTTTCCGCTCTTCCAGTCTTCCTGGTCGGGTGACCTGTAGCAGGCCCACACCGTAATGTCACCTGTCCCTGCTCTCGCTTTAATCCTGACCCAAAAGCTCTCGGTCATCTCCTTATCCATCCCCAGGCAGAGCTCCATGCACTCCAGCTGGTCATTGACATAGAGGGTGACACTCCCTCCTCATCTCCCCTGCCTGTCCTTCCTAAAGAGTCTGTATCCTTCCATTCCAACGCTCCCGTCATAGGACCCATCCCACCACGTCTCCATGATGCCAATAAGATTGTAGCCCTGCAGGTGTGCACACGTTTCTAACTCCTCTTGTTTATTCGCCATGCTATGTGCATTTGCATAGAAGCAATTAAGGTGGGCCCCCGATGAAGCTGTCTTAGAGTGTGTCACTCTTCACGTGCTCTCCTGCTGACCTGTGATCCTTCTCCAGGCTCTGGGCATCTATTGCTGGCCCTGGCATCAAACTGGTAGGAGTGGGATGGATTGAGGTTCCCCTCCCCGGCAACGTTAGTTTAAAGCCCTCTTCACCTGCTTGGCAAGCCTATAACTGAAGATGCTCTTCCTCTTCTCTGACAGATGGACCTCATCAGCCCCCAGTAGACCAGGTTTCTCAAAGCGAGTCTCATGGTCTAAATAACCGGACCCCTGGCTGTGGTACCAGTCCCATAACCATTTGTTGATTTGCCAGATTCGACTGGCCCTTTCAAACCCTTTCCCTTTGACCGGGAGGATTGATGAAAAAGCTACCTGCGTTCCAGAGTCCCTTACCACCGCTCCCAGGGCTCTGTAATCCTTCTTGATACTCCTCAGGCTGCTCCTGGCTGCATCACTGGTGCCCACGTGAAACAGCAGCAGCGGATAATGGTCAGTGGATTGTACAAGGCTTGGTAGTCTCTCGGTGACGTCCCTGTAATGAGCCCCCGGTAAGCAGCACACCTCTCCAGAGAGTGTGTCCGGCTGGCAGATGGGTGCCTCCGCACCTCTCAGAAGAGAGTCACCTACCACGATCACCCGTCGCCTTTTCTGAGTTGCGCTGGTTGTTATATGGGGGCAGGTCGGGCTGCCTCAATCAGCTCCTGCGTCTCTCCTGGTGTGACGGGACTTTCCTCTTCAGCCCGCAGAGCGGTGAAGAGGTTCTGCAAGGGCACCTCAGGCTTCGGGAAGGCTCTTCCTCCTGTTGGTCCTTGCCGTTGCAACCGTCCATTCTTCTGCATTATTGGCCTCCCTCCCTTCTGTGTGTGCTGGTGGGGGAATTTTTGGTTGTTTGGCTGTGGGTCCACTGCAGACTGTGCTTGGAACCAGCTATCTATCTCCTCCTCAGCCGCCCTGATGTTACGCAGCCTTCTCACCGCCTCCCGCAGCTCAGCCGCCTGCTGCAGCAGGTCCTCCCCTTGGGTCTGTCACCTGTCCCTGCCCCAGGGGAGAGGTCTAGGCCCTTCCTGCAGGTCTGCGCTGCAGCCTCTCCCTTCAGCAGCTCCGTCTGCATGGAGGCATCGGCCACCGCTGGGCAGACCCCCCAGCCGGAGCTGCGGCCTTTGCTCTCAGACTAGTGCCCGCCATTTTGCCTCGAGGGTCAGGTAGGGTGAGTGCCCTTGCCCTGGGCCGATGGCCACAGAACGGTGCCCAGTTCCTGGGTTATGTGTTCGCCAAGTCTCTCACTCGGCCCGTGGAATGCCCCTCTTTCGAAAAGGCGCCCTCCTTGCGTGCCCTCCCGCGTGAACTGCTGCGCCACGCCCTGGCTGATGCCGCGCCACGCCCTGGCTGATGCCGCGCCACGCCCTGGCTGATGCCACACCACACCCTGGCTGATGCCACGCCATGCCCTGGCTGATGCCGCGCCACGCCCTGGCTGCCCATCCTGTTGGCAGTGCTCCTGGTCACCTGTGCTCTGCCTGCGCTCCCTGGGGCTGCCTTTTGTGGGAGTGGGGGGTGGGAGTGGAAACCCCCCTGTACGCCGCAATACCGCGCTCCGCTGCGGAACACACCTGCACTGGAGCTGAGCGCCTCTGCCATGCAACTTAAGTGGGAAAAAGTCATGATCAGTTACTCCAAAGCCATCTTTGATGACAAGCTCTTCTCTAATAACTGATTTGTTAATACCGGATCTAAAACAGCGTCACAGCTGACTTAGTGCTGCTTTAGTGAAAAATTCTGCTAGCTTTTGCACACAGAAATAACGCGACCTAAGTATTTTCCAGTCTACATCTGGGAAATTTATTTCTAGACCTATTTTTGTCTCTAGTAACATCTCAGATACTCTGTCCTACACCGAGCTGCAAGCTGTGGGTTAACAGCAGATCTTCAGCACTACCCCAGCACAACCAGCCCTCCCTGGAGGGATTCTGCCCACACCATTTACCCCTGCCCAGCCCATCCCACCAGCTGGAAGGGACTGCAAAATGTTATTTTAACCTATATATCTGGCAAGAAAAAACCTTTTCTACCCTATCTAGCTTATTATATTGCTTCAGTAGAAATGCTTTCCATACGAAATCAAGCTATGTGACTAACATCTGCCAGGTGTGGTTCATTGTTTTACTCATAATTTTCCTAAGGGATGACTTCCACATGAAATTAGTGTTTTGTTTTGTTAGTGTGTTTAACTTAATGCAGCATGTACAGCCCTTAGTATGTGTGCGATGTCCTTTGAGGAAAAACATTTATCTTGAAAACTGCACGGTGGCACAGCTTGTGTGCTTCTGTGACATTCAAGAGAGATGAAACGGTTAGCTGGTGCTGATCAGAGAAGCACATAAGCCTGACTTTGAAAAGGTTCTTCTGCGTTACTATATTTATTTTGTTTGAGCCACAGAAAAATGCATTCTTTTCAAAACGTTTCTTCAACAGGCTTGGCTTGCCGTTCTTCTTGTGGGCTCGAAACTCAAACACAAGCCTAATAGACACTTCAACCTAATCAACAATGTTTATTTTCTGAGTCTCAGTCTAATTTCACCTTCTGGTTTATTCCTGACTATCCTGGGGGATAGCTGAAATGAAACGAAATGAAATGATGTTAATAACTTAACAATCAGTTAATGCATATATTTTCAAGTTTTTGTTTGGGAAAAGCTGAGGATTTTCAACTGAAGTAGCTGGGAATAGATGGTAGTCAAGGCACTATGGGATCAAGATCCACGAAAGTAAATCAGGTGAATTTTACTGTTGTGACTTTCCATAGGTGACACCTGAATTGACAAGAAGGGTCATTTAGGTCAGGGAAATTGAACATGCTACATGTGTATGAAACACCTGAAAAGTATACCATATCTGTCTCTCTTTGCCATATAGTTACCCACCTTTATCCTCATTTTATGTCCTTATGCCTTTCGTTTGTTCTGCAGTAAATAATTGATGACCAATGAATGTTTCTACATGAATTTAACTTCCTGTATCCTGACAGAGGTGCTACAGTTTTGTCTATTTTAATATCCTCACAGTGTTTTATTCTTATTTAGTGTTTATTATTCCTCTTAGGCTTTATATTATTCTTAGAGCAAAAATTGCATTTATCTAAGAGTACAAAAGCAAAGAAGTATTTCATAGATAGGATTGGTTTTTATGTGCATTTACTTGAGCTCCAGATTTGCTGAATATTTCTGCAAATGGAGCTTTTGGTGTTTACTGTGTGTTTTTATGTGCCGCAATACTGAAAGGTTTTTCTGACTTTCTCAGATATTTATTGAGGGCAGGTTGTGCCATATCACAACCTTTACCCACAGCAGGCGCTCCCGTATACAACACTAATAAGTCCTAGAAGGTAAAAACATGTCTCTGTGTAATAGTTTGGCCTCAAAAGAAATCCTGCTCTGATATCAAAGCCATCTCAGATGCAGTCCTGCACCTAGGTGCTGCGAAGCAGATGCTGAGAGCACCAGCCGAATGTCAGTACCACCGAGCTCTTGCAGCTCCTCGCCATTTGAACTCCAAGAGCAACCAGGGAAGGATGTTGGATGCTTTTTTGTTTCTTTTCTCTTTTAACACACCTTAGTGCCAGAGCCTGATTCTGTGAAGTATGGAGGCTGAGGACATGATCTAAAAGCCATTTTAAACCTCTGAGCTCTTACCAGTTGCCCTCAGTAGGCTTTGGATCAGGGGAGGCTATCACAGTTCCGCAACATCTGTCGGAAGTGCAGGGTGTTGTTTGCAAAAAAAAAAAACCAAGAAGACCAAACCAAACAAGATAAAACTTTATCAATTATGGCAAAGTCAATCGCCGTTGGATAGCATTATAAAGTTTATTCTCACTGTGTACAATGCACTACTGTAGCAAGTTATATAAAATATGGGCAATGCCTCTTACATGTTCAAATACAGAACTTTATCTCTTAGTGGAGATAAGATATATGTAGACCATCTGTCTTTCTTACCAATCAGACTAAACAAATTGTGTAGAGTCCATTTGTGGTCAATATTCTTAGCTTCACGTTTACAAAGTTTTGTTAGTGGTTTAACCCTAGCCGGCACCACACAGCCGCTCGCTCATTCCCCCCGGTGGGATGGGGGAGAGAATTGGAAGAGTACAAGTGAGTACAACTTAGGGGTTGAGATAAGAACTGCTTAATAATTGACATTAAAAAAAAAAACCAAAAAACAAAAACCAAACCCAAAACCACCACCACTAATAATAAAAATTGTAATGAAAACGAAAATAACAAAAAGAGAGAGAGATAAAACTCAGGAAAAACAAGTGATGCAACCGCTCACCACCCACCGACCAATGCCCAGTCAGTCCCCATGCAGCCATACCTGTCGCCCAACCAACTCCCCCCAGCTTATATACTGAGCATGACTTCATATGGTATGGAATATCCCGTTGGCCAGTTTGGGTCAGCTGTCCTGGCTATGCTCCCTCCCAGCTTCTTGTGCACCTGCACATGGGAAGCTGAAAAGTCCTTGACTTAGTAGAAACACTGCTCAGCAACAATTAAAACATCAGTGTGTTATCACATTCTTCTCACACTAAATCCAAAACCCAGCACTATACCAACTATTAGGAAGAAAATTAACTTTATCCCAGCTGAAACCAGGACAGTTCGAAGTATATAATCTCTTTCACAGCTAGTCGTGCCAATCAACAGACATGTCTCTGTACAAAATGTGAATGATTAGCTACATAAAAATATTTAGATTTACAAATAAATTGCTTTGCCTTGTAAAGGGATCCGCCTGCATGGAGCTTGGTCCTGGAGTGGGGACATAACTGGCAACGTCAGTAATCACTCCCGCTATGTTAATTGTGACAGCAATTACCCAACAACATTTTGGCCTGTGGAAAGAATGGTCCCCTTCGACAGAACCAGTGGGGGAAACTGGGAATGGGGCATTAGTTGGCCACACTCCTGGATCCTCTTTCCTCCCCTTGGGAGCACAGTGCAGCGGTAGCACTTAGCACGTCTTTTAGAGCAAGCCAACCATTTCTGAATGACAATTTATTTACACAGGCGAGGAGAAATAACTTCTTGGCAACCGCGTACACACCAAATGCTGATTTTCTATTTTAACTTCTTCTTCTTGGCCTAGACACAATGGCAATTGGCTTGTTTGAAAGATGACAGATTACCTACTGAAGGGAGAGCAAATGAGGAGAGAGCAAACACAAGCCCGGATCTGCACCTTCCCAGTGCAGTGTCTAACCTTACGTCTTGCTGAAATACTTGAAATTGGTTTGGCGCCCAAAGAGCTTTTAGAATAATCAAAATGATTTCTTTTTAATTGCAAATTTGGAGTAACTATAAAATAGAAATGAAAAGCTAGACAATCCAGGAAAACAAGGAAGAGCGTGGAAACCAGTCCCTAAGGCTGAAACCCGGGCTGATTTTGAGCATCCGCAGATTAGATGCCTCCTCCCTTTGCTGTTACAAAGAGTTAGGAAAGGACAAGAAATGAAATCCATAAAAGGTGAATCATTGGTTATTTACCAGCAATTAGCATTGCCTATTAAAACTGCCAAGAGTGACTAAGCCAGTGTTCCTAGCACTACATTGTTTAGGAAGTAAACAGGAGATTGGCAAAAAAATACTCCAGCCAACTTTCAAAAAATAGCCAAAAGCCAACATGTTGTGAGCATCACAGTCTCACGCCTCCTTCTCCAATGTCACCTGGGTCCAGCCCTTTTGTAGCCTTAGGTTAAACAAATTACAGCTCCTCTGTCTCTACCTTGGGATGAGGCTTTCTGAGATGGAAAAGCCACAGTTCTGCCCACATCTGGTTGACCAGCGGTATGTAAGAGGAAAAAGCAGTGAAATTGCTTCATTCCTCCTTTTTTCTGATCAGTGCTGGTGATAATGATTTCCTTGTAATGGCTTGTAGACTCCAGCACACCACTGTGTTGATGCATAGGAGGCCTCAAATCTGAGTCTTAAATAAAAAAGGGTTTTGGTTCCAGCACAGCATGTTTGTAAAATATCTACTGACAAGACAAAAAAAATTGCTCTACATGGTCTGTAAAACATATGTTAAAAATTCTGCATCATAGACCAGCTTTAAATTATTCATTTTTAATTCCTTCAGCCTTGAAGGGCCTTTAAACATTGACTACGAGAAACAATCCTACCAGTGAGGGAACAGCCATAAAATAAAATACTGGCTACTTAAAAATATAGAGAAAAATCCTTTACTTAGACACAGTTTCTGAATTTTAAAGTATGAATAAAGGGTTGGATCCCCACTTGGTGAAAGCTGATACAGCTCCTTTGATGTCTGCATAGCTATTCCCCATCAGCAGCTGAAAGCTCTGGCCCGGAGTTTAGAATAGATATCGTTTCTCTACATAAGAAGACAAGTGAGATTTGCATGGTTAGTTCAAACTATTTCATATTCACTGAGCTGTTGAGGAAATACTGTCTGTGAAACAAATCCTGGATTCTTTCCCAAAAACATCTAAATGACACTCGCTAGGGAAATGCTACTGTATAAAGGGGAGCGGATCCAACCCTCCAGGTTGGACCCTGCTGTAATTGCTGTGGTATTATTGGAGAGCACTTGCTACCTGCACGCTCATTGGGGTGCATCGGTGAATCTGAGAGCATCCAAAGGAGTTAACTGAGTGTAACACTGGTATAACAAAGAGAAATAGGTTCCACACTTGCAGTTTCAGGAGGATTTGGCCTTGTTCTCTGTTCCTGGTTCAGCCAAGCACTGGCAGAGACCTGAGGAACTTCTCCATGCTTCACCCATATTGCTGTGTCACGCCTCCCCGAGGCACTCCCGGGGCAAACACCTTCTTATTCTGCCTTGTTCTACAAAAAGGAGCTTTTCTGACCAAAACCAGCCACTGCAGAGCTCTCTTCCATATCTCCTCCTTGCAACTTGTAACCAAAGCTGGTATGGCTGCTCGGAGGGGAGCACCATGTCTTACCTCTTGCATACTCCAGAGAAATGATGCAGAGATAGGACTGAGAACACAGAAAAAACTTCATGTTACCCCCTGCTCCCTTTCTTCAGTCATAGAATCATAGAATCATAGAATCATAGAATCATAGAATGTTTTGGGTTGGAAGGGACCTTAGAGATCATCCAGTTCCAACCCCCCTGCCATGGGCAGGGACACCTTCCACTAGACCAGGTTGCGCAAAGCCCCATCCAACCTGGCCTTGAACACTTCCACGGAGGGGGCATCCACAAATTTTCTGGGCAACCTGTTCCAGTGTCATCCTAATAAACCGTCATTAATTAGGACAATCTTGACTTTGTGCTTTCCTTGATACAACCTGTAGACACAGTAGTAAAACTTCATACACTGTATGATAAGAAATCACCTATTTTACTAGAATCATTCTTTTTCTCTCTTAAACTCATGGACAGAGCAGGTGTGGTACAAGAGGTAGTGAAATGCAGAGTGCTCAGACTCTTCCTTCCCTTGGCACTGTTGCTTTCATAGGATATTCTTTGGAACCCTCATCATCCTCTCATTCCCTCCATCATCTCAAAAATGTTTGGGAGAGATCCCCAAACCTGATGCACAGCCTTTTTGCTGGTGAGCTGTTCCCCAGTGATTTTTTCATAAACAGACCCACTCACCCACAATCATCAGGAAGGAAATGAAGCAGCAAATTCAACTAATTTGCCTCAAGGTATGAGACCATTAAGTCGAGAGGGTTACAGAAGCTGTCACAGGTGATCAAATCGGAGCTCCTCAAGGGCCCTATCCCACCTCCAGCAAAGTGGCAAGCAGCTCCTGGGAAAAAGCAGTGAAGAGCTATTTAATACACTGTTTCCCCCACACAGTAATTCCTTGTGTTGATACATTCCTTGTAAAAGAAGCCTATTATTTTTTTACCCTCATTACTTTAGATTAAATCCCTTCCAAGCCCTGTTTATGAAGGACATAATACTTTGTTGCTCTGCAGTATCCAGGGGCAGGATTTAGTGATGGGGTGAGTCCCTTAAAGGTTTTGTACGGGCTTACGCTCCTAAGCAGAAAGCTCAGCCTGTCGCAGGTACTCACACCCGAATGCAAATATCTGCACAGCGCGGTGCACGATGTGACACCGGTCTAAATTCACACTTAAGCTTTTACTAATATAACTCTATGGAAACAAGCTCAGTGATGATTGATGACTTACAGCTCCTACGTAGCGCATTACAGTTTCCAGTGGAAGTATGTTGTGCTGGATGTAATAAACCAACAACGTGGGCAGTTTCAGTAAGGAGATTAATAACCTATAAACTCATCTGCTTCATAAAGGGAGTTATGCACCGGCTGTCCAGCGTTAAGGAACATATTTTTTCAGAGCTCAGGAGTAGGTTTTTCCCTCTGACATGTGCTGTGGATGTTCACTGTGCACGTTACACTGCCTACGGGGGGACTGGAGAGAAAAACAGAGAGATCATTTGCTTCTTTGGAGGTGCTATAATCTCCCCACTTCTCATCTTGGCTCCAGTCTTTACACATCGACACTAAAAAAGCCAGCATTATGTTCTTAAATAGTTTAGCAGACACTTTATCAGTTGAATGTATCTGTCTGGGGGATTCTTTAATGATGCTGTAGTCTTTTTAATTCTACAGCATTTTATAGTCACCTTAAAAATGTCTGATGCTGGACTGAAAGTAGATATGTACTATTTTTTATTACTATTAATGATGCAAAGTATGTTTTCTCCTCTGAGAAGCACTGAATTTCTTTTCACTTTCCCTGCTGTGATCACCTCTGGGATCCGTATTTCAGGCACAGGAGTTTCAGGGTAGCGGTGAGAACACAGGTATTTCTGGGTGGTGACCCTCTAGGGAGGGTGCTGACCCTCGAGCCGCAGCTCAGGGGGGAAGTTTGGGTTGGCCGCCGTGAGCCCCTCGCCCGTCCCCCGCCCCCGGGGACGGCCGCAGCCCCGACGGGCGCGCCGCGCGCCTCTCCGCCGCGCAGCCCCCGCGGGCGCGCAGCCCCGCGCAAGGGCCCGGAGGGGTGGAAGGGGAAGGGAGGACGGGGGGGGCCGCCCCGGCACCGCCCTGCCCGGCTCCGAGGAGGAGCCGCCGGGGCTCCCGGCGCCGTCCACGTGGCCGGGGGCGCGCTATATGAGCGGGCAGGAAGCCCTGCCGGGGAGGGAAGGGGAGGGACGGGGCGCCCGGAGCGGCTCCGCGGGCAGCGCAGGCAGGCAGCGAGGCGGCAGCGGCAGCAGCAGCAGCAGCAGCAGCAGCAGCGGCGGCGGCGGCAGCAGCAGCAGCAGCGACCGACCGACCGACCGCCCGCCCGACAGCCCTTCCCTGGCCATGGGGCTTGCCGGCCCGCCGGCCCCCCGCGCCCCGCCGTGAGTACCGCGGGACACCCCCCCATCCCCCGCCGCCCTCCTCCTCCGCCTTCCTCCCCCTTCCTCCCCGCTTACCTGCAAATCCTCCCGCTTCCCCTGCTGCAAAAGGCGCGGCGGGAGCCTCCCCCTCTCTTCCAGCTCCTCATTCGGCTGTTAAGTTGTTGGGTTTTTTCTTTATTATTATTATTATTATTATTTAGAAGCAGGGGGTGGCCCCGGCGCTGGCGGAGCTTGCAGCATCCTCCGGCGGGTGCCCCGGCACTCCGGAGCGGGTAAGCTTCGCCCCATCCAGCCGGGATTTCCCGGGTGCAGAGGTGGGCTCCGGAGCAAGGCACATCTTCGGGCGATGCCCGTGCAGCACCGTGCGCTGGGCGGCGGGGGGACCTCCCCCGGCAGGCTGCCCCACGGCATCCCCCGGTCCACGGGGGATCGGTCCTGCCCCGTGCCCTGCGTGGCCGAGCAGCTCTGCTGCAGGCTGGGCGCTGGCAGGAGGGGAGCAGCGGGAGGGACCAGCCTGGCGGAGTCCTGCACCCTGATTTTTTTTTTTTATTATATTTATTTTTGTTCCCTTGGGTAGGCTGCGTGGCGAGAGAGGAAAGCCAGTACTACTCCGTTAGAGGGGAAAAAGCAGACTAGCTGTCTTAGGTACCCGCTTGCAGAATTAATTTCCAGTGGAGTATAAATAACTAATCTTCGAGGTCAGCAGTTTGGTTGTTAGGTGTGTTTTTATTACACTTGATATATTTATCTCTATAGCAATCATACATCCCAGGTCCTTGCTGTGATTGATTTTAGTCTTGGCATAAATGAAAACAAACCGGTAAAAAAATGCCTTGATGCATATTTACTTATTTGAGAGACACAAGATTTTTCAACTCTTTGTAACGGTTGGGCTTGTATATATCCAATACACTGAAATAACTCATTACATATATAATTGTAAGTCTGAATTATATATTTGCCTGCTGGGCACACATGTTAAAGGAAAAACCTCCCTGATTAAGGATCTTTCAGAGAGATTGGAAGGGTGACAAAGCTCTTGTAATCTTTTGGGTCAATTTTCATAAGCTCCAAAAGCTCTCTTTGGAAAGGAAATTAAATTTCAGTGTGGAAAAAGGACAGGAAATTCAAGGATATAAAAAAGAAAGTCCCTGTTCTACTTTGATCCTGTCCTCAGGAGTTCATTTACATTGGTGCTCTTCAGTGACATAAGTTAAAATGAAGAGTTGCCTTTAACTGGAGTCTTCCTGCCTCTTGGCAGTTCAGAAGATACTCAATTAGCAGCACACTCCTCCTGTATATTATTTACACGGTTTTAGCTGGAGGGGTGGCATCTGCTTTGAAATATTTGGATTGCTACATCCATAGTGTCCCGTGCGATCCATGCCAGCCAGTGCCTTCTACAGCCGATATGTTCACCCCTCCTCAATTTTTACAGCTCGATTCAAAGCCAGCGGTGCTCTGCCCACTGTTCATAATGCCTCGACAGAGCTGCTCTCATGTTAGAAGTTGGGGTTGGCCCCAGGTCCTCTTTCCTGCTTTTGGCAACGGCACGACGGTTATCTGCAGGGCACGGCTGCGCTTGAGGTCCTTTCTGGGCTCACTTGGGAACCTGACAGTTTTTAATCTGTTTGAACACATGTTCAGGAGGTGGCAGGGGGTGGAGGAGGGAATGGTTGGATGTGAATAAAAAAGGTGAATTTGTTTATTAGTTAAAGGTACTTGTTTTCCTGATTATCCTGGAAACAACAAAACCCCTGCGTAGGTTTATGGTGAACTTGGTGCTCTGTTCCTCCGCCAATTTCTCACTTCATTTACTCTATTTTGGCGCTGCTGTAGGATAACGTTTCAGCGGCAGCAGGTTTAAATCCTGTGCCTCACAAAGACAAAGTCCTGCTCTACGGTCCTGCCAAACCAGCTTTAAAACTACCACTAGATTTTTGAAGTACTCGTCTGTCCAAGTACTAATATACATTTATTTTACCTTTCTGCTAGTAGCGTGTAAGAGCATAGTCTCTGAAAGAGCAAAAGAAGAGAAAAATCTGATTCCTTATTCTTTTGGCTCTCTAACTTGGTGCACAGTCTGATTGTGCAGTGCAGACAGCGAGTTGCCCTGTTTGTATGAATTTTTCACAGATCCCAGCCAGAAAGGAACTTGCAGCCTTGTTTGCAGTTTTTCTTCCAAACTTGGTGAGATTAATAATGGTGATGGCATCTCAATTGAGATAGGTAGCTTTTAAAAATAAACATTATTTTATATAAGACTTTGTATCTGCTTATCAGTTTGCTTTTTTGTTTATGTAAAACTGGGAGTAATTTGGGTCATGCAGATGGCAGTTCCATCTTCTAGGTTATAACGGCATCTTTTATGCCAAGTGCATTGCAAATGCTGCTGTTAAATGATAGCAGTAATACGTTTTTATGAGGAGCTTCTTTGAGAAGTATTTTCAAAAGTGTGGTGAAACAGAAATGTGCTTCAAAAAGCAAAGGAGTAAGAGCAAATCCAGCTCCATAGTAAATTTAAAGTGCTGTTAATCCCACCACCTGGTGGAGCTTTTCATGGCACCAGCTGAGGGAACTCTGACTAAGGATGCATTTTTTTGTCTTGTTTCAACACTGTCAGATGCTACATGTAGAGTTTCTTTAACTTTTTTCTTTCTCATACCAGACTTAATTAATTTTCTGTATCTTCTATATATTCTATACTTTGCAGAAGGCAGCATAGGACTATCAGTGTCTCATCTGAAACAGCACTCCTCTGTAGGTAGGTGAATCAGTGAAGTAGGAGATAAATGTCTTCCTTCCTGTCCTTGTCTTTCCCTTGCAGCACACTTTTTTCTTTCTTTTTTTCTTTTTTTTTTTTTTTTTTTTTCCCAAAGGCAGTATGCTGCTGGCATAGAACATGACTGTAACCTGGGCATCCAGAAGCTATTTGTTTTCACCTAGAAGCACCTAAGAAATGGAAGAATTACTTTTAATAGCCAGCCCCTTTTCCAAGATGCTCTGATGAAACCTTTCAGTACAAGCTCAGTTAGCTTTGTTCTAATAATTTGATATAAATATTGCTATAAAATATTTACTAAACAGCCTGTGTACAATCAAGCTTGCAAGGAGAAGAGAAGCAGACACGTTTTTGACTGACCTGAGATTATTGATATAGGTTAAAACATGGGTGTAAATTCCACTGAATAAGGCAAAGTGCGGCAGAGAGACGTGCCCCTCTCTGAAGTATGTAGTTCTGCCTAACTGCATCAAAGCCTGTCTATCATCTTTGTTATGCCTATTAGCTGTTAAATGAAAATCTGAGTAAGTCAGAGGTATGCACGTTAAAAATAACTTTAGGACTATCTGTCAGCTCCCACCTCAGAGTAGAATTACTTACAACAGTGAGGAACTTCCTTGCCCCATACAGATGTTTCCTGAGCAGTGTGACTAATGCAAAAGACACAAATTTCCAGACAAATTGCTGTTGTGTTTGTATTGCTCTTATTGCCATAGTGCCTCTGTCAGCAGACAACAGACTAACAGGCTTCGGCTAGCCTAGGAAGGTGGTAGCTCCTATCTGCCTCTCGAGTCCCGGCAGGCACGGTACGCCTGGTCCCACCGGTGAGATGGATAAATGCCTTTGCAGCCCATCCAAAGCAGGTCTGCATCCCTCTCTGGACTAGCCTGGTGTTTGAAGATTGATTCAACTCATTGCCCAGGAGGTATCTGTTCTGTGTTGCCCAGCAGGTGTCTGCTCCAGGGAGCTGTGAATCACCTACCTGGCCTCGGGGATCTTTGCTTCTTAACCACAATCACTTAGTGCCAGTTGTACTGCCCTGAACTACCTGTCCTGGCCTGGAGCTGGTCCAGAAAGATGTGAGTCTCTGACTCCTTGTGTCATATTTGTGACCCCGGGAAGGTGGCTTAGATGTCTAGGGCATCTCCAGTGGTATCCAAAACCTGTGTTTGGCAACTGAATTGACCCTGTGAGAGCTAGATGTGCTTTCTGGGCACTAACCTTTAACTTATGAAATAGATAACGTTATCAACATGTGGCATCTGTTTAAGAGGGAAGTTCGTTAGAGTGGAGTTGTCTCCTACCTCATGTGAGTCTTGTTCTGATAAGGGCTCTGGGCCACCCTGGCACTCCTTAACAGCAGCCACAGAGGACCCTTCTGGTCATCTTTCCCACTGTTACCCCAACCTCCTCTTTCTACCAGTGCTGAGCATCCCATGCTCTGGTTTGTAAGTAGCAAACTCAAGTCACTTCGCAGAAAATGTCCTGTGAGGCTTTGAAAAGCTCTTGTAAGTCAGGGCTGCACAACACCCACAGCTGTGAAATAGCCGTGGAGTGTGGAAAATGGGGGACCCTGGGGGACAGGGAGCTCTTTTTAAAAGAAACTCCCAATACCATTGGTAGAAGCTTGCTCTGAAGCGTGAGTTAAGATTAGGGATGTCGTCAATTGTAAAGACTGTAGTAATTGTTAAAATGCAATTCTGGGGGGAAAGGAGGGTGGAAAGCAATTCGTTCCTGGCTCTGCTGCGCTTTGAAGTGTTCTCGATTAAGTTGCGTCATCTGGACTGACGTGCGTGTCCTTCCTCTGGGAGAAGACGACTTACACCCTGCGTACGAGACGACAAAGCCTTTGGGCAGAGAGGGGGTGTATTATTTCAGGAAATCTGTAAACTTCATAAACCCACAGCTGTTTCTGTCGGCCGATCGCGAGGTTTTGCTGAGTGCAAAAGAGGCACAACGTAAATGGTTGTACCCTGCGTCTGGTGACAAGAGTTTGAAGTGTAACTTTCTTACTCTGAGGACATCATCCTAATAGAGCCTTTGTTTTTTGTAGTAGCTTTTCCATTTCTTTGGAAGTCCTTTCTCCCAGCAGTAGTTTTCGATGCAGACTCAGCCCTCCATAGCTTTCTGCCCCAAAGGGTTTGAGTGCAGGAGGAGTGAGTGGCTGTGGTTGGAGCCCACAGGGTCCAAACATCACCTTCCCCACCTTACTGGTTCCTAACACAGGACTGCTGCTGGCATGGAGGTGACCACACATACTCTGGGTATCCCTAAAGCTCCCCCGAGCCAGATCAGTCCTTACCTATCCCTTTGAAGGATCATTCTGCAGAGCAAAAACTGGTACAGTGAAGCTGAGGTATTAAATTGGATGCAATTTTAAAATGTCTCTGGACTAGATAATTGCTACTGACATTTTCCCAGGATCGGTGGCTTTTTTAGTAGTGTGTTTTGTTTTTTGTTTTTTTTTTTTTTTTTTTTTTTTTGCTGTGGTACATCAACACAAAACAAAGGTTGTTCATTTTAAAGGACACTACATTATTTCTGGAGGCTGGATCTTCAATCAATGACTTAATCTTACATATCTGAAATGTTATGTGTGCTGACACATCACAGCTCGACAAAGAAATCTCATTCTATCACACCTGCCAGCTCAGTTAATATGACCCTGCTAGGGAAGCATGAGGCGTCACCTCCAGTTTTTTTAGGTAGGAATCAGGTTCCCTATCTGCAGCTTAAATTCAATGCACACTACACGTGGCCAGATTTGGATTTTTTTTTTAAGGTACCTGCTTATATCCTGGCATGCAAAACCGTAGATCAAATTGGAAGATGTCGTCTGAATATTTGGGTTGAAACATATTGGTTTGAGTCCTACAGACAGTCATTTGGGATTAGTCTTGAAGCAGAGACCTGTGTTACTTCATCCTGAGACTTCTACAAAGTCATATAGAGAACATGGTCTAGGGCTACGTGCCACTTGAATCGGAGCTGACCTTACAGTATTTGTCTCTTTTACGACACCCTACAGTGCCTCCGAAGCTGTCAGGGTGCGATAAGGGCATCCATGCCTATATCTTAAATTCCTTTAGTCTGATGGGATATGGTGATGCCTTTTACATGACCTGCCCAGGTATACCGGCTGCAGCCTGCATTAGTGCTAACTATTGCTCCATGCTTTCTTTTAATAGATACTGATTTAAATCAGTTTGTGCAGATGATCTGACTTAAATATTTTGGTGACAAAACTGAGAAAAATATTGGTTCACATTGAACAAAGCAAACCTTAATTAAAGAAAGACAGGTCAAGGTAATTATGGTTTTGACCAAGTGAGGCATTCTTGCTTTTTGGTTTGCTTAATCTTAATTCCAGGTCCATCTCAAACTCTCAGGTAGTCAAAATTACTCATTTTGAAAGAGCCAAGAAGAAGGCTTGCCTTCAGAAATGTCAGAATGATTCCTCTGAATTTGATGTGACCTGCATTGACACAGTTTATGTCGGCCAATGACAATACTGATATTATACCTGAATTTGGGTTTTTGTTTCTTGGCTCTTTGAAACTATTTTTGTATTGAAGTTATTATTCTTCAGAAGGTTCACCCAGCTTTTTTCTTCAGGAGCAATTCTGTGCATTTCAAGTAAAGAAAGGATCTCTCCCGCTTCTCGGTCTAATGCTTATTAGAAGAATTAGAAATCTTCCTTCTTGATCTCTCTCTTCTCTTTCCCCCTCCCACATCCTCTGCTTTTCCCCTTCAGATAAAATTTGCTCTTGTTGAGAAGCGATGACTGTATGATCAGAGACCTGACTGTATGATTCATCCTGAAAAGTAAAACTGAACTTTTGCTTGCCCTGTATCCCGTTAACAAAAGTTTGGCATCAAACTTCAAATGTTAATGCTGAGGGCTACCTAATATCTCCAGGTGATCAAGCAGTAGCACTGGTGGAAACACAAAGCAGGTAGATACTAAGGAGGCTCATACAATTCAGCAGCTGAGAATGCCATAACCTTTGCAATGAAGTTATGCAAGTTATGATGAAGTTATCTGTCATGCTCTGGAGATTATCCTTACACGGAAATGTAAGGAAAAATTGCATTAGCCTTTCTAAAAGGTTAGTAGTTAAACAGACCCTTGCAAAAACTTCTCTTGCTTAGGAAGGCAATATTCAAATGTAAACTGGCTTTTATAAGATATCATATGGAAATCAAAGTCCTCTTTTATGGTGCAAAGAGGAAGAAAACAGTTTGGAAGGGTAGTGTGGACATGCTTTATACATTTGGCAAAAGGCAGGTCCTTTCTTTTGGGCTGCCAGAAATGCCTATGGTGTGTCTTACCCATGTAACTGGGGACTCTGTAAGTCTGGGCAGGAGGCACAGCTGTGGGTCCAGAGGATACAGCTTTGCTTCAAGATCTCATCTCCAGGTGAAAAACTTACCTCCACTGACGTTTTTCTGGTGGCTGCAATGTGGTGACGTGAGGTGCCCATAGAAATACAAAGTGTGTGTGAGATATGAGAGCTTCTTCAGACCTTCAGGGAGAGTTTTCCTAGTTTCATCTTCATTTCTCTCCTTCCTGAGTAGACACCGAAATATCCTTCAGTCCTGCTGTTCTGGTACCCTTCTGTGGTTTTTGTCCCTTTTTTGCATGTGTTCTTCCTCTCATCAGTCCCCTTTCCACAACTGCTCCTTGCTAGAAGAGAACAGACTATTTCTGCGGCTCCCACCATTCCCCTTCCTCTGCCATGCTTTGTTCTCTGCGTGCCGAGGTCAAAGCGAACCAAGACATTGGGAGAGCTGGGGACACTTGAACTTTGCATCTGAGGACACTGTTGTGACTGAGAACCTGGAGTTGGCTTGGATTGCTGAGCCCCATCCCATCTCAGCTCTCTGCTCCAGTCTTGCCAGCTGTAAATGACAGCGTTTCGGTTTCCTGGAGGTTGAGTTCAGCCTGTAAAATGCGTAGAGACTCCAGTAAAGATATAAACATTGCCCTTTTGACCAACAGCTTGATTTTGAATTGGGAAAGTAAAAGGAAATCTTCAACTGCATGGACAGAAGAGCTTTAGAGATGGGACGTTGGCTTCAGCGATTTGCTGTCTGCCACTCCATTGAGTAGTGCTGTCATCAGAGATGTGCAAAAGCACTGCCGATGCAACAAAAATCACCTATATTTCTGCTTTGTCTGCTACAATGAGGTTATCGCCGTAGTGGTACAAGGATTGAGCAATTTAGTGCTTTTTCCATGTGGCTGTTGGTGCGCTGCTTTTGCTTGCCTGGTTCCTGAGAGCTTAGAGAGAAACATAAAGTGTCATTGACTCACTGTGGCTGTCGCAGCACATTTTCTGTGAATATTGCAAAAATATGCAAAAATAGATATGGAAAATTAAGAACTGCTTCAGACCAGAAATGATACAGGCTTTTCCTCTATCGTGGTAGCAGGATGCATGAAATAGCAGCAGCTGGGAAGCTGGAGCATAGCCGTCCTGCCATCTCAGATGACCACTTTATTAGCTTGCTAAGGCAGCGAGATGTACGTGCAGTTTGAGAGACAACCTAATAAAGCAAACCCATTAAAAAGCGTGCTGATCACAGACAGACTTTGCCCCAGGCCACAAGATTAGGTTTGATAGGACTTGTTTAAGTATATACATAGTTGTGTGCAATATTCCTGTGCTTTTTGGCCCCTTTGAGAAACTGCAAGTGTTTCATTCACCTGTAGGATATGTGCACTGTCTCTCAGGACACGGGAGAACTGTGATACATATTCCAGACTGAGGAAAAATGGGGTGATTTATGTCTCGTACAAGTGGGAATTTCACTCAAGTTACAGGAAATAAATGTGATAGAAATTGAGACACCTACTTCTTTTTTTTTTTTTAAATGGTCCTTTAAAATCATGGAAGTTTTCAGAAAAATAAAACATATATATTGATCAATGTATATGTTGGTCCTCCAAGTGTTGCTGTGATTTGACATAATGTTCACAATTCAGACAGTTAAATTACACCAACAAGAGTTGGGTGTACATGCCCAGTTAAGATACTGATTTGTGCCCTACCTGGGCTTCCCCTAAAGCACCGTAACTCTGGCATGTAAAATGGCCAATGCTTCAAACAGAAATAAGCCTCGAGCAACTACATAAGTGGTCGTGAGGCCAAAGAGCGAAGGAGCAGGAGATGAATGCTGGCTGTTGGAAAAAATACAAGGTTGTTAAAAATGACAGGGTGATACAGTAATTGCCGAAGTGGCTAAAACGTTTGCTGGTAGCAATGAAACAAAGGAGTTTAGAATAAGTTGCCTCTCTGCAAGGCGAGGGTCTCCTGTTGATACCGAGTTGAGTGTAAGTATTGGCAGAGGATGTAACTGCAATTCATTTGGAGATATTTTTAATAGGGGAAAAATTGGAGGTTTGGATGGAAAAGAATTGAGAGGTTAGAATTACCATCCCAGCTCGTTCGGAGGGGGATGTCTCTGTTTCACACAGCACCGGGAGAAGAGGCTGCTCGTTTCTTCCTCTGCTGCCGTCTGACCCGCTGCCGGCGTAGGAAAGGGGCTCGTTTGTTGTGCTTTGTTTCTGCTGGCTTAAAAGGAGGACATATGCTTTTCCTTTACTGGTAAAAACTCTGGATGAAGAATGCTATTTAAAGCTAAAATTTTACCAGATTAAGCCAGAAGTTCTCAGTGCGGTCACTGCCTCTATTGTTTCTTGGAGACGAGCTTCCCCCACCCTAGTTTCGATAGTAGCCCTTTGTCCCTGTGGCTTAAAATACCCAAGACCTGTCAGTGGGGACTGTCGTCACACTAATTGACAAACAGTCCTAAAAAATTTGCCCCATTTAAAGTTATTATTTTGGAAAAAGCACAGTTGTCCTATGGGAACAAGCCCAACCAAGAGTTAGATGTTAGTGCAGCAGAAAGGAATCCTGTGATCCTCCTCAGGCGAGCTATCGGGGACCCACACATCCCGGTTTTCTTCTTTCGTCTGTGTATGAATTTCTGAAAGAAGCTTTGCTCAAAATGTCATTTCCCTGATTTATCTTACCACACGCAAACTTAGAGGTTCTCTGTGTTTTATGAAAAAAAAACCCAGCACAGCTTCCTTTTGGAAAACTGCAGTTCATCAAGGTGTAATTCTCCCCGAGGTTGTTCTCAGAGCCACTAACCACACTTTTGGCATGTCTCTGAATTTGGAAGATAATATTATGAGTCTAGCTGTTGTCTGCCAGTAAAAATTTTACGCGCTTACTGTCTTGCTTAGAAATTTACTGGCTGTGATACGCAGAAGATATCGGTGTGTGTCCTCAGTG
Source organism: Calonectris borealis (assembly GCF_964195595.1). Taxonomy (NCBI): domain Eukaryota; kingdom Metazoa; phylum Chordata; class Aves; order Procellariiformes; family Procellariidae; genus Calonectris; species Calonectris borealis. The sequence continues at coordinate 9,172,994 of NC_134313.1, forward strand.
AAGAGCTTCTCATGGAACAGGCTGGAGGTGGAACAAGACACCCCGAGACAACCTGCTGCCCTTCCTACGGGAGTTGCAGGCTTGCTTGGCAGAGGTGCACGCACCGAGGGTGGGATCACCAGGGTGGTGCATAACCTTTCCCACTCTCAGAAGAAACCACCTGGCTTTTCAAGACAGCTCTTCCACAGGGTGAAACTTGGTGCCACCCGTTCCTGCTGACAGCCTCCTCGCTTAAATTGTGAAATCTGGCATTCTGCCTCGGTGCCCGCGGGTCGAGCTGAGGGTAAAACCAGCTGAGATTTGCTCGTTTTGAAAAGCATCTCCTTCACAGTCCCTCACCTCTACAAAGGGAACCGTTCCGAATTTGTCAAAGTCCGGATGCCTTTTTTACTTTTGTATCTAATCAGGTTTCATTTGACAAGTGTAGCTCTTAGAGACGGAAATTCTGTTATTAGGGCACTGACACTTTTCTGAATATTAAAAACCCTCTTGCTTTTATAGCTGTCAGAATCAATCTTTCCGGTCTCCCCTTCCAGCTGCCATGCTCTCTTCTGAGCCGATTGCTACTCCCGAGCAGGTACGTGGCAGCATTGCTTTGGCTGGCACCAACAATGTTGACTTCCAAGGAAATTAAGGTGATTCTGCATCTCGGACCAAGTGCTGTGTTTTGTTTTTCATTTTCTCTTCCATCCGTAACAAATGCTGCATGACGGTTTCACCTTTCTCCAAGAGAGATTAGGGCTGTGCACAGTAACCTTGAGTATAGACTTCTCATATCTAATGAGCTCATTAGGGCTTGATCTGCTCATTACCTGGAGACTGTTAAAGGCAAGACCAAAATATCTCACGGAGACAGGGTGGGTAGCATGCTTCCCTCTGAGTCAGCACAGGAATGTTGCTCAGCACGTGTGTTCAAATTGATTGCTGAAGCTGTCATCCACTTAATGAGACTTACAAAGCTCGTGACTTCTCATAATCTTTAAAACACATGGCACTTGTATGAACGGGCTTGTGCGTGGTGGTTTCCTTACCCAAAGGCATCAGGACTCTTTTCAATCTGTATAGCAGGGTACTTTCCTTAGAGCCATGGGTCATCACTGTCCAAGAGTCCGGTTGAAGGTAAATGAAGATAAAATTTTCTTTCTTACAAAGTTACCCTCTCCTTCCCAAAGAAAATTCTTTCATAGGTGTGACAGCCCTTGACAGTCCACTTATAACTCCTACTGAAATTCAACTTTCTGTCCAAAGTTGTTGGGACAGATTGTTACAAGCCTTTTTTCTCCTCAAAGGCCATGGGTAAGGGATCCTTGTCAACAGTGCATGGTAAAAGATTTCAGATCTTAAGGCATGCAGTGGGAACCTGCAGAGTGACTTGAGTGTTGGGAGAGTTAAAATTGGTTTTTTTTTTTCAGGAGGTGCAGAACAAAGCAACACAGTTGGCATCTATTATTAAAGGTGTCATTCAGTCTGCTCAGTAGGCTATTTTGGGAGGCACAAACAGTGTAAGCATCATGGCAGAGAAACTAAACTACTCCACATCAAATAAGAATAGTATTTATGCAGGCTCATGCTATCCTTCTCAGTGGGTAACTTCATAATTCCCCATCACTTGTGAGATTTGTATCTTGATCTAAATAGGATGGAGATTTATATCTTAGCCTCTTTCACCAGGATTCTCTAGGTGCACTCAAACCGGTGTGTTAGCAGGGATGTACCACAAGCACAGTGAATAGCAAAACTTGTATCCTTTTGGTATAGTTGCACAGTGAGGCATGGTTTTATCAAGGTTTTCGATCTTACCTGAAAATAAGCAAGGTCACTGGCATGTTTGTCTTTTTATTGCCTGAACCTTCAAAGGAGATGGTGGCAGGGGAAGGATACAAGTGACTTTCAGATGACATTTCATTCATTCGTAGCAATGCTGGAATTCCTGTTGAGATGCTTCCTAAGGATGTTACACGCATCTGGCAAAAGCTCTGCTTATTTTTTCTTTTGATGTATGCCCAGAGCCAGATGCTGTAAATCAAAGTAATTAAATGTGTTGTTTTTTGGTAAAAGGTGGTTACTGTAGTTCATTTTAAGGTTCGGGGGTCAGGAGGGATCTTTAAACACAACTTTGCTCAGGCTGTGTAATTTGAAGTTTTTTTTTCTTTTTTTTTAATTGCAAAGCTTATTAAATAACTTTGTAAGCAAAACTATTTTGCAAAGACAAACGTCTTCTGTTGAGTGTTGTCAGCAGCATTTCCTTCACTCCTCAGCTCAGAGTGCTTTAGGCAGAACGGGAGAGGGACATGCTGAAGGAGAATTGCTTTGTGCTTAGCAGAATTAGAATAAGCCCAGCAAGCACATGGTTTGTGCTTATTTCCAAGAGCCTGAATCTGATCTCGCTCCTACTAATCTCTAAAGGGATTATGCCTGATTTACACCATGCTGAATGAAATCAGAGTCTGGCCCTGAAAGCCTATTTGTTCTTCAGACATTGTCTCAAGGCAGCTGACCTGCAAATATGAAAAAGCAGCTTGGCTTCCTGCAGGTTAATTGTTTAAATTTGTCAAGCTAAGTGGACTATAGCTTGTTTAGAAGAGTTTATTTTAAACTAAAGACTCTTTATCCAGGAAACTCTATTGTAGAAACTCAGGCTAGAATTCATTTACCTCTACTGGACGAATAAGAGATGGTAATCAGGGGACCCTCTTTGGTACAACACAGTGCCCTTTATTTGCATAGTACCTTTCGTCCGAGGATATTAAATAACTACTTCATTGCAATTCTGGAAGCTGTTCAGTCAGACAAGTCTCTTTAATGACCTGCAGTGACTAGTTACTAGCAGTGTAGTAAAAATAAGCTAGTACACTAGGTCTCTGGTCCTGAGTGGCATCTGTAAGAAAAGGTTTGCAACCTAGAACAGGGTGAAGCTGTTAGCTGAAAATACTGGGATTTCTGGAATAAAGACTACGACCTATCTATCTGCTGTGAAGAAAATTGATCTTTATTAGCACAAGTTCAGCTAGTGTTCACTGAGACAAGTACTAAAGGCAAACGTACAGTTTTGGGGTGCGAAAGCACAAGTTACTTTTAGAGCGTCATGGCCAACTCCTTTACAGCCCCAAATTGATACACTTTTTGTTTAGATTTTGATTGTCTATGTGCTCATTTTTAAGGCTGTGTTTATATCATACCTGTCTGTATCATGATAAAAGGAAAGTGGAATACACCTTTTCATAGGGCTGCTCTAAAGGAAACTAGCGTGTTATTATATACCCGTGCATATTCTCAAATGAACAAGTCGCATTTCTCATTGCTGCAAAGCACAATTTTGATGTAGTGACACACTTGCACAATGTTTGAACTACCTAAACGCGGCCATATAATGCCAGGGAGCAAGACGGGTGGCCTCATGCGATGGCCTGCCTTATTCCTTTTGAAAATTTTATTCTCGAATTCTGTTGTCAGCTTTGATTTCCCAATAACTGTCTCTTTGCCATGACTGTTTGAGATGCTGCAATCTTTCAACTACAGCAGTGCTATATAGCAATCAGGGTCGTTAATATTTATAAACACTAAAAGCATGGGGGACATGAGTAAGTGAATCAAATGTCTTAATTACTGTCTTTGGGAAGAGATGGTAAATGACTGTCTCGGCAGACTAGCAGGGTGTATTCGCAAAGGGAAATGACAAGGCACATACAAGGTTGTTTAGATGACTGCGGAGGGTCCTGTCTTTATGGACCATAGCATACCTACAGCCCATAATTCACCCAGCGTAGTGAAAAACACGGAATTCTGGGACACTTGTCCAAAAGGCGCAGTGCAGGAAGATTTTACTCACACTGGTTCAGTTATCCCATACAAACATCTGCTCCTGCGGTGGAGCTGAGCCACCTTTTCCTGGCTGAAAGCGTGGCTACGACGTTGAGTATATTGAACCAAATTTGACATGCACAGTCGTTTGACTGGAGAATACCCTTAATTTTCTTTACAATGAGTAAGGAAGTCTGCTGCTTCATCAAAGGCGTAATTTAGCTTTATTGCTAGTTGCTCCAAGTTGTTAGCCATGACTAATGTAAGCCCTGTCTGTCTTATCAGCAGAGACTGGAGGAGCTAATGAGTGTATTCCTGGAGAACAGACTTCATTGATTCAAACTGAAATAGCTGGTGAGCGATGCTCTGAAGAGTTTGCATTAAGAATAAAAACCTGGTTGGTTTTGTATAAGGAATCCAGAAAATCACGTAGTGAACTTTCAGTATTTTTCTGTTTTCCACAAAAAACCCATCATCATCGTCTTCACAGGTCCATGCCTCTTTACTTTTCTATATTCTCCATCAATGATCTGGATGAGGGGATCGAGTGCTCCCTCAGTAAGTTTGCAGATGACACCAAGCTGGGCGGGAGTGTTGATCTGCTGGAGGGTAGGAAGGCTCTGCAGAGGGACCTGGACAGGCTGGATCCATGGGCCAAGGCCAACTGTATGAGGTTCAACAAGGCCAAGTGCCGGGTCCTGCACTTTGGCCACAACAACCCCAGGCAACGCTACAGGCTTGGGGAAGAGTGGCTGGAAAGCTGCCCAGAGGAAAAGGACCTGGGGGTGCTGGTTGACAGCCGGCTGAACATGAGCCGGCAGTGTGCCCAGGTGGCCAAGAAGGCCAACGGCATCCTGGCCTGTGTCAGAAATAGTGTGGCCAGCAGGAGCAGGGAGGTGATCGTGCCCCTGTACTCGGCACTGGTGAGGCCGCACCTCGAATCCTGTGTTCAGTTTTGGGCCTCTCACTACAAGAAGGACATGGAGGTGCTGGAGCGTGTCCAGAGGAGGGCAATGAAGCTGGTGAAGGGCCTGGAGCACAAATCTTATGAGGAGCGGCTGAGGGAACTGGGGTTGTTTAGTCCGGAGAAAAGGAGGCTGAGGGGAGAACTTAATGCCCTCTACAACTACCTGAAAGCAGGTTTATGTTGTATATTAGGAAAAATTTCTTCACTGAAAAGGTTCTCAAGCACTGGAACAGGCTGCCCAGGGAAGTGGTTGAGTCACCATCCCTGGAAGTATTTAAAAGACGTGTAGTCGTGTCACTTAGGGACATGGTTTAGTGGTGGACTTGGCAGTGTTAGGTTTATGGTTGGACTCGATGATCTTAAAGGTCTTTTCCAACCTAAATGATTCTATGATTCTAGGATTCACCTGATATAAAACAGAATAAGTGGCACAGCCACATAAGCAAATGTACAATTTAGTGGGGGAATGAAACCTCCTGGTTTCTGCACTGCTCAGCAAAGCTCTCCCCTCCTGCATCCTCTCCTCTGTGGCAACACGTGCATCAACCTGGGTCCGCTTCATCGAAAAGGAGTGATGCTGGAGCTTCCTTTGGAGCTTTTGCCATTTGATTGAATCAAATTGCTCTAAAAATTCTCTACATCTGTATCCCCACTGTAGATAAGAGATTTTTTTTCCCTATTTGTCTCTCCTCTCAGCTGGTCCCACTAAGGCCGTTGCCACAGCAGATGTAGAGGTGGAGAAAATTCCAAATACACCATGTGCCAGATATAAACTATACTGCCTTACCGAACTGGTTAATGCTGTTTAGCTGACAATTCTGTAATGTAGAAAAAGCTGCGTATTATTGGCCAAGCACTTCATAATTTTCTGGTATTTCTAAAATGGATGCCAGCACTTGGAAATATTGAGTAATTTTTAATTGAAGGGATATGATCAGTAGGTGATTAGTTTGTGAAGTGCCTTGGATGTATGCTGTGTTGTAGAGACAAGCCATCTGGAGCGAGCCTGTGGTTTAGCTTCTGTAATGAGTAGCCACAGGCTGCGATGCCAAAATGACCAGCTTTATTACGTAGGTGAAGATCTTGAGTAATTCAATTCATTTTCACAGATCTAAATGAACTAAAATGGGATCATAATTTGGCCCAAAGTTTTAGTTTCATGCTCTTAATTATTAAGCCAGGATCATCAATGCATCTTCCAGTATCCTTAATATAACCAGGCACCGCAAATCAGACTGAGTTTTTTCCTCTGCCTGCAGCTTTTACCAAATTCGCTGTGGCCTGTTTTGCCTGGACAAGCAGTGTGGCTCCCTTAGCTGTTTCTTATATCTGCTGCTCCTCTAACCTGCAAGCATAGTCCTCTGCTTCTGATCTTGGGGCTAGGCTGGCAGAGTAGAAGAATCAGAATAGTTTGGGTTGGAAGGGACCTTTAAAGGTCATTTAGTCCAATCCCCCCATGGGCAGGGACATCTTCAACTAGATCAGGTTGCTCAGAGCCCCGTCCAACCTGACCTTGAATGTTTCCAGGGATGGGGCATCTACCACCTCTCTGTTGCAGTAGTACTGTCTCACCAGTGGGGGTTACTGGGCAGAAGGAGTCCCATCATAAATCTTAGTTACAAAGCCCGTAGCTGGCATTGCTGCAGGGTACCTGGGCTGTACTGTTACTGGGTACCTGCAGCAGTAGCATCTGTGTTGCCAGTCTTGTAGCTGCTGGAATTAATTACTCTAAAATGGAGATTGATTAGTAGTATCACACCAAAATTAATCCTCCCTCTTTCTGAAATTACCATTACACAGTCTTTTTGCTGAAGCCCGATCAATCACAGTGATGTACAGCATTAAAACTCGCATCCGAAGTGCTGCCCAGTATCCGATGTATCAAGGGGTGTAGGAAGGAGCGAGGGTGACTGGAGGGAGTGACTGGAAGTAACTGAAAGAAAAAAATCCTTGAGAAGGCTTTGATCTGAAGTTGGATATCTGTGCACCGAGGGAGGGGTGTACTTCTAGGAGAAGGGCACAGTCTGCATGTAAGTAGATGTATTCTATTTGATGTGCCGAGATCAAGGTGTTGGAGCCTTTAACTGCTCATCAGCCGTCTTATCTTGCATTTTTCCTATTAATTCTTCCCTTGTGTTTAAGTTTTTCCCTCTTGTTCTGTGAAGCATTCTTATGCAAAGCCAAATTTCCTGCAACTCAAGCAAGCTGTTTGCTGCACAACGGGAGCAGAGATGCCGGAGTTTTGGCTTTGCATAAAAACGCATCACTTATTTTTCTTTTTTTTTTTCTTTTTTTTTCCTCCTCAATCTTGTTATTAAGTGAGCAGTACTTTAATGAAGCATTTAATGGAGGGGAAAAAAAATGCAACTATGTCCTGTAGATTATTCCCAGATCCCTGAAGAAAAGAGTATTTACAGATTAAAGCCCTTACTGTTTCCTGTGACATTGCAAAGCAAACAATGAACAGGACTTGAAAAGCTCTAGTCTCTCCAGGTTTGGAACACCAGCCTCTCTCAGAACATCAAAAAACCATGGCAGCACTTTTTCATGGTACCAGATGACTAAATTTCATAGCAGATTCTCCTCCAATTTAATGCTGCTAATGACTATGTGAACGAGACTTAAAATGTAAGCGCAAGTTTAAAACCTCAACTTCAGCATTTGAACTTAAACAAGTCTGTACAGGAAGAGTCTGTTGGGAAGGGAAGCATCAGTTTAAAATTGTCAAGTAGTCCAGTTTTTATTGCCATTTCCCCAAAGCCATGCAATCCGTGGTAGACCCAGGAATAAATTGCAGTTCTTGCTGTAAGCACGGAGAAATGGCGTGCTCTGAACGCTGGCTCATGATGAACAAGCCAGCGGTCTCTCTCTCTCAGCAAGAGGTGAGTCACTTGGGTAATTCCTTTTTTTAAACAGCAGAACCAGATTCATGCTTCAAGCAGCCTTAGACAGCCAAAGAGGAATAAACTTCAGGTTAAAACCTTGTGTTTCATGTCATTACCTTCTTCTTCCTTTTTCCCCTGCAGTGACAATGTGTCAGTGGATAACAACGGGAAGGGGAACTATGCCACATGTGGGAATAATAAAAGCTAGCAAGGTCTACATTGTGAGGTCCCAAACTACAACAAGAAAAATGGAAGCACCTTTCTTGCCTTCTAATGTACGGGAAAGAAAAATAGAGGCAGGTTTAGGTGGAGCATTTGGGCAAGCTGAACACAGATTTTCCCTACACAAGGAAGCTCCCTTGGAGCAGGTGAGGAGATGTATATGTACAACTACCCATCCTTGATCAAGGGAAGTCTGTTATTTGTGAAATATCCAGACTATGTCTGTAACACATTTTGCTGATACGAGCCTGAATCACGAGCCTCCCAACTGCACTGTCCAACAACATCTGGTAATACTTGGCCCCTCTACCTGCAGTGCTGCTAGAGCCACAGCTTTGAAAAGATGAGTTTCAGTGACAATATTGATCTGAGCTTGTTCTTAACTACTGTATAATCACAGGCGGAGCACTGGTGACCTACAGTTTCAGGGAAACAGGATAACATTTACTTTATCTTTGTTCCAACAAAAATCTGTAACATGATCTCTGATCCCAGCCTTTGAAGGGGTCCTGTTCGTAGAGATTAGGTAAATAGAGATTCTGCTTGTTTTTAAAGTAAGCAAAAGGGGACAGACTTTGGATAGGACACTGGATTGGAGAGACAGTTTCGTTTCTATCTCTGCCGTACAAGAGCTGGGAACTCCACTTTGACTGGTGTGGTTTTGCCAGCTATAGACTATAACTGCTACTTTGCACCTCTTTCAGAGCTTGCCTGGTTTTAATTAATATTTCTTTTCTATCCCTTTTTAAAATGTGCTATCACACTAAAAATTTTTGGAACGGAGCTGTATGGGTCTTCACAGTATACTGAAATATTGACAGTCAGGCATCTACCGTTGAAGAGTTGAAATGCAGATGGCTTATTCCGTGGGATAGTCACAGATGCCAGAAGTTTAAAGTAATGAAGACATAAGGGGAACCTTTGAATTTGCAGTATAAGGAGATTCTGGTAGCATAAATAACACTATGGGCTCTTTTTCTCTCTTTAAGGGTTCTCCATATCCCATGTTGTGCAAACATGACTGATGAGATGTTAAAATGTGCCAGAGTAATATTCCTAGAGACTCCACTGTTGTGGATGGGGAAAGGAGAATTTAATGCTTATTTGATCCTAAATATACCTATTTATAAAATAAAAGTGTGCTTCCTTTTGCTGGACAAGTATTTTATGGCACCTGAGTTCTCAATGTATAAGAGTATTAACTAAATGGTTTTGGTTTTGTAAGCTACAACCTTGTAACCCTTAATATACAAGATGAGAAGAATGAATGTGGCTCATCAATAGCTCTTGATAGGTAGTAGACATGGTTGCAAATGGCAGCGTGTTGTTGGCAGTATGTGGAGAGTAGGTGTCCCTCAGCAGGATTTGGTGGCCCTGCTTGGCAAAGAGGTAGAACATTCTTGGAGAAGGTATCAAAGTGGGATGCTGCTGGCTGCCTGCCTGTGAAAACAGAGGTGAAATCCAGCCACGATGACCCTTGAGCAGTAAAGGGTACATGGGTAGGGGAATGGATCAGTCCATTAGTGCCCCATGGGATCATAATTTGGAGGGCTGCCAGGCCCAAAGAAGCTGCCAAGGTGTCAACCTTTCGGGCAGAAAACCTTGGTGGGTGGAGGAATTGCTGCTGCCCTGGCAACTCTGTAATCTGAGGTGCCGTATGGACTGCAATTACTCTGGTACCTACTCAGAGATGTTACTCTCATACTTTACTTGACATGCAGTGATGGAGAGTGGAGGGAGCCACTGCCACAACACTCGTCTTTTCTTCTCTGGCAGGATGAAACCTAGAACAGTGTTATCTCTGTCTCCTCTTGGTCACAGCACTGGGAAGGGGGATGGAGATATGGTGATTGTACCTGTGCTACGGAAGGTGGTTTTGGGTTCGCAGGGCTTCCCATCTGTGGCAGCTCCAGTACATTTTGTTCCCAGGCATGTCTTTATTCTTCATTTCTGTGGCTTTTCACGCAAGGCAGCAGTGAGAGCGCTGTCCTCCTGGGTGTTCTGGGCTGGCGGTGAGGACAAAAAGGGGCGAGGAGAAGCTGTTAAGCAGAGTCGGTGCTCAGAGGAGCCGAGAAAACGGATAGAAAAAAAGCCTGGCTTCTGGGACTCATTTCCTGAGGAAGTATAACAGGGCATAAAAACATGTGGGATGACTAAGATATGAAGGAAAACCATGCTTGTGTTTGGCGACAAGCCCTGCCCTTCAGCGCTGAGGGTAGGGCTTGGTTTCCACGTCTCTCTCCAGGTCTAGCACACGTGTGGCTCTCATGGGCAAGACTCCTGCTCCATCTGCCCCCTCTCAGTGCTGCTGGCTGACAGCCCTATTGGCAGAATCGATACTGGGAATAATATGCTGCTGCGACCTCGTAATTTAGAAATGACCTTGCAGAAGGAAGTATGTTCTCCGGCGTCGCCAAGGGAATTGGAGCTTCATTTTCTTTTAAGAATACTCCTCTTTCTTTTAATTGGGAGAAAACTGCTCGCCTTATGAAATGAAAGGGAGCGCACGGAAGACAGGCCCGGGGAGAGGAGAAGCAGTTCATGCTCCGACTGGAGCAGAGAGTGTTTTCCTGTCTTGGGACTTTGCTTAGAGCGCAGAAGATCGGTGTGGGATGCATCTGACTAAGTGCAAGCATCTGCAACGCATGCGCTGCTGTCAGAGCTGGTTATCTGTCCTCCTTTTATGGGTCACAAAGAGAAATAGGTACTTTAGCATGTGACTTGTCTCATTCTAGAGGAAACATCTTAAAAACAGGCTCTGGAGCTGGGACTTCATCCCTGTTGACAGTTAAGGAAGCCTCGATGACTTGCTCAGGTGCTGAGATGTAAAGTTAGATCAGATGGGTCCTGCTCTGGCCTGGCTGGGCGTTAGATCCCATTAACCTCTTCGCTAGGGATGCAAGTGCCGTAGGGTAGAGACTGGGGCATCTAAACCAAGGGAGCTAACGCTGGTTTTGTGGTTTTCTTCTTCTGTGGAGAATTGAGGCCCTAAGGCTGTGTCCATCAGGTAAGGGCTTTCAGAGCCCAAACAGCACTGAGCTGTCTGCACCCTGCTGAAAGTCAGTGAGAGCTGTGCCTACCTGCTTCTTTCATGCCATTTAAAAAACCCCATATATATATTTTGGTGTTATCTATTAAAAAAACACCCAGCACATAGATGTTGTCCCTTGTAGATGAGTGTGAAAGAGATGGAGAAGCTTCTTTATGGTCCAAAATTAACAGGATCTGCTTTTTTTCTGTGGGAAGGAAGAAAAATATTACTGGCCTGATTGATTCAGAGCTGCCCTGCAGGCCCCAGGCCCCAGACTCTTTTTCATAAAAGCTTACTACATATAAACAAAGAGTCAAAACCCAAATAATCAATCATGCTAAAATGCATGGCTTAGCTGAAAACTAACCCAGCCGGTGTCTTCCCACTGAGTGACCCTCCTTGTACCCTCTCATAGACGAGAGGTCCAGACTGACCCGATGCCAGGCGCCCACGCGTGCAATGAGTGAAGCCTTTTGCAAAGTGTTTGTTTTCCACATGAGAAAACAACTTCCTCAAGTATTTAATACTTGGCCTTGTCCCCTGCTTGAAAGAATGCTGCGAGCCCTCTGCCACAGGGCAAACGTGAGCATTTTCTTTCTGAAATGAAAGAATAGCAACTTTTAAGTTCCAGTGAGGCATTGCTGCTTTGTCAAAGTCTAGTTGACCCTGAAACTTGCCACTGCGCTACAGTTCTGAGTAAAGCAGAAAAGCAGGGTTTCTGATATGCCAGACATTGGATCTCATGCTTTGAGCCGTATTGTCTCCAAAACGTTGAGGAGGAGATGGCTTTTGCTATCTTAAAGAGCCTTTCACAAATTTCTGGTGGTCTTCTGAAGCACTAATTGCTGCTGAGAATCTGGGGAAGGAATTTCCTGCACAAATGTCTGATCAGTTGTAATTTCTGCGGTAATTTCCCTTTGTTCACACTGTTCAGATGCTTTTTTCCAATGTTTTTTAGCAGAGCATTCATGAACTCTTTTTTCAGTAGCATAGTTCTGCTGTGTACGCAAGTCACCGTTGATATTATAACACATTTGCCTTTAATTTGATAGCCCCATTGCTCTCACACTTGTTCACTGTCATTGCAAAAAAGTGCTTTTATTAGCTTTTCTCAGGAAGGGATGGGGGATGCAGAAGTGAAATTTCTTTAGCAGAGAAACATCATTTCTGCTCTCTGCTAATAACTAAATATGTAAAAGAATAAAGCTAAAAATATTGATCATTCTGTAGAGAAGTGGAAGGACCGCTGCCTTGCAAATGCAGCTGTGGAATGTGAAAACATGATTCGCGTTCAGAAGATTTTGGATTGTAATTCAGCATCACACCTCTGCCGCCCGGCACTCCGCTCTGTGTCTCTCTGTGTGTTCAGCTCATAATATTTTGAGTATTTGTGACTAGCTGGACAGCTATAGCCTTAGATGTGATGTGGTCTAAAATCCTCTGAGACACTGAAATACTTGGAGGCAAGGATAGATGTTGCTAAAGAGCACATGATGTAACTGGAAAGTCTGACCGCAGAAAGCCCAAATGTCTGCTAGAGGCACTATTTGCTTAATTACCTAAGTTTGGACATTTAAGGAACTATGTAAAAAAACCCAAACAACTAAGTTGTGGGCAGTTTTTTTGAGGTCTAAAATGACAGTGATGAATGATCCTTAGACTTTCAAAATACAGATGCTTCCAGAAAAACAAACAAACAAACAAACCTCTACTATCTGCCATTTTAGCAAACGAATTTTCTTTTTTTTTTTTTTTAAATTTTGGTAGCTTTTAAATCAAAAGTTGCATTTCAGGCTGCTGGGAATGCTACGTCTGCTTCACAGTGATGCTTTCCTAATTTCCAAGGTTTGTGCTGAACCATTCATGAATATCTGGTTTCTCACAGTCCCCCAAATTACTATCCGCCCGCGTGCAGCTTTGCGCTGGGATGGCTCTCTGGTGCTCTGGCCGCTGCCATTTCTTAATGCCAGACCTCAGAGAATGACAACTTCCCAGCACAAAGCATTTGTCCTGGAGTTCTGCTTTTGCATTGCCATATTCTAATTTTTTTCCCTCCCCCCAACCTGCTGCTGCTGACCACGCTGAACCTGTGTCCCGATATGTATCCTATGCTACCCTGAAATCTCATGCACAGGAAGCATCTGGCTGTTCCCCTGCTGGATGGGGAATTCTTTCAGCAGATTATCTCTGTTTCATTCTGCTTCATTCTGGCACAAAGCCCTAAAAAGTCATTTGACTAACCCAGGCTTTCTGCAGATCCAGATCACCCATCCCTCTCCGCTCTTGAGGCGCAAGTGATTCCTGCTGCGTCCACCTGCTCGGAGCTGGTTGTCTCAGGGACATGGGCATTTGTCAGGTTTGCTTTTCCCCCTTCTCATTGCTTTACCATTCATATCGCCTAGAAGAAGAACTGGGAGGAGAAGATGGAATAAAATATGCTCAGCTTCAGGAACTGAAGTTTGGGGTAGGGATGGGATTTTTAAACATCCACTTTAAGTATTCACAGTGCAAGGGGTGGTTTTCTCCCAAGGCTCTGCATTTGCAGGTTTTCCAAAGGGAAGTTAGCTTTGGTTTTGCAGATGTAAGAGAAAACAAGTGTTTGTGGCTTCCTTCTGATTTTGCACTGACTTTTTTTTTTTTCCATTTGGCACAACTGCTCTGTACAGGCTTGGCAGGTACTCAGCTCTCTGCGCTTTCTTTTGTTGAGTCAACAATAAGTCCGGCCAGAGGAGAACAGCTTAATGGTCTATAGTAATCATCTAGCCAAAATCCTGGCTATAATATCCTCATCCCTCCAACCTGTGTATCTTCTGGGTTTGCCTCCTTTCATCCGAAAGGGGACAGTTTTGTGTGTGCGGTGGGACATTGGAGGGTCCTTGTTATGTGTTCAAGGCCAGGTTGGATGGGGCTTTGAGCAACCTGATCTAGTGGAAGGTGTACCTGTGGCAGGGGGCTTGGAACTGAATGATCTTGAAGGTCCCTTTCAACCCAAACCATTCTATGATTCTGTGATTCTGTGCCATGAGTAGGGCAGGGGATGTTGGTGCAGCAAGAAGTGGCCAGGACCCCTGGGATCCCCACATCCCTGGTGAAGTACCTGCCTAACATGGCCCCTTTAGGAAAATCAGGGGAACCCTCAATCAGGATGTAGTACCTTTTCCCAGGGTAAAAAATACTCAGTTCCCGACGATTGAGTTTCACTTTGACATTGGAGCTGCAGGCTTTAGTCTTGTGGATTGTTGCTGTGTTGATAAGATTAATGATGTTGTAGTGGTTATCTTAATGGTGTTTCATCAAAATGCCCCCTTTTCAGGTTGGGTAGGAATGTGGGAATCTCTCCCTTCGTATTTTAAGTTGTTTTCTCAATTCCTATTAGCAGGAGAAACTTTGAGGTGTGATTCCCAGTGCTGAGACCAGAAGGTCTATTCAAAGAATTCAGAACCTCATGATTTCTGAGGCCTGACTGAAGGGTGTTTAATGGTTGGAGCTGCTGACATGCACCAAACCCCTCAGAGTATGCCTGCAGGGAACAAAAGCCTGCGAGAGACATACTTATTCATTACTGTGTACACTCATACATTATAAAGCTTAATGTTTGCTTGAAGCCTGGGTGACAGGGACTCCATTTACGCTGTGTTTGGCTCTTAATCATTATGATAATTCATTATACACCATCTTTAAAAGGTAGATTAAGTCCAAGCATGACAAAACCTCCTATTGGGTTGCTGCTGAGATCTGCCCAATAAAACCGGCGTTAGGTTTATTTTAATTTTTTTGAAGCAAAGTTCTTATTTACCTATTACCACACCATGCAATTACTTAAAGACATTATTTTTCTGCTCAATGACGAAATAAGCCCCAAAGTCATATCAGTGGGGTCACCCGGATACCTGTAAATGAGGTCTCTGAGCTTAGCAGCAGTTTGCTAATTACTGCTGATCCGGTACCCTGTAAGCAGCAATCAGCAAGATGCTGTTTGGCTGCTGGCGGTTTCCAGCCTGGATGCCCAGCACGCTGGCGGCTGTGCTGTTCTCAGCGTTACGGAAATCCTGAAGTAAATGATAACCCTGCCGTCAGCACGGGCGAGCGCAAACAGAGCGGACATCCTGACGGAGGGCAGGCAGTGCTGTTTAGTTCACAGCGCAATCTTTTTGAACTGCAAGAATTTCTTTTCCCATTTGGGGCCCCTGGGCTCGACTTTCAAAACAAGAACCATATTCTGAGCCTTTTGTTCCAGCAGAAATTCAGCTTGCTTGTTCCTGCTGAAGCTCTGCTAGTGCTGCAAAGGTGCAAAAAGAAATCAGGTTCTGGCTCACGCCTTAAATTTAATTTTTTGCATTTGCCAGATCGGCTCTTTCGGTTGGCCCTGTGTTCCCCGTACGGGCTGTGGCCGTGCAGGGAAGATCCCACGGTATTAGCACACGCTGCCGAATGCAGATCCACTCCTCGTGTGTGGCTGCTCTCTCTGCCTACAACTGTTTCAGCTCACTTTTGTGTGAGATGTCTCTCTTCCAAGTGAGTAAACCACAGATGCGACTTCCCGCATGATTACCAACTTTTATGGAAAGCTTATGGCTCCCTGCGAGGTCTCCTCCTCCGCTCCCACTCTGCTGCTGTTTTTCTGAAGGCAAATTAAACAGATCTATTCCTATCTGACTGAAGCCATTGAGTTACTTAAACAGATTGACCTGACTTAGGCTTATCAATGTCTTTAATGAGGTATCCTCTGCAACTTCTGCTTGGCTTTTTGCCATACTTCTCATTAAAAAAGTTTATTTTAGAATCTCTTTGTTCCAGGTGGAGTCTTTGCCAGCTAGTTGGCTGGGTATATGGCTGACCCTTACCCCTAATAATGCTTTAATTTTAGTTTCTAAAGCCTGAGAAACTGAAAGCAGAGGCACTGAGAAATTACCTTGCTTATATATGTATGATTTGGAGAGCACTTTAACTCTACCCGAGGAGCAGAAGTGGAGAGGGTGTTTCTTACCTCCAGTTCCATTGAAATAATACTGCAGAACAGAAAGAGTTTCAAGATTAAGATGCTGCTTCTTGCAGCCCAGGTGAGATGCCTTCTCATGCCTTTTAAAATGACAACAGTGACAGATTCCACCAGGCTGGAGGATAACCACCTCCCATGGCAACTTTTGTACGAAGTCGAACCTTCAGGATCAAATGGTGGGTATCTGTGAAGGACTTACCCGAAGTTTAGGAAAAAAAATCATTATTGATGCACAGAGAAACTGGTGTGCTTCTCTGGGATGAATATACATCAAAAACGGCTGAATTAATCCAGATTTACTTTGATGAAACTGCGCTCTGCCCTGGATCATCTCTCCATGGCCCCGTCTGTCTTGCTGCTGATGGTCCATCTCCTAAAGCTATTAAATTGGCTAACGTTCAGGGGTTGTTTTGGGTTTTTTCCTCCAGCGACTAAGTATCATTTATATATCGTACATCAGTCAGGGCCAGATCCTCCACAGGACCTGTATGTGCATGAAGTCATGCCTTTTTGAAGGCCTTATTCAAGGCTACAAGGAGGCTACCTTTCTTGTGCTCCAGATCCTTCACCTTGAACCTTCACCCAAAAGTACCTCCCAAGCTCTTCTTCCCCCCCAAATAAAAAAACCCAACAAGCAGTACTGGCTGTCATCTTTCAGGGCACAGGTTATTAATCCTGCAGGTGAGATCCTGAGCAGAGCACTCGGCGGTGGGAAGAGAAGATGTCCCTCAGTCTCCTTCTCAACAAAGCTGATGCTTGTGGCTGACTTTTCTGCAAAAGCCCGTCTTGCTCACATGTGTTGGGCACAACACATACACTATGGACACCCCGAGGAAGCACGGGCAGAAGAATGCCTGATTTTTGGGTGCCTGTTGTGCGCAGCCTTGAGACAGATGGCAAATACTCTTGCCAAGATGCAATGTACAGGGACATCACCCCAGGTACCTCTGGGAACAGTATTACCACCACCACCACCACCACTACTACTACTACTATTATTATTATTATCATTAATTTTTTTCCTTTAAGACAAAGTCCCTGCAGGGTTTAGGTGCCAATCTGGGAAGAAGACTGCTAACCAGAAGGGGTTAAATATGCAAGTTTGCACTCAGGCATCCTTTTTAGTCTCTTGTTGTTGTCTCTAAGTCCCTTTCCCGGAGCAGAGTCTATCAGGGCTGACCAGGTTTAGCAGAGACTGGTTTTGCCTTCGTCTTCATCACGCTCCATGTATACTGTTAGTGGGGGCAGGTTTCCAACTCCGGTGAAGTGTCGGTTTCCTCTTTCATCCAGGTAGAAATAAAACCGATTTAATACAAATTTACTGCAGAAGAAAAGCCGCCTGCTCCGGCAAATAAACCACCTCTGCTTCTGCCCCTCCCGCTCCAGGCACCCAGCCTAGGCGCTGACAGTATTTTCATCTCAAATGCGTGGTTAGAAGAGCGGGGCAGGGAAACCCAAGATAAATCTTGCATAATAGATAGCTTCTATACAGAGACACATCTTATTCCCAGACAGAGAGAGGAGGAGGAGTGTGTGTGGCTCTCGGCCCTGGGGAATAGAGCGGGATGCGGGGAAGCGGAGGCAATCCCACGGCGCTAGCGAGGACGCTGCATTACAGATCCCAGCAGCGCGCTCCAACCTCCTGGCTGCGGAGCAGAGATTGCTCTTCTATGTCACAGTATTTATTACTGACTGCTATTGGATTTTTATAGACCTGATTCAGCAGAGCATTTGCATCTGCATTATTTAAGTGAGTGGGAAACCCACTCTGTCTTTATAAAGCTAGATGTGCGCTTAAGTGTCTTGCTGAGCTGGGATTAATTTAGAGAAAATAAATAGCTGCTTCCTGGCTTGGATAGCAAGCAGTCTGGGGCCAGCGTTTGCAACCTGATTAGATTTAGGATGTTTCAGTTCTAAGTGCCTAACTTGAGATACCTCAGCACACAAGTTTATCAAAAAATATAAGCACCCGTGAGAAAAGCAGAGCCTTAACCGCATTGAACCACACTCAACAGCCCGAACGCTAATTTACAGAGTGTTTTCCAAAGTGTGCAGTCCAAAGAGTTGGATAATGAATGTAAAGCTGTCCAGAGGGCTATGTATATTGGATTTGCAGGCAGTATTATTGAGTTGTGGTCAAACTGACCACAGATAGGCCTGTTCTGACTCAAATAATTGGGTAGCAGTCTGCGTGTGAGCCACAAGAGTTTGGAGGAGGTGTTTCTTGTGTCTTTGTGTGTGCCTGGTGGGCCTGACTCTGTGTTCCTGTGCTGGGCTCTGAGAAATTGCCCATTAAAATCAAAGAGGTTTTTGAGTGAATAAGGAGTTCAGACTGTATCGCTGTGGATTTTAGTTCCTTCCATTCATTTTCCTTTGATTATCAGTACAACACTTTATTTTTGCACAGTGTAATATTTTATTAAAGGCACATTTGTAGCTAATAACATTTATGAAGAGGCAGCTTTGACTGAAACTGCATCTGAATGTCACTTAAATAATGAATGGGAATGCCATATATTCATTAAAATTTGAACAATGATAACTGTATGTCTGTTTGAGTCCCCTTTTTGATGGATATGGCCAGCAGCCATTAAAGTACAGTGGGAATTCTTGTTTGCAGGCTTACAATGGCTGATAATAACACTCTTGATAAGTATTTGCGGCTCAAGATGCTGAATTTACAAAAGGGATTCATCGCAGCTAACAGTGGCTCTGAAGATTGAAATGTTACCATCATTCAGCTCTACTTTTTCTTTTCTTTTTTTTTTTTTTTTTTTTAAAGTCTCATGTGTGTAAAGAAAGGATTTCGCTTCCCCTGTAGAGTTGGTTTTCTGCTGGCCCCTCTGAGAAGCTACTCACTTTTTGATTTTAAAATATTAGCCAGTATCCCCAGCTGGCGCAAACTGGTCCCAGCACCACAATGGGAGAGGTGGAGTCTCGGTGCGATGAAGGTCTGCACCTTTTGTAGGTTTTTCTTTCAGAGCTTCCTTTCACAGCAAACCATGTGTAGACAGTGGAAAAGACAGCATGCAGGTAACATTGGGATGTTGTTACAAATGACTTGGCACCTGATTTCCAACCACTGTGACTAACACGATCTTTAATATAAATAAAGCCACCCAACAGATCTTTTAAAACATGCCCATCTTTGCCCTGAAGACAAAGCAGTGTTTAGCACCCTATCCCAGATGCATTCTTTCTGCACAGACAGAGCGTATATAGTCACTTGTGACCCTCTAATTACTCGTGACCCTCTCAACCTATAACATAGCACTGGTTTAGAGAAAAAAAAATCTACTTTTCATCCTATTTTTATCCCAGAGTGATGTAGTAGGTACAGTATCTACTATTCCATACTGCTTGCTTCTGTAATTCTGCTGTTCGCTTCTGTAATTCTAAACAATGAAGACTTGTTGCTTAGAAGTTAGGTAACTAGCAGGTGTTGTGTTTGCAGGTGTGTAGAATTGTAACTAGTTTAAATTGTGTATCCTGGAAGCATCGTTAGGCTCTAGTGAAGAATAACCTTGGAAACTATAAACAAACGTGGTCCAAGCATGGCTCAGGGACAAATTGCCATCCTATAAGGTAAAGAGGAAGTAAGTTCATGAAGAGTTCACTAGCCTGCCGATCACCAGAGACCACCCGAGACCCTCAAGGAGACCCTAAAGGCTTTGGTGCGCCTGTGTTTAAGATGATGTAATATTATAATTAGTTCTCAGAAATGTAATGAATATGTAAAAGAAAAATTTAAAATATGTATGAGAAGCATGGATATAAACAGAAAGGTGATTAGACCAGGTGTGCTTGATTTGTGGCAAGCCCACCGAGCACCCAGGCCTGAATAAAACAATATCTCTCCTGAGCGTGTGGAATTGGCTACTTGCACGCCGGGCACGAATCCGCTTTTCGGACAACAAGAGGGTTTGTAGAATCTAGAAATGGAAGTGATCTACTGGGTTGTCGAGTCCATTTTTTACACCCACCGCTCTTTCTTCCAAGCCTCCATGTTTCTGGGCTTTTTAATGTTTACAAATGCGTTGCTGCTGCCACTATTTCCTCAGCTCAGTGATGTGTGGATGTCACTCGGCTCTAACAAGGAGACTCACATGGCACTTTGAAGTTGGTGGAAAATATGGAAAAATCCTCTTAATAGCATCTATCCCAGAAAGTCACTTTGCTTAGCTTACAGTAAATATGAGGTACTTACTTAAAAAAATTTATTAACTACAGAGTCTTGTAACTCTTTGCTTAGACCTACAAAGCTGACCCAACAGAGGCAGTGTGGTACAGTGGCTAAGATAACTGACAGATTTATATTCTTCATTTTGATGTTGGAAAAGTCACTTAATAGAGCTTTTCCTTTCCACCCTTTTCCATTCTGCAGGGCAAGATTTATCTGAGCAAAAAATGCTTACTAGGCATCAGCAGAGCACCTACTGTGCCAGGACCTTGAGCTTTATCTCTCAAGTGTGGTCAAATAAAAAATAATAAGCTGGTCTTTTGAAGAAATAGATCTTTGAAAGAATCTCGTAGGGTTGGGTTTTCGACTGGCATAAAGTGCTGGAGTTCTTCTTAAGGATTTGGCAAGCTGTTTGAGTTTAGTTTTTCATCTATCGTCAAGGATATATTCTGTTGACTTTGCTGATTCTTTCCTCCATTCCTGTGTTCAGTTCCGATCTGGCAGCAGGAGCACATCCTTGTGCATTAAACAGGATGCAGTGCCTAATTATTATCTTGATTAAATTTTGTGATTAAGTGGTCTGTAATTGTCTGTAGGCTCAGACTTTCCAAGATATTACTCAGAGCTGCGTTGACTGATCATCTGGTCAGGGTTGAGGTGGCACTGTGTTGATTAAATCTTACTTTAAGGGGAAGCGGCACAGATCTCTGCGTGCGCTTAAGCTCTGTGGAATTTCTTTATATTTCTCTTCGCTGAGCAATATGTAAAAGTCTGTCAAGTGCAAGGCTAGATAGGTAGTAAATGTCGAGAAAGTATCTATAGAGAGATGTATGTATAAAATATATTAATGACTCCTTGTTTAATTTTAGAAGAGTGAAAAATACCCGATACCTGATAAATTTCCAAAGTATGTACAAAAATCTGAGAAAATAATATAGGATAGCAATGTAATTTCCTCTTGATGACTAAAGCTACAGTATTTTTAAAACTAGGGAAGAAGCAATTTTAGGGGTGATTAAATTGAAATCTCTGTCTTTCCCTGTCCTCAGAATAAGCCATCCATGCTTTTTAAGTTTTACTGCTTTAATACTCTATGGCATATTGATAAATAATAATAATAATAAAAAAAGCAATGCTCCTTTTAACAAAGAAAGGGCAGCCTGGAAGTCAAATGTTGTTTTTCAAGCTCAGTGCAACTTGGACTTAAAGACTTGACTATCACCCAGCAATAACAGTGTGGAGATGAAATCCGCTTGGATAAAAAGTACAGAGCAATGCAACTTGACAGGCTGAGTCCTAAAGGGCAGCAGTCTTGGATCCAATAGTCCCTCTCACTTTGAATAATTGCTGTGCAACACGGAATCAAACATTTATTGCTGAGTACAGGCGCATTTGCTCTCCCTGGTGACCCTCTATAAGCAAATGTGCAATACGATTTTATTACCAGGAATGCATTTCACACAAACTGTTTGCTTTACAGAATTAAACAAACCCGGACAAAGGACAGTCAATACTATTGTTTTGCCTTCTTGCATTAAATGCTGTTTCCTAGAGAGTTCAATAGCAAGCCAGGAGAGAGAATGGTTCTGTCTAAATGATTCACGTAGAGAAATTCACCTTTGAGGAAAAGCTCACAGGAGCACCAAAATCAAAGGGTTGATTCTCTGTAGACAAAGCATTCAGACTATTGCCTTCATCTGAGTAGACCGTTGCGATCGATGGCTAGTGGGAATTAGGTTGACTGGAGAAATCTTAGCCAAAAAATTTGTTTCCAAACTGGAACGGCCGAACAGTGGCGAAGCTTTGATTTTGCTGCCAATGCAGCATTTGAAGAGTGAAACCATATTTGTGTCTGTGGTTGAAAGAGCTTCTGGGAGACATTTGAACCCACGCCATGAATTTATGAACTAGAAACATTTTTCAGTGTGCAGGAAAAGGACATCTCGGAGCAGCACTTGCCTGGGGAGGGGCTGTGACCAGTCTTGCCTTTGGGCAGAGCCTGCTATAAGACCGATGTCTCTTCAGTGCAATTAAAAATAAAGGCATCTGGTGCCTGGCTTGTCATGATGACAGCACATTGCACTGTTGTGGAGGGACATTAGGAGCCACTTAAAGTGCCAACTAGTGCCTTATTTGTTGTGCTAATGTATTCCTGCAGTGTTGACTCTCCCTTGCTAGGACACAACTAGACTAAGCAGAGTCAGAAAGGTTAATGTGTTTGATCTTTTTCTTTCTATCAGCTTTATGAGCACAAGAAGGCTAAGGGATCCCAAGGCATGGAGCAGGGGCTTTGTTGTCTTCATAAAAATTTGACAAGTCTACTCAGAGATACAGATCCAGCACAACACCCTAAACTCTTAAAATCCTGTAGTTTTTCGTATTCAGATACGTGCTGGTTGTTCTCCCCCCCCAACAATATGCTTTGTACAATGGTAAGGTTAAGTCAAAGGGAAGCACTATAAAATATGTATTGGATGTGATTGATAGCACTGCATGGAAGCGAGAGTAAATTCTGAGATGCTGATTTATTGTTCCAACACCAGCAATTGGGCTTGAACTAGGAATATAAACACTGGATGACAGGCACAGTGGGACTGGCTATCCAGACTATACCACCGGTCTGTTCAGGTATTGAGAGCTGGCACAGAACAGCAGAGAGAAGCCATCCAAACACTGCAGGAAGTCCTCAGCTGTTGCAGGTCTGTCGGTGGTGCAGGGATGAGATGTCCTGGGGCTCAAGCCCAATCAGGGTATTCTGGGGGGTTCATCCTCTGCACAGTCCAGGATCAAGCCTCCAGCTCCAGGGAGCAGAACCGGCACTGGGTGCAGGATGATAGCCATCGTGGACCATTTTCTAAGAGTCTAACCCCCGTGGAGGGGGATTAGAGGATTGGAGAAACAGGCTTTGTCCTGAGCAAAGAAAGGTGGGAGGAGATGTGTCATCTCAGCACTCTGAGTGTGTGATCTGGCAGAGGAGTCCTCTCTACCAAAATTTTCTTTGTAATCATTTGTGAGATAAATAAACTGCATGCATCACACACAGCCAAATGAAATGGAAGCTACGGCGAAGCTGGTCAAGGGGACTTTTAAGTCAAGGGGACTTTCTGTTTTCAAAAAGTTGCATAATTGGTGACCCAGACTTTCGAGACAAAATTTTTGGCAAATGAGACTGATCTGAAGCAATTCCCTTATTCACTCAAAAGCTCCTGCCTCTTGCCAACTCAGTAATGTGCTGTTGGGACAGGTAGAAAGGGCTGCTTTCCAAAAAGAAACAGATATTATGCAATAAGCTTAGTTATGTTAATAACTAAAAGACAGATGTACTATTTATTATCTACTTTCAAATCCAAGTAGGCAGTCATACTGATGATTACTGATTTTTTTTCTCTTATGAAGGGAAATGTGTGGAAAAGGGCAGAGCTTGGTATTTAGCATTCTACTTTTGATTCTACATTGCAGCTTGGTAATTGATGAAAGATCTTGGCATACGTTGCTAGAAGCTTTTCTGTTGGCTTTGTGCTTTGAACCAGGTCTGACAAGCCACGTCAGGAGTCCTTCACAAAACCCTTGCTGTAGCTAGAGTAAGATCCTTCTTGCAGGACCTGCTTCTGGAGTTCTCGTGAAGTGAATGGAGTAGATCTGGATACAAAGCGCCTGTCCCCATTCTGTTACTTCATATTTTTTTGTCCTGATTCTGTTGAATCTAGGAGCTGTCCTGTCCACTGTTGTAAAATAGGAGCAATCTTAAAATTCATCCTGAATTTTTAAAAAAGGGACTTTGGATAAAATGGCTGGTGGAAATTATTTGGACGACTCAGCTGGCTTTACGTGAACTTGGAGCAGGCCCCAAATACACTGACAAATCCAGCAGTGAAAAAAATCTCTGTGTTTGTTGTCAGCTAATGTATCTTTCCCCTGCACTCTGGGTTATTCACCCTGCCTCTCCTTAGGCACTTAATTTTAATGTCTAAATTAGGAGCCCAGTAAATGAGAAGGCGAGGCTCCCCACGTTGCCAACGGAGGGAGCGAGCCCCTGCGCCGTGGTCGCTCAGTGGAGGAATTTAACTTTGAAATTACAAGCGTGAGTTGAAAGTGTGAGGTCGAGGCGTGCGTCCCAGCGCCAGGCTGGAGCTGCACGTCCTGGCTCTCATCCCGGCTCTTCGTGGGGAGCAACCCAAGAGCTTACCCACCTCCATTCACCTGCTCCTGCATCTCTAAGTGACTTATATTACCCTCTGCAGGAGCACCGCTTTCTGCATAAGGAACCTGCGGGTAATATCACGCTGAACACCAGATTCATGTCTCTGCAACCTCAGTGACCTAAAAGGGGTTGTGCAAATGTGAGTAGATGCACGTGGCTTCTCTGCCCCAGAGAAAGGCAGTATGTGAAATTCGGGCTTGTATGCCTACGTGGAGATAGATAGCTAAAAAACAAACAAATAAAAACCTTGAGCTGATAATATGTACCCATGTCACACTCAGAAATGCTCTTGAATAGGGTGGGTGACAATAGCACGCTGTCTTCTAGATGCAGGTGGAGGCAGCAGATGACTGCGGTGGCCGGTGCTGTGCAAACCGGCTCCTGCCACCAGGACCCAGCCTGGGACCCTGCAGCTCCTTTGCAGGCATCGCTGCGGGTTGCTGAATCGCAGCCAGCGAGCCAGCTGGTAGCACTCTCTCTGTCTGCAGTTTACTTTATCCCATAAAGTATTTCAAATGCTTTTTTTCTTTCTCTCTCTCTCCTCGCTTTTTAACAGGTGGCATTGCAGGACTTTTACCTTTTTTTTTCCCCCAGTCTTTTTGAGGCTCTCCCTGCCTCTCGTCACGTCACGGGTGATGCCCCTGACAGCTGACCGCTGACTTCTCTGCCAGAAACTTTTTTTCTTGCCCAGAAACCCATCTGTTACAAGGCTGCCTAATAACCCCCTCCTCCTGCTGCAGGCTCAAAGCCCTCACCCTCCGAGGGCTGTTCCACCCTTCTGCCGGAGGCATCAGGGATGGGGCCCATAAAGACCCTGGGAGCAGCAATCCCTGCCTCCCCGCTCAGCTGCCTTTGCCAAGCAGCACGGCAATCGGGGCTGGATTACCGAAGCAAAAAGCAGCCGAAGCGGCGCAGTGTTACCCTCTTCGGAGACCGGCTGCTCTCACCTGGCCTCTCGCAGCTAATCATATTGACAGCAGCCATTGTTTATTTTCCTCCGTCCTTGTCTTCCTTGTTTTATGGTAAATTAGAGCAGGCAGGCAAACCATCCATCAGCCTATAAATGCTGCAGAGTATTTTGGCTTTGTGCTAAATAATTGTGCATTTTATTGCTATTTACACATTCATTTTCCTAGGCGATAAAATGCAAACTGCAGTCCCCAATACTTTTTATATTTTGTATCTGTATCGTGGCAGCCACGAAGGCTTCAGCAGTAGCATGCAGCCTGCTGCCGTAAATTCACTTTCTTATTTTAGTAGGTCTAACATTTATTTATAATTAATGTCAGGGACCTTACACAGTAATACCAATTATTGATTTTTTTTTTTTTTTAAGAAAAAGAAATTACTTTTTTTCTTATTACTGCCATGGCAACACAATCAAGTTGCAGTGGTTAATCTTGTCCAGAACAGTGGAAGAAAAGGCTCTTAAAAACGGAGTTGGTGGTAAAGTTATAAAAAGCAGCATGTGACCCCTTAACTCTAGTGTTTGTATAGATGGGGATTATCGTATGGGGGGCAAGGGGCAGCAACTCAAATTAGCAGCTCCGTTGGTGTCAGCAAAGATGGGTGGGAATGGGAAAGCTCTGCAGCAGGAGCTGTTGTAGGCACTGCAAAATGAGCGCCTTTGGAAGTGACAGTAGGGCTTAATGTCCCAACACAGCTGGGGACAGGGGGGGCACAGGCTCTCCGGTGGATCCCCAAACTCCCATCATTAACGGCAGAGGATGATCGCTGTCACTGCAGGTTGTGCACTGCCGGCAGTGCCGATGGGATGCAGCACTCCCAGTACGATGAACAAAACTCAGCTTGAGTCACTACAAACACATGCACAAGGATGTGAATTGGACCAAAGAAGCCTTAAAATACATTTTTATACTTTGAATCTCTATTACCTTCTTGGTTAGACTGCATTTGCAATCTAAATTTTCTTATCAGTAGCCCTTGCATGGCTTGTGCTTCTTTTTCAGTCCAACTGCAGCCCATTATGCCAGAAAATTTGCTGAGGGTGGCATCAGACTTGGCAAAGAGCGATGGGAACAGCAGCCAACTCCATCTTAAACTAATTTTTACCCCTGCCAGGGGCGGCTGCCTAACAAGTGCTCGGAGGACCCAGGCTGAAACACAGCCCTGAAGAAGTTGCAGGTCGGAGGTGTGAAGGGGGTTACACAGGGCAAAGTAACATTTCTGTTATCATAGAATCATAGAATCATTAAGGTTGGAAAAGACCTCTAAGATCACTGAGTCCAACCGTCAACCCAACACTACCATGCCCACTACACCATGTCCCTAAGCGCCTCATCTACACGTCTTTTAAATACCTCCAGGGATGGTGACTCCACCACTTCCCTGGGCAGCCTGTTCCAAGGCCTGACCACTCTTTCAGTAAAGAAATTTCTCCTAATGTCCAATCTAAACCTCCCTTGGCGCAACTTGAGGCCATTTCCTCTCGTCCTATCGCTTGTTACTTGGGAGAAGAGACCAACACCCACCTCGCTACAACCTCCTTTCAGGTAGTTGTAGAGCACGATGAGGTCTCCCCTCAGCCTCCTCTTCTCCAGACTAAACAGTCCCAGTTCCCTCAGCCGCTCCTCACAAGACTTGTGCTCCAGGCCCTTCACCAGCTTCGTTGCCCTCCTCTGGACACGCTCCAGCACCTCCATGTCCTTCTTGTAGTGAGGGGCCCAAAACTGAACACAGGATTCGAGGTGCGGCCTCACCAGTGCCGAGTACAGGGGCACGATCACCTCCCTGCTCCTGCTGGCCACACTAGTTCTGATAGAGGCCAGGATGCCGTTGGCCTTCTTGGCCACCTGGGCACACTGCCGGCTCATGTTCAGCCGGCTGTCAACCAGCACCCCCAGGTCCTTTTCCTCCGGGCAGCTTTCCAACCACTCTTCCCCAAGCCTGTAGCGTTGCCTGGGGTTGTTGTGGCCGAAGTGCAGGACCCGGCACTTGGCCTTGTTGAACCTCATACAGTTGGCCTCAGCCCATCGATCCAGCCTGTCCAGGTCCCTGTTACTGCTCCAGCTTCCCGCTCCTTAATGATTTACCTTCAAAACGCTGAGCGGCAGTGGGAAGGAGCGGAGTCAGGAGCAGAGTCGGGAGCTGGGGATGGATATTGCACTTCTGCCTCGAGCTCTGTAAGGGTGAGAATAAGATGGATGCCCGCAGTCTCGCTTACCCCTTCCCCATCTGTAAAGCAGAGTTGGCAACAGCATGTCTTGTGCACAGCAGTATTTGGAGGGATTACGGAAAAAAAGGCTTGTGGTGAAGAGTTGTCATGGGAGTTGAATAACTGGCTCATTGTGTGCCACCTCCCCCTCCGAGGGTTTGGCCCCAGGTTAATCCTCCCACAGCAAACCAGCCTCGGTGGGTCGGGAAATGAAAACAGAGATGATAAGTCCTTTTTTGTGACACCTTTCCAATGCGCTTCGAAACCAGTAGCGAAGCCCTGTCTCAGCTAGCGTGTGTGCGACGTCTGAGCGTGAGCGTGGGAAGAGATGCTGTCAGACCAAACCTGGATGTTGCTGAAAACAGGGGTAAATTGGGGGTTTCTCAGTTTGAGGAACAGCAATCCTGAGGGATTCTGCTGTGGCTTCTTGGGGGTGTCAAGTGGCTAAAATTGTGGAAACCAGCGAGGGGTGGATGCTCAGCATCTCTGGAAACTCAGCCCAAACGTCTCAAGTGGAGTACCTCAAATGAAAGCAGTGAGTGCTTTGGCCGATACTTGTTTGTCATCATGCGCGACAAATGCCACCTGGATTTTGTCACTTCAAGTCTGGCATTACCAGGGATTTTTGTTTTTTTTTTTTTCTGTCTAGGACTATTACGGTTTTTCTTTTTCCGCTTGCTCATCAGGAGCTCTATTTTCATTTCTTAATTAGCTTGGTATTTCTACAGTCATTTAAAGATGTCTGGCCAACATGAAGTAACTCGCAACACCTGTCAAGCCAAGGGCTTTACACATCAGGGCTAGTTAGCCTGGAGTTGGGAGAAGACGTACATGCCACATGCGCTCTCACAAATTGTCTGGACCTGGGGCAGGTATCGCCCACAGGAACCTCACCTGCACGCGGGGGAACATTGCTGACGGGCATCTGGGCAACAAAGGGGCTTTATTCCTCCTCAGTAGCACTGGTGGGGCTGCAAAAACTTCTTCATTCCCTCTGTCTGCTGTGACAATGCTGTGGAGCCCGGTCACCAAACATGCAGCTCACCTCCATGTTTTTGTAAAGCTGTTTTTGAAAGCAAATCCCATTTTTTTCCTGCCTGTGTTGAGCAGGTTGAGCTGTAATACATGTTTCACCTCATGGATGCTTTGCAGCCCCAGATCGGCTTTGCAGAGGGTGAGTTGGAGAGGGTACCAGTAATACCCTAGGGCTTGTAATGATAGGACAAGGGGGAATGGTTTTAAACTAAAAGAAGGGAGATTCAGACTAGATATAAGGAAGAAATTTTTTACGATGAGGATGGTGAAACCCTGGCACAGGTTGCCCAGAGAGGTGGTAGATGCCCCATCCCTGGAAACATTCAAGGTCAGGTTGGATGGGGCTCTGAGCACCCTGATCTAGTTGACGATGTCCTTGCCCACGGCAGGGGGGTTGGACCAGATGACCTTTAAAGGTCCCTTCCAACCCAAACTGTTCTATGATTCTATGATTCTAATACAAGCCATGGGGAGGAAGAGGGGCGATGTCCCTCTTAATTGTTTCAGCCCTTGCTAGAGAAAAGGGGTTTTATCATGGTGAAAGGTTGGTTTGGTTCAGACCACCAGAAATTTGGACAGTGGCTAGATCCTTGCGTGCCCCCCACCCCCCTTGCACGCAGTGGTATGACCCATATAAGGGTTAATTCCAGCTGTAAGCCCTGTCAGCCGGGCAGTAAACCTGCTCCCAGACCCTTCCTGCTCCCAGCTAATCCAGGCAAATCCTCTTTCCTCGTACCTTCTCCTCTTTCTTCCACTACCTTGGAGTAAAAAGGTGGGACCAAAGGAAAGTTATGAAAGGACGCTTTAACCATTTTGGTACGTGCATGGAAGAAAAATCAGTCTCCCCCCGGTAAAGCATAGTCCCCGCTGTCCCTATGGGCTACATGCATGCAGCTATGCACAGCCTGCTCAGCCTACGCGCTCCTCCCCACTCGGCCACCTGACCCAGGACATCCCAGGACTTTTCCTATCGTTCCCAGCATAGTGTTATGTCCTGTAAATGAGGGATGGGATCACATGCTGAAGCTGTTTCCCAGGACTGTATCTGGAAGCAGGGGGACATTCCTCCTGGGCTTGTTTAGTCTGGAGAAGAAAAGGCTGAGGGGAGACCTTATTGCGCTCTACAACTACCTGAAAGGAGGTTGTAGCGAGGTGGGTGTTGGTCTCTTCTCCCAAGTAACAAGCGATAGGACGAGAGGAAATGGCCTCAAGTTGTGCCAGGGAAGGTTTAGATTGGACATTAGGAGAAATTTCTTCACCAGAAGGGTTGTAAAGCACTGGAACAGGCTGCCCAGGGAAGTGGTTGAGTCATCCCTGGAGGTATTTAAAAGATGCATAGACGTGGCGCTTGGAGGAATGGTTTAGTCGTGGACTTGGTTTATGGTTGGACTTGATGATCTTAAGGGTCTTTTCCAACCTTAATGATTCTGTGATTCTGCGATTCTTGCCCCCCTGCGTGGCTGTGCAAGCCGGGCTGCAGCTTCAGCAGCAGGTGGATGCTCGTAGATGCTACAGGGCGTTGCTCTGTGGTCTTCTCAAAGAGTTTGGTTTTGATTCAGGGCTGAAAGTTTCGCAGCGTAACGTTTCATCTGAAGGCTGGGCTTGTTTCACTTTCTTTCTTTAAGACTGTTAACTCAAATGGGAGTTTGGGGAAGGGCTTTTTTGCTATTGTCTGAGCCAGGGACGGTCTTGTACTGATAACAAATTGCTCGGAGAAGTTGGAGAATTTCCTCTACGGGCTGTTTTCAGAAGGAGTTAGAGAAACTTCTATTAAAATAGTACGTGTAACCGTTTTGTGCTGCCTTTCCACAGGAGGAAACCGCTCAGCACCTCACCCAGCTGAGCTTCCTATGAGTCTATGAACAAATGTCCAGAATTAAAGCCAAACCCTCTCAGTTTCGGGTGTCAGCCAGGAGCTCCATCTCGCTGAGTGGCTGCGAGGGGCAAGCAGTCCTCTGCTCGGTTGCCTTTCTAGCTGATAGCTCCGTGAACAGAAATGACTGCATATATTTGTAAAACTCAGGTGAGATCATTTTGCCTCCGTATGCCATGTGCTGTCACTGTGAGCCCTGTTGCCGTCTGTCTCCCACACTTTCCTCACTGATTCTCATACAAATCAGCGATGCACCAAATCTGCTGTGCACGTAAATCAGAGCAGGGTCAATGAAATTCAGAAGTAAGAAATACAGGAGGCTGTAAAATGAGAACAATTTCCATAGCTGCAAGTTTGGAAACATCTCTGCAGCAGTGATGCTGGTCACTGGCAACTTCATCTTTTAAACAAAGATCTCGGAGCGATCCAGCAATCTGTTGAGGCACAGGATCCCCTGGTATCCCCTATCTTTTCCTAAGGATGGGAACACCCCAGCGACAACAACTACCACGTACTGGATCAACCCCTTGTAGCTGAGTGTGACAACGCTTCTGGGGCTGGGGACTCTTGTCTCCTTTTAGAGTAACTTAAAAACAACAATGCCTTTCAGCCGATGCTACATCTCCATAAGAAGTCATAGGTCAGTTCTCCTCTGGGGACGTTTAAGCTCTATTTATAATGACTTCCCTTTGGATGCAGTCATTATTTTTCAGCATTCACTTTTTTTTTTTTTGAGCAAGAGAGTAATAAAAGAGATTAAAACCTCATCTTACTCTGTTTAAAACCTACCCAAGTAGAACAGCGTATTTTCAAGAGTTTCTTGGTATACAGTTCCCGGCAAATCCTTGAGAGGTTTTAATTAAAGGTGACATGACTTTTCTTTTTCCTTTGCTTAATAAAGGCAAAACACAAATAAAAATCCTGTAGCCCCCACTTGCAAAGCAAACTTTTTGACACAAATTGGTGGCTCATTTAAAAGAAGACCCAAAGCCCCAGGGCTCTGCTGCCTGCGGTCATTGGGGACTGTTAGTTTTTAACACTGTGCCCATTAAAACTTGCCAGGAGCTTTATTGCTAGAGTAAGCGGTGACATTTTTGTAAGCCCCATTTTAAAAGTTACCGTGAAACTTTTCATCAGAGTGAGAACGAGATCCCATGTTCATTGCAATAGTAATATGCACAAAAGCTTGCAACGGAAAGAAAAAGCTTCCCTGTCCCACTGAAAATGAAGGAATGTCTTAGGGAAAGGATATTGCAATGAATGTGGGATCCCGTTCTCGGTGTTTCAATGGGAGACGTGATCTTGAACCCGAAGACAGGATTTAGCTTTAGATGTTGTTCCTCTGTGGGGTTTGTGCTGACGTAGTGCTGATACAGTTATGGTCACTTAAGGATAGTGATCCCAATGAAGCTGGGATTTCTGACCAGCACCAAACCAGCCCGTGTAGGGCTGGTGTTTATCTTTCCTAGATGCAGGAGAAAAAGTTCTTGGTTTTCTAATGCACCACCAACTGGGCAGATGTTGGAAATTATTGTTGGGGAAAAGTAAGCAGCAGGGGCTTCCCCATCCTGGCTCGACGATCACAGCCCAAGGACAGAGATCTTTCCTCTTCCACTCTTTGTCACAGGTAAAAGAGTAAATCCAGGCTAATGTTTCCAGCATCTGGCCTGCTACGGCTTGATTTCTAGGTAGGATGTGGCTGGCAGCACTGCAGAGGGCGAGACCAAAGCAATATTGAATTGATCATCGCTTTCTTGTGTTAAAATTTCTGCTTTTACAGAATCGATGGATGATAGTATGGTGCCATTTTAGAATTGAAAATTTTAATACTAAATAAATTGAATCTTCCTCTGCTAATTTTTTCTGGATGGATAAGTGATACTTTGAATTTCTCTTTGAAACAGAAAGGCCTTAAATATTCAAGGATGGCTGGCTACCTTAGTAGTCTCCCTTTTTATATTTTAACCATCTAAGACAGACAAGTGGAAAAGATGCTATAGTTTGTGCATGTCTGTGTGTGTTTCTCCAGCATTCAATTATCAGCATCCACATAATTCAGTATTAACATTTTTAATGCACTTCAGGATGCCCAGTCAAGCGGCTGTATGTGCAGCTCTGATGTATGCAAATCCATTTTGCATGCAGCTCTTGACATATTTTCATATTCAGGATTATGGGAAGCCTTTTCTGTGCCACTCTGATGATGTATGCTAATCTTTATTTCTCTCAAAACATTTCAAAAGTCCAGACAAAAAGACAAAATTTCTTCTTCACTGAAATCCTGTGGTTTTTCTGTACCCTGGCTACCACATAGTCCAAAGCAAAGCTTCCACCGATGGAGCACCAAAGGGCCATATTCATATTGCCTGCTCTGGGCAGCTACTTCTATCCATGAGGTATTAGAGATGACCTAAGGTCTGGCATTCCTCTGGATAAAAGGCAGTCTGGATCATTCATTTCTTTCTTTCCTGTCAATGCCATGGTAGATATAGGGTAAAAGCTGGAATGGGACCGTCACCATATGGACAGAGGCTGGATGATGCCCGGGCTGGGAGCAAGAGGACACAGTGCATTTGGATCCAAATAGGACAAGTGCTCGTATTAAGGATGTATAAATGATTGATCAATTAAAGTAGCTACCTAATGGCTTTGTAATTCTGGCTTGTAACACAGTATATTAATTATCAAATGTGTTACTTATATCTGTGATATATTTTTAGTGTATTATTTATTGACTCCTTATAAACTTACTGTGACTGCCAAACTCTCAGAAGTGTGCACAGTAAATAGAAAACTCGAAGTATTATTTTGTACTTGCCATAGCTTGCACTGATTGCCAGGTCCAGACTATGCACCGATGCTAAAACATCTCTGAATTTAATTGTGGGCAATTTGACACCTTTATAGCACAAGAAAGACTAACATAAATCCCAGGTTAATGAAGGAGAAAATCCCTGTGGTGTCATTAAAACCTTCTCCAGAGTGAATTCAGTCTGTCTGATGAATAAAAGTTTAATGCAGAGCTGTATCGGTTGGTGTCATCGATTGTAAGAGAAACGTTGTTGGTTTAACAAGGAGCCCATCGGTGTGAACACAAGTTAACAACCTCACAGTGCCAACAACTGCTTGGTATTGCTTCAGGGCAGGAATCCCAGCGAAGAGAGTCAGAGATGCTCACATGGGCAGGGAAACAAGTTTCCTAGATTTTAGGGACTGTTGACAATACTGTCAATATTATCATTATCATCTAATCTTTCTCTGCATTTAGAATTATAATGCCATGTGGTGTGTTAATCACTCTCTTAATATCAGAAATCAGGGTTCCTCACAACGTATTCTTTGAAGTCTGTTCCACGTGACCAACTGTATTTAGTCATATACATTTCCCTACAGTTTTAACCAAGAAATAGACTGGTGAATGTTTTTGAGCTGCATACTCATAGGCAGGCTGGCAAAACACCTGCTGTCAATATGACTGAGTCCCACCTTTAGTTTAGAGTGTCCTATAATCTGAAATAATCCTATATCCTCTCCTGTAATCCTATAAAACTGAAACTAATGCATGTACAGGAATTCACTTCTACAATACTTTTAGCTTGCCTCTATTTCTACTACTGCTGTTGTCACCGTTAATTTGTCTTTCTGTATTTGAACTACCTGAAAGTAGCATTCTTACTGTCTTGGGAGAATTGGCAAGACTTAAAAAAAAAAAACATAGTCAGCCCAATATGAAGTAAAACCAAAAAGAAGAGATGATAATTTTTTTTCACCCTTCTCCTAACAGGAGTGAAAATAGAGCTTTTTGGTTTTTTCATTTTGAACTTCTAAATGTTTTGCTTTCCTTTGATTGCCACAAATTACATATTTTCTAGACAAAGTTTTTTTGCAAAATGAAAACTAGAATTTTTCATTTAAAATGTCAGAGATCTGTCTTTTTTTGAAAGTTTCTTGAAACAGAAAATCAAGATGGAAAACAATTTTATCCACAGAAAGGTTTAATTTTGACAAACTGATTAAAAAAAAAAAAGAAATAAAAATAAACTGTTCTTGAAAAACTCCTTGCCAGCTCCAGCTCTAGGGAATCGTTATCATGAATCGTTAAAGAATTATGCTAGGTGGAAACACACATGGGTGTCCTGGAAATCCTTTTGATAGCTCTTTTTTTCCCAAGCAAAGGGTAGCAGAGCTTTGATCCCAGCCTACAAATCACCTAATGGCACGGGAAGGATTTGAGAGTACAAGGGCACTCTGTCCTCCATGGACTCTCTGCCATCAAAGGTTGTCAACAGGAATCAAACAGCAATTTTTATGTATCCAGTTGTCTGCTTGGATGTTTTTAAAGAACTCTTCGAAGTAGAGCGATTCACAGAGTCAGAGTGAATGAATTTTAGTGAGTAAGTGGATTTTAGTGTAGGATTTTCACCGTGGAGTTATTGTTTTCATTGCCCCAGCTTTGGGCTCTCAGCGTGCCGGCCTATATAAAGACAACAGAAAAAGTCCCATCCCATCGGTGGATGTTGGCCCACCACAGAAAAGCTCTCATAGTCCAGCAGGTTTAACCTATGTGTCTGTCCAGCATTGCAAACTGCAGGATTAGGAAGGAAAAGAATGGTTTTTAAGAGCTTGTAGTGAAATATTTGCTATTTAAAACATCAATGTGTCTGTGGGGAAAGGGATTGGAATCATAGAATCATAGAATGATTAAGGTTGGAAAAGACCTCTAAGATCATCGAGGCCAACTGTCAACCCAATACCACCATGCCCACTACACCATGTGCCTAAGCGGGGATTATATGGAAGCGGGAAATATATGAAAGAAAATGAAGTACCACCAGGGAAGCAGAGGTGCCATTTCTTGGTTAATAGAGTGTGTATAAAGAGGTAGGGCTCCTCCAAAATCACTTTCTAGCAAGACAGAGGCTGTGGAAGATGTTACTACCAGCAGCTTATATTTCCACTGTTGGTTTTCAGCACACCCCTGGTGAGACCTGGCAGCCTCCAGCCTCTCGGCTGTAATCACTATGGTTCACAGCTTGGCTGGACAATGCTCTTTTTCTGGTGCTTCTATTTTGTCCTGAAAATACTTGAGCTGAGTGTTGAGTCAAAGC
This sequence comes from Calonectris borealis, assembly GCF_964195595.1. NCBI lineage: Eukaryota > Metazoa > Chordata > Aves > Procellariiformes > Procellariidae > Calonectris > Calonectris borealis. The sequence goes on from NC_134313.1 coordinate 9,208,471, forward strand.
AACGGACCGTAAACAGGTCAGCAGTGGAGCTGCCTGTTAAGTTTGAATTAATCACCCTTTTCAATGGCCTTTCCCAGTTTATCCCATGAAGAAGACACCGAGGGACCAACTTGCAAGCGGTGGTTGCTTCATGGTCTGCAAATGAGGCTGAGTGCTCCCTTGGCACCAAAATAACCTGGAAAAGTTAAGACTAGGCTTACATTGGCAAGTTTTGGTATATTATCAGTGGGCTTTTTCACCAAGCCTGGCATAATACCAAGCCTGGCCACAGTAACAAAAGGCTAATATATGAACAGTGACTTATTTACATTACAGCTCCCATTGGAAATAAATTGATCATGAGTTTATCTCCACAGTCACAATCATCCATGTGTTTCCCAGTGATAAGTTGTACCCAGATGAATGTCATCCTTGCATAGCTGATGCCACCAGGGGAGGGAGCCAGGCTCCCCACAGCCTTTGCCCTTCACCCCAAACGCAGTTTTGCTCCTCTCTCAAGTCTGAAGATCAGGTGCTGTATGAAGAGATGGCAGCAGGGGACACAGCGTCTATCAAAAAGGTGGCAGTTTGATTGGGACTCTGGAATGAATTTGCAGCATCAGCATTTTTATTCATAGAATCATAGAATCATAGAATGGTTTGGTTGGAAGGGACCTTTAAAGGTCATCTAGTCCAACCCCCTCCACAATAAGCAGGGACATCTTCAACTAGGTCAGGTTGCTCAGAGCCCCATCCAACCTGACCTTGAATGTTTCCAGGGATGGGGCATCTACCACCTCTCTGGGCAACCTGTGCCAGTGTTTCACCACCCTCACTGTAAAAAATTTCTTCCTTATATCTAGTCTAAATCTACCCTCTTTTAGTTTAAAACCATTCCCCCTTATCCTGTTGCAGCAGGCCCTGCTAAAAAGTTTGTCCCCATCTTTCTTATAAGCCCCCTTTAAGTACTGAAAGGCTGCAATAAGGTCACTCCGGAGCCTTCTCTTCTCCAGGCTGAATAACCCCAACTCTCTCAGCCTTTCTTCATAGGAGAGGTGTTCCATCCCCCTGATCATCTTTGTGGCCCTGCTCTGGACCCACTCCAACAGGTCCATGTCTTTCTTGTGCTTAGGACTCCAGAGCTGGACGCAGCACTGCAAGCGGGGTAGAGGGGCAGAATCACCTCTCTTGACCTGCTGGCCACGCTTCTTTTGATGCAGCCCAAGATACAGTTGGCTTTCTAGGTTGTGAGTGCACATTGCCGGCTCATGTCCCATTTTTTGTCCACCAGTACCCCCAGGTCCTTCTCGGCAGGGCTGGTCTCAATCCCTTCATCTCCTAGCCTGTATTGATACCGGGGGTTGCCCCAACCCAGGTGCAGGACCTTGCACTTGGCCTTTTTGAACCTCATGAGGTTCACACGAGCCCACTTTTCAAGCTTGTCCAGGTCCCTCTGGATGGCATCCCGTCCCTCAGGCATGTTGCCTGCACCACTCAGCTTGGTGTCATCTGCAAACTTGCTGAGGGTGCACTCAATCCCACTATGTCATTGATGAAGATATTAAGCAGTACTGGTCCCAATATGGACCCCTGAAGGACACCACTTGTCACTGGTGTCCATCTGGACAATTCATCAAAGACAGCTTTGGGATCAACGAGGAGAACAAAGACTTAAGCCCAGGTTGTCACTTTTTACTGGGCAGTTCTTCATCTAGAGCATAATGCAAGCTTCATTGGTCAGAGCAAACTTTGTTTCAGACCCATTTGTGGCTGCACCGTCTCCCCAGGAGCGGAGTGAAGTTGTCCTGTAGCCCCACAGAAGAGGTGGTTGGAGCATCCACCCTTCTCCATGCTCAGCTCCTAAGGTAGCTTCTGCCATAGACGTGGTGGAGAGGCAAGGGCAGAGATTTTGGAGCCAGACCATCTTTCATGGCACTTCCAGCCCCATTCAAAGCAAAAATTCCCACTTGGCCTGAAGACATGAGTAGGAACCGTAGCCCATGGAGGACAGCACAATTAATCCTGGATATTAACACTGCAATTTCTCTAGACCAAACATCCCTTGCAGGAATCAACTCTTGGTATGCGAGGGAGGAGGAAGCTTTTGCTGCTACAAACCCCTCTGCAGTGGTGGAGGACAAAATGTCTTCACCCCGGAGGAGGAGGCAGGGATGGCGGCTCTCAGCGCCCAAGGGTATGGGCAGGATCATGACCCTTTCTGAGCCAGAGCCTCCAGCCCTTTCCTCAAGCATTGCGAGGGAGTTTTCATTTCCAGACCACTCAGCAACATGCCTGATAAAGTCTGCCAAGATAAAGATTTATTTTGAGGCAACAGAATGCAACTTTCCCACCCGAGCTTCTGTTAATCTTATACAGATCTTGCACAAAAAGCTGTTTGCTTACTCTTGACTGCACAGACCTGTGATGCACGGAGGCAGGGCAGGCTGTGTTAGAGTAGCAGGGAGATCTCCTATCTACCTGGCCAGCCCGAGCCTGCCAGCAAACCCGCTCACTGATAAGACATAAGTACATAATGATTTTTCTTCAGATCACTGACACCTAAAATGCCATGCAGTTACGCTCCGTAAACCACCTCCACGTTTTCTTCTATTCACTGTGATGGATGAAACACTGCCCAATAGCTGGCTCCAAATTCAAGAAGCATGGAGCAGCTGCTGCCTTCAAATGTGTCTAAAGCTACTTTTTCTCACGGCTTAAGTGTTCATGAATGATTTTGTTTTCTAGGCAGTGTTGATATGATTACTTGGAGTTGCTTGGGGTGAGCATTTTAATAAATCCAAGAGCGGTATACCGACCGCCTTGCCCGACTTTGAAGCTGTGACCCCATTTGACAAGTGGCAGTCAAACGGATTTATGCTTCACAGCATGGTCAGGGATGGGGCAGAAGAGTTACAGATCATTTTCTCCCTGATTAAATGGCAGGTGGGACTTGAGGCTGCTTTTCCATGGCTGCGGGCACACGGGACAGCAGCATCTATGTCATCCCTGTGAGGATGTAAAGATGGACAGGAGAGAGGAGCCAGTTAGCTCTGAGAAACAAAACACAGTCTGATTTTAATTAAGTTACGGATGGAAAAGGGGAAAGTCATGTGGCAGCTGGTGCTTTTCCAAAATTGCATCCTGTGGTGACTTTTGGTGTCTGAGAAGAAGGGGGCTCCCCTTTGCCTGCCAGTGCCGTGGGGCCAGCGGCACGTGGCAAGTCACACCACGAAGAGGCTGAAGCCGCAGAGGCTGTGCTGGGGCACAGGAAGCACCCTCATGACTCCAACCCTCGTGTGGCCTTCAATGCTTGGTGAGACTGATCTCCTGGAGCTGGAGGAGATGGACCAGAGGTCTTGCACGGGCTCCCAGCACATCTGGTTAAGGGAGAATCAGGCTTCTGCCCTGTGTTTAACTGCCAGGCTGCCAGGCTGTCTCTTAATTGCACAATCTATCTCACGTAGCAAAAGCCTCATGCTCAGATGTCTCTGGCAAGGTGTCAGACCAATGAAGTGTTTCTTTCTAAATGTCAGCCAGCTCCTGGCAGTGGGAGGTAGCCAACGATGAGCTGGGGCAGGGCAGACAAGCCTGTGGTTTGGAGTGAAACAGTCCCCTCCGTTGTTCCTCTCCAGGCCCAAGCACAGACCTGAGGCAGAAATTTATGTATATTTTTCCAGGGACAGGCTTTTTGCTGCCCTGGGATGACACCTTCTGAGACTGCTCTGGGCCTTCGTGGGTGCAGTAAAGCAGGATTTAACCTTCCATCCTCTCCCAGGCCAGGGCTTGGAGACCGAGGGTTGCTCAAGCAGTTACTCACAAGGAGTGTGGATGGGAAGAAAGTTCCAAAACAGCAGGAAGGATGCTTGAGGACATACTGTTTGTGTTGCCAAAAGGCTTTATAACAATATAGCTGTCAGTGGCTTAGCTGGGAAACTAATTCATCTTTGGAGGTTTTGCAAGGCGGGGATCTGAGCTGTGCTTCTGAAAATGGGCACTTGCAGTTCTGCCGCCGAGACCTTTCTAGCACAACACGGTCTCTTGAAGTCCAACTGCAGCAAATCTCTACTCCTTGAAGTATACATATTCCAGCTATGAAATACTGTGGGTTGTAGAAGGGTTGTATGACGGCCACCATCAGTCATGAGAGAGCCGCAGCAGGTCGCGTTGTCTTTCCCCATCTTTCGCCGGGGTGGGTGGGTATGTGGGTTTTGAGTCTAAAGGACTTCAAGACCTTTGAGCTATTCAAGCAGTGAATGGAAAGCTGGAAATATCTCTGTACAGGGATGCTGTTCCCTGTTGCCTTTGTGCTGTTCTGCCCGACACGCTGCGTCTGGAAAATGCTGGCAACTTCAAACTATAGAAGTGCATTTCACAACAGGGTTTTAATGTGAGTTACGGACCAGAAGGCAAAAGCTGGATCCTGAACCCTCAGCATCTAACACAAGCTAACAAAGATCTCTTCAAAGTGGTGCTGGTACTAAGTACTTCTTTGCTAGCAAAGTAGGCATCAAAAAGGGGTCAAACTCTACTTTAGTGTAGTGGGATGAGAAGTGCAGTGATTCTCTTTCTCAATGTTTTTTCCTTGTTTTTTTCTACGTTTTTTTTTAAGACCCATCTTTTAAAAAAAAATCAAGAAATGAAGCATTCTGCTAATATTGTGTGGCCAACCACACAGATCTTGTGCAATCCCCAAATGCTCTTCCCTTGCACCCAGTAAGGTGTCCCATGCCCCCCCGGCAGCAACCCGTCTCAGTCCCAGAGGTGCTCTGGTGTTGACTCATCTGGGTGGGTTTTATGCCTGGGGCTGAGGCTGTCCTGGGCCAGCCCTGGGAGGGACCCAGAGAGGGAGTCCCTTCCTCTGAGTCCTTATTTCAGGTTCCCACCTGCCATTGTGCCCCTGTGCTCCTCTGGGCTGGTGCAGATGGGCCTTTGATGGGCTGATGGCTCCTGGGATGGGCCTGGAAGCACACCCTGGGGCGGGGTATTATTTGGGCTTCCCCTCCTGCCTTGTCTCTCTGTGCTCCTTTGTGGGTGTGCAGATGAGCTTTTATCACATAACCTGACAAATGCAGTGAGAATGCATTGCATTTGTGGGTGGATTTGTCAAAAAAATATTTGCTGAAGGTGTTAAGAATTGCTTTATATTAGTCCATTGAACTGATGTGTTTCTATCCTTGTCTGTTGATTGCCAACTTGGTTCTTCATTCTAAAACGCGAGAAGACAATGAAGACAAACAATCACAATCGATTGATCCTGATATTTTATTTTATAATATAAAATGTAGACAAAAGATTAAGCTCTGCTCTCCTTTACGACAATTTAATCATACTGGACCTGCTCCTATGCTCAGGACAGAGCTTGGAGGAACCTGCCCCTTCTTCTGAACCTGCCCCTTCTTCTGAACCTGCCCCTCTCTGCTCGTGCCTGGGACAGGTCATTTCACATTTTCCCTGCATTGCACGTCACTGGGTGTTGGCAGCATAAATAAATTATCCCGGGGTATACAGGGGTGTATGGGGACAAGAGTATATGTAGGAAGGGGGAGGAGGTGGGAAGGTAGCAGGAGAAATCCAGACCACAAATAAGACCTTAAGCACCCAATCACTTAAGGTAGCTTAACCTCCTGCTTGCATGAGCTGAGCTGGGACAGCTGCCCGCAGGCACAGCCGCACGCAGGCTGTACTTAAACTCTGTTTAACTCTCAGGAAACCGTAGCTGGGCACGTAATTTAAATCTCCATACCTGAAGTCCCCAGAAATTGTTTCTGGGTCTGAGGCCAAAATAGCCTGTTCGCAGATGTACTAATGCCAAGGTCACGCCGAGGTATGTTGATAAGGACCATGGCTGGTATCACAGTACTTACTTGTAGTGACTTAAATTAAGTATTGCAAATATTATCAGGAGGTAAAGCACATTCCCAACGGCTGGGGTTGGCAGCCCTGCGTGGTTTCCCACACCAGCTGCTGCTTTGGCATCGTCCCTGCCTTTCCCGCTTCCCGACATCTCGGCGAATCCTATGGAAACCCTTTTGCAAAGATTTATGTGAGCAGAGGGAGATGCCGGGATGGTCTGAGATGCGGTGCAAGATGCTGGGAAGAGTGAAAGTACTGATGTCTGGGCTGGATCTAACTTGTGTTTTAAGAAAGGAAAAATAATGGGCCAGTGCAAGTCACAGTGAATTCAATGAAAACGTTTTCAGTTCATTTCAGTCTTCCTTCTCCTCAGGCCCTAAATCACATTTATAGTCCCCGGAGCCTTTCTGTCAGGTTAAATATATATTTTTTTTTCTATCATGGGTATCCATAAGAAACATGAGCATTCATAGGAAATTGTAAATAGAGAGAATTAAAATAGAGTAAGACTGGAAAAGGGCCATGGGAGGAGTTCTGGTTTCTCACCTTCCCATCACGTGCTATAAAAGACAGGATGATTAGGAGTTTGGAGGCACTGCAGTCCACTGCATAAACACTGGTTTGGTTTGGTTTTTTTTTCAAATTCTAAATATAAGTTTAACCTTAGCTCAGTTACAAAAAAAAAAAAAAAAAATTCTGGTGAAATGTGTGTTTGTTTTGGAGGCCAGAACTGTTTCTTTTATGAACAATACTCCATTTTATAGACTTTTCCAAGAAAGACTGGATAATCCCCCTCCCTCCTCAACTTAAAAAAATAATAGAAGAGCAGGAATTGTGTTTACAAATACCGAATTGGCCGAGCGTTAACAGCAGTAGGGGTTCAACCCGCCAGCATTGTAGTGCTTGAATTACCCGGTCCATAAATGGAGAATCAATCTGCTTCTGGGATCTGGCATATTTTTGGGGGGTTTAGAGGCTGTGGTTTTGTTTAGACTAACAACTACCTCCAGGCTAGTAAAGCAAATGTGTTTGGGGCCGCTCTCCGGCGCAGAGGCCAGCTGGCGTGGACGGGGCCGTGCACGGGGGCCGTGCTCTTAAGCTCCCTTTCTAACTCTCCAAGGCACAGCGGCAACATCTCCACTGCCTTTTGGGTTGCAATTTCTGAATTGTACCCGGGAATAGTTTCGAAGATTTCTGCTTAGCCCCAAAACTTCCCTCTAAAAAGTTAAAGCGAGCACAGGATTGTTCCCGGGTGCTGTTTTACTGGTGCAGGCGAGCCCGAGCAGCCGGGGTTAATAAAGCCTTTTGTTATCCAGCCTGACCCACTTGTCAGCCCTTGAGCTCCTGTAAATGCATTTGTAGGGGCCAAACTTAAAATAAATCTCGAGGCATTTGGCAAACAGCAGCTAAATGAACGGCACACGCTACCCATCACGTGCTGCCGATGAGAAACCTGAAGCGGAGCAAAGGCTTAAGACCGTGGTCTGAGGCTCCTGCCTTTGGATTTGACTTTACGGGACTCAGTAAATATTTACACGCCGCCTCTAAAAAACAGGCCTGTGCTGTCTCCAAGACACCATGTCAAAGCCCTTGGAAAAGCGGTTTGGCCTTGGGCAGCTCCTCGTGGATCCCCAGGAGAAAAGCCAGCAGCAGACCTGTGGCCACCAGATGCACTTCCCCCCTCTTCCCCTCGGCTTTGGGGGATGAAATGAGGGGATCCTGCATCAATGTGGTGCACAGAATGGGTTAAAATGAGGGGGTTTGACAGGTAACAGTTGCAGTTTTACTCCTTGTTTGCTGGCCCGAAGCCTGCAGCTGAGTAGCAAATGAGACTTCTCTTGCTGGGCTTTTGCTCGTTCATAAATTGCACATATTCTGACAGAGATGCTTCTCTGATTTTTTTCTTCTTTTTTTTTTTTTTTTTTTTTTCTTAATCAAAAGAGTGTTATTTAAGCAATGACACTTTGGGGGCTTTTTGCAAACATCCGAAGTTTTAAAAACCACAACACTTTTTTTCTTCCCACAAAACAATGGCATCGTGGGAGGAAGGGATCCATTTTTTGGCTTTTAAAAACTCATTTAAATCACTGCTGCCAGGCAGGGGGCACCAGGAGGGGAGCAGAAAGCAGCTCGGGTCCCTCTGTATCCCCCGACTCGCCGAGGCAAAGCAGCTCCCTGCCTCTCCGCCGGCTCGGGATCTCACAGGAACTCTCTGAGGTCACAGGCTGCCCCCACCTATCCTTCCTTGGCAGGAAAAAGAGCAGTAATCCACACGAAACAGAGGCCATTTATACTTTGATTTCCCCTGTCTGTCCCAGGACGTATGAGCTGTTATTGCTTGGCTTTCTCCAAATCACGAGTCTAGCCCCGATCCTTAAAAAATTAAGCCGGTTGAGGGGAGGAAGAGAAAGGAACCAATTCCTCTTCCTCCCTGTCCTGCTCCTCCCTCCTGTGCCGGGTTCTTTTTGTTCAGCTGCTTTGAGTTATGAATACTTTGCTGCCTGTCTTGTGGCTATCAAGGTCAGCCTAAGGGAAGGAGGTGAGTCATTGCCATTCAAATGGCTCCAAACTGTAATTCAAATAAGGCCAGAGCGCCAGGGCTGATTCAATACAAAAGGACTCAATGTCCACAGGTCGATGCTCTGCCCTTTCGGAAATTTCACCCTGAAACTTCTCAGTATGCAAATACCGCAGCAGAAATTACAGCCGGTGCTGCTGTGTCAAGGGCTCCGAGCTGATCAGAAGTTTTGGGATGGGCAGAGAAAAGCAGAGAAATTAGGTTGGGAGGAATGCAAAAAACTTTCTGACAATAATTTTTCTTTCTTTTTTTTCTGTGTGTGTGTCTCCAGGCTGCAAACTGCTCTCCATGGCTTAAATGGATATCAAAGCACGTCTCTCTGCTGGAATGTACATCCCCGGATGATCTGATCCTTCGTGAACTAACTTCCAAGCAAAAAAAATAACCACCCTCTTCTTTCTACAATTTGCTTGCTTTGATTTATAGCTTCCTCCCACACAGAAAACCTAAATTTTAATGCTGATATTGCTCCCCTCTAAATCTTGTATGTGGAAGAGCAACGGTCCATCTTCATTGAATCCTCGGTGGGAGAGGTTAGCAGCAGGTCACGGAGAGGTGGAAGAGACTTGGAAGCACGGTGAGAAGGTGAAAGGAAATACCCAGCTTTGCCTTTTTTAAGTCCATTTAGGGGAAACGAAGCTTCTTCCCTTATGGATGGAGGTAGTGGAGTCGGTATGTTCAGCCTAAGCCCGGGGTGGTAACGGGCAGGCGCCTGCAGCACCCTTTCCTTCTTGCCTTACTTTGGACCCTACATTGTACTTGGTCAGCGGCGGCGGCAGAACCCGAGTGGGAAAGATGGTTGTCGTAAGGAGGAGGAACGTGAAAGTGTTTACCTTCGCCTTTTTGCTCATCACGGTAACATCGTTTCTGCTGAACTACACGCACCAGGTGACCACGACCACCTGGGATCTGAGACACCTCATCATGCAGTTTTCAGAGCAAGTCCAAAAACTCTTCAAGCACCCCAGGAGACCGTGCAGCTGTCGCACGTGCATTTCTGAGCTGGGACATTCCCTCTGGTTTGATCAGAGATTTAATACAACTATGCAACCTTTCCTGACCTCACAAAATGCCTTGATCCCAGAAGACAGCTACAGGTGGTGGCTGGTAAGTGGGAGGTGTGGATACAGCCCGGCGTTCGTGCGATGGTTGCGGTGTCAGGATTCGAGCGATGACGAGCAGATAGCAAGAGACGGTTCCTGCCAAAAGCATTTGCCGTCTCAGCTGACGAGGCAGGCAGAGGTGGAAGAAAGTGGGCGTTTGTGCTGCTGTTTAGCTCGCAGGCACTCAGAGCGCACGTTCACTTGCTCCGAGCTAGAGCTAGAAAAGTCCCTGGCAGAGTTAGGTGGTGAATCCAGAATTTGCAAATGTCAATACTGCCTCTTTTCTCCCTAGTCTTCGAAAGCCTAGGCTTCATGAGCCGGCTTATTTCACTTCAGATGGTAAAAAGGGCTTTTGCCATCCATCGAGGTAGAAAAGAAAACTCATCGTGAAGTGTGTAATTCCCCTGGGGATCTCCCTACTGTAAGACATGTTAAATAATTAGCAGGATTAAACGGAAAATTCTTAATTTCACATGTATAAGAACAGTCTCCATTGTGGCCGCTGATGTAAAACTGGTCTGTAAAGCACACGGGCGGCCATGGGTCACTGGGAAGGAGCAGCCTTTGTGTATCCTCTGAGTAGGGTGGTCCAAAGAGCCCGATCCAAGCATTGGGAAAGCTAGCGATGTTCAAAAAGCACAGAAGGGAAGAAGGCGTATCCTGATGTTTTGCCTAATTAAAGCCCTTTTTATGTTCTCTTGTAACAAGACATTGATTAAATGAATTGCTCATGGCCTGCACCGCCAAGCTGCCAAAGCGCACGTTCTGGCTGCTGCGCCCCAGTCAAATCGCAGTTTCATCATGAGTTGCTTTCCCCCTCTGCAGAAAAAATAAGTCTCACTGTGCCTTTCTTTGAACACACAGCCACCTGCAACTTGGTGTTGTGCAGTAAGCACAATCCTTGATGCTCAATTTGGGGCTTTCAGCCATTCCCTGGTGCCCTGGGGAGGCCGCTCTGGCAGGCTCCCACTTTTGCAGTGGGGGCATTCAGGTTTCGGAGGAGGTGTCGAGTGCTGTGGGAATGAGGCTGTATCTGATTTATCACTTCTCACTCTGCCGGCTGTTGCATTTACTGGTGAAAAAGAGATGCCACTGAACTCCGATGTTGCATAAATGATATCCTCATTTTATGATGAAACCCTTCTTTTTGCTATGAGTCTCACATATTCCAGGCGTTGCATCCTCTCACCTGTCCCTTGGCCATGACTCTGATTTCCCATTGCTTATGTTTTTTCTTGCAGCCCCCAGGCACTTTTCCTTCTGGTGCCCACATTTCCTAGCTGGGCTTTGCTGGAGCCATGAGAAAGGACGATGGCAAACTCAGGTCCTGAGCATTTGTCAATGCCCCCCTACACTCTAATTCCAGGCTGCTGGCCCCATTATCCCAGCATTGGAGCAGCCAGGTGACAATGTGCTCGCCTGGACAATGACTGACATCTTTCCACATATCTCGCAGCTCACTCAGGGATAGCGATCGGGCGGTTACCATCTCATTTATGGGTTCTGCCTCTTCCTCCTCCTGTTCTCGTGATAGCCCTGGTTCAACTCCACCCCTTACTAAATGAGCTGATTTTCTTGTGTATTTCTTCTTGTGTATTTCTTCTTGTGTATAGGGGCGACTGATACCGGCGCATTCTGGTTCAGCCACAGTAACTGTCGCTGGGATTTGAGTAGCCACAGTGCCTGTTGCAGGGGTTGGAGTAGCCACAATGCCTGTCGCTGGCGTTGACGGTATTCCTAAATAGTTGTTTGACCCTAAACAAGACCTGAACCACATTCAGGAGACATAGCAATAGGAACATGCTTGTTTGAACATCCCAAGGATATTCAAAATACTCAAGAGCTATTGTGGAGGGCTTCATGAAGAGGACAGAAGAAAAAGGAGTTTCTGGAGATATGAAAGGGAAGGTGAAGGAGTGGGGGAAAGAGTGCCCCCCCCGTCTCCCCCATAGATTAATTCTCCAAGGAGAAAAGAGTGTAATTATTAATAGTTTACAAGAGGTGGCTCCCGAGGTACAGAGATGACAGCAATGCTGAGTACAAATACCAGATTAGACTCACGACCAATAATTTTATCATATCATAAAACAGTGTTACACAGTGCAGCAAAATGATAACCTTGACCCAGTTCCGAGCAGTGATAAGCAGCACAACATGGAATACATACTGCAAGTAAGGTATTACATAACCCAACATTGAGAGCCAGCATGACAACTTTGAGAGCCAATACATCAACATTGTGACTAGCAACTATTAAACCAATATAATAAATGCTTATAACAAATTTGCCTTAACACGCTCGGGTGAGATCTGTCGTTATCTCAATCCTTCGTGCCCCACGTTGGGTGCCAAAAAGGACTGTTGTGGTTTAACCCGGCAGGCAGCCAAGGCACCACACAGGCGCTCACTCACTTCTCCCACCCCAGTGGGATGGAGGAAAGAATCGGAAAAAAAAAAAGTAAAATTTGTGGACTGAAATAAAGACAGTTTAATAGAACAGAAAAGGAAGGGAAAATAATAGTAGTAGTAGTAGTAGTAGTAGTAGTAGTAGTAGTAGTAGTAGTAATAATAATAATAATAATAATAATGGTAGAATATACAAAATAAGTGATGCACAATGCAATTGTTCACCACCCACCGACCGATGTCCAACCAGTCCCCGAGCAGCAATTGCTGCCCCCCAGCCAACTCCCCCCAGTTTATATACTGAGCATGACATCATATGATATGGAATTCCCCGTTGGCCAGTTTGAGTCAGCTGTCCTGGCTATGCTCCCTCCCAGCTTCTTGTGCACCTGGCAGAGCATGGGAAGCTGAAAAGTCCTTGACTACTGTAAACACTACTTAGCAACAACTAAAACATCCGTGTGTTATCAACATTCTGCTCATACTAAATCCAAAACACAGCATTATGCCAGCTACTAGAAAGAAAATTAACTCTATCCCAGCTGAAACCAGGACATTCCCCTTGCCCTGGGGTGAGGCTTCACCAGGGAGCTGAGCTGATCTAACAACTGGCAGTTTTCGGAGGAGGGGAGATACCCCAAATCAAGCTCAATAGATGAGAGGATGAGGTTGTTCATGGACACCATGAGTGTTAAGGCTGGTTGTGAAGTGCCTCCCGACTGCATTTGAATATAAAAATTGGGAGCACTCAGCACCTCGAGGAGGTGCTGAGGAAAGGGTGGGATATCAATCCTAAATCCTGGCATCGGTGTGGGGGCTGCACTCCTGCAGCACCCAGGCTGAGGAGGAGTCCTGTGAGACACGGCTGGGCGGGCAGGGTGCCTCTGCTAAGGGGGGTCTGTCCCCGAGGGCTTGCGCATCGCCCCCGAGCAAAGCCGTGCTGCATTCTGCACTCAGACCCCACTCTGATTTAAACATGAGGTTTCAATGCATTATCTTTAAAAAAAAAAAATTAAAAAGGAAGAAAAAGCTTGGGACTTTAAGTACAGAAGTCTGAATTTCTGATTCTTCTTCTTGTAGTGAAACTGAAAAAAAAAAAAGCATAAATATCTCACTTCAGCTCAACCTGAAACAGATTTTTTTGGGGGAGGGTTGTTTCTTTTTCAGCCAAATTAAAAAATAGTGACTTTCAGGACAGCTAAAAGTCTTTTTTTTCTCCCCGGCCCCCTCCTCCAGCCCAAATGAAAGCTGTCCATTAATTTTCAGGGCTGTCTAACCTATTTTTAGTGTTTTCATTCATTTTTTGAATTCAGGTCAAGTTCAAAGGGAATACACCACTTTAGAACACAAAATCAAAGCAGCTTTTTCTTAGACAGTAAAAAAAAATCTTCTAAGATTTCTACACTTTTTCCACCATATTTTTTTTCAGCAAGAACTTACCTTCACCTAGAAAATGTGAAATATTTTGGTGTCCCCCAAAACTGCATTGTTTATTGGAAATCAGTTGCTTACTGAAAATACTTATCCTAATCTATAGTAGGTGGAGAAGGTGCCCTGACTCCTCTGAAAGATGCTTCTGGGTAAACCCAGGCATGATGTGGCCTCAAGTCCTCATTGCAACCTATTTCCTATATACATGTTGCTTTGGGTAAGCCTTTCCGAGACAGTCAGTGTCATTTCTACAGTACGTAATTCCCAGGTGCATCCTGACTGCCCTCCCTTTTTGCTGCTCATTTTCAGGCTCCTCTTCAAAGTGCTTCTGAGATTTCTGCCAGTCTCAAAGAAAACATTGCTCATGGCCATGTTTTACTGTCCCTTACTTTGCCAGCTCAATAATTTGTGACTTTTTACTATATTTGCACTTAAAAATGGGGTATGAGGAGACCTGAGATTGCTTAAACTCCATTTCAGGGGAGAAAAGGCTGTGCGTTCGCTCTCAGGAACTGACTTCAGACAGCGTTGTGGTTTTTTTATGCTGTAACTGAGACGATGATGACTGCACTGGAGCTATTTATTGTAAGGCTGTGACTTTCCTGTCACAGGGAGACTCATGTGATGTGCTTGGACTAAACATAGGCAGAGCCCTTGCCGGAGAGCCGTCTGTCTACTAAGCTCAGTCTGCCCTCCCTTCCCATTATGCCTGTTGCTGTATATGTGAATAAGGATTATTCATCCAAATAGTCCCGCAGCATTAGTATCCCTCCACTTCTAGGAAAGCGAGGACTGGTTTCAGAGCCTAATGACCAGTATTTGAGATGAAGTGTCATTTTGGGGCAAAGGATGGGGTGTTTTCACTTGCTTGCAGCTCTTCAAATGGCTGCCAGGCTGCTTCATGGTTTACTTGGAGAATATATGGTTTAAACTCTTCCAGCTTGGTAGGATGTGGCCTTTCGGAAGGAAATATTCCCAGCTGCTGTGAATAAAATTGCATTGTCCATACTGGGGTTAGCGGTACCGCCTGTGCGGGTGGGAAGGAGCAGGGAAGAGAAGGGCAGTGCCACCATCCCCACAGCGGCTCGTCCTGCTGCACGGGGCAGGGCTGCTTCTGCAGAAGGCACCTGAAAATGTACCTGGCTGCTTCGGTGTTCATGGAAACAAGAGGGCTGTTGTCAGGGCTGTTACTTGCTTTTCATTTGCTCAAATCTACGCAGCTGATAAAGTCTCCCATGGCTACTTTACTCAGGTAACAAATAATGGCCCAAATGTTCCTCCTTCCTGCAACCCTGTGGCTGCTCTGTGCTTTTTGTGACTTAAAGTTGAATTGGAGTCCTCCTCTCGGAGATGATCTGGCATTAATAATAACCTGGACTGTAACCAGCTTGTTAGAAATTATAGAATCATAGAATAGTTTGGGTTGGAAGGGACCTTTAAAGGTCATCTGTCCAACCCCCCTGCCATGGGTAGGGACATCTTCAACTAGATCAGGTTGCTCAGAGCCGCATCCAACCTGACCTTGAAGGTTCCCAGGGATGGGGCATCTACCACCTCTCTGGGCAACCTGGTCCAGGGTTTCACCACCCTCATAGTGAAAAATTTCTTCCTTATATCTAGTCTGAATCTACCCTCTTTTAGTTTAAAACCATTCCCCCTTGTCCTGTCACAATAGGCCCTGCTAAAAAGTTTGTCTCCATCTTTCTTATAAGCCCCCTTTAAGTTCGTTCGTTCATTCATTCGTTCCTTCCTTCCTTCCTTCCTCTGCTCCTCCCTGCCTTCCTTCCTCCTCCTCTCTCTCTTTCTCTTCTCCTCTACCTGTGTGTCTCTCTGTCTGTCCGTCCTTCTGCCTTCCCTCATCTTACGCTCAGGGACTGTGAGAGTCTCAGTGTTTTGGAAGTTGGCACTTTGTGTTACGTGAAGCATTTCTTTCTATTTATATTTTCTTTCCCTGCACTGGTTCACCTGCAACTTTTTCATTGTTGTTCCATGACACAAATGCTGTGGATATTTCCACTAAATTTAGTAATCTGTATATAAGGAAACAGGGCAAGAATTATATGCTGTAACACAGCATAGCATTTATTTATAGCTTTCTTTTTTTATTCTCAGGATATTTTGGCATTGTTTTTGGTGATAAGAAAGTATAAAAAGTACGAGATCAGAACCTGTTGTTCTAAATCCAAAATAACCCTGTTGAGGTTGACGGATTAAAGCTGTGATAAGTAAAATCAAGCTCAGAGTTCCCTGGCAATCTTATCTGTAGCACATTTTTCATAACCTCCCATGTTATAACAATTTTTATCTCGAGTCTTATGATATTCGAGGGTTTTGCTTTCTTTTTTTTTGGAAGAAAGCTCAGCTCTTGGGGCCATGTGATTAACGTATCTAAAATGAAATGTTAGCTTTTAGTCCTTATGTTTGTAGGAAAAAATGTAATATATGGCTTAAAGATTTGCTAACCAGACAACAAACAAAAGGGCATCCCCAACACATGCGCTGGGGAAGTTGTGGAAGCTGCACTTATTTTTAAGACAGCAGCAGAGCTACTTGGCACCTGCGTCACGCATTTTGAATGCCCTTTGTAGAAAATTTGCCCAAATACTTTGATCACCAGAAGTCTTTAAAACTGGGACACTGTCTGTGATATTTTGAAAGCAATACAAAGGGCTCAGCCCTCTGAAGGTAGCGTGTTCACAGCAGAAGGTGGTACCAAATCCAGCCCAGGTCCCAGGCTTTAGTCCCAGTGCCTACTACATGCCCAGTCCCACCTGGTGATGTACTGCTTGGGTGCAAGCGCGACATTTAGACCAGCCTTGGACATAGTGGGAGAGAGAACCTGACCCTGGGCTATCCCTTATCTCTGCTGGCAGCCCCCACGTACATCCAGCTGGGCTGCAGCTCCAGGGTCTCCTATAGTGAGGACAGATGGATCTGAAGGTGGTCCAAGCTCATGGGTCCCTCTAAGCACTGCGATGTGCTCTGCCGAGCTGCAAGCATCCTGCAGCCAGAAACGAGGGCACACAGAGCTACTGGAGACAGCGTCTTGCTCCTGAGGGTAGCGGTGGAGGTGACCTGCACCAGCCATGGAAATCAGAAATCATACAATTTGGCATGTGCATATTATTGTGTGTTATTTACATAATATATGCACATTACATTCATATTTGAGAATGCATATTTTTTGACAGACACAAATCATTAAACAAAGCCTGAACTCTTGAAAGCCCCTATAGTCTTCCCCTTAATCTCTTTGATGCATAGTAATCGCAGGACATTAAATACAATAATAATAATGCCATATTTTACAGACCAAGAAGGCATTTTTAAAATTGATAGTTTCCTTTTAACCTCTCCTTCAGTCTGCAAAATGGAGATTACCTGGATTTGCCCCACCAGGCTGTTGCTAGGATTAATCTTTGTACAATGTCTTATAGCTGGGAAGCTCTGCAGGAGTATTAATGTCTCCAAACTGCTGCAGCGAGGCAATTAGTAGCTATGCAAAAGAGATTCTCATGGGGCTTTATTCCCTCTTTATCTTTTAAAACCAGTTAAAAAAAATTAGAAAAGCCATGAAAAACAGTACTGCTACACCAGCTTCCCCAGGCTGCCTGGCCATGTGCTTGCAGGAGGGCTGCCCCGGCAGTGCTGGCTGCTGCCAACCTACACCTATACCTGCCTGTCCATCACAAGGGTTGTGTCTTGATCCATGCTCCATCTGCATCCATATCACATCAGTGATTACAGCTTAAGAAGGATATTTTCTACCTGCTAATAAGCTGGGATTTTGAAAGTGTATTTAGTATGCTGTCAAACTTGTCCAAGGATGTGGGATGCACTTGCACCAGGAGAGCTTTCCTCTGAGGCTCTCCTGACTGTAATTGTGTCCTCACCACTCCAGGTTATTAGCTCTGAGCAGGCTTGGCTGAATTCACATCCTCCCCTTGCATCCCCTTAACTGAGTTTTGGGTATTGCTTCTTGGCTATCGCTGGCGATGTGATGGTACCGGAGAGCCCAGGGAAGCCTTCCGAGAAGTTTATAAAAGCAGCAAAGTCCCTTGTCATCCTTAATGGAGGTGTGCACACTATGGTGTGAGAAGAAGCAACAGGCTTTTCCTCGGAAAGCCATAAAGAAAGGAAGTGCATAAACTTTGAGGGTTCTTTTTGCTTCCTTTTTTTAAATAAGATGATGCAGAACCAGCTAGTAGACTTCTGTATGTGAAGTGGGGAGTTTCTAAGGCTGCGAGAACAGGGTAGTTTGTCTTCCCTGTGAAGATGATTAGGAAACTTCTCAATCTGGACTTCTAATTATAGTTTTTAACAACCTGGGGTGAAGAGTTGACTCTCAAGTGCCAGACAAATATTTTATGGAGGGGAACTGGAGTGTTAAGTGACCTAATGATATTATATATGTGGACACAAGGTGGGATAAGATGCATTTTGGACTTGGGCAAGAGGTTAAGCTGCATCATTAGACACGGCTGTTGCTTGCACAAACTTCTGAGAAAAGCAGCCACTTCACTCAGGACACAGGGGTCAGGTATTTCAGTGTATTTAAGCCCACTTCTAGCAGCTATATCCATACACATATCCCTGGCACACATCTATGGCACTTGGAGGGAGGATGCTGTCCCAGCAGAGCCACATGGCACTGACATGGCTCTGCCTTGCACGGCACGGACTAACTTTCACCCAGTGCTTCTGTTGATTTATGGGAAAGGCCAGACTGGTGGAGCTTGTTAAAAAAAAAAAAAAGACAACATTACTCAAAAAAAAGGACAAAAATTTGGTGTGGGAAAGTGAACTATAATTGGCTTGTAATTGTAATGCTATTAAAATGGTCTTTTTCAAGAAGTCAAGTAAACATTTTGCAATAAGGATCTGGCTGCACATTAAGTCTGAACTTTTAAAAACTATCTGCCTTGGTGTTAACCAGCTCCATTTCCTGTTCTGCTCTGTTTTGCTAAAATGTCAAAGATTAACCAGTGCTGCTTGAAGATTAGGCCTGAAAAGTGTAGTCCGATGTCCTGGTTTTGGCTGGGATAGAGTTAAATTTCTTCTAGTGCTGTGTTTTGGATTTAGTATGAGAAGAATGTTGATAACACACTGATGTTTTCAATTGTTGCTAAGTATCCTACTGGTCAAGGACTTTTGGCTTCCATGCTGTGCCAAGTGCAAAAGAGGCTTGGAGGGAGCATAGCCATACCATGTGACGTCATGCTCAGTATATGAACGGTAGGCATGTTCCAGGAAGTGGCGATCGCTACTTGGTTATCGGTCAGTGCGGGTGGTGAGCAATTGCGTTGTGCATCACTCATTTTGCATAATCTATCATTATTACTATTACTATTACTATTACTACTACTACTACTACTACTACTATTATTATTATTATTATTTTCCCTTCCTTTTCTGTTCTATTAAACTGTCTTTATCTCAACCCACGAGTTTTCTCACTCTTACCCTTCTGATTTTCTCCCCATCCCACTGCGGGGGGGCAGTGAGCAAGGGGAATGACAGCAGTGCTGAGTACAAACCCATGACCAATACTTTTATCATACCATAAGGCAGTGTTACATAGTGTTGAAAAACGATAACCTTACTCCACCTCCCGTAGATGACAATCCCCACATAAATACTAACAAACAGCAGTATATACAGCCAGTAAGGTGTTACATACCAAAACTTCAAGTACAGCTGACAACTCTGAGAGCAAATAAACCAATATTATGACCAGCAACTACTAAACTGATATAATGAATGCTTGTAACAATTTGTTTTAACCCGCTCGGGTTAGATGTGTCGTTATCTCAACCCTTCGAGCCCCACGTTGGGCGCCAAAAACGACTGTCGTGGTTTAACCCAGCAGCCAGCCAAACACCACGCAGCCGCTCGCTCACTCTCCCCGACCACCATGGGACAGCGAGAGAATCGGAAGGGTAAGAGTGAAAAAACTCGTGGGTTGAGCTAAAGACAGTTTAATAGAACAGAAAAGGGAAAATAATAATAATAATCATAGAATATACGAAATGAGTGATGCACAATGCAATTGCTCACCACCCACGCTGACCGATAACCAAGTAGTGATCACCACTTCCTGGAACACGCCTACCATTCATATACTGAGCATGACATCACATGGTATGGCTATGCTCCCTCCAAGCCTCTTATGCACTTAGAACATGGAAGCCAAAAGTCCTTGACCAGTAGGATACTTAGCAACAACTGAAAACATCAGTGTGTTATCAACATTCTTCTCATACTAAATCCAAAACACAGCACTAGAAGAAATTTAACTCTATCCCAGCCGAAACCAGGACATCCAATCAGATAATCACTGAGGAAATTAAAACAAAACACTTATTTAATGAGTTAAGGGTGGATGTCTTATTGTATGGATGTTCAGCACATAGTGCAATAAGGTCATCATCCTATTTAAGGTCATTGAGGGAATCTCTAACGTAAGTAATAATCTCTGCTGTGGAAATTGTGTACAACTGAGGGATTGTAAGACAATGGTGTCCTGCTTTCTGGCTGGTGTTGATGCTCATGTTTTGACTTCTTTGCAATGGAGTTACTCTAGACTGATAGCAGCATAAGAGAAAGAAAAGGCAGATCCCTGTTCCGGATAAATGGAGGTGCCTACCCACGATAATGTTTCTTACCATTTTAATGCATCAAACAGAAGTCAATACTCCAGGTCCTTTCCTTTACGGATGCTATCATTCTGGCTGAAAAGGCAATTTAACTTAAAAAGGGGGCTCAAGTACTTCAAATTTTCTGAAAATTACCTTCCTCATCTGAATTTTCTCAGGCAAAATCAGTTCAAGAACAAATTTCCGCCCCCCCCCCAAAAAAAAAAAAAAAACCCACCTATGTTTATGTTCTTAAAAATGTTTTGGTGCATGTTTGGTGGTTTTCCCTTTCATTTTTAAAAGACAGTTAAAGTCAGTTCACCTTTACAGAGAGAGAGTATACATGGGTGTATGCACATACATGTTCAAAAAACTCAAAATACGTTCCTTTTTAAAAAAAAGTTGGATTTTTCTACATTATACATCTGATACTACACTCTAAGACATCTGTGAAGTCTATTTATTTTGAAGGCTGCAGGCTTTCTAACATTAAGTGTTTTTCATATATTGAGAGTAAAAACAGGTTAGATTGGACTCATAAAGAATACACAAGAGTTTAGCTACATGAACATGTGTTTCATCACACACAAATTTAGAAGAAGATAACCTTTTTCACTTAAATAATTGAGCCATCCACTGAATAGTGACATATGTGGTAATAATGACAGTGCTTGCCTGGGCATCCTAATTACCTTGCATCTTAATCACCTTGTGCAGTCCAAATATGAGTATATAGGCTAGCAAGGATTAGCAGGAAGATTAAGTCTATGTATGCAACATTTCTTTTTTTTTTTTGTTTAAAGTTCTTGGACCCAATGTTGTGTTGTAGCTCTGAGCTCCACAGACCTGTTCAATTCAGTGCAAATAAAGTTGCTTTACATAGGTCTGCAAAGAGACAACACGAAATTTAAACAAAAATTACAGTGATACAGCTGTTTGTGTTTATGTATGAGAGAAAGTGATAGCAGGACAAATTAACAGTTCCTAGTGAAGTCGAGGGAAACGCATCAGAAACTAAAGCCAAATTACCCCAGGCCATTGCTGGGAGTCGTGGCAAAAGGCGTTTCTCCTCCCTCCCTCCCTGTCTCTCCTTGCCCTGGGCTGGCAGAGCAAGGGCAGAGTCTTTTGGCAGATTTTGTGTTAGGAGCTGTACTCCCGTTGTGAACTTGCAAGCAAGCGGCACCACAAGGATGGGCAATGCTTTTTGTGAGCCTGCCAGCACTCCCAACCTCCTTAGTAGCCCTCAGAGAGCAGAACCCCAGAAAGGGAGTGTCTGACCATCACCTGCCCTGCAACTTGCCTGTACCTTCCCAATCCAGCCATTGTTTCCACCATGCACCACAGAGCTTCCACAAAAGAGATCCCCTCCATGGCAACAGACACAATGACCAAGGTCCGGGTGGTTTTCTTCATCCTGGAGAATTTTTTAGATGATTTTACATCTCCAACCCTCAGGGCTAACTCTACCATAGTTTCCTATTGCACAAGCAGCTGGTTCCTCCACAGTCCAGAACAGCAGCAATAAGATCTCCCACTGCTGGCATATGCCAAAATTTGTGGAAGGGGTGTCAGACACTTCTGTGCTCCATCAGGTTCCCTGAGACTCTTCTGTCCTTCCTAAGATGGTTAAAAGAAATTTTACACGTATCCTAACAGAAGATATCTGCCCAAGGTGGGATTGGTTTTATAGACACCAGAGGAACATTTATTCTGCTAAGGTCAGCTTTGGGGAGAATGCATGATCTGTTCCACCATGGCTAGGTAGAGACTGAGGAGGTGAGAGAATCGAGGAAAAGGAAGGGAAAAGGGGAACCAAGTTTAAAAAGTTAATGGGAAGGGATTTTCCACTTCTTTTTTTTCACACTTCTGCTCCCAACCTGAAGCCTTGGAATGTGCACTGCAGGACACCGCGTCTGCAGGTAGATGCAAGAATGGTCTTTGAGAAGACATTTGAAGCTACACCTTGCTCACAGAAAAGCTAGCTATATTGGTAACCTGGGGTGATTTTTCTCCCTAACAGAAATTGCAAGGAGAGAAAACTCCGAAGAATATTAATGCTACTCTCAAGGAATTGTTTGGGATCATTCCCGGGGATGGGGATCCACTGCAGGAGCGAGGCACTTACACATGCAGACGGTGTGCCGTCGTGGGCAACTCTGGGAACCTCCGACAGTCTCAGTATGGCCAAGATATTGACTCCCATGACTTTGTGCTCAGGTGAGTAGGCACCACTTCGGCTCCAGATGTCCTTGTTGTTTAAGATTCACTGGTATTTTTGGGGACAAGTGAGCAAACAAGATTTCAGGGGCTATCTAGTGAAATCTGGTACTTAGGACAAATCTAAGTTCCAGGGATGTAAACTATGTGTGTTGGACAGAGGACCTCGTGTTTTAGCTTGGAAAAAAAACATGAATAGGTGTTGATACTGTAGCTTGTTCTGCACTATCCATAATTGCCTGTGTTAAAAAATATAGCTGAAAAACCATGCAGTTTTGAGTCAAAGTTATTTCTGCAGCTAGTACTCACAAGTGGTCTTTTACACACTTAATTAGCTGTATCAGATTCGACTTTTCTTGCACTGGTTCATTCTTAAGTAACGGTGGGGTGGGAAAGCCAAAGTCTCTTTGCAATGGGCAGGAGACAACTGGTTGGCTGCAGCTTCTTTGTAAAGGGTTGCATCGCCTCTTCCTTTTGAGGCAGTGAAGGTCCCACTATTTTGTCCTACTGAAACGCAAGCGGGAAGCAGGGTTAATCACCCAGAGGGCAGCCAAGAGATCTGGGCTGACTAAGTTCACCTTCAAGGCGTTGTCCAGCTTTCACACCGCAGATGCCAGTACAGCACAATTTGGGGAGCAAGGCAGGGCAGGTCAGAGGGCCTGGAAGGAAGGGATTGCTGTTGAAAATACCATATGTGGGATTATAATCCCAGAAACAACATAACCTTTAGCAGGAAACTGTGCACTGAAGTCAAGAGTGAATCAGCAGAAGATGAGCACTACTTGAACTGTTAAGCCACCTTAGGCCACTTGGCTTCCAATGTGGCTTGGACACACTGTAGAGTCTTTAGATGACATCTAAATGTTCACGATAAATCATTTCAGGAGTTGCTTCCTTCAGCTGCATGCCTTGCCCTCTGCCAAAAGTACCTTCCCAAAGGCAGAGGCAGCCGACTTGGTCTTCAGATACATGAGGGGAAGTGAAGAGCCCTTGACATTAATCCTGCAGGTTGCAAATGTGAGGCAGCTGAGGTGCATATATGCTTAACTCTGTGTCCCTCGCTATGGAGACAGCCTCATTCCTGTGTGGACTTTCTTATCTTGCCTGGCCGACATTTCCAGATTCATGCAGAAAAGGCTTTGCTGGACTCAAAAGCTATTTTTTTGAGTAGTAACTAAAGAGTAATGCGCTCGGATGCGGGTTTCTGCTCTGAGGCCTAGCCCTTCCCATAGCCATGCATCCCTGGCAAGGGAGAAACTCAATGGTTTGAAATTGAACCTTTCAGGCTCTGATTTCTACTTTAGGGATCTCAAACCAGATCTGAAGTGATGGCACAAGGTTTTAGGATTCAGTGTGGAAACTTGTGCAGAGAAGGTGACTCCTTCGTGTGTTAATCCAACAAACAAAATCTCTGGTGACCTGATACTCACTTGCACGTGCTCTGGCAATACAGCCAAGCATGGGGAAGAGGCAGGGAGTCTGAGGGGACACCTTTCCTTCCAAACACTGTGTTCCAGCCCACTTTTATTTGTTTGACTATCTACTTTCATGACGGAAGGAAATTTCTGCTTGGTCCTTCATGCTCAGACTGGGTGTCAACGCTGCCTTCTGCCATGCTGCGCAGGAGCCCCACCACAGATGGCAGGGTGTGAGCACCACTAAGATGCCACCCTTGGCTTTGTCCTGACAGAAAGAAAACCCCATATTTTATACCTCAGACTGACTAATCTCAAGATAAAACATAGTAAATCTCATGCTTTACTGAGTATTTCTACACAGTGCAATGTGGGTCGCTGGCAGCAAAGAGGCTAACTCAATAACAAGTCCTCACAGGCTGGCAGGATAGTCTGCCTATGCTAGTAACCCCCTTTGGGGGAGTTAAACTTAACTAATTCACCTGGGGGAGCACTGCAGTAACATAACTTGGCATAGACTTTATAAACAGATTTTACCTCCCCCATTGTCAGTGACCAGGGCATCACATTATCTGGCAATGTACGATGCTCTTCATCATCTCGTCAGCTACATCCTTCCTTGTACTCCCTGCACTTCTGCCAGGAGCTGAGCTAATGTCTCTGTAGGAGACTCCACTGGGCTGCAGAGAAACCCCATTCTGCTCAGAGACAGCTTGGGGGTTTCTCCATGGTGTTGCACAGCACCATGGATTCATGCAAGGTCGGTCAGAGCCGCTTTGGGGATCTCCAATCTGCATTACGCTGCACCACAGAAACATGCAAATCTCTACTAGCAGTGAGCTAATGCATCAGGGAGGGAATTGCTGATGTGTCCCAGATTTGCTTTTAGGAGGGAACACATGCGTAGAGATGTTTCTGCAGTCCTGAGTTCAGAACCCCCTCTGTTCCCTGTTCCCTGATACACCCAACGTAAGGTAGCCCTGTTTGGCCAACACATTTTAACGGAGCCCTGGTGGGCCCTGGGCAGATCTCCATGCGCTGACCCCAGGGTTACTGAAATCACACCACGTGCGCGCAGAGCGATCCTAAGTAGACGTATCGAAGTTGGGGACATACGACAAAGTAAGGTTTGAGTACATGAAGTGTCAGCAGTAGGTCCTGGATTGGCCACTATGGCTTTGGTGCCTTTTCATGGAAGGGCCATAAGAAATATTTGCTGCTTCTTATCACACATAACATGGTTTGTTACCTTGACCCTAGACATCCAAATACACCTGTACAGATGGGGGGAATGAAACTGCAAGAACTGATGGACTTCAGGGCAATATTTTTCTCACCTACTGGAGGCTTCAGCTTTAGGATGAAAGGAGATGTGTCCTCATGGACCCATTGCTCCTTTGACCAGCTCTCCGCTGACTGTAAAGGGAACCCAGGGATGTGCTCAGAGATACACTTGCTTGGCAGAAACTCCCATTCAGTCCAAGGAATCCCACACTAGAGCTGAGCTTTCATTTACTTTTAATTTTTTCCACTATGGGTGATGGTCATTTCAGCCTGCGTGAGGACCACTGCACCCTGTCAAGGCTGTCTGAAAAGCCTGCATACAGCACTCTCCTTAGCCATGGGAACATTTTCCTGCCACCTCAAGCAAATGATTTGGGGAAGAATCACACCTGTTTATACCTACCTAATTCCTCTCCTGCTTCCTCACTCTCTCACTTCTTACTTTTGGGCTGCAGAATGAACCGTGCCCCCACCACTGGCTACGAATCAGATGTTGGGAGCAAGACCACTCACCACTTCGTTTACCCCGAGAGCTACAAAGAGCTGGCAGAAAATGTGAGCATGATCCTGATCCCCTTCAAAACCCTGGACCTGCGCTGGGTTGTCACCGCTCTCACCACAGGCACCATCAACTTGTGAGTAAGGGTGGCCCCGAGTGGCCAGGCTAAAGGGGTGGGAGCTCCCACATGTGGCTGTAGGACAGAAAAGCCCATGCTGGGCAAATCCCCGTTTCCGATAAGGCCTAGGGGAGCTTTACAGACCCTCTCAAGTCAGGGTTCAGTCCTGAACACTTGCTTTCTAGGAGAAGTGTAATATTATGGTGCAGTCTTTGAGGTGAAGATCCAGATCCAACTCTTCGCAGCCCCACACATGGTCTCAGAGAAATGAAAGGGGGATTTTTTTGCTGCTGGAGGCGTCGAGTTTGAACAGTGGCTTCCTGGGTTTTAGGGTTCAGTGCCTCATTTTGGGCTTCTGCTCATCCCTCCTTCTCTCCAGTCCCTTGGGAGTACAGTGGGTGCAGCCAGCATGCCCATACCCAGATGTACCCATCAGAAAGCCATCTGCAGAATCAGGTGTTTGGCAGGTTATTCATTCAGCAGTGGTCCTGGACACTTGGATTATCCCCCCTGAGACATTTGGGTGGCCAAGTGGTCCTCCAACATATATTATCCCACTTGCAGAGGAGGACAGGGAGGCAGAGAGGGATGTGCAGGCTGCTCATAGAAGGCAGTGCGAGCAGAAGCAGACTGGGACACTTAGTCCCCCATCCACAGCATCCTCCCCTGGACAGACTGGTCAGGAGTTCTGTCTGTCTTTCCTGGTGGAAGGTGTTTGAGAGGCGTGCAGAGGAGACACGGTTGTTTCATGTGTCGCCTGTGTGCCTTAGCTTTAAATTAACATGTTTTACCTAGCAATAATGTGCCACGCTGGTATTTATTCTCCACTTCTTTGTGCTTTCAGAAGTAAATATTGTCCTGCTTAATACATTTATGGCAGCACTAAAATTAGAAATGTGAACAAAATGCATTCTTCTGGATGCCTGCTAGCAGATTCTCTCCCTTCCTGTAAGCTGGCTTTTCCTAATCCAGAGGATGAAATACATGACATTTGTACTGTGTGTGAGGTTATCTGCTGGATGGAAAGCCAAAGCCTGGTGGGATTGCTCGGTGGTGCCCTGATACACATTGACAACAACAGTAGATCAGATTATTATTCGAGAGACAAGTATTTCAAGACATTTCAACTTTTTTCCCAATTTCAGATTAAAAACTTGTGAAAGTATGTCCCTGTTGACCGGGGGATAGGACCCTCTTCACATTTTTAAGGAAAACTTTTTGATGGGACAACATTATTTATTTCTTCTTTTCTTTTTCTTTTCTCTCTTTGCAAATGCATTTTAGATTCTTTTCACTTCTTATTAAGATTCTCTTAGCTTGTAACAAATCTGGTTTAGTCTACCTTTTTTGCCATCAGCTCTTAGTATATACAGTCATAAGTTGCCTTGAAAAAAATCCATCTTCAGGACACACTCGTATCTCGGAAAAATCAGCCTACTTAGAAAATTGGCTTAAAAATATTGCCTTTTTTGCAAGGTTAGTTTTATTTCATTCAGAAGCTGTATTGATGAAAAAGGTTGAGAACCTCTGCCCTTAAGCCTGGATCCAAACCCTATCAGAAGCAATGGAAAGCTCCCAGCTGCCTTCAGTGGCCTTTGAATGAAGCCCCTTGCTGCATCTCTGTCAAATCCACACCTGCGCTAGGAAAAGGCACCCACAGAGGGCCAGTTGCTGCCATTGTCACCCATCCGTGTTTCCATTACTGTCAGTGCTCTGTGCCCAGATTACAAAGCCGTTCCCTATTTTTTGTCGAGTATTTACCTTCAGAAGTGGCAGCAAGTGGGTTGCAGCGGTAAAGTTGAGTGAGCCCTTAGCCTGTCAGGAAGATATAACTGGTTTACTACAAAGCAGTCACAGCACATGAAAGGAAAAACATCTTTGCTTAATAAATTACAGGATATATTATATATTTATAATTAGATTGTATACATGGGCTTGGTAAGCATCTGGTATAAATTAGTGTGTGAGTATTTAACCCCATGGAAGAAATAGCAGTATTTTAAGATTTTTGCTGTACTCAAAGCAGGGAAATTGCATAATTAATAAGCGGTCACATACTGGAGCAATAAAACCAAAAAATCATAAGCACACAAATAATAATAATACATTTAACATAATTTTAGGCTAGCAGAATAAACCTATGAACATGCATTAAACGCACAATGTCAGACACAATGTATAAGGAAATTGTTGACTGTACATTTGTAAAGGGGAGAAGGCATCAAATAAAAATAAAACCCCTCTGAAATTCAGTATTTCAGAAGAGAAGAAATACTTACCTTAGTGCACTCATAGTTAAAAAAGATATGCATCCTCTATGGTTCAAAACAAAAGCCAAACTGCAGATGGCCTTAGTATTAGATTGAATTGATAGCTGAATGATTCTTTCAGACATGTCCCATTTGATTGATGGAGATCCCATTTCAAAGTGGCTCTCTAAGACTGAGCATTGTCCCAGAAAAGACCAAGAAAAGCCTTCTGGGACAGTAAACCTTTAGGCCCTCATCAGTCATATATTTAGCCTAGTTGCCTTAACTTGCCTTCTGCAAGTCTTCTAGGAATTTCCATAGTGCAAAGAGCTCCATGTATCTCCACTTGGGTTGGCAAAGAGCAATTTTGTATTCCTTAAAATGTTCCACATCTTCCACTTGAGTCAACAGTACAGTAAATGTCCTGTACAAGGTGGCCAGTGATGCCGGCAGACTTCACTAGAGCCCTGCCAAGTGGCTCATAGAAGATGTTTTCCAGATTATATGAATTTCACCTGTAGCCACCTTCATCATAGGCTTCACTCTTTGTCCCGCTCCTGTGTGTTATTTACTGGGTCACTAACTCCCTGGCTGCTATGCAGCCCAGTTTTTACGTGATTATAATGGCATAGGTCTCCATTTGGTCTTAATCAGCGTTCCAATACTTTCTGTGCAGTTGTATGAAATTCTGCAGCCAGATGACAACAGGACTTGGGTATTGCTTCTGAAAAAATGAAATGTCCCATGATTAAAATGACTAAACTAATGTCATCTGACAAGAGCTACAGTAGTCTCCTGGTTGGATTAGAGCTCTCTGCAAATACTGTCTTGAATATTGCACACCCTTCACTTTGGTCTTTTACCGTACCTGGATAGATGTCCATGAAATATGGCTCTCTTGTTTCCTCCACATCACCTTTTCAGAAAAGACTGGCTGTTTATTTATATAATAACGAGGAGATTTTACCACCAAAGAAGCCCTTTATGTCTTCATAACCACAAAAAGGACATGGGATCACCAAGCCTAGTTCTACTGACTTTGCTAACCAAGGTCAGGCGTAGGAAGCAGATGCAAGGGCAGATTTGCTGAGGGCAGATTAAGAAGTCTGCATGGGTGTCCCTTTCCCCATTAGCATCTCGTGTCACATCTCGGGGGGCTGGAGCCCATCACATCTTCCACTGCACCCAGCCTGGGGCAGGGATTTAAGGTCAGGGATGCCCAAAAGTACCTAAGGAGACGAGGACATTGCCAGGTCACCACTGGTTTGGGAAGACTTAGACTAATGTTTCAAAGTGCCGATGATCCATGGTTCAATGAGAAATAAAACGTTAATCACAGGAACCTTGTTGTTACCAAAAATCAAGCAAAAACATTTAGATTGAACTAATGGAAGGTTTTGGTGATCTATCGCAACCCAACTAAAAAGCATGCAGGGTATATTTTGGGATATAGTCCAGTTACAAGGCCAGTTCAGAATTTTCTCACTTGAAACAAACTGAGGGAGATTTTTTTTACACCACTTGTGATGAGCTGTGCAATGCCAGCATGCACTGTGCATGAGATATGGGGAAGAAAAGATTTTTTTGTTTTCAAGACATGACTCGTGATTTCAACCCAGTCATAAGGTATGACTTGGAAGTTTTATGCTGGGAACTGCAGGAAGCCTTCAGCATCCCCCTGGGGAGGAGAGGAATAGCTTGCTGGTCAGGGACTGTGTACTGGGAATGCCAGAGTTGCACATAACCACAGAAATTATGAACTCTACTACCACCGACTCTGAAAATCATGCAGTAGCTGCAAGTATTAGGAGGGGAAAAGTCTCCCCCTGGTGGGAAAAGGTTTTTCTGCCTTGAAATTAAATGGAAAGCCCTTTCCGTCATCAAAGTGCAAAGACTGCAACAGTCATGGGCCAAGAATTAGAAGTCATGGGCTCCAGATAGTATTGACTTCACAAAATATTGTCAACTAAATCTTTGGTGTCCTACTGTCAATAATTAACTTGAAAATTTAAAAATGTAATAGCTTCTTATAAACTTGCTTCAGTGACACCTCAGTTCTTTTCATGCTGTATTACTTAATTGCAGCCTCATTTTCCAACAATTTCTTGAATTTATTGCTTTCATATAATTTGAATTTATTCCTGTATATGAAGAATATTCTTTCTTTGGAAATACATGAAAATATTAACATGTTGGCCTTTTACTAATCTTGGTGGTGTTTTTTTCTTCTAACAGCACATATGTTCCAGTTCCACGGAAAATCAAAGTCAAAAAAGAAAAGGTGAGCAATGCTGATTTGTGAATTTCTTCTGCTAATCTACTTATAGGTCTTTTGCCTTTTTGGGAGACTGCAAGAATCCAAGGAACCCCTTGCCATTCATAAAAACTGCAACCAGAATACACACATTTTACAAAGCTCAGCTAAGCTAAAGGTTTAGCTCCTGTGTGCCATTCAGGCCATAGATCAACCACTAAATAACTGAGGTTGGAAAGAAACTGCTCTTGTGACTATGCCATTGCATTACTGCTGTTCTGAAGGCTGCGTTGCTTCCTCTGATACTGCTCAGGGAGATTTAAGGTGCACCGTTGGCCAACTGTGCTTGCCCTCCACAGCAGTTGCTCTGTTCCCACCCGTTGCAGTCATTTGGATGTAATGGCACTTTGAGCTGTGGAAAGCCTTTGGAGTTTTTTAAAAATAATTTGACTATTTGAATGCCAAGGATGTTTCTCACTCCCGGGTCAGTTCCTTGTAATAAAGAGCTAAGTGAACTCTGAACAAATAAAGCTGTGTGTTCTCCAAGTCAGTGGAGAATTCAAGATGGTATCAATGGCTCTTGGGGAAGGCTCTTAGCCCACAGCTGTAATAACTGCCTGTACCCAATTAAACAAGCCTGGAAACTGGGCTCAGGCCAAGTCCATGCTGGTTTTGTCCCAAGTGTATTAATACTCTCCCTGGAGGTTTGGAGGGTAGTGCAGACCAGGAATATTCCGTATTTTGCACAGGGACAGAATTGAGCAATGTGGGTACAATCTGTGCCATGCCACTTCCCTTAAGGCTAACAAAACACCTCTGACCCATTTTATTTCATGCTGTGGATGTGTAGAAGGCAATCAGTCAGGGGACCTCGCTTCTCTGGGAAGGTCAAAGAAAGATGGACAAACTGGTGCCGACCCTACAGCAGTCAGTAGAGAGTCCATCCCATGCATACTGACTCGTTGCCCAAGTATGTTGTGGTTTACTAAACATGCCCTACTGCTGGAGGCAAGATTTCCCATGGGGCAGGATGGTCATTCCCATGTTGGACCTTTAGGCACCATGCAAAGACTTTTGTTGTTGTAGTTGCATGGTTTGAGGACATAACCAAGGCAGGCTGTGTAGGGAGACGTAAAAGACGTTTCCTCTTCCTCAGACCTTCCAGCAAAATAAAAGTCTCATTCTCTCAGCCTTTGGAGAGGCTGATTTTCAGAGAAGCTCAGGCTCCTAATGTCTCGAGGGCTGGTAAAGCCCCAGAGCATTAAAATTGCAGATTAAAGAACATGTCCTTCATTCAAGGAGGCCAGGTTTTGCCAAAGGCTTCAGATGAGACCTTTAACCAGTACCAGTTTATATCCCTGTGCTTCAAACTGTGGACCTCTGGGGGTATTAAATAGCTCCTCCCTACCTTTCGTGAGGAACACATCAACCTCTGCAAAACTCCTCTGAGATGCACTACAGCAGGTTGTTAAACTCACGTCACAGTTGAGTAGCATCATCCCAGGGTATGGCTGGTGATACGCAGCAGCTTCCTGAGCAGGGAGATGAGAAGCTTGTATTTCTTCCCACACCGCGCAATGCAAAACACCCTGTGAGAAGCGATTACACACAGATACAATATCAGCAATTAACCTCTGACTTTGTAAAAGGAAAAGCCTTGCAGCTAACCAGATAGCACTGAAATGCTGTCACTTTTAATTACGAATGCAGCATGGAGGGAAAAGCCTCTTTTTGCCTGATTCAGGGAAGGGGGTTGAAATCAGGGGCTCCCACCAGTCCTTGGATTTACTGTACATTCAGATCTGAAGTGCTCTGTCTCCATTAGATAGCTTCATAATTTCCCCAGGAGATAACCAAGTGCAATTTATGTCTTGTAAAAAAAAAAAAGCATAGAAAAATAGCATGTTTGGGAAACAAAAGAAATGCAGCTGATACAACCTGATAGGCTTCCTGATAGTTTACACCCGACTCCTGGTTTCCTTAGATCTGTACCTATAGAGATATCAAGACATGGTTGGCATATTGTGCAGAAGATGCGGTTGCTCCTACGTTCCCACCCAAATTATGGTTGGACTCAATGATCTTAAGGGTCTTTTCTAAGCTAAATGATTCTATGACTCCATGATTCTATTAAATCTGGCATGGCACCTTACACTTGCCTTGCTTAGGCCTCCAACTCCCCAGAGCTCACCTGCGTTACAGCAGGACGCTGCAGGGAGAGTTGAATGCCTAATTTTCTTCTCACTTGTACCATTTCATACCCATTGGTTTCAGTAGGAATCACCCAGGATTTACATTAGTATAAGCAGGCGGGGTATCAGGCCAAGGAAGGAATATTCATGTCTAATTGCACATAGGAAATATTCTTGAATGCGCTTAACTATGGGACTTTATTTTTCCCTTTCACCTGCCCTCAGGGAATAACTCTTATTCCTTTCTGCCCCACTCCCCTACCCCAGTGTCCTTTAGGGATGATATGCTACCGTTGTTTTTTTCCCAGGGTATTTTACTAATGAGTCTTTCTCTCCAATTTTGCCTAGATCCTGGTTTATAATCCAGCTTTTATGAAATACGTCTATGAAAACTGGCTCCAGAATCATGGGAGATACCCCTCCACAGGCCTTCTGTCTTTGATATTTGCACTCCACGTATGCGATGAGGTCTGGCTGTGTTTGGTTATATGGATAAAAAATCAGGACATTTCACACTGAAGTGCCAGGAACATGCCCTGGCCACTCACTCAGCCTTTATTTCTCCCTCTCCATCTTCTCTGCCATTTGCTTCTTCAAACAGATGCAGAGACCTCAGTATCATGCAGATATACTCAACTGACAGTGACTGATTTTTTTAATGTCAGCAAGTGGTAGGGTTTAAGATGCATTCCAGGGGAATATAATTAAACATAAATAGTGGGATTCCACTTGGCATTAAAAGACATCTAAATATGGACGGTGTCCATGCCCATTTCGCTAGTGGAAGCCCAAATTACATTGTGTTTTACTGTTTAGGCACCTAGAGCCATTGGTGTTGCCCTGGGCATGCCCTCTGCCTCCAGCTGCCAGGCCAGAAAAGTACGAGTCTCATGGCCTTGTGTGACATCTGCCCGCCTTGAGTAGATGTATTGAGTACCCGAGGACATCTCAAGTGGCACTTAAGTTTGGGCAACTGCATTGAGGTCTTATCTGTATAAATCAGTGGAGCCAAGAGGCTAATTCAGCAAACCAACCCCCTGGTAAGACATTAAGGGAGCAGGATCGCTCCCTAGTTTCCAGTAACTGTGCTGCCTGAATCGCCACTGACTGTAGTGGATGCTCAGGCACC
Source organism: Calonectris borealis (assembly GCF_964195595.1). Taxonomy (NCBI): domain Eukaryota; kingdom Metazoa; phylum Chordata; class Aves; order Procellariiformes; family Procellariidae; genus Calonectris; species Calonectris borealis. Next base: position 9,241,813 of record NC_134313.1, read on the forward strand.
TCCATTTGGATATCTAAATCTTAAACATAATCCCACCTGAAGAACTTCGATGACTAGCTCTTACATAAGCCAATTTGGGGAATGCAGATGGTCTATTTTCAAAACCAAGCTGTGGGTTTATACAGTAGGTTATGGTAAATGCCTCTGCTCCAGCAGTTACTTGAGGGAATTCCCTGGCTTGAGTGATGTGAGGTGCTCCTAGGTGTTTGGAGACTTAGCTAGTTAGTGTAAGGCCAGGTCAGCTCTACAAAATCCTGCAACTATGGGCTTGTCAGTATGGGGATAAAAATCACTGTGCTGGCAAAATCCCTGGCCCGGACACAGATCTGCTGATGAAAGAGAGCTTTTGTCACCTAGGCCTGTGCTGCTTGGAGAGGTGATAGAAATACTTATAATGATACTGGCAGAAACTGTACCATAGTCAAGGCCGATAGGATGGGCGGTTTGGGTGGAGCCTGTTTTCTAGTAAGCAGGCAGTGAGCAAGGCTCCAACATTACCAAAAATAACTTAAAACCAACTTGTATTTGGGTGGGTCCAGGTGTGGGTGGGTTAGGGCACTTGTTTTGTGGGCTATGACCCATTCAAATCCAGCCATAAAGCCAGTCTCAGTTTAAATAGAAGTTAGCTGTGATGTTTGGACTTTTACCACCAGAGGAGACAGGCATAGCCATTGATGAATGAGCAGTTGGGAGAGGAAAGGCCATAGGCGTATACACACACAAAGAACATAATGTCCATCTGCCTCTGAAGGGACTGCAAATGTCATATAATTAAGCGTATAAGTGGGGGTCGACATGGGTCATCATTTGGAAGACTAGGAGCAAAACCAAAATTTTTCCACTCTTCGTGGCCTTAATCAGCTAAAGAGGAGATTCCCCTCCCAAGCCACGGACCTCCTGAGATCAAACATCATGCTTAGGGGACAGGAATGTGTTTTTCATATTGCTAAACAAGAATTCATGGATAGAAATTCCCTCTTCTGTCTGGGTTCAGGTATGGTGGTGGTCTCAGCATAGCTTAGGACATAACATCCCTTGAGCAGGCCTTGGGCTGTTATTCTGTGATTGCATCGTCTCATGCAGTACAATAGCTTGGTACACCACCGAGGTCCTCAGGTGCTGCTGCCTATAGATAAACTGAGAATCAAGAGAGTTCCTTCAACATTTCAAAGCTTTCCAGGCCATAACACTAGTTCTTTCTTATTTCCTAGGTGAATGTGTACGGTTTTGGAGCAAACAGCAAAGGACACTGGCATCACTACTGGGAAAACAACGCTTCAGCTGGGGCTTTCCGGAAGACAGGTGTCCATGACGGGGATTTTGAGTTCAATGTAACTTTGACTCTTGCCTCCATTGAAAAAATAAATTTTTTCAAGGGCAGATGACCCTGGCCACGGGGAGAAGTGGGGGCTGCAATTTCCAACATGCAGCAGAACAAAGCTCAGTGAAGATGATCTGGGCGCCAGCCAGGTTTTAATGCATGAATCTGCGGTGGATTCGGAGCGTCTCACTGCTGCAATGCTCACCGCAGGGAGCTCGGCCGAGGACCGGCTTCCACGCTGCACATGATTTCCTATCTACAGATAGCTGGGAACTACCAATCAGTTGTGGGAATGAATGAATCTCTGCTTAGGCTCTACGGCTTGATTCTTGAATTACTGATGAAAGATCTGCCTGTTGCAATTAGGGGAAACCTGGGCACAGGAACTGCTGTTTGTGTGTCCATTCTTTCCTCGAGTAAGGCAGGAGATCCTTGAAGAAGAGTGAAAACGACTTCTGGGACTTGAGACCTGCTAGGGCAGCTGTGAACATCATAGTAAGGATTACCTCAAAGAAATGAATTCACTTCTGCTGATCATCTTTTTGAACTCTGTCTTCTGTTTCCTCTATTACTTCTGGTTTCATGCTGTATTAAGCAAAAACATGATGAAGTTGCCTGGAGTAGTAAATTTTTCAGCCATTGCCTCATTCTGTATTGATAGCATCTAGAAAATATGGATCAAATCATCTCTGATCATATATTATTTAATATTGCTTCCTATACAGCCATAACGAGAGAGAAAACAATACTGAAAACTCCAGCAAAAAAAAAAATGGCCTTTTTAGCCACTTGTATGTTTGTCTCTATGGTTATATATAATTTTTATTTCTTTTTTTTTGGTGGAAAATACTCTGGAATGCTCATTTTTATTTAATCAGTTTAAGGTTGGAAAGTGGACTTTTTTCTTTCAGTCTTTTATATGTGCCTTTTATAATTGTGCAACAGATGTGATTTTTTTTTTTAAAAAGATGACAAACGCTAAATTAAACGTTTTTATAAAACGGGGAAAAATTAACCAAAGTCTAGCCTCCATGTGGTATACTTTTGTAGTCAGAAACAATAATAACAGCTCCTACGTTGTATTTGAGCAAACACAAGCAACACTAATTTTTAAAGGTAGCTTTTACCTTTTTTATGGGAAAATATCCAAAAGTTCCAAGGAAACTTTTCCTCTTATTTTTTTACAAACCTCTTTGCAAGGTCTCTTTTTGAAATGGAAGAAATATCATGGATTGGGATATCAGCCAGTAATACAAGAAGAATCCTTTGCCCTGTAGCAGCATCTACAAGGACACAATCTACGCAAGGGGATCATAGAATCATAGAATACCAGGTTGGAAGGGACCTCAAGGATCATCTGGTCCAACCCTTCCTGGCAAAAGCATGGTCTAGACAAGACGGCCCAGCACCCTGTCCAGCTGAATCTTAAAAGTGTCCAATGTTGGGGAATCCACCACTTCCCTGGGGAGATTATTCCAATGGCTGATCTCATTGTGAAAAATTTTTCTCTTGTGTCCAATCGGAATCTCCCCAGGAGTAACTTGTACCCATTACCCCTTGTCTTTTCCATGTGACTCCTTGTAAAAAGGGAGTCTCCATCTTCTTTGTAGCCACCCTTTAAATACTGGAACAGGTGATAAGGTCTCCCCTAAGCCTTCTTTTCTCAAGGCTGAACAAACCCAGTTCTCTCAGCCTTTCCTCACGTGGCAGGCTTCCCAGTCCTTTGATCATCTTTGTGGCCGTTCTTTGGACCCTCTCCAGCCTGTCCACATCTTTTTTGCACACCAGGGACCAAAACTGAACACAGTATTCCAGGTGTGGCCTGCAAGCTCTGAGCAGAATGGGATAATGATTTCTTTATTTCTGCTGGTGATGCCCTTGTTGATGCAGCCCAGCATCCTGTTGGCTTTCTTTGCCGCAGCAGCACGCTGTTCACTCTTATTGAGCTGCTTGTCCACCAGGACCCCCAGGTCCCTTTCCACAGAGCTGCTCCACAGCCGGGTAGATCCCAGCCTCTGCTGCATTCCTGGATTATGCTTTCCCTTACATTTGTCTTGAAAGACCTTACATTTGTCTTTATTGAACTTCATAAGGTTCTTGTTAGCCCACTCTTCCAGCCTATCCAGGTCTTCCTGCAGGGTGGCTCTCCCTTCCAAAGTGTCCATTTCCCCACTCAGTCTTAAGTGTCCACTTCCCCCATCAGCAAACTTCATCAGGGTACACTTGATTCCATCATCCAGATCACTTAAGATATTAAACAGCATTGGGCCCAATATCGATCCACTTATGACAGGTTGCCAATTTGAAAAGAAGCTATTTACCACACCCTCTGGGAGCGGCCTGTCAGCCAGTTCCCCACCCACTGCACACACCACTTGTCTAGACCGTAACACATCAGTTTCTCTAGGAGAAGGCTGTGGGAAACCGTATCGAAAGCCTTGAAGAGATCCAGGTAGACAACATCCACTGCTTGCCCCACATCAACCGAGCAGGTTACTTTGTTGTAGAAGGTGATCAGGTTTGTCAGGCACGATTTGGCCTTGGTGAATCTGTGCTGGCTTTTCCCAATCACGTGCTTCATTTGACTTGCGATAGCCCCCAGGAGGATTCGTTCCATAACTTCCCCAGGGACTGAAGTAAGACTGGTGGGCCTATAGTTTCCTGGATCCTCCTTTAAGCCCTTCTTGTAGATGGGGGTGACATTAGCCTTCTTCCAGTCTTCTGGGATGTCCCCTGATCACCATGACTTCTCAAAGATTGTGGAGAGCGGCCTCGCAATGACGTCAGCCAGCTCTCTTAACACCCTCGGCTGGATATTGTCAGGGCCCATCGATTTGTAGGGGTCAAGCTGCTGTAATAGTTCACATACCAACTCTTCCTTCACTGACGGTGGGTCTGGGTTTGCATCAACCTGGATTTTTGTTCCCAAGGCCTGGGCCCCAACAGTGTTGGTAAAGACAGAGGTGAAGAAAGTGTTGAGAACCTCTGCCTTTTCAGCGCTGTTGGCGACTGATTCACCTCTCCTGTTTAACAGTGGGCCAATATTTTCCTTCTGTTTCTGCTTGTTGTTTCCATACCTGAAGAACCCTTTCTTGTAGTTTTTGACACCTCTGGCCAATTTCAATTCAAACTGAGCTTTTGCTTTTCTAACTGCATCTCTGCACGCCCTGGCAATGCCCTTGTAGTTCTCAACAGGTATTTGTCCGCTTTTCCATCTCTGGTGCGCTTCTCTTTTGGTTTTGAGGAGACTCAGAAGCTCACAGTTAAGCAAAGGGGGTCTCCTGCTCCGTCTACTTCCCTTACTTTTAAAGGGGATGAACTGGTTTGGGGCTTCCAGGAGAGCATTCTCAAAAAACTCCCAGCATTCGCTAGCTCTTTTATCCTCCATGGAAGTTTCCCATGGAATCCCTCCCAACTGAGCTCTGAGCGAGCTGAAGTTTGCTCTTCTAAAATCTAAAACCTTTGTCTTAGTACTAACTTTCAGCGTGCTCAGCAGGATCCCAAACTCCACAATATTGTGATCACTGCAGCCAAGCCTATCGCTAACCGCGAACATTACAAAGCAGGTTTTCTTGGTTTGTGAGTAGCAAGCCCAGCAGGGCCTCATTCCTGGTTGGCACATCTAACATTTGTCTGAGAAAGCAGTCCTCTATGCCTTCCAGGAACTTGATGGATGACATGTGAGCTGCTGTATTGTTCTTCCAACAAATGTCTGGGTAGTTGAAGTTACCCATAAGAATCAGGTTCTGTTGACCCAAAGCTTGCTTAAGTGACCCAAATATTGCTTCGTTGGCCTTATTGTCTTGGTTTGGAAGTCAGTAGCAGATGCCTACGGTAAAATCCCCGTTGGAGACAGCCCCTCTGATCTTGACCCAGAGGCATTCGATAGGGCTTCCACAATCGCTGTAGTTGACTTCTATACATTCAATGTTCTCCTTAACATAGAGCACGACTCCTCCTCCTCTTCTTCCCTGCCTGTCTTTACAAAACAGCCTATAGCCATCCATCGTGATCCTCCAGTCATGTGAGCAGTCCCACCGTGTTTCAGTTATTCCTATGATATCATAACTTTCTGACTGGGCACGGAGCTCCAGTTCCTCCTGTTTGTTCCCCAGGCTGCCTGCATTGGTATACATACACTCGAGGTGGTTGGTCTTCTGGTTCTCATCTTGGGAGGCAGCTAAGGAATGTTTGTCACTGCTCTGGTTGGCCTGGTTTGTTGCAATGGCGTGAGATTTGCCATTTTGGACCCCACTCCCAAGTCCTTATATCTCCCTGTGTAATCGTAGCAACATTTCACTTGCACTGAGTCTCTGACTTGGCTGTGTGATGCACACCCTCGGAGGGAGACTTGCCCTGACAGAGGGAGCGTCCGTCCTGCTGGGCACGGCTGTGTTGGACTGAGCACCCTGCGTAACCCTAGCCCTGCTCCTCCTCCTCCTCCCCTCCAGCTGGCTGATGCTGTGAAGGAATCCCCCACTCATTCCCTGCATGTGGACATCTGTCCCTCTCTCCTTGCCCTGCGGACCTCTGGTCCTTCCTGTTGCAAGAAGCGAACACCCACGTTAGTTATCAAATATTGTGATCTGATATTTGATGTTTTTCCCTCTCGCCCTGGTTCTGTCTGCCCTGCAGCCCACACGGTGATGGGGGTTTGGAGTTATGCCCCAGTTATTTCTAAACTAGCCATGGGCCAGGCTCAGCTGTGCATCATCCCCCCTTTTTAAGGCTGGGGCTGGGTGGCCTTGCAGTGCCAGCACATTTGTTTTGCCCTTCCCTGTCCACTCCTCTCATCAGGGAAGACTTCGACTTGAAGTCAGAGAGATCTTTGCTGCGGGTTTCAGTGGGAGGAGACCTCTGCTCTGTTTGACCCTCTATTTTCTTTCAAAGTACTCAAAACAGAACTTCAGGCTGCTTCCAGGGCCAGACACTTTCTTGGCCAGTTGCAAGAAGCCTTCCTGATCTGGCTGTGATACAAGCGGTCAGAATTTCACTTGGATGAATTGTTCTCAAACAACGTATTTACCAATGTATTAGGCAAAAAAAGGCTTTTCTTTTGATGTCAGCTGTGACGTAGGTTTTTGTATCTCAGCACACTTTTGTCCACAGACCTATTTACTGTGGAGGATGGGTGAAAATGCTGAGTGGGAATTAACCATGTTGTGTCTCAGGCACGACTGCAGTGCAGTTTTAATTTGTTTATTTTTTCCCCTATACTCTTACCATTAGATTGTATCTACTACCCTTAAATGTTGCTCTCCGGGGCAAAGAATCGGCCCCTTTCTGCAGAACTCCATTCTTTTAATTAGCACTAAACCGACTCCCCAAGCACCTTTTAACAATATAAACACTATATGAATTTTGAGGGTTTTTTTCTCTCTTTATTTTATTTTTCTATTCAAAGTCATCATAAACTGTGAAGTAAATTTCATGAAAAATGAAAATGGAATATCTCCATGTTCCCCGCAGCAGCAGCACAACGACACGCAACAGTGCAATTGCAAAGCACAGCGGGTAAAAAATTTCTCTTAGGCTGTGCTGCAGTTAAGGAGAGCATCACAGCACAGAAGCCAAAATGAGCAGGGACTGGATTCCTTGCTAAGTGCCAGTCACCTGGAGAGAAGAGGGGTACCTTGCTGGGACTTTGCAAGGCACCCCAGCTGTTGGCTTTGCATCAGAGGCTCAGCTTGAAGATGGGGAGAAAAGTTGTGTGAAATGAATGTGGACGGTGTGAAGAAATGGGATAAAGTGGAGATAAATAATTAGGGGTTAAAGAGAACAGAACAAGCAGCTGCAGAGGGGAGGAGGAAGCGGGGGCAGGAAAGAGACGGTGTGCTGGAAAGCTAAGCCTCAGCCGGCCAAGGAACGGCTGCGGATGTAGAGCAGGACTCTTCCAGGACAGCATTCCCTGTTGACTCAGGGGCTGTGACGAAACCAATGTCACTTGGGGAATCTGGATTTCTTGAAACATTTCCATACTGGCAAAAGCACCACTATCATAGATGAAAAGGACCTTTTTTTTGGAGTCTCATGAGCAATAGGAGTGCTTCTTCACTAGTACAAGCTGATTTGTGTAGAAGGGTCTGGCTGGACCAACTACCCCAGTTCAAGTGTCCTCACAAACCTTTTCTGGTGTAGACCTGACCTCTGGCAGCACCAAGAGCAGGGTGGGAATGTGGTGTCCTCTAATTTATCTTTTCCTGAGAGTAATTTCTTGCATTGCTATACCTTAACATCTGCCTGGCTTTCCATTCCACACCCTCGTGCGGCCCTCCCGAGATGACAGACAAAGAGGAGTCAAGCAAATCATGAAAGAAGCCCAGGCAGACATGTTTGGGGGCTTACAGCTCTCCCAGCCAGGCTTGCATTTGAACTGGTACACTGCAGAGCTGTAAGCACGACACTGCTGGCAAGCTGAAACTCAAGAGCCCGCTGAGAAGCTGGAGGAGGTTCTTACCGTCTGTGTCTTAGGCTAGTGATACCAGGGCTTTATTGTACTTATGTGGCTGTAAAATAGGAATAAGAAAACCTCCCCTCTTTGCAGGCAGGGGAAAGAAGTAAATGCCTCATATTGTAAGCTAGAATAAAAAAGATGACTGATTTTTGTTTCTTTGTGAAAAGTAGAGAAACATCCTATAGAGACCTAAGTTCTGGAGATACAGAGCACTCACCTTCCCTCAAGGTCTGCTGTTGGGCATTATGTTGCACAACCTCTGGTGGGACACACCGTGTATGTCATGCTTACACATGATGTTGTGTTCTGTAAGCACCATGTTAACTGAATTTGAAGTGATGACCATCAGCCAAGGAGGACCGTGAAACCTAACAGGTAGTGAGGGTGACGGGAGTGGAGGAATAACCGAAGGAGGTGAACCACTGACACCGGCCTTGGGTCACAGACAAGCTCTTGCAAAGGGGAATATGGGATCCTCCACCAGGTCCAGCCTGGTCAGCCATGGGGAACTGCATGCGCAGGAGAGCAATGAGAATAATAACAAAGAAGACACATTTCACCCAAAAGAAAAGGTTGTGGATTAAAGTAGCAGGTTAGATTTGTCTGGGCAGATCCCAAGCACCAGATCCCTGGGAATCACCCCCAAAGTTCAGCTTTCTAGTCTTCCATGAGGCTTCACTGAGCTCCAGTCTGTGACACAACGGCCTTACTGACAGCTAAACAGAGGCCAGAGTCAAAATCATGTGCATCTTTGGAGGAATGAGTGTATTAATGTCAGTACCTCTAGACAGTGAAAGGAGGGAAGTGACAGTGGATATTTTATATCCACAGATTTTTGCTGGAATCAACGCGTTTAATCCTCAAGAACAGATAAAGTATGAATCCAAGAATAAAGTTCAGGTAGTGAAGAATGGGAAACAGTGTTTTTTTTCTTCCCGATATCATGAAAATAGGATTCATGGATTATTGACCCATTTTCAGCTCTGGTGAAGCCAGTGGACTTCTTGCCACAGACTTCAAGGGACTTTAGATCAGGCTTGGAAAAAATGGCATATTTTTTAATGGATTATGATGGTTGGGGTTTGTGGCAATTTAGAAATCGTCTAAATGACTCACCTTTCATGCACCAGTTGTGGCAGCTTGTCCAAGAGGATGAGTATGTGATCGCAGCCAAAGCCTAGCCCTTCGACCAGTGATGTGCTTCAGTCCAAGATTTATCCCCTTGTCTTTCCGTGCCAGTTGTTAACAGTGAGCTCCCCTCCAAGGCAGCAATTCACAGCACAGCGGCACGGTCAGCTGGGATGTACGTATTTTGGGCCACAGCACCACTTGCCAGCATGAACTGCTTTACCCACATGAGTGTTACTGGACTGACAGTGTATAAAGAGACAAGGATGCCAAACGTCTGTGCGGGGAAGGAGCTCCCTTTGCTGTACACACATGACCCTTCAGTTTAACAATATGGAAAGGGCAGGATTTTCAAATTCTCATGCTGAGACCTGTTCATGATCCTTATAGATGGTGGCCATCCTAGCATGGTGGCCAGCAAAACTCACCTGCATGTCACAGGCGCAATGTTCAATGGGCTTACTGTCTTCTACATGTCCTTTGTAAAAGTATGGAACATTTCTATCTGAACCATGTTTGTTTGTTTTAAGCATTCCCACTGTTTAAATTGTTGTTAAACAATATGCTTCTGGTGAGATGTCACAGTAATACAAGCAAAGCAACTTTAAGAGGAAAAAGACTCCATGGAACACCCCAATGGTATCTTCACCCTGTGGCTGGATTTTGGAGATACTTTTTTCATCATGAACTTCAAATATTTTAATTATTTTTTCTCATGGGCAGATGTCAGTAATTTAGAAACCCTTCATTGCTGTTTCAGTCATTTTTAGAAAGACTTGGAAGAAAACTCATGGTGGTTTGGTACTCAATTCCCCTTGATTTTTTTTATCACAGGTGGCAGTTTGAGATCAAAGAAAGTGGTAAAAAAAAATCAGCTGTCTTCTAGTCTGTGTTGTTCTGAAAGTTTCCCTTTGCTGTCCAAACTAAATTTCCAAATTTCCCCTGAATATTCTGCCTCTGACAGCACATATGAAACATCGTGGCTCATACTATTGTGGATTGATTAGTGTCTTCATCATGGAACAAGCTGCAATTCCCATTTAATTTTCTTGCCGACAGCAAGCAGTAACTGTGTACCACTGATGTTCTTTTTTCAGGGCATGAGGAGAGCAGAGAGTGGACCTTTCTAGCTGTAGGATGAGGGATAGTCTGTGCCATCACATTTCTATTCCAGAGGAACTTTTTCTAGAGTCTTTTAGGCAACTGACTGTTGTGTCTCAGTTTCTCCACAATTTTCCTGCTCTTTCAAATGCCTTCAGAATAAGGAGATGATGTTGAGGGAAGAATTAATTCCCACTGCCAATGTCGAAGACTGTCTGTGTTCCTGCTAGAAGTGTTCTGGGTTTATTTTGTTTAAAAGAACAACAAAGGAAAACATTTAGCAACATGTCAAGGCTTCAAACTTTTGGACTGTTTTTGCCACCACTGCAAAGTCTCTGAAGCACTCCTTAAGTGTGTGTTATGTTTTTTACCAAAGCCAAATCTCTTGAGCACTTTTTTTCTCCCATGCCCAGATTTTCTTCCTATTTTTCTTTGACTACATGATCGATTATGATAACAATATTTTTTTTTCTCTGATGGTGGGGAGTCTCACTCAATCATTCTTTGACATTTTATTTATTTAATTTTTCAGTATGATATGAATCAAAATAAATTTTTTATTGTAATCAAATCAAAAGTGTTTCTCTCTATGCACTCTTCTTCTTCCCACAATATTTCCATTAGTTCCTAGACCCTCCTCTGTCACATAACAGTGTAATGAAGCCTTATTCTACTTCCCTCCCACCCATCCCTCGGGTGACATCGGCAGAGGAATGCATGCTTCAGGCTGCCGGAAAGCTTGTGGTCGTGAGCATCACACTGCTCAGCTTATGGCAGCGCTAGACCGCTCTGGGGAAAAAACAAACTGTATATGCCTGTGGTCTCCTGATGGATCTATCCTGTATTTAGGAAATAAATAAGGGAAATTAAGGTAGATTCAGAAATCAGTGACTTGAGAAGAGATTCAACTCACCTGTTTTCTGGGGCTGACAGACCTGGCTCCCTCCATAGGAGAGATGCTGAGGATCCACCCCCGGTCCCTATTTTAAGTGCCTAATTTAGCTGCTATGATCACACAAGCACTTTAGTCATGGATGGCCTAGGCTATCTATTAGAAAAATCCCATCTAGGAGATGGACATCTTTGATCAGGTATCACTTCAGCATGCTACACCACCTCATCTGCATGACCATGGCTTTACACGGGGAGACTCCACATTAACTATTTCTTGTGGACCTCATAAGCCGCTCAGTTTCCTTGTGCACCATTTCCATTCATTGTTTAAGGGAGTGAGTAGGGTAGATGGCCCAGCAGCGATGCAAGTTGCCCACTGAAATGCAGTCAACCTGGTTGCTCAGTGGTAGAAGCTCAAGAAGTCATCACAGGGCAGCTCAGGAAGCTCCTGTTCAGATATAGGCAGTGTCTGACGGTCACAGTAAGAGCTGCTTTCCAGTGGAACCTTCAGAGGACCAAGTTCTTGGGAGCTGCTTCACATTTTGCTTTTCAACCCAGGCTCTAGACACGCTGCATGAGTGAGATATTAACCACCGTTAATGGATACAGCCCAGCCAGCATCACACGTGTTGAAAATGAGTGGGAAGTAGAGGCACAGAAGTCTGAGGAGCTATCCCAGTCACTTCAGGTCCTGAAGCCTGGTTTCTGCCCAGAGCTTCTATAACCAGTCTGGTCACAGGGCTGTTCCAAACAGAGGAAGTAGGAGTGTTAACCTGGGATGGCTATCAAACTGGACTGTCCTTCACAGTGGCTCTGTATCTTCATACTTGCCACTGTGCAGAGGAGATGCAAAGCATTTGCTCCTCTGTTGTCCTCAGCAAAGCAAAATAATACTGGGGAACAGCTTGCTCTTGAAAATCATTTTGCATTTTGCTTCATGTCCACTCACAAGAAGAACATGCTTCCAGGTCTGAAATTATTTTGTTAGGAAAGTATTTTGCATAAAATTACCATCTGAAGACCCCCTGAGACCAGTAAGACATGCAGCAGCGACAACAGCAACATCCAGACAGATGGACCGACCACAGGAGTTGGACAAAGGACTTTGCTTATACCATCAAATGAAGAAAGAAAGTACCCATAAGGGAACAATATGGCTTCAGTTCATGGCATGGGTTCCTTTGATGGCTCACATTCAGGATAGCAATTAAACCCAACAAATGAAAAGGCAAGGGAGTCCCTTGCCACCTTTAAAAATCTCTGTTTTCACTTGTCTTTCCTACAGACTTTCAGGGAGCAGATCTCATTACATTTTGCTATCTTCAGGCAATGTGAAATAAAATGTGGTTCACAGTGAAAAGTTCTCCAAGGTTAGGTACTTTTATGCAGAGGTAAATCTCTGTGTTTTCCGTTTAATTTTCTCCTACAGGAAATTCACCATGTTGCTTTACTCCTTAGTTTCTAAGGTAACCTTTGGCTGGCAGAATATAAATATATCCATATAGGAATTTGTTTGGACCTGTTACATTCACACTCCTACTAAGACAGGACATTTCCCAGAATAGTTATTTTTTCCACATAATCAGAGACTCCAGAGTTACACAGCAACTACCAGCTGCCTCCCTGTCCACCCGGACACTAAATCAGTCCAAAAAGCACCCTGGCCTATGGCACTAAAGCTGCATCCTGCAGCACCATGATGTTCCTCCAAGCATGCCCCAACCAAGCCTCCAAATCAAGCGTTACATCAAGGAGCCCCTTACGGTGGTTTCTCCCCATGTGGATTTGTGTTTTCCCCTCCTTGCTTTCCTGGGGCTGGCCCCAAAGAGCTGTCACCATCCAGGGGAGCTGCACATTGCTCCCCCAGTCCCAGCCCAAACCCGCAGTCTGGGGCTGGGTGTTCGGACTTGAGCTGTGCTTTGAAGCACGTCCAGTTTGCAGCCACATCATGTTTTCAGCCTGCGCACATGCCTGAGTGGGTTTCGTATGGTAGAAAATAATGGAAAGAGTGATTTCCACTCCTATTTCTCCTTTGAGTGTTGGAGGATTTTGTATTACACATCCTCACATTCAGGGTGGGTATGTGTGAACGAGTTCCCCAAGACGCTGATGAGGCACCGAGCTTCTGCCTGTAGTGGTGGAGTCACAGGCAGAGTCATGGGGGCAACTGATGATGCATCGTTCATCGCTGGGGACATCAAGGAGTTGGCTGTGGGGAGAAGTTCTGCAAGCTGACAGGCTCTGTCATTTGAGGGTTTGATTTGAATACGTAGGTAAGGAAACAAATAAACAGAAGTAAAGGCAAGACAGGCTAAATAAAAATAAAGTCAATAGAGCTTCTAGAAAACCTTTGGAAACAAAGTAGTGTTTTAACCATTTGTTTGGTCCGTCAAAGTAGGTGGGCCAGGAGTGAATTAGGCTGGTGATGCTTTTGGGCAATGCTGTTGCAATTTGACCCCGGCCAGCAGCCAAGCACCCACACAGCCGCTCGCTCACTGCCCCCCTGCTCCCCTCCACGGGACAGAGCAAAAGCAAGAAAACTCGTGGGTCGAGATACAGTTTCATCAGTAAAGGAAGAAGAAAAAACAAGCTATGTAAAGGCAATCAGTCACTCACCACCTCCCACCAGCAGACCAATGCCCAGCCAGTGTCTGAGCAACTGCTACTTTGGAAGACAACCCCCCATCTCCTTCTCCCTCCATCCCAGTTTATTTCCAAGGCTGACGTTACATGGGATGGAATAACCCTCTGGGCAATTCGGGTCAGCTGTCCTGGTTGTGTCCCCTCCTAACCCCTTGTTCACCCCAGCTGAGTTGCTGGGGGGGCAGAGTGAGAAACAGAGAAGGCCTTGACACCGTGCAAACACTGTTCAGCAACAGCCAAAATTTTGGTGTGTTATCAACAGTGTTTTAGCCACCAATCCAAAAGACACCACTATATGGGCTGCTACGAAGAAAGTTAACTAAAATAAACTAGAGACTTAAACAAGCCTATGGATTCAGAGGGTGCTAAGACCTTTCCTGAAGTCTGCGAGAAGGTAATTCCAACAACACCTGAGATAAAACTTCAGGTCAAATTTACACCAAACTACCTCAGTTACTAGTTGTCCCCAATTACTCACCCATCCCACAGATAACCCACTGGAATCAGGTGAGTTTGCTACTCACCACTAGCAGGAATGACATGATCCAAACTGAAAAAACTAGGAGCTGCTTCAGGAGGAGTGCAGCCAGGGGCACGGGTGGCAGTTCAATTCTTGTTTCTGTAGGACCTGGAATAATATTTTAAACCAACAGCCAGGGGCAATGAGAAATCACTGTTTTATGTGGCTGTGTGCATGGTGTTTGCTTCCCTCCCTGGGTCAGCTTCCTTCCCTGAAGGTGTGGGCCATTCCACCAGCGATAGTCCTCTCCGTGGTGGCTTCCTGAGGGGCCAAGGAAACTTCGCTGCTTGTCACCCGTTGCAAGTCTGGCTCACAGCTACATGACTTCACAGCTTAGCAGAGAGATCCAGCAGACGCAAGTAAACGAAGCTGGAACGATGTTTTTATTTCCTACAATAAACAAAGGAATGGGAACCATCAGCATGCACGCAGATTAATGGGTCTCTGAGCAGTGAGATGTGATTAACTCATTTCAGTCAGCGCTGGGGATCTCAGCACCTCATTAGCTTTTTCATTAATGGTTACAACTAATACCTGATTAGTGTCTCTTTTCACCAGTAATGAGTTCTCCTTCTTAATGGAGACGGAGTTTTCCACTGGGTGATGGTGAAAGGGAGAGAGAGGGAAGGAGCCCTCTAATTATTGTGCTAACAGGGCACCTCGCCATCGCCATCACTGACCCGACTGTCCTCCCTGCCCCCTTGTAACTGGCCCTGCCACCTTGGCATGGGCACATGTGTGATGTGTCGAGCGACTCAGCAAGCCAGAGGGAGAGGACCCAGCTCTGGCTCCTGAAAAAGAAATCAGTCCAGGCTGTATGGGACAGCCTTGGAGGTACCGTCCCCCTCCCCGGGCTAATGGGTATGAGGGGCAACAAGTGACCGGAGATGCAGAGGGAAGGGAGAAGAAACACTGGACAGAGATACGAAGCAACAGTTGCTTTCACATGGAGCATTCAGTGCAGTGATTTGTTTTCTAATAGGTTTTAATAATTTCCCCACTAGAGCGTGCTCTTTTCCCATTCCCATGAGTTATCCGGTGGCTTCTGGAGCACACAGCTCTCACACCAGTGTGTGTCACAGCATGGGTTCAGAGCTCGTTCCCTCCTGACATTTCTATCTTCACAGCTATAAGGCTTGGGATTTATTTGCTAAATCTATGTATTTTGGCCTCTGGATGAGAGCTGAATGCAGGAGCCCGCTGGCCATGAAAGGGATGGGGGAGCATGAGATAGGAAAAGTCCTGCAAAGCTTCACACCCTGAGGGTTTACATCAGTGCTGTTACCCGTGCAGTTTTCCTTTCCTGCTTTGAAAGGGGATGACGCTCCCAGATATGTGTGTGTTGTCTTTTGTACAGACCCTTTAAAAATGCTCATAATTGAAAAAAGAAAAAAAAAAAAAAAAAAGAAAAAAGAATATTATTATGTTATTCTTCCTTTGAAACTTAATTCCCTGACCAGGGACAAATATTTGGGACTCCTGGCTATGTGGTAATGCTCAAATCTTTTTAGTTGGGGATGTAAAAGGCTTTAGTTATAGCAGATCAAAATGTCCTTTGTGGACCATAAAGGCAACTCAGTTGTTTCTAACAGGACTTGTATGTTATGCTACCAATATAATCAACTTGTATAGTTTTGGATTTGTTTGTTCTCAGCTGTAGCACCCAGATGTTAAATGAGGGGCAGATATATTGTAAAAAGCAATCAATGCTGCAAATTAATTAGCAGGGTTCAATGAAAGCAGAAGCCCTCTCTGGCTGCTGACTGCCAGCAGTGCGTATGCTCATGACTCAGCTGTGCCTCACAGCCGAGGCAGAGGTCCCAGGGGGACCAGTGGGGAGCACTTGGCAAACGCTGGGCAGGGACCCCAGGGTCCTGGCTCCTGCCTTGGGCTCCGGGATGGCTCTGCTGGGTGACACCACGTCCCATTGCCTGTCTGCTGCAGGGGAAAGGGCACCCATCCCGGGCAGTCCCAGGGTTGGCGCTGGCTGGGGTGCACTGGCATCGCCCATCGTACCCCCTGACATGGATGCAGAGCTGCCTCCCACCCACCTCATGGGAGGAGATGCTTGTGCCGATCCCGAGAGACCCACAAACCAGACCGACCTGCTGCAGCGCACTCAGCCCGCATGGGAAAGATGTACCTCCCATGGCGATGCTGGGCCCTTCCCGGGGCCTGTGGCAGTAACCCCCCACTTTAAAATTGTGCTATTTGAACAGCTACTGCCTTCAGTTTTAAATTTCCTAACCAAATACTTCATTAGGCCCCTGGGTTTTCAATACTGTGATATCAGTATAGTGAACAATTGTTCTACTTCACCTCTTCTGCTGATTACTTCCATAGTCCACTCATCATTTCAAGCTGTGGAGTTTTTATTTATCCCATCAGAGTGGGATTTCTATGACACAAAACTGAATGTTTCTGTTGCGTTCCCAGAGGTGGCATGAAGGGAGTGCTGGAGAGTGCAAAGGGTGAGCTGGCAGCTGGCATTTAAAAATAGGCGTGTTTTGAGAGATGTGTATATATCTACATATATAAACATAAAAATAAATAGGATATAATAAAATAGGTCAAGTCCCATTCTTGTGACCGAGGGCACAGATGTATGCCTGTACATCTAAACCTCCATGTCTTAAAAATACTGGATGGCTTCATCTATACTGCCTTTTGGGAACAGTCCTTGGCTCATGCTGTGCCCCAGGCTGAGCCTGGGCATTCTCTGGGAGGCGATGAGAAGCCATGGGCTAAAACAGTGCCAGGGAACAGACTACGGACTAAACAGTATGGACGATCTCAGGACACAGCTTGGTTGTAGTTAGTCCCTAGACTGCATGTATACCCTGTGCCTTCTTTTCTACAATAAGAGCAAGCAATGTATAAAGATGCTGAGATGTACTTGTCTGGCTTTGATGTCCTTGCCCTTGTGTCAAGGAGAGGTGAAGATGGCCAAGACAAGCTCATTTCAGCAGTGCCAAATGGCAGTAGAAGCAACAATGGCCATGCACTGCAGCTTAGGAGGTTCAGACTGGACATTAAGAAAAATGTCTTTCTCACTAGGAGGGTGAGAAGATGATAAATCAGCCAAGAGAAGAAGTGGGACCTCTGTCCTTGGAAGACGTCAAGACTTGGCTAGACAAAGCCATGGCTGATCTGATCCAGCACTGGGGCTTCCCACTTGAATTGAGACCTTCAGAGAGCCCTTTCAGCCAAAGCTTCTAGGAATCTCTGGTGAACTGCAGATCTGCAGCATATTTTCTGTTGATTTGCAAGGCTGGGGTTATGTCTGGGCAGCGTGTCTCTCTGGGAGTGGAATGGCTCTGGTGAACCAGCTGAAATTGCAGAGTTTTGAAAAGAAGACAGAAAGATTTCTTTAAACCCATCAGCAAAGATTCCCTGGCATCCAGCTGTTTTGGGAGAGGCTGTATTTTGCAGGAAGGACAGAAATGTTACTGTGCTTACAACAGCAAGGGTTTGCCTCATGGCTGGTAGAGAACAGCTTTAGCTCTTTGTGTTTCAGGTATTTGCTTCCTTTGGTACCAGTGCCCTTCAGACCCTCCTCTCCTGTGCAATCATACAGCACACCCAAACCAACTCCCTAAACAAACCAAACTCATCAGCTCTGCAAACCTGCTTAGTGCAGAGCTCAAGGCAGCATGTTATTACTTGGCCCTGTTCTTAGTGGATGTAGATCAGCTCCACTTCCCAGGGGTCAAAGCTATATCAATTTACACCAGTCAGCAGGATTTTCCATTACATCCCAGAAGAAAAAAAAAAGGAAAAAAAAAAAAAATTGCCATTTTTGTCATCACCTGAACACTCTCTCTGTGAATTTAACTTCCTGGATCTTATGTTTTGGATTTATGGAAATGACATATGGCATTTATAGATATGCCATACCCTGGCATCCTTTCCCTTCAACGCTTTGAGCTTGTCTTTTGTCACACCTCTGTATAGTGCTTAGCACAGGAGGGTCTGGGCTTTGATCAGAGATTTTTGGTCTGCTCAGTAGCCATGAAAAAAAAATGCCCAGCAAAAAAAACCTGTCTGCCGGTAAAACTTTTTGCTGCATCTCAACAGGTTCCTAAAAATCACTTAATACCGTCCAGCAGGGTCACAAGTTGTCACTAAAATGGTAGTGACATGGTGAGTCTTTGTTGCTGTAGCCCAAGTGTCCAGGAGCTTCAGTAATATAGTGTCTGCCCTCAGTACCAGATGTACAAACTCAGAACAAAAAATGATTCCTATCCCCAAGATATACAGGGTAGGTAAGTATTTAATATGGCCACTGCGTTACCAAGAACAATCAAGAAATGGCATTTATGACAAGATAATTTCCAAAGTTATCTTACACCTAATGTATATGTATATATAGAGTGAGACATATAGACATATACATGTATTTACACGTAAATGTCCACCTATCCTTTGGGCTTGAATTTTTTTTTTTTAATACGTTGTCACAATCTTTTTTTCCCCCTTCCAAATTTTTAGGAGTTGTGGAAGAATTTTGAAAGTTGGAGAAAAATAAGAAGCACCTGCTTTTACAATGTAGCAAAAAGCACTGGATCAAAGTGAAAATTTTCCTTGGACAAATTAATGATTTATGAAGTCTCATTCCCTTTTGAAAAAATCCTCATCTGCGGAGGGAGAGAACAGCAAAGGTGCTTTAAGCATGGGGTTAACAGATTTCACGCTACAATAATTTATTCTTGCTCTGTAGGTCAGTCATTAACCATTATCCAGGCCACATTTCTAAAACTTACCTTGACTGGGCTGTTATAAATTCGCTCAGTTATAAATTCGTATACCTGACATAAGACGTGTAGACTTGGCTTTCAGGAAGCCCTCACCCCGCAACACTAACCCCGCTATTGAAAATTCATATCAAGAGCTCTGCTGGCATCAGTCTAAAGCTCCTTATGTGAAGTTGGTCTGATCCCGTGTTGGCCTGAACCCAGTTTAGGTCATGACACAGAGACTACTGAAGTCACTGGGAGATTTTCCATTTTCTTTAGTGGGTTTGGATTAGCACTGCAGGTGATGTCCATGCCAGAGAACAGAAGTCACGGACCTTTCTCTGGTGTTGGTGCTACGAGACAGCTCACATCCACCCAGCCAGCTGCGTACCACATGTTGCCTCACGGGAATGGCCCCCAAAACCAGGCCAGCAAATGTGCAAGCAACTAAGCAGAAGGGACAACTGTGGGACAGGGTTTCAGTCTGTCCTTTGTTTTATTTATCAGTATGGGCCCAACCTGAGGCAGCTCAAACCCAAATCCCACCAATGTACTCCTGCGCAGTGGGAAAGGCCACTCTGCCAGGGGCAGGTAAAGCCTCCCCCATGTTCTTTGCCATCACCATCACCATTCCTCCCCGCTGCAGAGCAGGTGTTGGCCATCTACTGTTAGCTTTGGCTCAGAGACCAGGTTTTGCATTTCTCCTTCACCAGCAAGAGAGATGAAAATCAAAGCCCATGCATGTTTGCTTTTCCACTGGGTGGTTGGATTGGAACAATGGAAACTGGTTTATGCTGGAAAATAGTTGTAGAAAGAAAAAGATACCACAAATACAGTCGCTACCAAAATGGGAATGGGTAAGGGAAGGGAGTTCACAGTACACAGATTAGTAAAGTAACTTGTCTGGGTTAAAAGGTTAGTTGAGGTGTGGGTCTTGATGCTGTATTAAAGGACAGAAATTACATTTCCTGGCTTCATTCACTCTTCGCTATGGAAAGGACTACTTCTCTCGGAAAATTGTCTGTTCATTTCGTAGCACGTTTAGCTGTGGTAAGACATCCCTGAACTGCTCTGGGGAAGGGAGAGAGAGAGGTCAAGTCCCCCACCCTATCCATGACCCCACCCCCAATTAAGTCCATGGCCATTATCGGCCTGACATCAGGAGGAGGTGACAGGTCCACCATCCCCTCCCCATATCTTCTCTTCCCCATCATCTGCCAGGCTCAGAGGGAAGCAGGCAGCAACCCTAGCAGGAGGTCCCTGAGCTGAGATCCCAGCTGAGTCAGCCCTTGGCTGTGTCTGATTTTGGGTCTTCACTGACTTTGGCTAGATAGGAGGAAAAGCTGAAAAGCTGGAAAGCCCCCTGCTCCGTTCCTTATCCCTGCTCCATGCCATAGCCTCAGGAAAGGCTCTTGCTCATCAGTTTGTTATTGATCCACGTCACTTACAGCAGTTGTAATTGCAGAGATGGGAGTTGCAATTAGAGCAGTGGGAACAGCGTAACCTGCTACCCTGGGGTGGTGGTTACCAGAAGAGGCACGTCTCCCACGCAGGAGTGGGCAGAGGTGGTCCAGAGACTGCATGGTCAGCAGCAGCATACTTGGCCTCTGATTTCCACTTCGCAAGCATGCCTGGACAGAGGCCACCCATTTTCTTCCCCCGCACCTCAGCACATGGGTGTCCCGTCTCATTTCTCCTGGCCAGCACAAAACAGAGAGAACCCTTGAACTCCCGAGGACTGACCAAAAGCCTGGAAGGCAGGACTGAGCATCTCTGACAGCCACATAGCATTTGGACAAGAAGACCTTGCTAACACAAGAAGACCGTGTCACAGAGTGCACCTCAGTAACCCTGAGATGAGCTGGGTAGTCCATGTGTCCTGCTGCTCTGTGCTGGATAAGAAAGCTCAGCATCCTAAGATCCTCTCTTTTAAGGAGTAAAGAAGCAGATTTTAAGTCCAAACAGTTTTACTGAACAAGAACAGTCTAGGATCCTCACTGTTAAGAGCTAAAGAAGCAGGTTTAAACCCAGAAGTCTTACTGAACAAAAAAAGAAATTTTTTTTACAGAAGCTGGTAGAGCCCTCATTAGAGATTGCACTGAGGCTTATTTTTGCCTCTTCACATGCAAGCGGAGGCAGAGCTGGTGCAAGAGAGCAGGACTGCACTGCTGCAACGATGGGCAGGGAAGGAGGAGAGGTGAAAAGAGAGGGAGCGAGACCTGCCTCTTTCAGCAGCCAGGAGATGCCAGAGTGGCTCCCCCATTTTCTGTAACTTCACCCTAATAGCAAGGAAGAGGCTGTGCAGCTGCACAACCACACCGTTTGACAGAAGGGCAAACAGCAGCGGCCACTGCTCATGAGGAGCCTAAATCTCCTTTTTTTCCCTGGTAAATCCATGCTGGGGCTCGCGCTGCTCTGGAGTGGCCATCCCATGCAGCTATAGGGGCCAGCAATAACTCAACTGGAGTATGGTCACAAACATAATTAACAGATTACATCGTCCTGCTTCTGGCACAGAAAACTCTCCAGCTCTTTATAGTCTTCTCCCAGAAGGGTAAACAAGGACACATGGCATATGTACAGCTTCATTTATCCTGTCCCTGACCTGCATTTTGGTCCTGATTCTAGCCTCTTCTCTGCTAACAGCTAACCAAGTCCCAATGTGTGCTCATTCTGATTTTCCCGCCCCTCCCCTCACTCCCGTTTCTGATTTCTGAGATGTCCTGAAAATAATTCTGTTAGCAGGAAAATAAACAGGACATTACTCTTGATGGCTTTCAATTGTATTTTCTCTTTCCCTGATGTCAGCCCCTGGCAGAGGGGGGTAAAGAGGAACTCAGGGCCATCAGAGAAGCTTTTCTGGCACAGACGAGGAACCTGCATGCTGCCAAACTCTTCACTATTGTTCAGCGTGCACCCTGCTGTTTGTTTGGGACCTGGAAAATAGAGCCTTACTGTGAAATTGTTAAAGAAAAAAATTAAAGCTGAGCATAGCAAAGGCAGGTCAAGCAGCAGAATGAGCTGGTTCCAGCAAATGGGCATTTTTTGCCTTCTGTGACAGCTGATGGTGATGAACAAGAGTTGGTATTTTTTAATGGCTGTTGTTTTTGGCTTAGTAATGAGGGGTATTATTAGAGACTGAACAAAAGACAAATCCCAAACAAGACTTGCATCCTTTCAGGCTCCATTCACAGGGCAGCCTTTATCCCCAGAGACACAGTTAGGCCCTCCTTGGCCCAGATCACCCTGGTCTATCATCCACTTCCAGTCTGCTGGGCCCCTGGCACCCACCAGCGCTGGGCATCCTGCTCATCCAGCGAGCCTGGGTCCATCCATACTGATGGTGCTGAGGGCTTCTGCTCATTTCTTCAAATTTACCTTCTCTGAGTGAAGCAAAGATCGGGGTGTTGCAAGATCAGTTCCTTGCCAGAGTAACTTTGCTTAAGCGCAAGCTATATTAGTTAAAAACACAGTTATTAAACTTTTCAAAGACTTCCTCTGCACCACAAGGCAGAGCTGTCCCTCTTCAGGAGCACACATCTTCAGGGGTTTCCTCACATCCCTGCAAGAGCTCAGGATGCTCCAGTCAGCCATCATAAGGGAGAACCAGCTTCTGAGGTGGCTCAGCTGAACCCCTAATTGCAGTGATATTGCCACCTTACTTTCCTGCAGGTGGCAACCAGCATGTTCTCAGTTAAACCAAGTGACAGGCTGCAATAACAAGTGACACCACCAAGAACGACAGTGAGGGAGAGATATTGCTTGAGGCGACAATCCAGACTGGAGGGAGCTGGTTGGGTGCAGGAGGGCAAGCAAGCTGTTCCAGCTGGAAGAAGCCGAAGACAACATGTGAAATCACCCTTTTCTTACTCACAGATGAGCATCAGCCTGTTTTCCATCCTGTCAAGCATGCTGCGTTGCTTTCACTAACTGTGATTGCTCCTGAAACATCTAAGTCTCCCCTTTCCTTTCCAGCCCAGATTTTACTCTGAGATCATAAACCCGGCCATAGTGGGTTGGACCGAAGGCTCAGCTGCCCCGGCATCCCATCTGTAATGAATGTCCTGGAGAAGATCCTTGAGGATCTGCACACAGAGCAAGTCCATTATCCCTTCTCTTCTCTCTCAACCTCTGGCAGTCGACACACCAAGGAAGAGCTTATATTTCAATCCGCCCTGTCCTACATGGATTTCTCTTGCTTTTTTGACTTTATACTTCAACGTTGCAGGTATTGAAACAGGTCTGAATTCTTCCCATCAATAGAGGGCAGTGCTGTCCTCACTGTCACAGCCCAGGGACACGTGTTACAAGGAGAGATAAAGTGTAATATTTGTTATTAAAGGTTGAGGCCTTTTTGGCACAGGTCTGTGTTTTGGTCTCCTAGTAAACCAACTTAAGAACTGCTGGTGTTACAAAAGCCAGGAGTTAATCAGTAACTCAGATGTCTATCACCTGCATGTTTAACTATTTATTCCTCCCTTGCAATACCTGCCTGTTTGTTTTTTTTTTTTACCTTCATTTAATGAGTAACTACTGGGAAGGGGATTAAATACACCTGTTCTCTCAACATATTGGAACTTTTCAATGGTGGCCATTTTGACTGTAAGTAGCTGTATCCCACATTCATTGACACATAGAAAGGAAAATTCAAATATTTCTACAGAAAAAGAATTCAGGCCCTTCAGTACAGACTGGTCACTCCCACAGCCTAGTCTGGCATGTTCCCAGCTTCAGTGCTGTTCTGCAGGCACGTGTCTCCATGTACACCCTGGTATGACTTTGCCCCTTGTATGCTCTCTCAACAGCTCCTGTTGTCCCTTCCCTCCCTCCTGTTCACATAGAACCACAGAAAAATTTGGAGCAGAGGGATCTCTGGAGGTTTAGTCCATATATTTTCCCTCTGCTCTACGCCAGTGCTTCCATTTATTGGGAGAGGAGCAGGAGGTGAACAAATCTTGTTGTAGAGTGAATTTTGGATTAAGTACGTTCTATAGGGAAGGACTCAGGGCTGTTGTTCCCAGTTTTGTCATTGCTACCTGTGTGAACGTGAGCGAGTCAACAACTCTGCCTGTTCACGTGTAACCTGAAGCAATGTGGTCTGTGAGCACCGCAATGGTAAATCAGCTGAGTATTAACTTTTTGGACATCTATAAAAAAGTGTTATTAAGGCAATATAAAATATTACTATCTTTTTATGCAATTCTTCTTGTACAAGGGATGTGCTGACCTCTATGTGTCCCTTCCCACCCTATTGCTCTGATTCCTCCTTGTATTTCATTTCTCCCCCAGTCCTCACTGTGTTTTGTTGCTTTTCTCTGTGTGAGTTCAAAATACAGCTCTTAAAGCAACTATTAAAAAAGTTCATGGTGTCAAAGCTCCATGCATATTCATAATCCACTCTTCTCGCTACTGATAATGACATGTTTTACCAGGTTTAACTCCTTTTTGCCCAGCAGAAGTGCTACAGCTGCTCTCTTTAACTTCCATCTTCCTGGTTAGGGCTGTCGTTGCCCCAAAGCCCCCACTCACCCGCATCGCCTCCAGCAGAGAAGTAGGCTGTGAACATGGGCCTGAGCATACTCAAAATAAAAGCCAGGGGCATAAAAGTAAATGAGGGCAGCAATGCTTCTGCAGTCTTTACTCCTGGTGATGTTGGCTGAGCCTGAAAGCACACAGCTGGATCCAAAAGCCCAGGCAGAGTTTAAAGGAGTGGTACTGGGAAAGGAAGGATGGATTGACAGACATATTCTTCCTGTAAACTGAAAAAATCTGACCACAGACAGCCAGAAACAACAAATCTGGAACTCTGCAGGGCAAATTTCATGGTTGCTTTTGAGAGAAGAAACTCTCTTGACCTGGCAGTGATGTTATTCTCTTCCTAGCATTGATTCTGAAATTTCCCTCTCTCTTTCCAGCCTAAATTAAACACTAATTAAAGCCACCTATTGCAAAAACAGCCCTAGGTTCATAGTACTATTTACTAAGCTGCCTGAAAAGCCCCAGCTCCTCAGTGAGACAAAAGGGAACAATATTGTTATATGTTATCATTTTTTTATTAACTCTATCAGTTATATGCAGTGAGGTGAAGGAGGCAAAAGGAAAGAGTAACCAAGAGGGAGAGATCCCACCAAAAAGGGAGGTCAGGAATTTCCATTTGTCATTTGCTGGAGGTAGAGTAGTAACTTGGTCACAGACAACAGAACAATAAAGAATAAGCAAAGGTCCATGCTCTGCAGCATGAACAGAAATCAGTCTCCACAGAATGTGCCAAGAAAACCTTTGACCACAGTGAGAGGCTAATTGTGTTGCATGGATTGATCTTCCTTAGCGTGTCTCCTGTTGAGCCCCCAAATGCCGTACAAAGTCACTGGTCAGGCTGAAGAGCTTTGGTCTCAGAAAAAACAAGCTTCATGTGAAAGCCAAAGTCATCCCTGGATGCAAAGTTTTCTTCCGCATTTTCCCTAAGGGTCAGGCAATCAAGGGAGCCAGCCTTCGGCAGGTGCAAAGTGCTCAACTGTAAAACACCGTAGTCTCTGCTGAGGCATCATCCAGGTGTAAAACTCTGCATGGGCTCTCCAAAGTGTTAAATCTTAAAAACTTTGCTCTGTCTTCACATATTTACCAACAGATTTGAATTTATTGTGGTAAGAGACAACAATGAGTGCATGCACATTTAGCCAAAGTGCAGTATTTTGCATTGACAGCACCACAAAGTTTCTTACATAGCTCAACTCTGTTTTCTAATTCTATACCCAGGTGGCACCTCACTGAACTGAGGCATCCAGGCTTGAATTGGCAATTACCTTATTGTTTGCATGTGTCCAAAAACACGCCGAAAAGCAGATCTCTTGCCTCACTATGGTGGTGCAAGTGACTGCCTGCCACTTTGGACTGGCCCCTGGAAAATGAGGTGTGGTGAATGCAAGACAGGACCAAAGGCCAACAAGCACTCCTGGGAGTAGGCTGGGAGGTAGCCCACTGACCTGTTTGGGTCAGTCACCTCATTCCTGCGACAACAGAAGTTGTTTGGCAGCAGAAGCTGAGGCTCTCAGGAAGTCACAGGTGCCTGCCTACACCCCAATATAGGCTGCTTGCAGCCCACATCCCAAGCGGCTGCTGCTGGTGGTGTGTTTGCTATGGAGGCTCCCAGGTCTGCCCTTTTCCAAGCTAGAGATCACTGCAAGGAAATCTGCAGAGCATCTGAAGAGAGGGTGGTGGTGCACAAGCCACCCTCACAGTCCTGCAGTTTACTTGCTCCTCAGGGGCTTGGATGGAGAAGGGGAGGCTGCATTTCTGTGCAGGGATGGTGGAGAACCGATCACTCATTCTCCTTTCCCATAGTAAAACCTTCAGGAGAAAATGAGAGGAGCAGCAGTGAGGGGACAACCTGGCCTGAGGCACAGAGAAACTCCAGGCTGTAACTATGGGGACCCTCCAGATGCCCAGACCCACAGCAGGTAGCATCAGCCTTGCTGATGGCTGGGAAAGGCTAATGGTTAAACCATCAACATGTTGCCCTATTTAGTGATCGTTAACAAGCTAGTAATGACTTTGTACGTTTCTATCCATATTCAGCTAGTGCTTGTGCAACCAATTCATCTTTTCTCCTCAACTGCTGATATGTCATTATTTCTGGTGGGTACCTTCAGTTAAGTGATCGCGTGTGAGATAAGCACATACAGACCGTACGCTGTCAGTGGAGGTAGGAGAATGGCTGGATGGCTGCAACAGCCAAGGGTTAAGACAGTAAATTCCATGTGGCTTAGTTTCCCACTAATTTCCCCCTAAGTTTTCCCAAATAGATGTCCTTACACTGTAACATGTTCTGATAAACAGTGTTTATGGCAGAAACAGGTGTTATAAGCACACATTACCTGCAAATCAGGAAAGCTAATCTGCTGTGTTTGGGAAGTTTTGCTTCATAGCTTGCCTTGCCTGAAAATAGGTGTTCTTTTTATGTGTATTTCAAGAAAAGGCATTCTCTTCCAGGAACATATGAATATGTTCGCATGGAAACAAATCACGCTTTTTATGGCCATAGACCTTAGTTCTCAAAAACAAGAAGGGAAGAGGGAGGATGAAAGAGAACAGTTCTTCAGAGGCAATGATGTGCTCAGAGCTGCTGCAGGTCAAAACACGCCAGGCAGCATTGTTCTTCTTTTAGCAATGAACCTGGAAACATCACATGAAAGGTGTGTGTCCCAGGAAAGGGTATTACCCACTCTTCTGAGACATGATGGACGTGCTTGCAGGGACATTTTAGATGGACGTGCTTGCAGGGACGTGATTTTAGAGAATCGGTTGCTGATTCACCACTGGGATTTTTGTCTGGGTTAAAATTTTACTTTACTTTCCTAACACTACACAGCTTAGCCTGGACCTCACCAAGCCTAGCAAGGTTTATAATCTGCTAACCTTCAACTTTGCCTGCACTTTTCTCCTTGCTTCCTTTCCTGTGCTACTAATCATTGCTTTATTTCTGGAAAGCTGAAACCAGATGTGGGGAAAACTGACCAGTCAAGCAACAAGTTTCCAGTTCCTGACAATGCCAGACACGGAACTTCCCAACTGTGTGTTTACACCTACAAAGACTAGGAGTCCAAAAGCAGGAGATGACTGCTCCTGATAACCACCTGAAGGGCATTTCTACGTCCAGTTTTCATCCTCTTCCCCAGATCAGACACCCACAAGACCCCAGGCACCCCCAAGCCTCAGTTTGATTTAAGCCAAAGTGGATTCTCGGCAGAAATTCAGCGTTAGCCTTGCCTTGGACTCAAAGCACACTTGCAAAGGCCTAATATAATCTTGGTAGTTGTACATACACCATGTCCTGTGCCTGGTGAGGAGCCCTCAGATTGCCCTGTACATCAGTATAGCTTTTACCACCATTGCCATTCCGGGAGGTGCACAGGGGGAGCATGCAACACACACATGGACACGCATCAACACACAGGGCTTTCACACTAGGTTTCTAAGTCATTGCTTCTCCTCATGTATCAGTATGATGAAAACCACAAACTAAGACCCAAAGGAAATAAAAACTTGGGGGGGGCTTCAGGTCATGTCCTCCATGACAGTTCTCTGAATTCCCAGGTGCCTTTCACTTTCTCTAATATTAGTTCTTCGTCTTGACAAAGCAATGTCCATCTCTTCCCCCTCCTGCTAAGTGGTTCCTATGAATCTCTGTAGGTTCCTTCTCTCTTCTGTTTTAAAACTCCTGTACTCTCCTGAACTCATGTGGGAGATCTTTCACTCTCCAAACTGCCTTCCAGCACACAAGGAAAGGAAAAGGCATGTGATAACTTCACACTGCCTCGTGTGTGGGTAGAATGAAGTCATCACATTCGATGACTCACCTTGCTCCTCTAGCTAAGGCGAGACACTCTTTTGTCGTCAAGGGTGGCTACGGAGAAAAATCTTAATTTACACATCAGCTTCCTCATACCAGAACCATGCCTATAATCTATGTGGTGCACAGATACCGATACTCAAAACAGCACAGCACGCCACAATTCAGAGCTAAGAGATTAAGAGAGCTGGGATTATTCAAGACATAAACTCTTTTAAGTCACTTCTGAAAATCCCTTCCTTGAAGTCTGCAGGCTTGGGGTCAGGAGAAAAAAAAAATCTGTCTGAGCACATCACAAAGGGGAACAGAGGTGATGATCTTCTTAAGGAAATGAGTGTGGACCAGGATATAGGCTCTTAGCCACATAGGGATTGTACAGGTGCCAGTAGCAAACAGAGTACCACCCTTCACACATAAGTAGTACCATCTCCTCTTTTGCTGCTATTTATAACATCCAAAAAATGAAAGAAAAGCTTATCTTTAATGGTCTGAACACTCTTGCTATTAGAAGCTAAGCTTGGACCTGCCCAGGATTTGAAGGGGAAATCCCTGCTGTGGGTTCACATCAAAGAATTACGGTTGATCACTTGGTAGAAAAACAGTTGAGCAAAACTGAATAACCTGAAATGTTCTGTTTGGCACCATCTTCACAGAACAGCAAACAGAAGATAATGGTGAGGGAAGACATGAAACCCCCACCCAGACAGTGCTTTCTGATGGGTCGTAACTAGGAGGAGGGTCTTGCTTTAGCAGCAGGGAGACTGAGTATTGCA
This sequence comes from Calonectris borealis, assembly GCF_964195595.1. NCBI lineage: Eukaryota > Metazoa > Chordata > Aves > Procellariiformes > Procellariidae > Calonectris > Calonectris borealis. Next base: position 9,270,732 of record NC_134313.1, read on the forward strand.
GAGGAGTAAGGGATTTCTGAAGAGCTTGAGGAATTAGTAACACATTGTAGATTTGATTTTAGATTGAGTGGGGCTCTCTGAGTTTGGAGTGGATCAGCTGTGATTCCCCATACCAAGAAAATGTCTTCTCAGCTTCTCCAAATCTCAAATATGCTCCATCCCTAAACAGAGCATAACAAAATTATTGACGCTCCAGACATGGAGCAAGAGGATGTGTCTGTTCTCACATCTCCAGCTCTACATCTTTGTATGCTGAAAGGAAAACAGATGTTCTCCAGGTGAAACTCATGTTATTACCACTCTTGCTGCTGGCCTGCACTAAAAATCTTTTTTACTGAAAAGCAGAGGTCCTGTGTGAGTTGGGATGGGAAGTCTTGGCCTTGTGACCAGACTCGTTGAGTAACTGGATGTTACTGCAATTCAGAAATGACAATATAAAACTGAATAGCAGTCAGTGGAGCCCAGGCTGAAGCCCAGCTTTCCCCTTTGATATACAAGTGCCCAAACACATAAATATAGCACCAACTCCATTGAAGAAGAGCTAAGCTCAGTAAAGCCCAGGACAACAGATTGTATTAGTTCAGCTATTGGCATAAAACTTCTGTTTTAACAACTGATGTCTGAGGAGCTTATCAGTTGCCAAGTGTTTTCTTTCCTTTTGTTTCTTCGCTAAAGCACTGCAGAGCCCAGCTCAGACCGGCTCCCCGACCAGACAAACCCCACCAAAGGCTGTAAATCAGCAGTTGCTCTGGAAGCCGGTGTCGGAAAAGGCACTGTTACACAGCAGTCTGATTTCTTTTAAATATGCGAGTAATTTCAGTCTAAATTATGCCTGAAAAAGGTTTGTTGGAGGGGAAAAACACTTAACCAGGTTTTGGAGAGCATCACTCTATGTCAGCATTGCCAACCCTGCTTCTGGATGCCAGATTTTCCCAAGACAGCTGCAGACTTAATACCACCTAGCTCCTTACAAAGTACTTTACTCCTTCTACCCCGTCCTCCAAAAAGTCCTTTCAAGAGGACAGAATTAGGAAGATCTTTCAGAGAATGTCTAGCTGAGGTGTCTTTAATATATTCCATATTTCACCTACATGCATATGAGAAATATACTCTTCATCTATGGCAGAATTCAGGAAATATTAGGATGCAAAAATCTATAATGTAGACTGGGATCCTGTAAAGGACCTATGAATATGGAGGAACAGATGCTTCAGAGAATTACCATATGAATCCACGGCATGCACAATACCATACAAAAAACGCTATTTATGATGATTATGTCATTTTTGTGGAAACAAAACCTGCAGCAAATGGGCTAGAATAGCACTATTCAAATCCTTCAGAAATGCAAAGCTTCCCAGTGTTAGTTGTTAGAAGCCTGACCTTTTTGCAATGTAAATAATCTCTGGGAGGATGAAAGATATAAAATATGGCCCCAAGTCTCTCAGTTTGCATTGAAAGTCCCAGCTAGGATTAATTAGCGTTCCTGTAAATTGAATTTCAGTGACAGAGCAAAGTTTAACCTTCAGTGTAAGGAAGGCTGCAGGTTACCTGCACTAGATGTTATCTAGCAAATAAATCTAGCCTACAGCAGGCTTTCTCACAAGTTTTCTGGCAGCCATGCTGTTTTCATCCCTCCTAAGAGCTCCACCCGAAGAAACTGAAAAGCTGTGTCAGGAGAAGAAGAAATCCTTCTTCCCCACCCTTCTCTGCAGGATTGCCTTCCATCCAGGCTCTTGGGAGTCCTCCACATCCCCGTCCAGCTCAGCACCATGCACTGTGGGTGCTGAGTTCAGCCAAGCAGGTCCTACCACCTCTTCTAGCATGGAGCATCCAACCATCCCCACCTGTGATGGAACAAGTCACTTCTGGGGACACTGCATACTGCACTAAAAATGATGCTGTGATATGAAATTCTGTCTTTTCACCCTTCCTGACAAAAATCCAAGAGACTTCAAGAGCTTTTGGTTCTCTGCAACAAGGCAAGAATGCAGTACCTTATCCAGCTTTTCGTGAAATATATAGCAAGATGGTAAATTCCTAGAAGACATTTCAAAACCTCCTTTCAGGTCTATAATTTTCCATCAGACCTTAGAGGATTTATTTGCCGAGAGCAATCCTTTGCAATTCAGGGCAATGTTTTCTTCAGGCTCCAGCGCCTTGGCCTCCCACCCAGGGACTCTGTCTCAGGATTTTTCCCATTAAAAGCAGGTTGGGCCTCACCTGCTGAGGGCTGGGCTATTCCCTGCAGGATCCCAAGTGCATTCCTGAAATACTTGTTGGGTGGATCAAACTTATCCTGGGGTCCGTCCTGCTTGAATATGTAAAGGATTCCAGTGTTATCTGGCATGGTATCTGTAGGGAGGAGCCAGTGCTCTCCTCCCACACCTGATCTGGGATTTCCTGCTCTTTGAGAGCAGCCAGGAAGATGCTGCTGGTGCCATTTACCGAGGGTAATGCCTCCCTCCAGTGACTGCTCCCCATGAATCCCGTTAGGGTGGGATGTGTCCGCTAGCATAGACTCCTAATCCAGCCTACCACAAGCAGTCTACCAAGGACATGGCATTAAATATTAATTCTTGTTAATTAATAATAAATTAATATTGATAATCTCTTTCTTTGCAGTCTATAGGAGAAATATCCTTTTTGGAGTGGTGGTGGTGGAGAGGGTAGTGTGTGTGTGTCTGTACACACGCTGTGTCTCTGCACATGCAACAGACCTCAAGTACTGTGTGGTTGTGATTACAGCCTGCTGGTAATCTTCTGAGAAATCTTCATCTTTCATGGGAAAATGCAGATGCAAATAAATTCAAAATGTATCCTAGGAAAGAGTGATTAAAGAATTTGTCATTTCAGACAGAAGTGCCAAGAAAAAAAGCCTTAAACATCACCTCAAATGAGAAGTTTTGTTTGCTTTTCCAATAAAAAAATCAGGATACCCAGTTCCAAATTGCCTTTTCTTTCATAATTCAGAGTTGTTTGGTGGAGCTGGGGTTGCTTTGTGCATCCCAGGAAGCAGCCCTCAAAGATCAAGAGACCCAGGTCTCAGGGTCCTTTTCCCCTGCTGAATTTTAACCGATGTCTTGGCACTGAGACTTTAGCAGGGACTTTCCAACCTGGGGGACCTCTGAGTGGAAACTGTGTCAGAAAGGAGAGGAAGGGAAGCGTTTTGCAGTTAATGTGGGACAAGCATGAGTGAACAGGCAATTGGTGTGGAGCTGGAGGAGGAGCAGAGTCAGGACTGCCTCTGGTGGAGCACCCTGCCCTGTGGAGCAGGACATCTCTGGGTAGAAGCATGAAGATGGGATGAGAGATGGTGGGAAAGGGCAGGCAGGACAGGGATCAGGATACAGAGAAGATCAGCCTTGCAGCTGTGTTTAAAGGATGCTGGAACAACACAACTAGGCTATGAGATAAGAATATAAGAGGACATGGCCTTTATCAGGTTAGTTAACGCAGCTGGAAAAGGCAGAGGGTGCTTCTGGACTGCAAGCCCTTCTCCAGGGTGGTATGGTTTACCCAACTGCAGCAGGTGGAAATATTACCTCTTCATACAGACTTTGTCTCACTCATGTTCAAAGACCTGCACGAATGTCACGTCATTTCTGAAATGACATTCTGACATTTGTAGCCACAGAAATTCCTAAAAGCACATTCTTTACCTAGCAATGAACACTGCAGCATGGCCACATGTGAAGTCTTCAGCTGGTTTGTTTGCTTCCCCCATTCTGTTTTTATTTATTTATTTATTCATTTATTTATTTTTGTCTTTCTAAACTCTAACATATTCCTGAAAAATCAAATGGCAGAGGCATACTTTAAAACATAAAGCATACTGCTGGTCCTGTGCCTTTGTGGGAAACAAGGCAAAAGGGGTTTCCTCCAGGACCCAGGGATGACCCATCCATCTGTCCATCAGTGCAAGTGATAATTCCTCTTCTGGAGGAATGCAAAACTTGAAAGACAGCTGTGGCTGCAGCTTTGCTGTCCTACCTTTAGGGGTGTTTTTAAGAGACAATCAAACAATCCGTTCTAGTAAGTAAAACTTGTGACTTGCTTTCTCCCGCTTACACTTACCAGACCCAACAAAGGGCACAATAATGTTCATTGTTTTGGTTAAAAATAACATGGGGGAAGTAATACTTCCCCTTAACTGAGGCAGCCTGAGGCAGCTTTTTTAAAAGAATGGTGAATCGTGTTACAGGACATTTCAGCTTCTGAGAAATGCAGTGCAAGGTCCCAATAAATGTGTCCCCGTTCTCAACAGACCCCTCAGCAAAGGTCAGCAGGCAGACCAAGCAGCTGTCTGAAGTTTCAAAACACTACTGTCCTTCAGGAAAGGTTATCTTTGACAGTTTGGACAGGACGGTGGAGCCCCCGGAGGCAGCACTGGCCCAGTAAAGGGTGCAGTTGAGCAGTTTGGTTGGGTAAGCGATGCGAGCTTTCGACTACAGGCTGATATTTGTTTGCATTGGGGCAGGGACACTGACCAATGCAAACCTAGCTTCTGCTCGGATTGGAGTCCATCTGACCTTGTTTTCTCCCTTGCCCCTTTCCAGCTTGGGTCCTGGGGTGATAGGGCCAAGTTGCAGGACCGGCAGCTGAGTTGTGGCAATTTAAATCCATCCTCCATTTTTAATGTTCTGCTATCTTGTTCATCCTTCTCAGTGTTGCAGTTGCACAACCAGGTGTGTTTCAGCACTGAACAACGTGCTCCCTGCACACAGCTATTTGCAGAAAGCTGTGTGGTTACTATTATGGCCACTATTAAAACATAAAGGAGAGATAAAGATCTATGTTTCAAAGTGTCAAAGGAACAGGACGGCAGATGCACACAAACGGCTGAGTAGTTATCACGTATTTCTGGATAGATCTTCTTATCTGAAGTCAAATTTTCATGTTTACATTTTGAACTCTCACAAACCCCTGCTGAGCAGAAAGCAAAGTACAATAAAGCAGTACTTAACTTCAGGATGGTGTTGACCAAGCTTTGCCATATCCCCAGGCAAATCGCATCGAGTGTACCCGAGAGGTCCCATAGCACAGTAATCTATTACAAACGATAATGAGAATTTAATCAATAACTGATTTTCAAGGGGCTTTCAGCAGACATCACAAATCATTACTGATCTTTGCTCAAGCACATGACTGTTCTGAATAAACACATGCAAGAAAGTGAGTCCAAGTGTGCTAGTAAACAGTGTCTCCTGAACAGTAGCAGGAACAGTAGTTTGCCTCCTGGTTGGTATGAAGATGGCAGCTCTAATTCTGGAGATGTGCAAGGTCAATTCAGCAGACATTGGTCCCAAAAGGAGGAGGCTCAAGTCTGTAGTTAGCATTGTCTCCTTCACAGGTTTGTTCATGATCTCAGTCAACTCCTATTCCTTTTGCTCAGGTCCTTTGAGTTGTGGCTACAAACATACATCTTGTGAAAGAGAAGCTTTCCTCCCCTATATGCATGGGATACATTTAGGGTCCATCAGTTCTGTTGATTTTCATCATTGATGAAGGCCAGGTGTCTTGTTTTCCTTGTGTGGCATTTTTTCTATGACTCACCACTCTCCCTATGGTGCTATTCCAAGCTGCGATCACCGTAAACACGTAATGTTCAATCTGTCTTCATTTTCATCATGATGCAGTGGAAGGAGCACCAGGCTGGGGTCAAGGAGGCATGGGGAGCTGCTGGAAGCAGACTGGAGCTGTAACCATATGTGAAAGCCCCAGTGGCTGCTGCTGCTTGTGAAGATGGGACTATGGATTTGCAATGATGAGTGGAGCAACCAGAAAGGAGTGGAGAGATACTGTAGAGCCCTCCCTGCAGTCTGCGCCCTGGAGCCCTCAGCAGCATGGGAGCTTCTGAGCTCTGCCAGTACAAAAATAACCAACACCAAGTAAAAAAGTGTTTAGTCTTACAAATGCTCAAAACAAAAAGAACCCCAGATATAAGTGAACTTTTCTCCCAAAACAAATATATACTTCCATAATGCTGAAGCAATTGCTTCGTTTCTTTACCTTGCATTAAAAAAAACAGGCAAGGCGTTATGTAAAGCACTTGCATAAACTCCAGTGACTCACCATCTTGGTGAACATCACATTCCCAGATACTAGCCTCCAACACCAGGAAGCCTGGTAAGTTGAATAAGATAATTTGCAGCAGTACCTTGCTACTCCATTTAAAATATCTCTTGCATAACTGACTTTTGATGGGATTATTTTGGAAAAGAAAACAGATATATACATATATTCTGTTGAGAGGCTGTAACATGTTGCTGCTGGTTTTACCTGAGAGGTTTGGCCAAATGGGGGATGTGCTCCATCACATTGATGATGGAACAAGGTATTCCTCAGAGGTGATCCTACATATCAAAGTAAGAGAAGTCAGAAAAGAAGGGGTGCAGACCTGTGTTTGCACTTCCAGCCCAGCACTCTGCCCAAAAGCATCTGTCTCCTGCGTTTTCTTTGAGCCACTGTGTTTGGAGCTCTCTTCTTCTGTAGATCTGCTTCTCCTTCATCTTCTCCAGACCTTTCTTTTTTTCTTATACAGCAGAGCCAGGAGAACCCATAAGCACCTTTGCCCTGTGCTGCACACATACCAGCCATGCAGATGGAGGTCCCCATTTCAGTTATCTAAGGCCGTAGGAGAGCATGGCCCCCATGGGACTGCCCTGTCCTGATTTGCAAACCCATGTGGAAGAGGGTCAGCTCTCAGGTTGCTGGGAGAAAGTTGGGGATGCATGAGCAAGGCTGGTTGCTATTTTCCAAACCTTTATATTTCAGCTAATACTTTTGGCCTTGAAAGGTCCCTGGGAATGGCACTGATATGGCCTCAAAGCTGGAGAAGGAACCTCCCATCTGTTCTGTAGGAGTGCAACCGCTTCTTACCGCTAATTTGAATGAGCACTGCCCAGTCCATAACGCAAATTATCTGACACGCTGGGCCAAATCTTGCTCAATTCAAACACTCGACATAACTCCTCATGTGAGTGGGAGTCCCCCATCAGCACCGAGGTCATTACTGAAGCTATTTAAACACTTTCCACGCTGTTCCCTCCTCCTCCTCCTTCTCCTTCTCCTCCTCCTCCTCCTCCTTCTCCTTCTCCTCCTCCTCCTCCTCCTCCTGCACACCTCTCCACCCTCCAAACCAAGCAATTTCCCGTTCCCATGCTATATTAAGATCATATACAGAAAATCCAGCACATTATCCTCAGGATTAAGTAGCATTAGCAGTGCATATTAACACCTTGCTGCTGTGTTTGTATCAGGGGCACGTTTATTCTCAGCAGGCACTAAATGTTCTCAGTGATTCCCTGCGCAGGGAAGGTGGGTAGCATACCAAAGCCGTGCATTTAGAGGCCGTGGAACAGTTTAAGTACAGATATATTAAGGAATTTGCCTCAGGAATGTAAACAGATCCAGAAGGGTTTGTGAGCCAAGGCAATTAATTTTAACAGAATTCTCTTGCATGCACACACATGTGTACGCACACATACCTGCTCACACCCTTCTGCCTATACCCCTATGTAAATATACAACAAAAGCAATACTTTTAAGGCACTAATAATAGTAACTTCTGCCACAGAGATGAAAACTTCATACTTATTTGGGGTGGAGTGGGAAGTCACTCACTGGTCAAACAAGGAGATTCATTCATGATACAATATTAAAGGATGACCAGGGCTTAGCTGCAGTGTATGGGAACTGTACATAAAATATATCTCTGAGGAGGTTAATATGGTTACATAAATTTGCCAGAACAAAGAACAGCTTGACCTCAGGAAAGAAAAATCAAACCTAATCTTGTCAGGCATTTATTGGAGCCTTGGGTCATCTTAATCTTCCAGTGCAAATTGTTTACTCCTTGTATTTTTGTGCAGCATTCAGACACCCAAATGAATTATTTTTGCGTGTCCTGGTCAATCAATTCTGGCCTTAAGCTCTGCCATACTCTCCTTTTAGGCTTGGACTGCTTCATGGATACACTCAAAACACTGCCCCTAAAATTTTTGCATGACCCTTTGGCAAAAAAGGATCAAGGCATATAAACCAGGACTTCAGTAACTGTAGAAGTTCAATAATCCTTGAGCACCACTCAGTTAAACAGTGTACCGATCAGCTTCTGCACATGCGCTCAGCTCAGCTGCCCTGCCCAAGCAATCAGGTACCTATTCCCCCACCTTCGCTCAGTCTTGAAACTATGTTGGGCACCAGCTCAGTTCCCTGAGGGTCCTGCTCCACTTTGTGTGCCAGGCTACACCTTCATCATCCTGGAAAAATCAGGCCCCTCTCAAAATCAAAGTATGGCCACTCCTTTTAAAAAGTGATTACTGATGCTCTTCGTGTCCACCTTGTACATAACACTCAATGGTTAAAGCATTTGCCCAAGAAATGGGGGCTCACAAGTCCCCACTGAGGCTTGACCTTGGATGGTTCAAGCCAGCAAATGCCAAGACAACATGGGACAACACATCGAGACAGAGTCCTAATGTCACAGGACAGAGTGCCAGGAGCACGTCTAACTCATGTGGTCAATGCACTCCAACAAAAGGGATTATTCACTGTTCTGGTGAAAATGAAGACACCACCCCCACCAAGAAGGGTATCCCCAATCGTATTTGGTGGGAGACTTGCTGCATTATATGTGCTCTGAGAGTGGCTAAAGGACTGGGTCTTGCAGGCAAGCCTCTGCTGAGCTCCTGGATCCTGATGGATTTAGGAATGATGTAAGGACTGACTGACTGGATCGGCACCAGGAGTACACGTAGCCAGAAGGGGAAGGCTGGAGCATATGGCCTCAGCCATAACACCTGATCCAAAGCAAACGTGCCAACCCACCGGTGCTTTCTGGGGTGCCTTCAGTCACCAAGAAATCATGCCTAAAAAGTCTAATAACTTTAAGTACCTCAAAAGTAGAAACTCTTTTTGGTTGATTTTGGAGCCTTATCTGTTTCTATTCCACATGTCCTTTATTGGATAGGGTGGGATTGGATAGGATTGGATTGGATAAGATCAACAACAAACTCTCAGTTTATTTTTATATAAACTGGACTGACACCTAAGCAACAATCACAGGGAGGAATGGTACTCATTTACGAAGTTCTGTTCTGGGAATAAACTTTCCAGCCTCAAAGTCTAGCTCAAATCCAAATTTTCTTCAGTCTAAGTGTCTGGGGTATGAGGGTTTTTCAAGTATAGTTAGATCAAGGAATTCAAATTTCAGGATATTTGCTCTGATGTTTCTCTATTGAAATAAGGAGTCAAAATAATTACCTAGAGTTCATTACATACAAATCCAAGATTTCAGTTCATGTGCATCTTAAATTTTAATTTGGCCATTTGGATTCTTACCATGCTTTAATTTTACCTTTTTTTTGCTAGTGGACTAAAGAATCTTGTGTTTAATATACTGTAAATGAAACAAATTATCTCTTAAAACAAAATGTACTTAAAAGACTAAATCTATTGTAAAAAAAGCCCAAACAATTGTTTTTTTATAACAATTGTTTGGAGACTATTCCTAAAATATTACACATCACAAATTACCAAACTGCCATTCTTTCTTGCTCAGATTTGTTCATCTTGTTAAAAGCATTAAGTTAAGAAAGTTCTTGTTTATTTACAACCTGACATAAGATAGAGGAATGTCTTACTCTGATTTTGTCTGGGTAAAGGCTTACTATTTTTTTAAACTTTATCGACTTTATAAGTAGTGTTGGGTGTATTTTTTATAGAGATGGCATCTAACAAAACCCTCATCTCAAGTATCCTTGCAAATACCATAGACAGAGAGTGGGAGGGGAAGGGAATTCTGCACTCCCTGCAAAAATGAGGGATGGAAAAACACTTCTGAAGGACTCTCAGCAGCTTAATTCTAGCCACTTATCTCAATGTGACTGTGGCAGGAGATTTTCCTAACAGACCTCTCCCAGGAGGCACCGCACCAAATTCTTAGCAGCCCTTCACACCTAGGTCCCATGCGACACCTGGCCCCGCAGCAGCCACGAGCTCAGGTAGACACACGAGGTTGGTACTTGGAGGCACATGTAGGTGTGAGCTCCAGCACCTCCACGGCAACTAGATGGAGACTTTTCTCCCAATATGCAGAAACTCATCTTTTTCCTGAGTGGTGGGCAGTATTGCACTTAGAAGAGCAACTGAAATAGGCTGGGGTTTTTTGAGAGTAAAGTTAAGTTTCCATGCAGAGACACAAAAAATCCACACACCTTCCTGCTGCACAAAGACAAAACAGTCCAACTTCTGGCAGCCTCATTAAGGCAGATCCTGTTTTTTTCTCAGAAGTAGCAATACGGGCACAAACAAGTATTAGTATCATCACTGGGGTTTTTCTTTATATTTCAAATTTTATGAAAGAGATGCTTGGTTTCTTTATGAGATATTTGGAGCCCCATGGCTAATTGGATCCTGATTTTTAATTTGTACTGAGGTCATGCCTCACAGTCCCAGCCACAGCCCAGGATCTGGCTCTCCCTGTTCTGACAAAAATGCTGAAGAATGGCACCCTTTGGCTGGCACAGTGTGGTTCTTCACCGTGGACGTGCAGAGCAGGACCTCGTGGGCTCCACGCTGTTCTCACCGTGTGGGATGCTCAGACTTTTTAAGCCAGAGTAGGCAAAGGCTTTCCACACACCTCTTATAATCTAGCTGCTAGGTCTCACTATAATATCTGCTCTCATAAAAGGGGTTCAGATTATCTCCCCCTGTAGTTCAGAGAAGGACTCTCAAGGATGGAAATACCTAATTTTGTCTACCTAAGCATGTGATATTCAATGCAAACTAATCTCGTACTCTCCCTCTGTAATCAGTGGAGAAAGTAAACACACGGGAGGACAGTTCAACCCCTCTTTTAAGGATGGGTTGGATTAGCTTGCATAGGTGCTTCTGCATTGCCTGCAAATGACTGACCTGCCTCTTTGCAGAGATGAATTCCACTTTTACATCACACAGATGAGGTCCCAAAAAAACAATGCCCTGCTACTCTCGCTTCTCCGTACTCTGCACTGCAGCTCAGCTGTCTCAGCAGTATATGGGAAAAACATCTGACCCTGTGTCAGTTGTCAACATTACGACTCCCCCACTGCCTCTGCCCTGGGAAGGGCTAAGCCCTTTGCCTTTACGTGAAATTTTGCTGAGTGTATATTTATAGCTGTTATTCATTAAATAGATTCACCTGACCGGAGGGCTGCCACAGTTCATTCTTGGTACTGTTTTGTAAAGGGAGGGTTTATAGTTAGCAAAGCTGTTTATTTCACCTACAGTAAAAGCCTGCCTTCAGGATTGTGCAACCACAATTTAGGGTGGCTACTGATATTTTTTAAAGCTTACATGTCCTTTCAATTTATTGATTATAAACACAAGGGAAAACCACAGTCCAAGCACCAAGAGAAACTCAAAATCATTTCTCTGCGTCTGAAGACACCTAGAATTTCTGGCACTTGATGCTTTCCATGGTGTATCTGCTGTCACATTTAAACTTCTGCTTAGAAGGGGCTCAGTGTCATTTCAAACCTAAACCCCATCAAGACTCACAATGTGGGTAACTCCTTGCTTTTCTCAGCTGTGGGGTTTGGCCATGCAGGAGACAGCCATACATCGGCAGGTTGCATTGGGACTTGCCCAGCCAGGGTCCCTGGCCTCTCCATGGTTGATCCTGCTACTTTGTCCCGTGACACTTTTGGAACATTACAGCTTCCTAGGGTTTGGCTCTTCCCCTTTCCTGATGTCTATTCCACTTCTTGCTACCCTGTTGTGCTCTTGCCTCCCCCTCATTTCTTTGCTCTGTTTGCTTTCCTTAAAAAGCATGAATCAACACCTTGAAGTGTCTCTCTCTCTCCTTTGGCTTGCTTAGACTCAATGCCAGCCTAAGAAGCTGGTCAAACACAGCTGAAATTAATCACATTAATTAAACTGCCATTGCTCTTTAACCAGAAGCCCACTGATTAGTGTGATCTAGTCTTGTGTCCCTGTTTTCTTCAGAAGAGCTCACCCCTGCCCAGAGAGTATTTTAATTAGTAGTCTACAGGATATTCCCTTGTACAACTGCTCCAATTATGTTTAATCAGTAACACGTACCTGCAATAATTAATTAACATTAAAACAAAGAGAGCTTGATATTGTGATTCATTGGTTTGGTAGTATTTGGTCCGCTATTCGGCTATTTTATCTTCTATAGTCTACAGAGCAAATCCTTTTGGGAAGCCGGCTCAGTGCGTCAGGACTCTCAGGTTCTGTTCCAGTGTTACCAGTATTTGGTTTAACACCCAAGATCTCCATTTACCAGCACCCCAATTCTGTTGCGAAGGTCTTCAGCGGTCGCTGAAGCCAAATGAGCTCGTCTGGGGTAGAAGGTGACATTGTGCAATGTGGTTAAGCTGCCGAACAGCTGGAGGAGAGGTGAGGTTTGCCAGAGTGACAATGTCATCAGTGCACCAAGCTGACAATCAGGGACATCACAGGCTGCGCAAACATCCATCCTCCCCAAGAAGCAATGCTTCGCCTTGCCAGTGCGCAGCAAAACCACTGCAAACGCACCCAAATACGGGCCAGTGACACAATCATCACCACACCTCAGCTCGGGTAAGGGCCACTTCTTTGGCTGCTACCCTGCATTTAAAATGTGCTGCTCCTGTGTTTAAAATGAACCTGTCACTTAACAGGAGGCAAAGCAATGGACCTTGATTTTTTATGCCTGTTGGAGAAGCGTCCACATCCTATGAAAGACACAGTTTTTGCACAAAAAGTGAATTTCTCTCCATCAAGGTATGAATCGATGCATGGAAAAGAATGAGGTAAAAGCTGAAGTTTTTCAAAAGCATGTCCAAAACACTTTTTTATCCTGTTACGAGGAATGATGTATCGGAGGACAGTTTTATACTTTGAAATAGGAAAAAGCGTCTAAGGCACCTGAAGTTCACTTTCTCCCTGAAATCTGGTATGTTACAACTCTTCTTCACCACGAAGACTCAGCATGTAGCAGGAAGGTAGGACAGAATAATGGGCTTTTGACACTTTCCAAAGAAGAATATGAAGTGAAATAGTCTTTTTCCTTCTTTCATTAAAAAGAAAATTTAAATCACATTTTGCCAGCAAAAATAATTGTAAACCTGTAGGGAGGACTATGATAAAAATAAGCATCTCGGATTCCTTGTGGCCTGGCTAAAACAATATTCTTTCCTTAATCTTCATTATAAACAGCATGAGGAGCAAAATCCAAAAGAAACAGAATTACATGTTGATGCTTCATGTAACAAATAAATTTGAGCAAGCGCTTCCAAGTCATGAGGTTGCTGCACAGGATTTGGTCTTCTGGTCAATGCTGGACACTGTCTGGCCTGCTGCTGTCCCTCTCCCGGCTATATTTTGATGATAAAGGTAAGTTCAACTACTTAGATCTTTAAAAAACGTAAGAGCAAAGAGCTCATAATGCTTCATGTCCTATTGCACACATTATTTAGTGGCTCTTTGAGCCTTGCAATTTTTGTTTCTGATATGGAGAGAAATTGCCAGGAGTCAGATATTTCTTGGGGCTATCCTTGTTTATTTTTAATGGAGACACAAACATCTGATCCTCCAAACACAAGCAATGTTTGGAGGGAAATCCCTTGCTCAGGGATCCTCGTCTTCCCCCCAGCCCAGCAGCCTCTGTGCAGGAGGCAGACTACATCTGAGACACACTGAGCATCACCCAGCCGGGCCTCAGCCAGCAGCATCCTGGATCCATACGGCACAGTAAAACGCCACTGGAAACTGTCAGCACAAATTTACATGAAATTTCAATATGTTACTGAGCACTACACCCAGCCTCCAAATGCCTGACTTCTGGCAACTGAAGGGTTGAAGTGAAGGGCCAGCACATCCAAGCTGGGGCCAGACCAGACGTGGCTTGCATCCAAGCACATCAGGAAACATCCCCACGCTCCCCAGCACTTCCAGGTTAGGGCAGATCTAAAATACAAAGATTGATCTACAGTGGGAAAGAATCATAATGTGAACTAAAATAGCAATGTCACCCGCAAAACTCTCCATAGAGAGGCAAGATATACACGCAATAGGAGCCCATTTATATATATTTTTATAGCTGACGCAGTCTGGGAGGAGATTTGATCAAATGTTTTTGCCAACATGAGCTGTGTCATCACTGGCTAAATGAACCAAGTCCGTGTGTGTTGGCTAGTCCTCCTGCTTTTCTCTCGGAATTACCAAGTATCTCGAAAGCATGAGCCTTAAAGTTGCAGCTACGCGTCTTTGCAGTCACAGATGATGTGCCTTTTTAGGTTGAAAGTGGTTATTATTTGGTGCCTGACTAACTGTGCTGGAAGCAAATATTATGGATTTACTTCCCTGGAACAGTGATTGAAACAATATCGATCAGGCACTACATCTCCCAGTGACACTAGTATTTTTCCCATGGTGTCTGAAACCTGAGGTCATTTGTATTCTTTGTACTATTACTGTAATAATGTATGTCATATGTAATAATGTATGTCATATGTAATAATTGTTCTGCATAGACAATATATTTTGTACTAATTTATGTCCACCTTTGACGCTCTGAAGGTTGTAGGAAGGTGGGTAATTGTCCAAGGACAGTACAGATTCAACCTGCCAGCAGCAGCCAGCCCCCTCCCCGCAGCTCTGGTTTACAGGTTGACAGGATCCACCGTCTTCATTGCATCCACCACGTAAAGCCAACCTGTTTGCTTGACTAGCCTGAACAGTGCTGGTAATAAACAGCAGTCTCTGTGTCACATTGCTCTTTATGCTTTCCTTCGCTCAAATGAGTTTTGTTAACTTAGACCTTGCTATCCTGCTTTCAGCAGCACTGCCGTAATCATCCGTGAAAGAGCTTCAGTGGACCACCAGTTTCAATCTTCAGAGATATCCTCAGGCTGATCATAAATGTGCTATTGTAAGACAGATACAACATAATCCTGACAAGCAGATCTGGCCCCAAAATTTATCTGTATTTTCTATTATATTTGTTTTAATAATGTTATGAAAATTACTCTTTGGGATTCCAGAATTGAAAATGAAGCATTTTGCTATTTAAGAAGACAAAACCACTGAAAATTTTTAATCAAAGACATGTGGAGAAGGAGGGAAAAAAGGAGGTCTTATGGAACCTTTTCAGTGGAAAAAAATGCAGTTAGCTTTACTAATAATAATACCTCCACACACGTGATCCCTTTTCAGGAACCAGTGCTGAGGGGAGAATGGAATAAGAGAGCAGGAGCACAACCAGACCTCCCCTCCCTCAGTGGGAAGATTTCCACATGACGGCAGGTTTGCAATGCCCTGGCAGGTCTTGCCATCGCTTGGAGCACTGGCTGCCTTCTCCTAAGCACACAGGCAGCCAAAGCCTTGCCACTCTTAATGACAATTCGGCAAGAGGAGCTTGGTAGAGAATTAGAGAGGCTGAATTGTCCTGTTTACTCACAACCTATTCAGTAGCCTCCTGCCAGCCCTGGCTGAGCTGGTCATGCGTGCCATCAGGAGGGGAACTGTGTTTGCAGTGGCCACGGGTCTGCTTCTTCTCACGTCTTTGAGCAGAGCATCTCCGGTCACCTTCCAGCATTGGTGGATCTGCTTGGCGTCCCTCTCTGGTGCCCTCTTCATCTTTCTCCTGAGCCATCAGCCCTCACACCATTCCCCTTTTTCTGGGGTTGTCCCCCGTATTCAGCAGTTTTTCTCAGCCTCGGTTACCATGCAGAAGGGTTTGACGGAAGGTGCCAAAGGACCCACTGCGGCATGTGGGACACAGAGCCATAAGGCAAGGCACACTTGTGAAGGGTTGGCTCGTGCAATGGGCTTGGTTGGAAGGGGCAGGTCTTGTCTCCCCCCAGCTCAAAGAGATGACACCCTGCATGTGACCGTCTACCTGATTAGTCAAGTATGACTCCCTGAGGTGGCTGATGACCTGATTACAGGATTCTTTAGCTTGGCACATAGGATAACAGAGCATGGTGCTGCAATGCGTGGTGGAGTACGGGATATTGTGAGGGAGAAGCCCATAACCTTGGCCCAGGAGATGAGATTTGTTCATTTTGATGGAGGATGGGAAAGACTTGAAGACCACCAACATGCAAGTGCTTTTACAATGTAGAGCATCTGCTGACAAAACTCCATGTGCACAGTCCTATTTTTACAACGTGTATTTTGCACAGACACAGACATTTACTAATAAACTGCAGCTGCGTTTTTAGACTGACAGTTACTGGTCTGTGGCTCTGGAGAGTCTTTGGTAGGATCTGTACATTTAAGAATGAAGCAGCCTCAGACCTTCTTCTCCTCTTGTGGAGGAATTGTAGTGAAATTGTGGTGCAAATGTGCATTAGCAGGGAGGCCTGCAGGCGTGTTGCCTGTAAATTGAAGTATTTTTTCCAGACTTAGCAGGATCTGCTTTTCTGCTGTCTGTGTGCATTTGTATAGGCGTGTGAAATGTGATCACAATATATGTTCAAGATAAGAAACCAAGCCACTGATGTCCAAATGATTAGCTTTGACTGGTTAATAAGTACCTCCATGACAAACAGCAAAGTCTGATGGAAAGGACTGTTACATATGAAAAAAATCAAAGCAAACAATAAGTACAGGATGGGAACGATAAGGTGCCGAAATGAACTGTCACACTTTCTGCTCCAGCTTCCCAAGTAAGACGAGGCAGCTTGTGCGCTGGGCGACCAGACCCAGGAGAGCAGGCACGTCCATCCAACTGCATGGAAACTGTGATGGGTCAAGCTGGGACCACTTCTGGTTTTTCACACTGACCTGGCATTTTGGCTCTAAAACCTTCTTTCCAATTACTGGGAATGCTGCTAAATTTCAGGGCATTGGGCTGCAATTTTCCATGTTGTTTCTATGCCTTAAATGAATCTGAACCTTGAGGTTTGAATCTTAAGACTTTTTCTTTGTTTTTCTTGCCGTTTTATGTTCACTTTTGAGTTTCTCGTAGAAGTCTTCAGCCAAAATTATTCTCAAAGGCCTCAAAAAAGGAAGGAAAGGAACAGAAAGAGAACAGGGAGGGATAGGCCCATCACACACAGAAAGGGAAGAGACCATAAAAAAAACCCCAAACAGAAGAAAGGTGACCACAGTGGAGCAAAAGACTTGCTACAAGAGGAGGCTGAGAAAAAAAATGGAGTGTGGTGAGACAGAGGACCTCCTTCATCCTCCAGCTCTGCCAAAATGACAGGGAAGATGGGGCTCATAAGAACAGAAATGACCTGTCCTATTTCTTTCAAACAAATCGATATCCAGTTACAACATTCCCTTACAGCAAAGATTGCATTAACATTAGGAAATAAAGCTAACCTACTTAATTTGGGAGGCAAAAGAATGTGTGTCCAGGGCCCACAGCAAGAAGGAGAATGTGGGAATAATAAAACCTCTGTTGTCTGCTCCAGCGTGGATATGTAAGATGATCTTGACAAAGCCATCTGCAAAAAAAATCCATAACCAAAAAATTTCAGTATCTCACAGGAGGGCTGTGAGGCCTTATGGTTGCCAGTTTTCAGTTACTACCATGTTAAACTCTCTAGGATAGCTTAAACAATCATTTTCTCACATTTGTTCCATACATTTTTTGCTGAGAGTGCTTTGAAAGCTGCCTGACCCTATGGCCCTCACACCGCAGCAGCTGTAGGATGCTGATTTATATCAGAGGATTGCTTTTGTAAGGGCTGTGGTCTCCTGGTATCTCTGGAGAAAATCTGAAAAGCTGAGGTGGACTCACTGAAACCCTCACATGGTACCTTTGTTACAGAGCATCCAGCCCTGACCCAGAAAACCTTGCCAGCATGTGCAAACCGCTGCTTATCCTGCAGGAATGAAACCTGCTGCAGCACGGAGGTCTGCCACAACGCTGGAGACTCTTTTGTTGGACCTGTGTGGCTTCTGATAGTGACCATCTGCCTGAGGCACTTCACAAGCCTTCTTTTCCCTGGCTGTAAGGGGATCTAGCACGCAGCTCTACTACCCAGGCTAGAAGGACACACAGAGGCAGGTCGACCTATTCGGGTCTTCTACGGTGTCCTTCAGCCTTCCCAGCTGCCCAGTAAACCCTGTGCTCCCAGACACCACCCTAGCTTGGCCAGGTTGCAGGTGCTTCATCTTGGGACATGCAAGGTGCTTCATCTTGGGTCATGCTAGACTGCACGTGGGGACACCCCGGGGCAGCCTCGGGATGACACCTGCGCCCAGACCTGGTGTTAAGACACCAGTGGTGCAAAGGAACTTCTCAGATGCCCTCTGCACGGGAGTGGCTTTGCCTCTCCTTCCTCAGAAGACTGCTTTAGTTAAAGCCTTTCTGGGATGGCTGCCTATGCCTTCCTTTCCCCGTCAGAGCAGGGACCGACCCTTCCTTCGAAAGGCATCGCTGGCGATGAGATTTCCAGCTGAAAGTGGGATTCGGTCCCTTTGTCAGGAATAGAAACGAAACATGCTTCATTGCACCTCATGAATTCTTTCAACATAAGCATCTTCGGTTACATGTTTCTGTAGCTGGACGTATGCGTCTGTCACCACGGTAAGGGAGAGAAGAATTTCCACCGATGCAAAAGTGCGGTGCTCCCTTTTATCCTGATCTCGTTGTTAAACAAATCAGCTGCATTTAAAAGTACTGTGACGTTTCTTTGTGCCTCCAGAAGGGTTTATTTTCACCCTTATTTTCACCACTTAAAGTTTACACTTTAAATAGTAACCTTCTTTTTATGGGTTCTCTTAATTAAGGGGAATAATCTTAATTTCAGTTAGTAAAATTGCTTTGTGTGTATGTGGGTGTGTGAAAATAATACAGTATCTTATTTCAAACCTCATGGGGTTTCAGCAATTATGCCTTTAACAGAAAATCTCAAAAGTCAACAGCCTTATAACGTCTAACTCCTGGGAACCAGAGTAAAGGGAAATTAAACATCCATCTTTGAGTTTAATGGTGTAAAAATATGTGTGTAGATAACCACCATTATGTGTATAATTCCCTCCTGCTGAAATACAGATCCCAAAAGGCTCACCTCGCCCAGACAAGGTAAAGCCAGATCCCACAGCCCCTGCTTGCTTGTATCAGCCTGCATGGGAATATCGCACGCGGGGAGGAGAGTGGGCTGCGCCGGGGCTGTGCCCGGGCAGACATTTCCAGGTGCAAAGCAGCACGTCCCAGGGAAGGAAAGCTTCACCCACTTCTGAATATGCCTTTCTTCTTCTTGGCTGTTCCCTAATCACCCTACCCTTCTTCAGCTCCCGGTCCCTTTTTTATTTTTTCTTGATCAAGGATATGCAAATGCTGCTCTGAGTCACGGCTGCTGCAATAGGAGTTTCATCTCTTCGCTACCAGCAGTGCTGCGTGAGCGTGTGCATTTCTGCTTTACGTGATTGTCTGCACGTCCCTTGGCAGACAGCAAGTATGTCTCCCAAACCACGGCTCACATGTCTAATCACTTCCACTCCAAACTCTTGAGGCTGAGTTAGGGACAATATAATAACCGGTTTCTTGCAGGCAACTGGGCAATGGTCCAGCCAAAAAGTTCAGTGAATCTGCTGGCTGACATCTAACTCATCTGAAGTTCAGGTCCACAAATAATCTTCTACAGTCTCTTGGCAGAGGTAAGATTCAGAAAGACCCGATCTTCTCGGGCTCTCCTGCACTTGGCTTTGCAGGAGATCCTGCCCTAAAATTTGGAGGGAGTAGTACCAGCAGGGTTGGTTAGGTGCTAGGAAAGAGGATCTGCCCACTCTTGGAGATAGAGGGCTTCTATTTGCAAACCAGACCACCGTCATTTGAAATTCACAATTTGTTGGCAGCAGATAACTTTGCATTCAGGTTGGCAGAGATTTCAAATTCTTCCAGTCCTGAATTGTTGTTTGTAGATGTTCGCACAGAGCCCAATATAATGGGATCTGGGCCCGATTAAGGCCAGTTGTAGTGCACATGGTAAATAGTATGGGGAAACGGCAGCAAACAGACCTCTTCAGGAGAGCCACTAAAGTGAAACAAAAGCATGTAGATAACATGGACATTGGGACAAAGACTGGTCCCACAGCCCTGTCCTTACCCAGTTGGAGGATCACCAAACAGACAGGGAAGATGACTAAAATGAACTAAAAGAGAATCTTTCCTTCCTTCCCCATTCCCCATTTTCTGGTTTCACAGAGTCCAGCAAACAGCACAAACAGGCATTTGTCCAAATTTGGCACATTGCCTTCAGAAGGACTCTATTTGAGAAGGTAATGCAGGGGTGAGCCCAGTGATGCACTTTCACATTTCAAACCTCTCCAATACTTTAAATTACACTGCCAGCTCGCAGTATACCTGAAGCAGGGCGGGTGGGTCAGGTGTGACAGGGTATGTGCCGTGACATGATTTGTGACTTTTAGAGCCACCCATCGCTGAGTGTTTCTAAGGAGAGGGTGTGGGGCAGGACAGGCTCTTCAGGCAGTTCAGCAATTTTTCTTTACAGTGCACATGATGAAGCTTCCTTATATTATCTACTATGTCAGGTATTACTCTGTTGCACATTATAGTGCTCTCTAGACTGCACCTCTCAACTAGCCTTGAAGAAGAAACTCATTGATCCCATGTGATGAGAGGCCTTAGAGCAATGTCTTTTCATATAAGTAACAATTCTGGCCATTTTATAATCTTTCTGTTCAAAAGTGGCTTAGTATTAAAGGTGTTTCTCCGGTTTTCTGCTTGCTTATCTATTTCCTTTGTTTCCTCATTTAAAAGTTCTTGCTCATTTAGGAGCAGATCTTGTGACTTTTGCCCGAATAAGGAGAAACAGTCATGCCATAATTTGGCTCTGTCGGTAGTGAGGGGATGGAGGAGGAAAGATTGGGAGAGTAGAATATTTTTTATTTTACTTAGGCCACATACTACAATGATTTGCAATACCCATTTGCAGGCAGAACTGGCCAGTTTGCTGGCACATAAGTCATTAAAAGCAGACTCCATCCACAGCTGTTAACCAGCACTTTACCCTGGCAGAGGCAAGAAGAGACAGGAATTGGAAAGTCTTGTTGGGATAAACCTGAGGAACAAGCAAAAGTATGATAAAGCTCAGTGGGAGCTGTCTATAATTCACCAAGTAGCCCAACACACAACACAAGGACTTGGGCTGGAGCAACAGTAG
Organism: Calonectris borealis; assembly: GCF_964195595.1. Lineage (NCBI taxonomy): Eukaryota > Metazoa > Chordata > Aves > Procellariiformes > Procellariidae > Calonectris > Calonectris borealis. The sequence goes on from NC_134313.1 coordinate 9,291,869, forward strand.
GTTGGAAGGGCTACTTGCTCCAACTTCTTCTCTTAAATGGGGGCAAATAGACCCATGTGTAACTAGTGGGCTTGCTGTTGGTACCCAGACAGGGGCACTGCAGGTGCAGGCTGGCAGGGTAGAATGGAGGTGGGCTAGCAGAAGAATCAACGAATTCACTAGTCACCTATTAGCAAAAGGGGATGAAATAAGTCCAAAGATTCAGCAAAAGATACTTGAAAACTAGTTGTAAAAGCCTGTTGCTGCTTCTCTGCACTGGGTAGGGGATGGCTGTCTGTGGAAGTCATTTTGTTTAAGGAATTGCTGGACATCACAGTCAAGGAGGTTTCTTTTATAAGACTTCTTTTAAAGCATTCCTTAATGAATGAAGTTGGGATGCCTTTTGAGATGGGGCAGAGAGTGCAAGTGAACTTGGTCTGGATTACAAACAGTTTCTGCTGGAAGAAGAACCAATATCGGTCCGTGGCAGCACACACAGATGTGGGTCTGTGCATGCATCTCGCTCGAGCACCCTGCCTCGGGCAGCCCTGGTTTGCTGTTCTGGCACAGAGGTCTGTTGTTGAACAGATGTCGTCTTGTAAGCTCCCCTAAGCAGCTCCATTTTCCAATCAGAATTGTAACTGGAATTATGTACAGAAGATAATTGCAGCGTTTATAAAAGGGGAGTCTAAAAAGCTGGCCTTGCAGCTCACCGAATTGAGGTCACCCATCAAGCTGCTGTCCTCCCCTCCCGCTTGTTTCAAAAAAGCCAGATGACTTTATTAGAGTCAGCCGCTGAATAGATACCGTTGGCATTACAAGCCAGGAAAGACAGCTAGGATACTCTTTTGTCACTAACTTGTTTTTTGACCAGAGAACAAACCAATGCTTGCTGTATCGTCAAACAGGTAACGGTTTCTTGTGTAATTATAGCAAATTATTATAATCGTTATTATAATAATTTATAGATATTTCTCCCTTTAAGCCAGCTCCTTCATCATGTTTTTCACTGTCTGCTCTGTGACTGTCTTCTTGAGATCATAAGCATTTTGGGCAGGGACTGCGTGTCATTTGCAGCGCTGGTCACCTTCCTCATGCCTAACAAGCGCGATTCTGCTTCTGGTAATTATACTGTGTCACTGAAATCAGCTATTAGTAACAGGAGAAAAAAAATGTAGCATCTGGATCAGTATATAATAACTGTCAGGAATCACAATATTATTTTAATTGTAAAGAATCACAATATTATTTTCCCTGCCCTTGCTTTCAAGACCTGTGCAAACATCGGGATTGGATTGTCTATGCCATCGTCTAATGAGACATTGGCAATTAGTTTAGGCCTCAGCTTGTTAGACGTGATGGACCTGTTAGTTAGCAGGTGTAAATCAATATAAAATAGCTGTTGAAAATCTGACCCATAGATTAAAGAGAGTTATATCTGAAGCCAAGAAATAATCTTTGGATATAGCACTGCCTGAATTAAAAAAATGTGGTTTGGATTAAATCTTCAGTCTGCAATGCTAATATAATTATAACTTCAGAAAAAGAAAGCATCAACCTTGTTAAATACACGTCTCCGGCAGAGATAACAGAACTTTTAAATAAACCAAAACAAATGTGTGAGCCAAACAAAAATCTCTTAAAAGGCAGTCCAGAGTACTTTTCTTCAAACAATTTTAAAGTTTCTTCATATTTCCCCTTTTCTTCTACATTCTAATCATGATAGGGAGATGATTGTCTAATACCAATATCAGAGCATGGCGGATAGATGAGATATTACACTGTAGACATGCTTGTGGTTTGTCTAAGGTCCACGGCTTTTGTAACAGCTTCAGCTCTAAGCCTTTTGGTATATAGACTTGATTGCAAAATGTCTGTAGATGCAAAAGTGTGTGCATAAAATGCAATGTTAAGATCTAAATGGGGCACCACAAACCCTTAGATAATGGGCCATGAAACTAAAACGTGCAAGCAGAGACTTTGCTTCAGTCTCAGCTCTTCAAAGAACCTGCAGTGGCGGAAATTACGTCCACCTAAAGTTCACTGCAATAACTGGATCCGTGCCAACGCAGAACGTTAGCAATGCTTCGTGTTCGAGAAATAGATTTTGTTGTTGCACACTATACAGTGCAAATCATACACGGATATATTCATGTGTGTTTATTTACAGGAATATATAATACACACACATGCACACACAGAATAGATATATATATATAATTGTAAGGAACAAATATGTATACTTTGAAAAATGATGTCTTCATCACCCTGGTAAGTTTTTAATTTCTCTTAACTGTAAGTTCAGTGTAAAACATTTTGACACTTTTGACCTTATAAGCAGTCAGACCAATGAGGTTAAAACAGTTGATTTTTTTTCCCCACTTTACACAAGCTGCTAAAGGACGATGCTGGTAAAAGGGTAAGTGTTATTCCAAAACACTGGAAAGCCAGCGGGATGGTGGATGAGTTGTGAAAGCAGGACACTCCCAGCAGAAGCAGGGGGGTTGGCAGGTGAGGAGGAGTCTGTCTAGACAGGTCTCTGCAGCTTTCTGTGTGTCGGTGGAGCGTTTGGGTTGATGCTATACAGCTCTGTGTATCCCACTGCAAGACAGACGTAAGGAATGAACATCCTTAAATCCCTTGTGAAACCCCCTAAGATCTACAGGTGATCTCCTGAGATCAGAGGGAGCTGGCCTGGGATTTCACCCATGCCTGTTGCTGTCGCTATGGGCAGCAAGCGGTTAAAGCAGTCAAACAGAGTCAAAAACGTGGAATAACAGAAATCACAAAAATCCGTGATAAAAGAAGGCTGTGTTTGTGATGTACAGCAATTTTGGAAGCACCGGGTATTTTGGTTTTATGGTGATCCCAGCAGTTTCAGAGCTGGCAAGGTATCCCCTTGGTCAGCATGGTGGTTGTCTCCGGGCTCGACAGAGGAGCTAAAGCAAGAACCAGCCCTGGCGTGTCCCTGCCCCAGGCTGGCTGCCTGGCAGGGCTCGCTTCCTTCCCCTGCGGAGTACTGGGAAGCAAAATGACTTTGGGGAAGGGAGAAGGGAGGTCAGTCCTCCTGCTTGAAACAGAGAGAAACCTTCCCTCCCCAAGCACATGGTCAGCCAAGCTATCTTCTGGAGATGTTGGCCAACTCCTGTTTCCTGAATCGGTGAGGCTGTAGAGGTGGCCATCATTGAAACCCAGAAACCTCTGTGCTTCATGGCGTTTCCCTCCCCAGGAGGATGCTTTAAGTGCGGTGTGGTGTTGTGTGAAACCCCTTGGGGTGCATATGGCTCTGCAAGCCTGCTCTGTGAGATGAGGGGGGCTCAGCAGCAGGCAAGAAGCAGGAAATCAAAGAGGAATCAGTCCCCGGTTGGCCATCCATGCTCAGAAAGCCTTGGCCTCAGCTGACAGCCTTGAGATATGTCAAAGCTTCCTTTTGCCAGCCCAAAGAGGCCTGGGAATTATAGCCCCATGGCCGGGGGATTTGTTGCCCTCCACAAGAAGTCACCCTGGACACAATAAAAACAGCCTCCTCGCCAGAGCAGCCAAGGCAATTGAGAAGGGCGAAGGAAGCTCTTAAACATTTGCTTTCTGGATTTTGACTGCCAGATCTCTTGGGAGAGTCTGGACTCCTCACAAAAATGCTTGAAGGGAAGAAAACTCCCTAGGAAGGGATTGTTCTGTTTTGTTTTGAACTTGAAGGCCTCCAGTTGACTTGGGAAGCTGCCACCAGCCACCTAAAGAAAACTTGCAGCCTTCCTACACAGGGAGGGGTAAAGTCCTACTGCGGGCGTACAAAAGGCCTTCAGAGGCATGACTTTCCCTTGGACATAATCTTCTTGCCACACTATATTTTGTGGTTAAACATAAACTGGGTGGTTTGGTGTTTTTAATGACAAAATTCTACTGAGGTTTCTCTTTCCCCTCCCACTCCCCTGTGGCTTTTACTCCAGGTTAACATGAGGTTTTCCCTGGAAATCACTCTCTATGGGTCCTATGTGCCTGCTATCGCCTTTTATTTTTGTCCAGTGACTCTTAAAAAAAAAAAAATGCATAAACAATCCATAAAGGAAACGGAAAACTGGTTTCCCTGCTCAGGGATAGGAGACCTCCTTACCGGCTTGAGCGTCTCACTCTCTCTCACACTCTGTTGTTCCCTGAATCTTGCACTTTAGGCAAGGGGAAGGGAGGGGAGAGACTGCTTTTCTCCCATTCTTTGTTTCCCCTGGTCCCGGCTTTAATGTACCCTCCCATCAGTATGCCCTCCCCACCGGGGACACTGGAGTCCTCTCAGGCTAGAGAAGCAGTGATGCCTTCCAGTCCCTCTGCACCCACCCTGACACCGGGACGTTGGGCAAAATGTGGGCTCATACGCATCCAGCTTGGTGCTGAGGGCCCGTGGCTGTTGCAGCGGGGGCCTCAGCAGTGTTGGTGTAGGAGCAGTGTGCTGTGATGCCTGCTGCAGACACCCTCAGCGCTGCGGTCCGCAGGTTTGAAGGTAATTTCATGGAAATTCTGGGCTCCTAAGTATCAAAGTTATTTAATGGCTATTTTGTGGCTATCTCCTTGGGTTTATCACCCAATTTCTGCCTAAATTCTCTTTTGGGGAGCTAAGTGCTATTTTGGAATATTGCTGCTAGACCGTCCTTGCCTCAGTTTCCTTAAGTATATAATGGAGGTTACAATATTTTCCAGCCTCACAAGTTTATTGTGATGATGCATATGTTTAAGGCACTCAGCTTAAAAAGACGTGAAATGGATCTTCTACGCGTTTGTGATAAATAACCAGAACCCTGGTTATTTTGGTGGTTTACTAAAAGATACTTCTGATTGAAACCCTACCACCTGGAGCAGCATCTGTAGGAGTCTGCAGATGCATTTTGTATGAAGTGCAGTAAAACAGAACCGGTACAGTGCGCAGACTGCTAAAACTCTGCTCTAAGTACCAGTTTCTTTAAAGACATCTTCATTAAAGACCGAATATGTGACAATGTGAGAGATTGCAATATGCTATGATGAAAATTTCCCCTCTCTATGGAAAGAATACGGTCGATTTGATTTATTAACCCAGAGACACAACATGAAGACAGACTCTGTCGTCTGCTATTTGCAACTCCTACAACTCCCAAGGCCACAGCGTGAATTGCCCTTAAATTTGACTAGCACTACAAAATGCAGACACAGAAATAGGCAGAAAAGTACAGGCAGAGCTTGCCCATTTTTTTTGCTTAGTGAGGTGGCAATGGGAAACTGCCTGTAAGATGCACCACAGCAATTCAGCTTCAGCACAGGGCTGGGAGCTTGACCTCTCCAGGTCATAGTGTACGAACTGTGCCCATGTCCCGTTTAATTGATGTTCTGTTTACCACTCTGTTAAGCATCAGATTTGGAAAGTCTCCAGCTGGTGTGGAGGAAGGAACGGAGTCTATTTTGCTCCTATTCATTCCTCCACTGCTGTGCAGAAGGTAAGATTTGGCTCTCTGTTGGGATTTTAATCATTACTCTTCAAAATGAGTACAGAGCATTTATGATTTTCTTTCTGCCTGTCACATGCTAAGTGACATTAGGACTGGACTGTGAATGGAGCGAGGTAGCGGTGAACTGCTCTGCTTGCAGCCCTGGAGTCAGAAACTAACTTGTTTCTCATTCAGCAATGCTAACCCATTGCAAACATGCTGGTGACAAATTTTTAAATAATATGCCAATGAAAGGATTTGGTTTACTCCATATTAAGCACATCCTCCTTTTCAATTATAAATGTCTGTGTTTTTTTTTTTGCCCCCCAGTGTGCCCGAGAGAGATTAGCTTTATATACTTTAACTACAGAAAAATATTGGACTAGTGAGCCAAAATAGTTCTGGTTATCAGTGTTTCAGTTTTAGATAACAAATAGTGTGCCTGTAACCAGCACATGTAAAGAAATGTACTGACCAGTGATGATTCACATACAGAATCAGGCTGCTCATGGACAGTTTGTGAATGGAAGAAAAAGCTAAGTTTGTTTAATATATTAGTGTGCAGATGTTATCTCTATTTACAGATAGAAAAGCTGAAACTCATAAAGACTGAATTGCTTGCCAAGAAAAGACAGAAAAAGGCAATGGCAGGTCTGGGGGAAGACTTTGGGTCTGCTGTCTCCAAATGATCAGCTCTACCAAACAACATTACCTCCCTTTAATTAATAATTCATTGTTAAGTGTTTGGAAACAGCTGAGCAACAAGCACATTACAGTAAAAGATGTCTTGTTGGCATCTTTTTGGCCGTGAAGGATGTGACTTAATATTCGTTCCTTTTGGCATTGAAAGAGCCTGTATATGGTAAAGAACAGCTGTGCCTGGTCTTCATGAGTGATTAAAGGTGAACAATTGATTTATTATTTTTGCTAGAGATCTTGTTGGCAACCATGCAAGATGTGAATTGCGAAGTTATTTTTGTCTCAGTAAATGTGGTGTTTTCGGCATGATAAATATTTTTATTCACATATTTATCTCTCTGAGGACCTCTTCTTCTGGTTTAGCTCTGTTATGCTAAAACCTCTCTTTTCAACCTTGTCTTTCACAGGGGACAGTTTCAGACACTCTTCTCATTCATAAAAAAGAGAGGGGAAAAAAAAGCCTTTGATTGTTTTCAATCTATATAGATCTCCTCATCACTGAAAAAAACCCGCTGGATTGCGTCGTTAAGCATTTCCTTTCTGCTGGTAAAGACTCTACCTCCTGCCTCTTGGTATTTGACTTTAGCGTTGTATGTTTGGACCTTCCCAGGCCAGCTCCTGTGAGTTATGGTCTCAGCTGTGTGTGTCCATCTGAGCCCGGCTGTTTCTCTGGGTGCCTTCAACGGGGATGCTCTGCAGCCATCCAGTGTGTAAATGCAGAAGCACTTCCCCAGCAGGAATTAGAGGCCATCTTCACTGGGGGCTTTAAATTTATCCAAGTAAGGAGAGGAAGGCTTAACACGGCTTCAGGCAGCCTGGATGCTGCTAACTTTGCTGACGCACAGGCTCTGCTGACAGTCCTGTGGACACTGTGGTGGCCAGATGCTCGTGAGGCCTCCATGTGGATCGAGGTGTCTTGTGCTCACAGTCCCCCCTGACGCAGCTCTTTAAGAAGGGCACAAGCAGTCCACATCTTACAAGCTCCTGTCTCCATGTCTAGTTTATTTGTGTCTATCTTACACACAAACACTGAACAAACTGGATCTGCCCACGAGACCTCATTACTAGTCCCTTTGCTTACATGGCAGTCTTGCTGCTTCAGCAAGACTAAATATTTTGAGCATTTATTTGGTCTAAGTATTATTTGTGTGCCACGTCTCCATCCATTCTGAAATCGCTGTCCATGACTCCACTTCCTCTCAGCCCTCCCAAAGTCCAAATATCAACCCCCACCTCTGCCAGCACAGAAAACATGTCCCTGTGTTGCCCACCAGTGTCAGCTGCCCAGATTCCTGCACGTGTAAAGTATCTCCCGTGGTGCGCTCCCAGGTACACAGAGAAATGACACGCATCCTCAAATAATGCCAATGGACAAAGTCCAAAGGTTTCCTTCTTTTTCACCATCCTCCTGTCCCTGTGCTCAAAGCTCTTGCTCCAGTTAAGTTCATTGACCTTGCCAAAGTCTTTCCTGCATTTCCACCCTTGCTCAGCTCATGCTTACCTTCTTTTTCTCCCTGTCCCACCCTTTGCCTCCCAACACCAGAGTCCCACTACTCTAGGGCCCTTCTGGGAAGCTCCACCTTGTAGGACACTGACCGGTACTACGTCATGCCAGCATTGTTTTCAGGTTGCCACCAAACCTGGCTTCCTTCTTTACCTGGGCTTCTTCACCTAGCTGAGCTTCTTCACCTAGGTTTCCTCCTTGGCAACTGCAGACAATATTTCATGCTATAAAACAGTTGGTGGCAAAGGGGATGAATGTCCTCTCACTGGAGTAAATCAGGAGTAACTAAATCTTGCTGTCTGAGTGGAAAAAAACAGGCCTGTGCACAAAATACTGCAGAGCATGAAAGTTTAGTGTGCTGTGCCACTGTGAAAACCATGACCTGTGCACCTCATGTGATAGCATTGCTAAATGAGCTTTGAAAAGAGAACATTTTTCTAGTGGCCTCTTAAAGAATGTGGGTGGCAAAACAGCGACAGTAATCAGCAATGTTAATTGCAGTCACACAGCGGTTTTCATTGGCGTTTACCAACTTTCCATATAAAAGACATTGTTACACTTGAAAGCTGAGGTCAAGTTAGCTAATCATTCATAGCGTGTTTACTTTCTCCCAGGATTGTCTAGCAGGAATTGTACCTTGTGTTTTAAAGCTGTTTCAAACAAAGAGCCTAGAGTGAAATTGTTTAATTGATTTAAAGACCTTTATAGCTGACCTGCCAATCAAAGTGATTCAGATAACTAGCTGGTGTGCTGTCTGGTGAATTAGACTCGACTCTGCATTACACTGATTGATGTGTGGAGTATCTCTGAGGAATTGATCTGCTTTTTTCCAAAATGTTGATTTCAGTGAAATGATGTTACTATGTATTTAAAACCATCCACTCCGTTGCTAAAAACCATGGGACTGTGAGTCAGTCATCTGGATGACTTACGGTTCTGTCACTGATTCATCGAAAACGAATGTCTGTACTGCACCCAGCATGAACCGAATGAAAGCTCAGACAAAAAGCAATCTAACCAAAGGGCCAGAGGGTTCGTCACTGGCTAATTAGGGTAAATTATAAGGCTATAGTTTTATAAGGCTATAGTGTTTCCAGTTACCATGCGTGCTTGTTCAGAATGGACTAGTTCCTTTGTAATCCTGTGCCCAAGATAATCTAACCGTACAATGGGTGAATAATATATTTTCCCAACTGAGAAGTGTACAGGCACGGTAAAGTGTTTTGAAGGGAGTGTTTTAGTCATTGTGTTAGAGTGAGTTTGTTTTCTTCAAGTTATGGAATATGACTTTCATAGTTAAATGGGGAAAACTAGGCTTTCAGTCACAATACGTCTGTTTATAGGTCAATTATAGAATAGATTAAAAAACAAACAGACAACTATAATTTGTGTTTAACAATGTGACCTGGTACAAAACTCTGTAGTGAAGACAACTGGTGATTCAGCTTTGTCAGTAAATTATACTGTTTCCAACCTCATTAACGTCCTGGACTAGCTAATACCACCTTCTGCAGACAAAGGTAACCCTGTTCCAAATTTATCAGCCAGTCATTAGCAGCTGTTGAAGGTTGGAGAACTCCTGCCCCCAGGACACTTCCAGGAGCTCAGCACCAAGCCCGGTTGCTGCCCCTGCGGAGGGGAGAGCTTTAGCTCAGACCATCACTGCGGCCGGGTCTGCTCTGGCTCCTGCTGCCACCCATCTCCCAAATGCCTGGTGCTGCCTCCCAGCAGACCACAGCTCAGTGCAAGAGGGGCTCTGCCCCGGCAAAGCCGGCCAGGGCAGGCGGGGAAGCCGTGGGTGGCAGCAACAGCAGCGGCACGGAGGCAGCTCTGCAAAGCAGTGGGCAGTGAACCGGTGCCAGGGAGCTCCTGCATCTGCCCCTGCAGCTTCTCCATGTCTGGGGCACTTGCTGCTGGCTCTCTGCAGCAAAGTCATCATTATTTTATTTTTTTAGATGAACGGACGCACGGCCCAGCCTCACATGTCCAGCAAAATTAAATCCTTAGTCTCTGCCTTACTTTAACCTCCATATAGCTTGCCCTTAGGAAACTGGGTGGTTCGTCCCCTCCATACCTCATCGTGCAACACCACCGTTACAAAGCAGTCACACATGGAGAACAGGGACAGAATTTACATGACTTTTTGTAGAACTGACTCTTGCCAGGACCCAAATAAGGACAGCCTTTTTCATCCCTTGAAGAGTTCGTGTCACCCACTGTATCTTTGCTTGCTCCCATGGTGATAACTACCCGTGACTTTGCTGTCGTCTTTTATGTACCTCCTGTACGGACCACCATGATCAGTGGAGCATGTCCTCCCATGCTAAAGAGGAGCAGGAGGCTCTCTGCTAGAGGTTCTCTATACTGAAAGTTCACAATGCAAAGAGAACTGCCTTTTGGTTTGGTTGGGATCCAGGGCAGGTTGGAAGGACTGGCTTCAAGACAAGGTCCAGGCAACTAAACGGGCACAGCTGAAACCTCACATGCTTTCTTACTCAATATTGTGGTAAGAGCTTTCCTTATACATTCATGTTCGTCCTTCACTGACTGCCACTGCCGCTCTCGGGTTGTCCCAAGTCGGGGTGCATGTTGCTGTTGATACCATGTAGTGCTGATAGGGGACTGGTTATTTACAGCCTCTGTGCTCGCCTGCTATTTCGCAAGCATCAGTCACTGAACAAGTTCTGCGGTCAGGCTGGTTCGGGAAGCAAAACATTGCTACTCCATGCATCTGTTTGGGTCTGTGTTTGGTACAGCCTTGAGTCAACTCTGCCTCTCTGATCTTCTTTTCCCTACACCTTATTTTAATGCATTTTTCTCCTCCTGTCCTGCCCTCTCCCTCACAAACCTCTGTTGTTTCATTTCCAGAGAAAAGCATCACTGACATCTTGAATTAAAAAGATACATTTCTAATTCTGGTGTATTCGCCTTGTTCATTCCCAAAAGTCTTCATGAAAATCATGAAGATGTTGGAGGTTCAGAAGGTAAACCAAAACACAATGCTGATGCTACAGGAATCCTTTATCACAGGAAGAGGAAGGAAACCTACAGTGCTACCAGCTCTGGAAATTGGGAGAGAAAATTGCATGAACATTCATCTCTGCTCTCAGCTATTCCCTTCAGGAAAGCTCTGAAAAGCAAATTACGCAGGGTAGTGCCATGGCATGGTCCCTTGTGTTCACACTGCGCTAGGAGATGGATTCCAAATTGCAATGGGAGAGGAGCTGTGGGCTCGTTATGCCTTGTGGTTCCCCTTCTTGAAACATTTTGGCCACAAGGGTACAGAAGGCTTTGTTTTGCTCAAAAGAGGAGAGGAAAATCTTTGAAAAAGGCAAGTTTAAGCCAATTGTGCTAGTTTTAGTACCCGGTGTAGCCCATACAGGGTTTTGTGCAGACTCCAAGGAGAAGAACATATGTGCGTATTTAAATGGGAACTGAAAAGAAATGCTCTGACCAGGAGCTGGGATGTTTAGGGATCAGTTTCCTAAGTGAGTGTAATGGCATGAGAGCAGTTAGGAGACGATTAAGACCAACACACAGAGCAAAGCTCTCTGAGAGGCTTGCCCTGGACATATGATCTGTAGAGTAGATCTCAACTGAAACAGATCTCTTTGTGAAGTGTGTTTGGATAATGAAAGCAAAGGCAGGAAAGGATCTCTTTTAGGTTTTGGTTCTTCTGGAAACGCTCCCTTGTAGGCAGAGGAAAGGTTGATAGGGACCCAAACAGAGATATCCGCCTAGTTAGACATCCTTTTGAGATGTGCTTGTATCAGTAGTTACCCCTTTTGGCTGCTTGTCACTGCCAATCTACTGGATGAGCCACTTGTGGGACTGTTGTTTATTTTCCTCATGGAGAACCAGCTGGATTACTTTCATTGTTCAGCTTGTTGGTCTGAGATGATTTTCATCAGCCGCTGACTGAAGAGTGCTCTCATAAATTGCCCTGCCTGTAGGGTTGTTGGCAGTCACTGACAGCCAGGGTAGCAGGGGAAGGTAGGTGGGGACAGCAAAGTCCAGCAAGAAGATCTCAAAAAGGGGTAAAACCACAAGCCAAAGCCTAGAAACCCTATACTCCTTCACTTCACTCAACCACGGTAGCTCCCTAGAGCTCCTCCAGCACCAAGCTGTGAACCGTGAGCCTTGATAATTGCCACAGCAAGGGGGGAGAGATTCCTGGGATCTAGATACTAGGTAGGTAGAGGGATACCCCAATTTCAGCTTAGCACAAAGTGGAACGAAAGATGGAATATGCAGGCAGAAAATGTCGTCTACAGTTTCGTAACTCTTCTGCACAATTCTTGCTTGCATCAGCAGCACTGGTATATCATGAATAATGGCAGGCGTCTTTTATATGTATGAGAACGCCTTTTGTATAACACATGCCTTTGTATAACACACACCTTTTGTATGACACTGTCTCCCACAGCATTCTCCTAGAGAAGCTGGTGGCTCACGGCCTAGACAGGTGCACTCTTCGCTGGGTAAAAAACTGGCTGGACGGCCGAGCCCAGAGAGTTGTGGTCAACGGAGTTAAATCCAGTTGGCGGCCGGTCACGAGCGGTGTTCCCCAGGGCTCAGTACTGGGGCCGGTCCTGTTCAATATCTTTATCAATGATCTGGACGAGGGGATCGAGTGCTCCCTCAGTCAGTTTGCAGATGACACCAAGCTGGGCGGGAGTGTTGATCTGCTGGAGGGTAGGAAGGCTCTGCAGAGGGACCTGGACAGGCTGGATCGATGGGCTGAGGCCAACTGTATGAGGTTCAACAAGGCCAAGTGCCGGGTCCTGCACTTCGGCCACAACAACCCCAGGCAACGCTACAGGCTTGGGGAAGAGTGGCTGGAAAGCTGCCCAGAGGAAAAGGACCTGGGGGTGCTGGTTGACAGCCGGCTGAACATGAGCCGGCAGTGTGCCCAGGTGGCCAAGAAGGCCAACGGCATCCTGGCCTGTATCAGAACTAGTGTGGCCAGCAGGAGCAGGGAGGTGATCGTGCCCCTGTACTCGGCACTGGTGAGGCCGCACCTCGAATCCTGTGTTCAGTTTTGGGCCCCTCACTACAAGAAGGACATGGAGGTGCTGGAGCGTGTCCAGAGAAGGGCAACGAAGCTGGTGAAGGGCCTGGAGCACAAGCCTTATGAGGAGCGGCTGAGGGAACTGGGACTGTTTAGTCTGGAGAAGAGGAGGCTGAGGGGAGACCTCATGGCGCTCTACAACTACCTGAAAGGAGGTTGTAGCGAGGTGGGTGTTGGTCTCTTCTCCCAAGTAACTAGTGATAGGACAAGAGGAAATGGCCTCAAGTTGCACCAGGGGAGGTTTAGATTGGACATTAGGAGAAATTTCTTTACTGAAAGAGTGGTCAGGCCTTGGAACAGGCTGCCCAGGGAAGTGGTGGAGTCACCATCCCTGGAAGTATTTAAAAGACGTGTAGATGAGGCCCTTAGGGACATGGTGTAGTGGGCATGGTGCGTTGGGTTCACGGTTGGACACGATGATCTTAGAGGTCTTTTCCAACCTTAATGATTCTATGATTCTATGATTATATGATCCCTTACGTGTCTGGAAAGTACCCTAAAATAAGTGACAGACACTTTTGAATAGGCCGCTGCTCCAGTAGTCCTCTTGAGGCTGGGTCATGGTACAGTCAAGAGCAGAAGATGCCTGGGTCCAGAAGGACAGTCCATATAAAGCAGTCATCTGGATCTCAGCAGAAGGCCCTTCATCCCCAGCAGACAGTGATAACTCCATTTCTCTTCTGCTTTAGGCATATAAATCCAGGTTTGCAGTGCAGCAAAACCATGCACCTCATGTTTCCTGTTGGGAAGGCAGTCCTTGTTCTGCATGTTTAGATCATGCTTATGCACTGTTTAGGGAATCTTTTCTCTGGATTTCATTGTGAGGTCTGTGTACGTAAAGCCTAGGGCTTGGCATTCCTGAGGTCTGGCCAATGTCTGGCCACAGGTCCTCTGAGAGCAGTTGGTTTTGTTGCAGGGTCACCTCTCAATGCATGAGGAAATGTGCTTTTACTGCCTTGTGTTCAACACTGAGTTGAACATGGAGTCCTACCATGGAGCATCATGTTTTTGATGGGGAAAACACTGGGATTCAACTAAAAGTAGAGCAAATCTCAGTGGGTGATTACAGTCAGTTACTTTCCACAATATTTCTGCTGTGCATAGAGCAGTCTTTGTCCCTGTGCAGCTGAAATATTAAACAGGCTAACGAGCCAGTCCTGGCCTTTCCTTACATGTAGGCACTCCTGCCCACCACCTCTCCCAGCAGTTAACCATTCTCAGGGAGGACCGGCTCCTTCGCAGAGAGTCCAGCAGAAGGGAGGCCAACCTCTTCCCAGTGTGGCTGAATGAAGGAACCTGCTCCTTATACTCTTTGTAGCAGCAGGGTGTGTGCATATTAAAGAGACAAACTAAGCTGGCAGAAACTGTCTTTCACAATTCCATAACTCTCCCGAGCAATTTGGCTTGCTTGCAACTGTCACCACATCAGCCGTGCCACTGGATTGCTACAGGAGCTGAACGAGAACATCATCTCCTTCCATTTGCTGCCCACCTCAGGAGTGGGCTTGGCTCCCTTGCATTGCATGGAGCAGTGACAGTCCCGGTGGCAGGAAAGCATTGAGACCACCGATCCACCTGATTGCCAGTGGTGTCCCCCACCTTGTCCTTACACCAACAAATGCTGAGGCCTCTGGGTCACAGTGCCGTTGCACTACTTACCTACTCAGTAGCTACACCACCAGCTAAGGTACCCATGGGAAAGGGTGTTTTTAAACCCACTGTCAGCTGCTTTTCCTTCCCAGGCTAACATGTTGCCAATTAAACTGTCTTGAACCAAAGCTGAGAAAAACATGTGTTCTGCATGTGTATCTAGTAAATAAGCCAAAAAAAAAAAAAATCTAGTCTCTTCCATCTTCTCCCCTGTGCCTTTGGAAATCTGACCCTGATTTCCATAAATATTCTCACGAACATTTGGAAATCAGAAGGTCAGTCCTCTGAGGTTTTATGGTCACCTGGTTTGAGTAACCTGAGGAGCTAACACCAGATCTGTAGACCTTGTTAACCTAGCACATAAGGAAGACCTTATGAGGTTAACTCCCAAATTTGTGCTTAGATGCTTTCCATAATTTTGTATTTATTTTTGAATGGAAATTTTAGGCTGTTCTTACATGGCTGTGCACCTCAAAGGTGTGTACGCACAAAGCCCACACTACCTGCCTGCCCTTGCTTGACTTTTAGGCAACCTTTTTCCTTGCATCCCTCTTAGACAACCTTCTGTGGCTGATACTAGATGGACAAGCTAGTTGATAGGTTTTATCTTTCTGCCCTTAAAATCTACAGTGGGCATCAGGCAACCAGCCATGTCGCCCCGTGGGGCTGTATTTACACCACTAAACACTTATCCACTCTAGGAAGTGATGCTTGGCTCCTACCACAAGGTCTACTAGGGTGGTGATTTTATAATATGAAGCTGAGGGCACATCCTCGGGGGAAAGCACAAGAGCCTGGGGGTTCAAAGACAGAAGGATGATGATAAATGCAATGCAAGGCATCTGGTTCGGTCTCACCCTCACTGCCAGTGGGGAAGGCTACCCAGGGGAGGGGTCACCCACACCATGTTGGAGTTTTGTCTTGGGCAGAGCTGGTTGGATTGCTCCAAAACAAATCTGGGGCGAGAAGAAGTGGTTTTGCAGTGTGGGCAGTCAGGGGTTTATTGCCTCAGTTTCTTCCCTGGATGTTTTTCATTTAACAGGGTAGACATAACCCCAGAACACAGGTGAGAGATCTCATTGTGCAGAGCCCGTTCCACAGTCCTCTCTCTCAGGGACAACGAAGACATAGTTTTTGGTTTTTGAAAGAGGCTCTCCTGCTTAAAGTAATCTCCCCTCATAGTTTTTAGCTGCAGAAACCAAGCACCAGACATGGGGCTTTTAGGCTACAAAAAAGCCCACCCTGCATGTTGAAGATGCCCTTCACTAAAAGCTTTTCCTTTCCTCCCTCTTCTGCAGCTGGTTGACAGAAGGCCTTAGAGATTAGCTGCGTTCCTGTGAGCTATTTATATTCAAATATTTTGTGTTGAAAGATGTAAGCCCTTTGTTTCCTCTGTATGTACACAGTGATCCCTGTGGGCAAGCAAATCCTGCTTTGTTTTGGATCAGATATATTGTGAATTACTGTTGTAAAACGGCCCCGAGTGCACTTTTATGAGTCAGTCTCACCTTTACGCTTCCCCATGTCACCAGGCACTCTCGGATGTGTGTGCAGCTTTCCAATTCCAGATTACCCTCATTAAAACAAGTCTAATCCCCACTTGGGACGATGCTTCCAAACCATTTTCTCCGAAACAATTTCTTGATAATTTTTCCAGGCAGAGAGAGCATTTAGCTCCCTGATTGAGCAAAAAAAGAAAACCCTCTGGTAACATGTTGGCCAATTTGGCTGGCTGATGTGTTGGATTAGGCAATCCTCATATGTACTGTAACCCTCATATCCTAAAATAAAATGCATGGGGCCATATTGTATCCTCTGCTCCCGTGAATGGAAAAGGACTGTGCTTCCACACATCCCAGATGAGAGGATCTGAAAAGGAAACACAGAGATGAGAATGGTACAAAAACCCGGGCAGGCAAGCATATGGATAGATTTCACCTTAGACATCCGTCCCCTTCCTCCCTACTCGTAGCAGAATAGCTCATCTGCTGAAGCCTACGGTCAGGCTTGCGTGGGAAGAGCAGGCTCAGAGATGCAACCTCACAGAGGGACCCCGGCGCAAGTGCCCAGCTGGGGATTTTTTCCGTATGTCTCTGCATTGTGGAGAGCACCTCCAAAGATGGGGATCTGAACAACCCAAGCTTGATGGGACTGGAGACCCTCTGACCAACACTCCCACAGGCTCTCCAGTCCCATAAGCAAGGACTCAAGGGAAAAATCCAGAAATATGAAGTCTGAATATCGGGCTTGGAAGAGAAGTCAGCTGGCAGTACAACACGGCCTTTCTTGTCTCCAAGCCAGTACACTTCTCATCCTCCCTTCAGCTCTGCAGTGAATCTGACAGGACCAGAGGCAATGGGCACAAACTGAATGACAGGAGAATTCAACTGAACATCAGGAAACACTTTTTTACGGTGAGGGTGACTGAGCACTGGCACAAGTTACCCAGGGAGGTGGTGGAGTCTCCCTCCTTAGAGATATCAAAAAACCACCTAGACCTGGTCCTGGGCAACTGGACCATGTTGGCCCTGCTTGAGCAGGGGGGTTGGACCAGATGACCTCCAGAGGTCCCTTCCAGCCTCCACCATTATCTGCGATTCTGTGATTCTGTGAATCCACTGGAAAGGTCCCTTTCCCTGAAGCCTCTCGCACGCTGTGTGGTAGCAGGGAAGCTCAACGTTAGCAGCAGCCCTCTGGTACAGTCTCTTAACAGGGAGACAGTTTTACGTGACCCAGTATGAGTCACTGGACTTGCAGGTCAATGGCCAAATTCTTCTTTTTGTTATACCCATTTAGTCCTGTGGGCTTCAGCGAGTGGGAGGGTAATGGAACCGGTCCAGATACATTTTATTAAGCAAAAATGCATTTTGGTCCAAGCTGTTTCAAAAGTGCTCAATAAACAAAGCACATTTTAATATGATGCTCTGAAAAGGTCACCCAAATCTTTTCCCTTTGGGAAGAGAATTCATTTAAACAAGACTTGATTAAGGAATAATACCATCCTAAAGGGGATTTTGCTTTTTCTTGGACAGTATAGGTGTCCATCAGTTGCTGAATCCTTCCTTGGTTGCACAATTTAGTGGTATAAACACAAAATGTTGCTATGTACTGGGCACTATTTATGCTGTTAATTTCCCTGAAATGAGGTTTTATGCTAAGTGCTTCCACACTTCACTGGCACTCTGTTTTTAAGAATTTAAATGTGAAGACCTTTCTCTTCACCTTAACTTTGATTTGAGGATTTTATTTTCCATTGTTTACAAGTTATCAGTACCACACTTATAGGCATGCTGCAACCTTAAAAGGCTGCTTCAGATCAGCTCAAAACACCCCGAACATTTTTCCACTTTTTAATGATATCCTTTGGAGAACCTATGATGATTATTTTCCAGATTGAGACAGTAATACGTACCAAACGCCCTCATTCCTCCCAAATAAAAACCCCAACCAAACAAAAAACCTGTCTATAAATGAAGTTTCATTATATGGTCTTTATGAAACTTTTCTAAGGCCAACACGTATGAAGAAGGATATCAAGTTAATCTGTAGTT
Organism: Calonectris borealis; assembly: GCF_964195595.1. Lineage (NCBI taxonomy): Eukaryota > Metazoa > Chordata > Aves > Procellariiformes > Procellariidae > Calonectris > Calonectris borealis. Next base: position 9,309,773 of record NC_134313.1, read on the forward strand.
TTATTCTGCTCTGTAAAGCCACAGTGCTGTAGGAAGAAGTGTCGCTATTGTTACAAATCTTTCTGCAAAAGTTATTTCTAATCAATAGGTTTATTATAATTGATTCTTTTTACACAGAACTATTCTAGGCTATTGCTGTTTTTTTAAAACCAAACATATTTGTGGAGAGTAAAACAAAAGATCTTTGCAATTTTTATTTTTTTAAGTGGAATAGTCATACTCATTAGATTTCTGCTTTCTATTACAAAGGGAAATCTTCCACTTCTAAAGATGATAAAACATCCAGGTGTATTTATATAGAACTTAGACAACAACTCCACATTTTTCCTCTGTTTTTTTCTCTGGCTTCTTCCTATCTCATATGCTGCATAGTCTGCTCTGCCTACCAGCCCTGATTGCTGGGGTTGTGCCTGGCATTAAAGACTTAACAGAGACCTTTTGTTGCTAACTGCATGGTTATGACAAATGGCAGATTGTTAAAGCAGGAGCTGTGTTATCAAAAGCCAATCGAGAGTGTGCCAAAAACTCTGGCTCCTTCTGCAGAATTCAAATGTGGAATAGACATCATCTGGATTGTAGAAAGAGACAACTCATAAAGGTTTTGGTAGCAGGGGGCTTGCAGGGATGGCTTCTGTGAGAAGATGCCAGAAGCTGCCCCCCACGTCAGACAGAGCCAATGCCAGCCGGCTCCAAGACGGACCTGCCGCTGGCCAAAGCTGAGCCCACGGGCGATGGTGGTAGCGGCTCTGTGATAACATATTTAAGAAGGGGAAAAAAATGCTGGGCAACTGCAACCAAAGAGAGGAGTGAGAATATGTGACAGAAACAGCCCTGCAGACACCAAGGTCAGTGAAGAAGGAGGGGAGGAGGTGCTCCAGGCGTCGGAGCAGAGATTCCCCTACAGCCCATGGTGAAGACCATGGTGAGGCAGGTTGTCCCCCTGCAGCCCATGGAGGTTAACGGTGGAGCAGATATCCACCTGCAGCCCGTGGAAGACCCCACGCCAGCACAGGTGGATGTGCCCTGAAGGAAGCTGCAGCCCGTGAAGAGCCCACGTTGGAGCAGGCTCCTGGTAGGAGCTGTGGCCTGTGGAGAGGAGTCCACACTCGAGCAAGTTTTCTGGCAGGACCTGTGGCCTATGGGGGACCCACGCTGGGGCAGTCGATCCCTGAAGGACTCAGTCTGTGGAAAGGACCCATGCTGGAGCAGTTCATGAAGGACTGTGTCGCATGTCTGGGACCCCGCGCTGGAGCAGAGCACAAGGAGGAAGGAGCGGCAGAGACAACATGTGATGAACTGACCGCACCCTCATTCCCCGGCGCTGCTCGAGGGGGAGGAGGTAGAGGAGTCAGGATTGAAGTTGAGCCTGGGAAGAAAGGAGGATGGGGGGAAGGTGTTTTTAGTCTTGCTTTTATTTCTCACTGTCCTAGTCTGTTACTAATTGGCAATACATTAAATTAATCTTCCCCAGGTCGAGTCTGTTTTGCCCATGACGGTAACTGGTGAGTGATCTCCCTGTTATCTCAGCCTACAAGCTTTTAATCTCATTTTGTCCCCCTGTCCTGCTAAGAAGGGGGATTGGAAGAGCAGCTTGGTGGGCACCTGGCAGGCAGCCAAGGTCAATCCACCACACTCATCCACCTGATGACAGGCAAGCGACTGAGATAATTTATTGCATTTGTAATAAAACTTTGGGTAAGACTTCGCTATAACATTCTCATAAGGAAAGCAGGGATATATGGTCTACTCAAAACTACTATAAAGTAACCACAAAATTCAGTGGTATGACTCAGAGCAGGGTGCAATTATTGCTACCCAATGGGGATGGCACATCAAATTAGCCCCTTTCATTTTGTGATTTATATCCTTGTAAAATAGAATTATGATTTACATGAGCAACTGGCACCAACCTGTGCAGGCAGGTTCAACATTCAAAATGATCTCATTAAACAGAATAAATAGCCTAAATTAATTAATTTATTAAAAATGCAGAAATGAGAAATCATAGAACAAATAGGAAAAGAAGTGAAGCTCGCAAGGCAGCAATAGCACAGAATAGGATCTACAAACTGAATATTAAAAAGTATGATACTTGGGCAACTAAGCAAATGTCATCCTGGGACATATTAGCAGGAATCCTGTAAGTCAAACACAGGAGGTAAACTTTGCCATTCATTTAGCCCCCTTTGAGTAACAAATCTATAGAGAGACCCTTCAGCATCTCTGACTCCCAGATTTTAGTGTCAGCTTTGGATACTGCATGTTAAAAAAGATGTAAAGAAAACAGAGACACTTGAGTGAAGAACTATGAACCTGGCAAGCACCTTAGGAAACAAGATTTATGAGGAAGTGTTTTAAAAATAAAGTTTGTTTTGCTTTTCAAAATACTAAAAGGGGAAGACAACCAGTAGCAATGCCACAGAAACACACGGAGAAGGAAAGCCCCAAAACTGCTAGCCTTCCTGTACATGGAAATGTTATCAAGACCGTTACATATTAGAAGGAAAATTTGTTCTCCGAGTCCCCTCAGTCTATGATAAGAAAGAACAGGAAGAAAAAATAGAAACTAATCTCTTAAAGTAATGTATCCCAGAAGACACTACCTAGAGAACCCCCAAACTCTACTGCTGGAGGATTTTAAAACCGGTTAAAAAAAACTTGATAAGGGATGGCTACATTTACTTGATCCTTTTTCCAAAGAGGCAGACAGATTCCCATTTCGAGTCCTCTTCAAGTCTGATTTCTAGAATTTGATATGAAAATACAGGTTCTGTTCTTTCCACTAGAAGCTGCTTGGCAGCCTTCTCACTTTAAGGGGAAAAAAAGTAATATTTGGAAAATGCTCTGAATTTCTTTCCAACTCTGGTTTCCTGTCAATAGAGGAAAGCCTTGATTCTTACTCAAAGCCTTGAGGCTAGTAGCCTGTTTTTTTCAAATGTATACAGTAAGTCACTACTTCCAGTAGTATTTTCATCTAGTATCTCTTTTTAATCCCTTTTTATGCAGCACTGCAGTGCTTTAGGTACATCTTTTGTGAAGTCTTGTGCTGTTCAAATGGTTACAAATACAAGAAACCGCCTGAGCTTCTCTAATCCTCTTTCTATAGGAAGTTGGCTGAAAACCTTTCTTCCAGTCTCTTGCAGTGTCATATCCCGTTTTCCCGGATGTCTGCGCCTCCCTTCTCCATGTGCTCCTGTGATGTTTATACCGTTTTTCTTCTCCAAATATTTACACCATCAGTAGATTGAGCACAAAGCAACAAACAGAAAAAGACATGTTGAGCTTCCAGAGTTACTCGGGTTGTGTCTACTTTCTACAGCGATACATGTCCATCTTGAGCCCAAAGCCCTTGTCATCTGGGCTACCTGCTTCCTCAGTGGAGCTTCCTAGACTTCAAACCATCTTAAATGCAACTAAACCTTCCCAAAAACAGCAGCTGTCCCTTGCATTTATCCTTTAAGTAATAAACAGTCTGAAGAACACGAAGTTGATTTTTACGTCAGCTACCAAATCTCCCCCACCCCTTTTTTTTTTTTATTTCCTGCTACTACGTCCCTCCCTCTTATGATCAGAAAAACAGGGATCTGTCCCCATCTAAAATAAAAAAGGATTGAACAAAGTACCTGATACGATGTTCAGGTTTTCCTCCTAACTGTAAACACCTCAAATCTTTGGTCAATCATTCAGACTAGGATAGATATGTCATTCCTTTTGCGCTTTTATAAGCAAACCTCCTATATTAAGGAACTGATCTAAATTTAAGTATTTAAACAGAAACACATATCAATGGCAACAATGAATCATTATTGTTATTTAACTGCAGGAAGGACTTGGAGTGTCACAGCATGAGCGAATGTTTATCAGAAAAAGGTGTTTTAAAATAGTGGCTAATCCTAACCTTAAATATTTATCAGATCTGCAGACTCAGTATCACACCTCCGTGCCCTGGCTCAGTGTTTCTGCAGACCAGGGAACACACTAACTGAGGCCCCTTAAGATTATTCCAGGGAGGTTTGATACTTCGCCAGGAAAACTCTTGAGTACATAGCTGCTGGATGTTGGCAATGGGCACGCGGACGATGTGGCTCTAAAAATGTCTAATTCAGTACACTACAGCTGCTGGAAAAAAAGGACACTTCCCCTTTTGGTGAAGAAAGTTCTGTTTTGACAAACTTCTAAGAAGAGGCACTGGCAGCTGCTGAACCCAGGACACTTTTGGTACCAGCAGTTCTCATGAGCCACGTTGTTTGGGTTTTTTTCCCTCTTGGGCTTTTAGTGTGCTGCTGGCTCTGTGTGATCATCCAGGCAGGGAATACAAGTTATCCTGCAACACTGACAGTGGCTGGTCGCCAACAGCCAGACACTCATTTGAAGCTACTTGGGTATCAGTGAGGATCCATTTTGTGCGGCACCTTCCCTAGACCAGCAATTCTGATAAGCTGCTCTTGCAAATTTGTGTGAAGGAGGGTGCAAGCCAAGGATGTGGATTCTCTCATCTAGAAAAAGCCCTGAAGGATTTAACTTTGCCGTGAGGCTGCTTTCCAGCAGCCAAGGTTACAAAACTTGTTTTTTGGGGATAGAGTCTACCAGATTCCTCCATCACCCAATGGGTTAGCACACAAGCTTGTCATTACACGAGCTCTTATCTGAGCTTATGAAGAGGTGGTAGATTAGGACTGGGTCAGACTCCTGCAGGTAGCTCAGGAGTCCTTGGGACCCTTCCTGGAAAATCATCACACCCCCAGAAGGAAGGGCTGAGGTCTGGCTTTCATGTCTGCATCTGGGGCTTTCGGCTTGACCAAGACTGGGGTTAAGCTAAAAACACTGACTTGATGAAAGGTCAATAAATAACGGGTTTCAGGCAGCTCAAGTCTGCTTTCAGCCTTTGTCTTGAGTTTCTAACAGCAATATACAGAAAGGACCTAGAAAAACTCCTTTCAGCATTGAAAATAAACTGCTGTAGAGCAGCTCCACAGCTGCCCAGTTGGGCAAGATCTGCCCCTTCTCCCAGCCTGCATCAAATGCCACAGAGAACATGAGATTAAATTTGGCAGTTTTAAATACTGCTGCAGACAGAGTTTTATGTTTTTCAGAATGTGTTAACTAGTTATGGTCAAGGCTTCCTTTCTGAGTTAAGAAATTTTTTCAGGACTTATTTAAGTTTCTAACAAGATGGCTTTGAAGTTCTGTCCAAATATGGCTTGAGATATCATGTTTGAAAATTGACCATAAAAATTGCAACAGATTTTTGTCCTCTTTTAAATTCTGATAATTTTTAAAGAGTTGCTTCTGAGATGAAAATAACCTACGATGTGTGGGACAAACAAAGCAATAAATGCATTCCAGCAGGGAAAGCACACTAAACAGGAAATCTTACATTCAGTAACAAATGTTCTTCATGTCATCCCTTATCAGTTTGCTCAGGGTCTTTCTGAGCTGAAGGGACACAAAGTGTTGTACAGGCGGTCTTTTCAGATACGGGGCCTCAAAGCTCAAAATGTTTTGTTTCAGTACGTTCATACTATTCTCCCAGGGTGAAGTTAGTATCAGTCATCCTGCTCAAATCTCTGATCTCGTGGCTCAGATGTGTTCACCACCAAAGGTGAGGCAATCCAGTGAAAGCTTTGAGATACAGGGCGCTCTTTTGCGGTGGTTAGATTCTCCCTTTTTGCAAGGCTGCCAGAGACCACACGTAGGTGGGTGACTACATTCAGGCCTTTCTACAAAGGGTATCTACGTGCACCCAAAATCTACTCATCCCACGATACTAATATTTGTGTTAGCTCCAATACTTGTAATTACTAATAACCTTGAAGTATTCAAGACTTAAACTCTGGCCTTGGTCCCCTATCTAGGAGATGATAGGGAATGTCCTCACCATTTCAATAATGAGCATTTTTGCCACAAACTGTCTCTTGAGATTCATTTTTAGTAAACCATAGCAAAGCAGGGTTCCTAACCTTAGCTCTACCCAGCAATGTAATACCAATGCTAATGAATAATAATTAGCCACGTTTGTAAAGCTTTGCTACGCGCTATTAAACACCTGTGGCCTTGCATCCATAGATGTTGTATCTCAGTGCTGGGTGATGAAATCCTCAGTTATGCTGGCAGACGCTTACAGACTTCAGTGAGGTAACAGGGCTAAACACAACCTTGCTGCCCAGCCTTTCTGAAAAGCTGCTTTTTCAGTTTGATACCGTTGGTGACCAGGCCACTGAGGACACGGGCTGCAGCAGCAGCATGTGTGCACGTGTATTCACTACAAACTGTGGAGCTCATGCCCACAGAGCTGTGATCACTGCTGGGCATTACCAGCTACGCAGTACGCTATGTAGTAAAGAGAAATAATATGTCTGAGCACTGTATCTTCTACCAAGGCTATCTTAGGATAGAAACTAGAAGGACTTATATATCCTAGCTAATAAACACAACTAGGCATTTAAGATGCATTTTTTCCAGCTACTGTGAACAGTGGTTTTGGTTGTTCCTTCTTACTCTGCTTGGCCTGTACTTTTCGTAAAAGTGGCAAGCCTTAGGGCTTTTTGCTATCTCTGTTCATTGGTTACTCCCCAAACAGCCTCGAGAGTCTTCAATGCTTGTGATGTCCTTGTCCTCAGCATATTCACCTGAATTCCTTCCTGCTCCAACTGCTGCTCCCCAGTCTGGTGCCTCTGAATCAAGTTCTATTCACCAGTGAGCTCTTCCCTTTCCAGTGACAACTGGAGCTGGAAATAGGCTGCGCAGCCACCCCCTACCAATAACCTTAATCAGTGTTTTCCAATCTAAAGCCCCCCCTTAGCTGTAGCTCTGCCAATGTTCATCACCTATTTGTTCAAAACAAAATACGATGTTTGGAGGTTTTAAGTGAGGTTGACCTGCTCACATTAAACCTCAGGTGTTTGCTCTATTAGATACTTGTTCTGAGCATTAAGACATGGGTTAGCAATGACCATCGTTCTTCCAAAATTGCCTTTGATTTTTAATTCTGAAAATTATTCTCTGCGTTTTGTGGTTGGGTATAGTTTGTTTAATCTAGCAATGACATCAAATATCATATGTACTAGTCTCCTGTAGACAAAATCCTGGAATTTTCCACACCCAGGGCTAAACCTAGATCATTCCTCTCTCTTACTACCAAAACTCTATTTGTTCTTGCAAGATATATCTTTGATCGTTTTTTAGAAAAGCACTAAGTCCATCTGCCCTTTGGGCATGGGATAACTCCATTTACTGCTAATTGCATATTATAGTAACTCAGACCTTATGTCTCTTTAATTTCTGCCTTGGGTTTTTAAAACTCTAAGCCTGCATCCCATATCCAGAGGACATGCTGCACTGTAGCATTTCAGACCAGCAACTGGTTATTTTGCCTAGTTAGATGAAGCCTCCAGAGTTCACCTTTTTAAGCAGTCTTGGCACCCTTCATTGTTCACTCTGTTTTATGCTGGTAATCCCAACGTTGCTGTGATCTACCCCATGCCTTCCTATGTTGGCTTTCCTTTGGGCCTGCTGCTTCCACTGAGCGGAACTTATTTTTGTTTCCCTAGCTTTATGTTAGTGTCTTAAACTTCTCTCTAATCTCAACCTCCCAAGCCACAACTTGTAGCTGTTGCCCCATTATATTCTCTGCCACTACTGAAAAGGGTTTGGCTTCATCATCCTTCCAGTTTCCTTTCAAATAGATGTAGGCTGCTGTTAGACCACCCCGAGTCTCCTGCTGCCAAGACTAAACAAGCCCAGCTCCTTTACCTTCTCCCTGAAGATCATGTGCCCTACCCCTCTACCTTTGCAGCTCTTTCCTGAGCTTTTTAAGGTTCTTGACATCCTGGTAGGTCCAAAACTGGTCTCATCACGCATGAGTAAAGGAGGTAATAATTTCCCTGGATCTGCTGGGCACAATTCTCCTGGTGTAACTCAGTGTGCAATGTGCACTACCTGTAATGAGAGCAGACTATTGCCTCTTACTCGTTCTGGCATCGACCACAAGCCCCAGAGTCCCTTTCATCTAGTCTGAGTCACTCAGTTCCCAACCTGTGCTGATGCGTGGGGTTATTCCACCCCAGGCACAGACCTCTGCACGTCTCCCTGCTCAATTTCAGGAAGGGAGGCACAATTGTTGGCACAATTCTCATGTTTCTCAAAGTCCTTCCGGGTTAAAGCTTTGTCACTTGGTATATCAATCACTTCCCCTCACTGAGCATCATCCTGAATTTGCTGCAGGGTGCATGCCCCTGGTCTCATCATCCAAATCGTTGATGAAGAGATTGAACAATACCGGACCATTGCGGCACTCCACTTGTTACTGGCCTTCAGCTGGATATTAAGCCATTGATTATTACACACTTTAAGCCTGGCAGTACAGCCATTTTTCAAGCCACACTCATGCAGCCCATACTTTCTCAACTTGAAAATAAGACTACTGTAGGTGATGGTGTCAAAAATGTTACCAGGGACAATGTATATTATATTCACCACTCTCTCTTCATTCATATAGCCAGTCTTTTCATCAGCAGCACTTTTCCAATTATCAGGAACTTCCACTGACTGACATGATGTTTTGCACATGATATTCATCAACCTGGCAATCACTCATCTCTGCTGGTTTCACTAGCTGCATGATTCGTACAGCAAAGAGCCCCTCTCCTTCTTTTCACCTTAGGCTGAGGAAAGCTTTCTCGGAGGTATGACTTGGATTGCAGTTGCTCTCCCTCTACTCTATTCTGTGGTATCTTGAGAACTCCTTCATCTTCCTTTCGCTTTTTCTTTCTGATAAAAATACAATAGTTATGTTTTCTTTATGGGAGTGTCTGTATATTTCTTAAAAAAACTTTCAGAGTTGCTCTTGAGTTAACTGAAAGCTGTTTAACACATCAAAAATTTCAGCTGCTGTGAGAAATAAGGCTACTGTCTTCCTTTTAGCACCCAATTTCAGGCGTGCTGCTGAAATTTCCCAGTGTTTTCCACCTACCCAGAGGCTGCCAGCGCAGGTGGTGCTTCATCTGCTGCAATTCTTCATTAGTGAGAAGTTTTTGAGGAGCACTCAAGGCTTGAGATGTTTGCAGGGGCTGTCCTCTGTTCAGTGTCTAACTCCAGTTGGATGCTGGAGGAGCCTGCTCAGATCTTCTGGATATGTGTAGGCTAAAAGGGGACAGGGCGTGAGCTCGACACCCAGATCCTTGACTGCCCACAGACTTAATTGCTATTTTGCTCCCTGGCTCTGGTCCGGCCTTTTCCCAGGAGCTGTCAGCAGGCAGCATGGAGAAGATCACGTTACAGCCTATGAAGTCCCCCAAAGCTGTCCCATCAGGCTCTGCATCCTCCTGCATGCTCATATGGCTCCATGCATACCCTGGGGTACACAACACATCCCTTCAGCTTCGTGCCATAAAAACATCACTCTCATGGGTTGCAACCTCGCCCTCAGATTATTTCAGAGCCTTTGAACTCAAAACACATTAAAAAAATAATGATCGTGTCTTAGGACCTCGGGGATACCACTTGTAGCACAGAAGAGAGCCAGGGCCAAGTGCCATACACCGTGTATGGGGTCAATCTGCCGCAGAGGGATGGTCCTAAGACGTGAAGCCTCAGCCAGCCACACCACTTAGTGTTGGGGCCAGACTCGGGGTTTTGGACATTTTATATTTAGCAGTATGGACACAGCATCTGTTCGAGGTGCAGCCTGTACAGGCCAAAACTTAAACCCAAAGTGGGATTTTTTTGTGATTCATTTGATTTGCTAATCTGAAACAGATTTACCATGTCTTGTTTAATAGGGAACAGCCTTTAAAGCTATTAAATGAATGAATTGCTGATTTAACGCTGGCTGTTTGATTCTGAGCAACTGTTTTGAAATGGCTGGCAAAAAGAGCTCGTCCAGTTTTGCTGCAAGAGCTGCAAACATCTTACCTATTGCTTTCTTCTCCTGTCCCTACTCCCTCCTGTCGTGGTTTAACCCCAGCCGGCAGTTCAGCCCCACACAGCCGCTCGCTCACTCCCCCCCAGTGGGATGGGAGGGAGAATCGGAAGGGTAAAAGTGAGAAAACTCATGGGCTGAGATAAAGACAGTTTAAGAGGTAAAGCAAAAGCCGTGCACACAAGCAAAGCAAAACAAAGAATTCATTCACCACTTCCCATCGGCAGGCAGGTGTTCAGCCATCGCCAGGAAAGCAGGGATCCATCACGCCTAACGGTTACTTGGGAAGACAAACGCCATCACTCCGAACGTCCCCCCCTTCCTTCTTCTTCCCCCAGCTTTATATGCTGAGCATGACGTCCTATGGTATGGGATATCCCTTTGGTCAGTTTGGCTCAGCTGTCCTGGCTATGCTCCCTCCCAGCTTCTTGTGCACCTGGCAGAGCATGGGAAGCTGAAAAGTCCTTGACCATGTAAACACTACTTAGCAACAACTAAAACATCAGTGTGTTATCAACATTATTCTCATTCTAAATCCAAAACACAGCACTATACCAGCTACTGGGAAGAAAATTAATTATATCCCAGCCAAACCCAGGACTTCGTCTTAGGGCTACACACCCGGTCTTTGTCAAATGATGCCTAAAATGACCCCTTAACCAGACTGTAATAAAAAATTGCTGTTTGGTCCTATCTCCTCTGTAGCACCCTCTTTAAAATTTCTGCAAGAAGTGAACCAACCACATCTTCTCTGCCTGAACACAGGGCAGGGGAGAAACCTGAGGTATTTTTTTCATAGTTGTTTGTATTTTACGCCCAGGAGCCCAAGACCATGAATGTGGTCCCAGGTGGTCCCAGGTCTGTTGGTGCAGTCCGCTCTGAGTACATGGTGCCAACCAGCAAAATTACTTTGTGCTTCCTTGACTGTGGGTTCAAAGCTGTAAGAGCAGCATTTATAACCAAAAACTTTAGAAAACAGCTGTAGCCATCTAACTGATCGCAAGCGATACATGTCATTTAGGGTCTTGCAGAACCAGACTTTCTTTTAGCTAATTGCTTGGCTGTGTTATTGCTATGTAAATGTGTGCTCAGGGCAACAGGACATATACTTTTCAGTGCATTTTCAAGCAGAGGGCACATGTCATTACTACGTTAGGAAGATTAGACAACGATCAGGTCTTTTACCAGCTCTTCCTTATCAGACATAAGTGAGGACAAAGCTCTGACTTGTTCCTGTGCTCCTCAAACCGATAGGCACTGGCCAGCCTGTTTTGCTTGAATTCAAGCCATCTCAGCCCTGGTGGGTTCAAAAGTTCAGCTGAGATATGAGTTGGATGTTCCTTCAGAGAGGCTGTGAAAAAGGGAGCGGGAAGGATTCTGGTACACACACGTGTATTTGTGCCTATGTATTTATGTGTATAGCAATGCCTCGGCCAGACTGAGAGGGAGGAAGAGGTGAGGGGGAAGGAATTACTTTCCAGATATCTAGCTAGTAGAGAAACTTCTTTAAAAATATAATAACTAAGGATGGGGACTAAAGGGAGAGAGGGGAGCACAAGTATTTCAGTTCTGGAGCAAATTTGCTCAGCCAAATAATGACCACAGAGAATCAAAAAGACATCAGATTGCATTTGGTGCCATCTGCCCTGATCAGTACAGGAGTTGCAGACATGTCGGCTGATGTCACCCGCACCAAAGTGTTTGGAATCAGGAGGTTTTCTGGTGGCTTCCAAGTCCTGTGATCTCTTGCTCCAAATGGCCTAACTTATCAGAGCACACGCTCATACCCAGCACCGCCCTGGTCACACATCTCTGCAAGGTCTGTTCTACACAAATGACTTGAAGTCTCCCAGCTTGCCATATGTTGCTTGTGCAGCTGCCAAATGAATTCAGTTTGAACGTCCCTAATGCTGTGCCTCTAGGGTGGATATGTGCAGGGTTTTCCTCGTCATGCTCAAGTATATAGAATCCCCATTTCCTAGTATGTGAAAGCAGATTTTATGAAAAGACATTTACAACTTAAAAGTACATCTTTGAACTTTGAATTTGCAGCAGAGGACAGCAGTTGCAAGTAATGGTCAAATTGTCCCCACTCAGTGAATGGGGATGGAGATTCCTGATACTCCAAGGTGTTGGCTAGGCAGACTGAGGGAGGATTACAGCTGCAAGAAGTTGTAGATGACCAACTGTGGGCATCAGTTGGGCTCTGTTAAATTCTCTACCCATCCAACACTTCAGAAGTTGAATTAGTGACCTGTGTAGCTTGTCTTGTTGTAGGTCATTTTGGGAAGAAAAACAAAGATGCTACTTCAAGAAGGAGAAATGGCAAAAGGTAGTTGTTAATGCCGAAGGCAGTACTTTCTAACTGGCTTCCTTTAGCCAGAATAAACCCTTTCTGATAAACGCAAAGTTTCTTGTTGGGAATGGGATGGAGAAGGCCACCTACCTCTGAGAGAGCTGAGAAAAATCCCCTCTTATTTACAACCTTGCAGCGTTTCATTTCTCCTACCTCTGACTGCTGTGTAGGGTTACAGCACTGCTTTTAGTTCACAGTTAAAACAGGTCTCTCTACTTCCTTGCCTGCTCATAGTTGACCACAAAAAGAATCAACATGAATAAAAAGAGAATAATATCTCATGCCAGCTCAGTAAAGCTACATCTGTAAGGGAACTTATTGTCTTCATCTGTATGTTTAGTGTAGATCCCTAAAGAAACAAGCTCAATACGATTGTACATACGTGTGTACGTGTGTGTTTAACAAGTGGACAGGTCTGAAGAGTGCAATATTCCTCCAGCAGGACTAAATAAACTCATGCAAGGGGCTATCAGGTACCCATAAAACCAATTCTTTGATCTCCCAGCAGCCCCAAATAGCTTTCTGTTTAGCCCATTGGTGCACGGCGCTGTACTGCTTCTTCTGCCCAGTGGCAAGCAGGTGGCAAAGAAGTGAAACACAAAGAACCCATATGAGTAGACGACTTGAGACTACATCAGGACAGGTAATTAGCAGCAGTGCATTACACTCTGATTGTAGTGAGTGTGCAAGCTGAATTCACCTGAATCTCTGTAGTCCAAAATGCGGGTACCAGTAAGATCTTTAAAACCCCTGTTGGGTTGCCACCAAATCAGGAAGCACTTTTCTTTACCATTTGATGTGCAAAACCTCTGTCATCCTGGGAAGAGGAGTTGCTCTAGATCCTAACCGAAACCCCAGTTGGGATTTCTTCTCTTTTGTCTTATCCTGTGCAAGTTTCAGAGTCCCTGCTGGCTTAATCTTTGCACAAAAGATGGCTTTGAAAATGGAGGCTCTCTTCGTGAGTTCTTGGTGTGAGAGGCAGGTTTTAATCTAGAAATTGCACTTTGAGCCTTTTCTGTTTGGAGGAGGAGTGGAAGTACGCCGCAAGTCTTTGGCTTAGACAGCTACACTCTTCGCTGGGTAAAAAACTGGCTGGACGGCCGAGCCCAGAGAGTTGTTGTCAACGGAGTTAAATCCAGTTAAATCGGTCACGAGCGGTGTTCCCCAGGGCTCAGTACTGGGGCCGGTCCTGTTCAATATCTTTATCAACGATCTGGACGAGGGGATCGAGTGCTCCCTCAGTAAGTTTGTAGATGACACCAAGCTGGGCGGGAGTGTTGATCTGCTGGAGGGTGGGAAGGCTCTGCAGAGGGACCTGGACAGGCTGGATCGATGGGCTGAGGCCAAATGTATGTGGTTCAACAAGGCCAAGTGCCAGGTCCTGCACTTGGGCCACAACAACCCCAGGCAACGCTACAGGCTTGGGGAAGAGTGGCTGGAAAGCTGCCCAGAGGAAAAGGACCTGGGGGTGCTGGTTGACAGCCGGCTGAACATGAGCCGGCAGTGTGCCCAGGTGGCCAAGAAGGCCAACGGCATCCTGGCCTGTATCAGAACTAGTGTGGCCAGCAGGAGTAGGGAGGTGATCGTGCCCCTGTACTTGGCACTGGTGAGGCTGCACCTCGAATCCTGTGTTCAGTTTTGGGCCCCTCACTACAAGAAGGACATGGAGGTGCTGGAGCGTGTCCAGAGGAGGGCAACGAAGCTGGTGAAGGGCCTGGAGCACAAGTCTTATGAGGAGCGGCTGAGGGAACTGGGGTTGTTTAGCCTGGAGAAGAGGAGGCTGAGGGGAGACCTCATCGCACTCTACAACTACCTGAAAGGAGGTTGTAGTGAGGTGGATGTTGGTCTCTTCTCCCAAGTAACAAGCGATAGGACGAGACGAAATGGCCTCAAGTTGCGCCAAGGGAGGTTTAGATTGGACATTAGGAGAAATTTCTTTACTGAAAGAGTGGTCAGGCCTTGGAACAGGATGCCCAGGGAAGTGGTTGAGTCCCCATCCCTGGAAGTATTTAAAAGATGTGTAGATGAGGCGCTTAGGGACATGGTGTAGTGGGTATGGTGGTGTTGGGTTGACGGTTGGACTCGATGATCTTAGAGGTCTTTTCCAACCTTTATGATTTTATGATTCTATGATTCTATGATTCTAAGTCCCAATTCCCCTTCCAACTGTAGCAGGGATATGAAACTATCTCCCCGCCTTCGCAATGACATCTGTGAACTGCAGAACCAAATTCTTCCTTTTTCTTGTCTGGCTTGATGAATTTTTGTTATTTTTACAAAATGCATAGCTCCAACAGGAGAATTTGCAAGCAAAATGGTGTGCAATGGCTATATATCCACCCTGTAGACTGTGGTTAAGACTTTTTCCTGGTAAGCTGAAGAGGTGTTGCTCAAACCCAACTGAGTTAAGTATGGTATCTGAAACCGAGTCCCGCCGATGCCTGCACTATCCGTGTGTTATGCACTGTGAGGCAGTACTAGAAAAGGCACTGACTGACCATAGGTATTCATCTCTTGGAGAGAACTCAGTCAAATACCTTATGTGGAAATAAACATAAAATCTATTTTAGACCTTGTCTCTCTTGGCTTTTTCTCTTGGCTAGCTTTAATATTTACCACTCATCATGTTGACATCTCAGAAACCCAATTCTTAGGCACTTAGTTGTCTGCATGCATTGGACTGAAAGCCTGAGTGGCGAACGTGGGGCCGGGCAGCCCTGTCACTCGGCAGCTGAGTCCTGCTGGGGATTTAGTTCATAGATTCCACCCCAATTAACAAAACTTCCTGCAAAAATATTTCCTTTGGTAAAATGCTACACCAAAAACCTCCTGAAGGGACATACCTATTCAAAGCAAAACAAAACAAAACAAAACAAAAACCCATCCCCTCCATTCATCGAATGAATTTACAGATAAACCCTGGTCTTCTGAAATATTTTTAAAAAATCTATTTCCTTTGCAAATGGCAGGAAGTTCATATTGCAAGACCAACTAAATGACTCAACCCACATCTATGCTTTTGCTGAACCAGCTAAACCTGCCAAAAAGAGTTTCCAAACTGGAAATAAGTACTTATGTGGGGATATGAATAATATCAGGCAAATCTCTGAGAAGGGCATGTGAATCTGCAAGCCGTGGTGTTATTTATTTATATTTTTTATTGAGGTCAGTGCCCTTGGTTCAAAGCTGCATTGGATAATTTTTGGAAGGACAACCGATCCGTATGGCTACATGTCAGCATCATCAAGGAATCCAAAGGCAACAACAAAAGGCTGTAGTAGAGTAAAATTCCCAGTGGATGGGGTGTGATATTTGATGGGTCACACAGGGAATTCTTTTGACATGAACCAGCAAACATCAAGTATATTTTTCATAAAACATGTAGCTTAATCCAAAATTATCCCTGCTGTATTGTTAGTGAGAACAAGGGAACACCCAGTTACTTTTGCAGTGACTAATAGTATTACCACTGCTTAAATGTAAACAGTGTGCAGAGATCTTTGTAAAGAAATGCACAATATTTTTTGCAAAATATCATGCTGTGCTCTTACTTTATTTTCCTTCTTTGCTGCTGCAGCACAACCACTGAAATTTCCTGTGTTAATGCTGGCATGGCAGGAAATATAATGTCAAAGGAAAGAAGAACAGTTTCATAATTAAAATTTGTTTCCATAGCATTGAAATAGATGGAATTGCTACCCTTCAGGGGACTTTGGATCAGGTCTCTGGTCTGGGGGTTCTTCATTTGCACCACCACCCTTTCCCCTGGAGCCTTGTAAGCATTGATTAGTTAATGGCTTTAAAGTGCTATTTGAATGCTGACATATTGTTACTGCCAGGTACTGGAACACATAGGCAGGTTTCTGCTCAGCACATACGATTAGTCCTTCTCTAGCATGGAAGTATAGTGTGTATGTGCATATGTGTCTGTGTGTGTGCATATACCTACAATAACCCAGTTTAGTAAAACAAAATAAAACAGTAAATCAAGGACTTGTTTACTTTACTCTTAAAAATCTTGGAGACCTAAGCTGCGATCTCAAGTGAAAGCCATAGACAGCACTGGAGAGGGACTGTGCTTTGAGATTAGTTTGAACAGCCCGTTCACTGGTACAGGAATGGGCATCTCTGGCTGGGCAGCCACTGCCCGTAGAGGTGCTCTTCGGAAAAGGACAAGTGCATGCCAGCTGCATAAAACTGGTCTATTAAATAAAATAATATTTGTAGTAGAAGCACTCATTAGCTTTTCAGTGGGCCCATGTGGGTGGCAACTTGTCTCCCTAGCACAGTGGTTGCTAAAGGACGCACGTCTGTACATGTACAGATACTGGTACAGGAGCCACTCAGCTCCCATGGGAATGCGGTGTGAGCAGCCGAGCAGCCCAGCACAGCGTGAAAGCTCAGGAGGCAGCGGCTGTTGCACTGTCAGCAGGCCACCCTGGCAAATTAAGCCTTGAAATTCCTGTTTTCCCTACCTGCCTTCTAAGTAGACTTTTTTAAGCAGAGAGGAATGACGTTCCCCAAGCTTTCAGCTGTGCTCCTTTCTGGCACATGGCAGGATTTGGCTCTTCGAGCACAAACTTCAGCAATTACATCTTCACATCGTAAAATACTTCCTAACTTGGATTTTTGGAATTTTCTTTTGCAATCCACCAATCACCCTCAAAAGACACTGTAAATCACCATGTTATTCTCAGGCATAACTAGCAAAATAGCTGGGAAGAGTGCTTGAGCTGGTGATGGCTCAGTTTGGATGCACACATTTCCAGGCTTTCCTACTCACGTGGGCTAGCAGCTACTGACTCCTGGGGGCTTCTACCTGCCTGTCTCCAACATTTTTGAGGATCCAACACTCCATGTGATTTAAGTAACAAACAAACTGTGAAGGTCAAAGCAAAGGAAAACACTTCATTCCAGTTCTCCAGTCTGTTCCAGACTCAGTACTTGGTTTTACTGCAAAAGTCTGCATTTAGTGCACAAGGAACAGTTAATTCTGTTTGAATCTCTGGAGCTTTCAGCCCCTTCCCCAAAAAGCAGCCAAGCACGGCGGACTGAAAATCTGCTTGAGGATGGGCCAAACCACACAGTTCAGACACTGACCCAGATCTATTTTCTGAAGGACTGAATGTCTCTGAGCTAGGATTTTGTTTCACGGTCAGATGAAGGAAGGATTAATCCCTTGGAAAATTAGTCAGGCCCATCTTCTTGTTCTAGCATTTGCACTTGTTCCATAACTTTAGGAGCCACCGAGCTAGACAGATCTTCCATAACAAACACAGCAAGCCAGGGATTTGATGACATAGTTTTGAAGATGTGACTTCAAAATAGGCTCAGTTGCAAATTAAATTATTTGTGATGGTTTCATTGGTTTCCTGGCCTCACAGTTTAACACGTGTATGAAAAAGGTTAGATCTTTTATGATAAGAAAAACAAAGAAAGCACACACACAGCGGCACTGTGTCTTAGAATGATAAATGCTTCTCTCATGTTTTAGAAATACTTTTCATCCTTGCAGACGTTAACTAATCAAAGGTAAGAAAACATGATAAGATATTTCCTTTATAGAACACTTAGCAATATTTCAGAGTTATTGCTGCACAACGTGGTCTCCCACCATTTCATAGTGAAAAAGGAACCAGACTTCCAGGGTCCTTTTTCCGAAGGCAGAACTTTCCGAGTCAGGTGCAGAAGCTGGGTTAGGAGGAGAGAAGCTGATGTGCATTTGAACAGCAGCGAGCTTTTATAGACTGGACTTAATAAGTTTATTGTATAGCTGAGAAAACAGAGGTAAAGTGTTTAACAGAGTTTCAGGAATTTCTGATTTCCTCTTCAGGCCACTACATCAGGGAGTATAACATGCTGTGGATTTCATCAGTTTGGGTCACAGTAACCTGCCATAAAAGTGAGGCTGTTAAGTGAAATCACACGCTTGGGGTAAGCGTGCTTTACAGAATAGCCACAGAAAAAGCAGCTCAGGCTGTCACAGTTTAACCTCCCCTTAGCGGGTGGCTACACGCAGAACTGTGTATATAGAGATATTCTTTACTCAGCAGGCTAGGGCCTCTTTTTGGAATAAACGATTAGCTGCGCTTCTTGCCAAAGAGCTGTTTGCTGGGAAACTCACACAGCACTTGCAGCACCCTCTGAACTTCATCAGAAATTCGTGAAGGCATTATTTTGTTTCTACTGCAGTCAGAGTTCCTTCCTCGTGGTCACGTTAATCTATGTAAGATTTTGCAATTCAGGATCTGGTAAACAGACTTATTTTTATATAGTAGTACATATGTCCACACAGCTTTGACCACCTGTGCCAGGACCCCGCTGTTGCAGTCCTTTCCCGAGACTGCTACTCTTTCGGTCCTTGGGCAAACCCCCTGCACACACTTGCCTCTCCTCAGCAAATTGTGTGAAACCCCTTCTTCCCGGCACAGTAACGCTTCGGGAACCAGGGCGGCAGGTCTCAGCCGTTCACTGCTCCCAAAGCTTGCCCGGAACGGGGATGTCAGAGCCTCTCCCCGGCTGGGCTGCGCGCCTGGAGAAAGGGGGGACCCGGGCTTGCGGGTGTGCACCGGGGTTCCCCGCTGATATTTAGGGACCCTATGCAGAACAGGCATCCGGGGTGTAGCTGCCGCAAACGTCTGCGGGCGACGCCGGGAGCCCTGGGGCGCTGGGATGGGCGGGCGGAGCCCCGGAACGGGTGGCGGCCCGCCCCGTGCTCCCGTCGGGGAGGCGGTGGCGGCGGCGACGGCGGGCAGCGCCGCCCGGCGGGCGGGGCGCGGGCTATAAATCCGCCCTTCGCCGGCAGGCGGGCAGCGGTCGGAGCGCAGCGGCAGCGCAAGGAGAGCGGTACCGCAGCAGGTAAGGGAGGGTCCCTCGGTTTACCCACCCACCCACCCACCCACCCACCCACCCACCCACCCATCCATCTAACAACCTATCTATCCGTGCACCTACCTATCCATCCATCTACCTACCCGCTCCCGCGGGCCTCGCAGCCACTTCGAGGGCGCATCCTTGCATCACCCTGATCCTTTTTCTTATCAATAATCCCTTCCCCCCCCCGTCCTCCCAAGCAGGGCTTTTCCGGCTGCCGGCGGAGGAGCGGGTGGCTCTTAGCGGGGTGGTGGTTCCGCGCTGGCGGGAGGGAGCAGCGGATGGGACACCCGAGCCGTACCCTGGCCCTTCTCGGTGGTGGGGGCAGCTGCTGGGTGCTGCGGCCACGGTCCAGGCTCCCCTGGCAGCAGCGGACTTGGCTGGGCTGGAAAACAGCTGTGAAACGAAGGCACATACTTCTCCTGCAGCCGTTGGCTGCTGGCGCTTGTTGCTTGTGTGTCTTTGCTCTCGCAGCTCAGCTCTGCGTTGGATTTGGAGCAGAGGACAGACTTGACTGGTCCGTCACCTTTACTAGTCAGTTGTTTCAGTGGCGTTATTGTCTTCGTATGTGATGATAGGCGCAGTTTGCTGTCCGTGCTTCCAGGCATTGCTCAGGTTCAGGGCACTTCATGGTAGTGTTCGCAGTGGAGGCACAGCCGCGTACTGGGTCTGATGAAATAAGTGATTTCACTTCTGCTAGGGAGGATGCTTTGGTTAACGGTTTCCACTGTGTTATGGTTTTCCTATGAAACGCTTGCAAACTGGCATTGCTCACTGTTTTACCTACTGTTTTATGAAGACCACAGTCCCTGATTTTGCACCCCATCTGCAGAATAGGACTCCCTTTAGGCTTCAGATAGAAGTATTTACCAACTATGTTACTTGGACTTTTTTCTCCTCAGTTGTCTGTTTAAATAGGAACTATATTTTGAACCTAGAAAATGCAGTTGTAGTGGCATAAAAGAGGTTAAAGACAACCTGAAGCTTTCTGTCCAGACTCTTTGCAAGGTGTTGCACTGTTTTAAATTCTTCTGGCGTTTTGTCAACTTTTTTTTTGTGTGTCAAAGATACACAGCTGCTGAAAAACTCACCATTCAGGGCAAGCAATGGAAATAGCCTGTAAACAGGAGCTATCAAATGCTTCAGATAAACATGTGAGAAGCCTGCCTTGCTGGTTTTAGTCTTGGCTGTTACAGGCATTAACTTATATCAAAACTTCAGCCAGTGGCATTAAACTGGTGCACTTTGAGCTTGGCTCTGGGATCATGTTTTTTAAAATTTTGTGCTCTTTTAACCAGAGTCTAATGTAGTTTGACATAGAATGACTGCGTTTTTATCACAAGTACTTAGTCAACAGCAGGCAGCTAATGCTGTACAATGTCCTGTGCACAGCAAGAATTTAATGACTGTGGGTGAAATGGTAAAATTCAGGAGTAGGTGCAGCAAAAATAGTGTTTCTTAAAGGTTTTTACAGTCCCCTGAGTACTAGTAAGCTCTGTGCCCTTCAAGAAGAATAATGCATGGATGTATTCAGGATGAACTGGTGTGTGTTTTGACATGGACAATACGATGGAAACGGATTTTAATGTAGTAATAAGAGACTACTTCGGGTGTGTATGGTTTTTGTACCTAGTATTTTTCAGTATAACTGAACAGATGCCATGGCATAACCGTTTGGGGAACTGGAGACCGCAACTTCTGAATCTGAGTTCCTTGCACTGCAATTCAGCAGTGTCCTGGTTTTGGCTGGGATAATGCTGTGTTTTGGATTTAGGATGAGAAGAATGTTGATAACACATGGATGTTTCAGTTGTTGCTAAGTAGTGTTTACACTGGTCAAGGACTTTTCAGCTTCCCATGCTCTGCCAGGTGCACAAGAAGCTGGGAGGGAGCATAGCCAGGACAGCTGAGCCAACGGGGTATTCCATACCATATGACGTCATGCTCAGTATGTAAACTAGGGGGAGTTGTCTGGGAAGCAGCGATTGCTGCTCGGGGACTGGCTGGACATCGGTTGGTGGGTGGTGAGCCATTGCATTGTGCATCACTCATTTTGTATATTCTATCATCATTATTGTTACTATTATTTTCCCTTGCTTTTCTGTTCTATTAAACTGTCTTTATTTCAATCCACAAATTTTACCTTCTTTTTGATTCTCTCCCCCATCCCACCGGAGGTGAGGGGAGTGACCGAGTGGCTGCGTGGTGCTTGGCTGCCTGCCGGGTTAAACCACAGCAAGCAGATACCTGAATGGGCTGGATTTCAACTCTGAAAACTTTGAATCAAAATTTCTGCAATCAGCGAACTGAGAGATGAACTCATCCCCTTGAGAACGGGCACTCTGCAAAAGTGGCTGGCCTCAAACCAGGCTGGGGGAGAGGGGTCTAGAAGGTCTTGACAAGCTGGGGTTTTCATTTGTTTCCCTTAGGAAAAAGGGTTTGTGTACTGATTCCCTCCGTTCATTGGCCCTTCTACCCAAGGTGACAGCAGGACAGAGATGTCAAAGTGTCAGGTGTCCACAGAATTTGGCAGTAGCCAAAGAAGTTACACCCACTGCTGAGGGAGCACGGCCCCATGCGCCTGCCTGTGTTGGGAACCGGCATCCGCACCGCCAAAAAACAGACTCTCTAAGTTTTTCTGTTTCTCCCCTGCACAATGGCTTCTTTGTTCTTGCCAAAATAAAAAGGCATGCTAAAACCGTGACAGATCATCTGGGTAGATTGTATGAATGCTCAGTAAAAACAGCAGGATTCCCAATTTTCTTTAGTCCAGTGGGAGATATTCTGCTCTTTGAATATTCCTTTTTTGCATTATGACAGTTACATGGGGAGATCACAGTGCACCTTGGGAAGCACTTTGGCATAGCAGTCTGGTCCTTAAAAATATTTAAAGGCAGTTGAGTAATTTGCTCTTGTAGTTCAGGTGGGATTAGCAGCGAACTGTTGTGAGAAAAATTCTTTGATTCAGATTTTTAAACCTAAGTGATTAATTTGACTGAAGTGCAACATACATCTTCTCATGACCAGCTTAAGGGATTTTGGCAAACTTCTAACTTCCCATAGAAAATACTGTTTTTCCACTTAACCTCATTAGAGCCTGAGAATCTGTTGCACAAAACGTGGAGTATATATGTAATGAGACATTTCCTGCTTTTATTGTCTCAAAATAGACAAAGAGTGAAAGAAAAGATACAGAAGGGGTGAAACTGGCTTGAAGCTCTTCAGAATGAAGACAACTAGAAACTGTGACACTCTCAAAAATAATACGAATTCTAACTGTGGTGGATCAGCAATGTTTACATCATGCGTAAAGCTGGAAGCCGAAGGCAGCAAAAGCCTGTTTGCTGTTGAGGGAGAGCACAGCCAGGGAAACCAACAGCCTGAATCGGTTCAGTCCCAGCAGTATGCAGCAAGAGTGACTTTCTCTGGTTGCTCTGGTTTGACCACTTGAAAGGAAACTCCTCTGAAACCCAGGAGATGCAGCTGCTTGATGTTAGTGGTGATGAAATGCTGGGTCTTGAGACCAAGCACGACTTCCAGCTGACACTTTGTTGATACTGAACTTCCACGTTGTGTTGCAGCACCCAGAAATCTCAGGCAGAAGTACGGAAGAACCCACTTGGTCCTGTCACTCTTTCGCTAAATAAATGGTATTGAGTGTAGACTGCCCTTCAGCTTTTAGGTGTAAATTTGTAAGTTTACTTAATGTGCCTTCTGGGTGAAGAGCTTTCCTGGACTGTTGCGTGGGCGGTGGATCTCCACCTGCCAGCAGGTCAGGGAAGCCATAGTTACCCCTCTGCCATCCGTCAAAAGCTCTGTCCCCAAAAGTTGCAATTAAATTACTTTCTAGAAAGTCATGGGGAAATACTCTGAAACTGTTTAAAAGCCTGAGAGTAAGGCAAGCCCGATTTCGGGTTTTGTGTCGCTACGGATGACTAAAATCTGGGTTAGGCCTCTTGGAAATCAATGGCTATGAATATAATGGCTATTGAACTCGCTGTTTCTCTCAGATGCTGGTGGGTTTTTTCCCTATCTGTGTCACTTCCAGAGCCCTGGGTAACTTCAGCGGGGCCAGTCAGCGGGAGGTAATCCCTGTTGTTAATTCCCCTTGGCTGCGGAGATGGAGCAGCAGTCAGGAACCATTCAGAACTTCTCCTGGATACGTGATCATGTATCGTTAAAGTCTTATTATGACATAATTAAACTCAATACTGAGCGTCCCTGAGAATCAGTACCGTTATTCGCCATTTTAATCCAGCAAGTGTTCGGAGAGTAAAGCCTGCAATTATCCAAGTTTCGGACTGGAATGTGCAAGCTCCTATGTCGGACGATGAGGGAGAGGAGTTTAGTTTTACTTTTAACTAAGGGCTGCTGCAGGATCGGGCCTGTTTTGTTTCCCAACTGGCAGGAGAGTGTTGTCTTTGGACAATGCCCAGCGGTTTGCCGTCAAATGGGGTGTTCGCCATGCAGAGGTGCTCCGCAGCGTGCTTGCTGATGCACAGCTGGACGGCCCCTGCTGATGAAATTTTCCACGGCTGTATCTGTTTGTACGAAGCAGGATGTATGTCAATTTTGCTGGTCTTGTTTTGTGTGGCTGATCACGTTTCCTATGTTTCTTTTGGGTTTTGTGCTACTTCCTTTCAGTTAATTGTCACAATTTTAATATATCTTTTTCATCTGTCAGTCAGGTTTTTTTCTCTTTATAGCTGGAAGTTGGTCAATGCAGATCTTCCTTTTCAAGCCCTGTTTTTAAAACTGGATATTGACTACTTTTCCAAGCCTTTAACTGGCTGCTTCCTGTCTGAACTAAGTATAGCTTCAAAAGTATACCTCTTTTAGCTTCTTTTCTACCATGGATGTGTAAAGCCAGTCTGCTAGTACTGTACGGATGATACAAAAATTAATGGAAAGAGCAAACCTTAGGAGCTAGTGCAGCATGAAAACCTCACTGACTGTAAAACAAGTCTTTCCATGTGCTTTCAACCATCCCTTTGGTTTTTTATATGTGTGTTGTTTTTTTCTGTCCTTGCCATTTCACCACTCTTCCAACTTGACTTCTTTAAGAAATTCTGACTTTTTTAGGAAGCAAAAACTAAGTGCTACGATCTTAATCTTTAATGCCCCTGACGAAGACTCTGTAGGTGGAGGCACTGGTGTTCAAAGCAGTGGTAACATATTTTATTTATATATGTGTGTGTTTATTGGTAGACATAAGGTGAAATAGGAAAGTAATCAGCAAAGTAGAATGCAACTTTTAAAGGAACCTTTATTTGTGAACACAGTAAGCAGACATCCAGACGGGAAATGCACTGTTAGAGGAAGGAAGGATTGCTCTTGCTGTGGGTTTTTCATTTGCTTCCTTCAGGAAGCTCGTGTGCACCTTGTCAAACTAATGATGTCATTTTCCTACTGCTATACTTCTAGAGTGCTCTAAACATATTTTGTATCTATTGTATGTAACATATCCCTGCTAAATTTTAAGATGCATTTGTGTCCTTGGACAAAGTTGCGACGTACTGGGTTATGTGACTGTCCTATGAAAGAGAGGCATTGCAGAGTTTTATGATGACCCTTTATATTTTGGCAAATTCAAAATACTATTTTTTTCCTAGATGATACAATTTAAGAACATTGCAATTTTTTAATGTGAAACATACTGAATTTTATGAAGTTGTGCATAAAATCCCAATCTTAAATAAAAACTTGGACATGCATAACTCCAACCCCTCTTGTAAACAAAGCTTGGAAAGTGATGACTAAGTTCTTTGCCTGATGTAATAGATGCTAACCTGGAGCATGGATGGGTAAGGTTTTTTGAAAAAAAATCAGCTGAGGATGAAGAATTGCTTTTTGCCCACTTTGAAGGATTTTGAAGGCCTTATTTTGAGAAACAGGGAGTATTCTGGCACTGGATGGTGCTGAGTTAGACACTCCCTCACCAGTCCCATCTGTTGTGATACAGGCAGGAGCGTGCTTAGCCCTGAGGAAGATCATATTGTATCTCTAGGTGCTGAGGCTTGCAGGCAAATCTAGTCCTGTGTAGTTCAACATGTGCAAATGCTTAAATTTGGGTAATTTTATAATGGGACTTTCCTGTGAAGAATGAAAGATGTGTCTGTAACACAATGGCCATTTGTGCAACATTTGATTCCAGATTAAGATCTAGAATGCTGAAGTTCATACTGGAAAAGAGGAGTGGGAGCTCACAGGAACAAAATAATATCCATAAATTATACTTTCCTCCTCAAAACCAAACAAAAACTCTGACACTTGTCATGGAAAACTTCAGCCCAGACATTTTGGCAAGGATCATAAAGAGAACTTGTAACAGCAACGAGCAAGCAATTTTAATAGGTGGTAGAACAAGTTGTATATGTACTCAGAAGTTGTAACCCATATAGTACGACCTAATGAATAAATGTAAATTAAGATACATCATCAACCTTAGCTGTGATGTTTTGTTAAGTACTCATCTTTGCAACATCAACATGCAAAACATATAAAAAGAAACCACTTTTTACAAGGGTGCAACCTAGAGAACCCGATAACATTCCTCCTCTCTGAGTATACCACAAGCCTGTCCCTTCTGGAATAATCTCAGTACGTTTTTGCCTCTAACTTGCACAGAACCACCCACTTTTTGAAGCAGTTGCAGCTGGGCAGAAGCTATGAACTATTAAAGCATGGCAGATTGAGAACAGGAGGGGGTGGGGAGCATGGCCTGACACTGGTGAGCTGCAGGAACAATAGCTTGTTTCTTGTCTGTTTAGACTGCAGTCGTCGTGGCAGAAACCATCTATGCCATGTTATGAAATGCTCAGTGCATCTTTGCAGTATTCGTTTTTTAATCTGCCCCCAATAGCCAGGTGCAAGGCGGGTGTCGGGATCTGTACCAACGCATCGCCTTTAATCTCTGCTTAAGACCTTTATGTTTGCAGTCAGCTGAAGGAGGATGCAGAGAGGGATGTTGGGAGGATGCTAGGAGGGTGCTGGGGCAGAGGAAGGAGACAGGCTGGCTTGGTGGGATAAAAAACCGAAGCCTGGGAAGGCAGCTGATTGCTCTTCACTTTTTCCACCCCTGGTGCTGACACCCACAGCCTGAGTCGTTTAAAGCCAACGGACAATATTGGCATCATGTGTTTCCAAATAAACTTAGGCTGCCACTCAGATGTCGGGTTTCTTACGAAAGCCCCGGGTTCCCCTACCTCCACCCTGTGCCATCGTGCTCTGCAAGGACTGTTTGCAGCCACGTCGGCCACGAGCGGTGGCGCTTGAGGAGGTAGGTTGGGATGACAGCAGTCTTTGTAGCTAAAAAGTCCTGGGAATCACTAGTATTTTTAATCTCTTTAGAGAAACTTCACATTATTGGAGATACCTCTGTGAAAAGTGGTTATGACCAGAAGCAGTTTCAGGTGCCAGATGCTAAAGACACCTGAATTTCAGAACTTCATTAGGGTTTGTAATCTGTCCCTCATGGAGTTGTCATATTATAGCGTAGGTAGTATTAGGGATTGCTACAACAGGAAAAAAACTGAAGACATTGCAAGCTCTCCATTTCCCTGCCGCTAGGAATAGAATAGCTGCTTGTTATATTGGGGGCGGGGGAGGACACAACGACAGGGGCGTCCAGCATAGGGGAGGTGGGGACTGCAGGCATGTCCTTTGGCTAGCACACCAACCCTTTCCACAGCCAGTTTCTGCTCTCATGAAGCATGGGAGGACCCTGAGCTTTCCAAGGAACATTCCTCATTGCATCCCACAGCAAGAGGATTGTGCAAACTGTGTTGCAACAGTTTTCTTGCTCAACATCTGCGGAGTAGACAGAAGGGTTGCATCCAGCTCACTTTGTTTTGATGCTACTATCGACGTGCAGCTGCCAGAGCATATCGTGTGTGTGAAGAGTAACCAGTCCCTGGTCTGAGGAACTGGCAGTTTAAAGGCTGTAACCAGTCCCTGGTCTGAGGAACTGGCAGTTTAAAGGCTGTAACCGGTCCCAGAGCGATTGCAGCTGAACAGCTCTGTGCCCGTACAGGCACCGGCGCCAGTCGGACAAGCGAAAAACAGCCAGAAGAAAAGGACTGGAGATGAGCCTGGAGGTCTTGTCTTTCTAACCGCACGGGTATGCCAAAGCCAAGGGCAAGCTGCGGGAGATGCTGCGGACCCGCACCTGCGCCTTGCTCCTGGGAGCTGGCTGGGATCGGCCGCTGGCTCCGTCCTCGCGGTCATCTGCGTGCGGCTTCGCCCGGCTGTTACTTGGCACAGGGCTCAAGGTCTTGGCTAAAATGTTTCGGTTTTCTGATCAGATTTATCAGCATGTAAGTCTAAACTTAAGAATGGCTAAAATTTTAAGCCCTTCTTGGTTTTTGGCTTTGAAAATCACTGGTATGCTACATTATGCTCCTAAAAACCCACTTTTTTTTTTCCTGGATGCCAGCCTGAGCTCTTATTTTCAACTAGAGCCTTCACTAAAGCATGCTGGTGGAGTAGCTCACAAAGGAGGTTGAAAGGAAATAAAAGCAAATTGGTTAGAAACAAACAAAATAATTAAATGGAGTATCGGCAGTGAGCTGTGCTTGGAGAGGGCTGGGTGATGGCGATTCACGGGACGTCTGAATCAGAGGCCACCAGGCAGCATAGCTGTTTCAGTTCCCTGATATTATTTCATTTAATGCTTTGGTTCCTGACCTTTTCTGATTTGAAACTTTAGGTTATTTAAGGGTTATGCTTCTGAGCTTCCTTTGTGTCAGGTTATTAACTTTTAGTTGCACATTGAGATAGTCACGTATAACCAGAGTTGAAGGAAACCCAGAGAGTCCCAAGCAGTTGAGTGTCTTCAGCTTTTGACACTTGCTGCTCAAACTGTTTAGTCAGATGCTACTTAACTGTCAAAAGTCATCTGTGTTTTTTTTTTTTAAAAAGGGGAGGAACTTCTATTAAAACCTCTGTCTTGATTTATTGTGTGAAACTATGTCAGAGAAAATCACTAACCCAGTACACAAAGGACCTCGTGACACCAGTGCCTGTAACAAAGAGTAGCTTAAACAGGGCATGGAGTAGGCAGATGCTTATGCATGAACTGGTTTGGATGCTTGCAAAATGAGTAACTTTCAAATGAATCACGAACAGGAAGATTAGATTTGTCAAGTTTATTATAAAATATCTGAAATGTAAACTGCACTTAATGAGAGTGTTCATTGTGGACCATAACCATACATGAGTGCTATTAACTGATGTCCACTTGTCTCTGTTTAGAGGAGACAAGTTTTTTCAAGCTGCTCTCCAGTTTACAGTAACCATCATTTTTTATTTTAGGGCCAGTCAGACTAGTTTACAGCATTTACTGTTAATGACTGGAAGAGGTCTACCTGACCGTATGTAAGGCTCAAATGCTGTTTGAGCATCACAGTAACTTTCCTTGCTTCGCTGTCAGAGGCCTGAGCTGCTTGGTTATTTTTCTGACCTGGAACTGGTGGTGGTCTTTGCTAATCAACTTCTGCAGAGCTCTGGAGACATCTTAGCTCTCTCCATCCTTGCCTCATCCCTGCTTTAATAGTGCTTTGAGCTGCTGCAGATACACAAAGCCTCAAATTGCTACCCCTGTCCTTCCTACCCACTTTGGTGCCTGACCTCTGAGGACACTTGTGGCTTTCGAGGGATAAAGTGCAGAGTGATGTGGCTGGCTTGGAAACACCTCCCACGTGTGACCCCGGAGCCCAAGTCTCGCGTGGTCCCTCTTCAAAGAGAGCAACAGCAGTGCTTGGGAGCCGTGGCCAATTGTGCCCACGGCCTTCTCCCTCCTCTCCTTGTCATTAGATGCTCATAAGTATTTAATCCCATGTGTAAAGTGATTGCTGTCCCTCCTGCGTCCTCACTTGCAAAGATGGAAATGCCATCAGGCTGCTCTGGTGAGGTTACCCTTCTGTATGTCAGTACTCAAAAGGAGAATAATCTCTGCTGCCAGTGGTTAAACAAGCTGTTTTGAGGAAATTGCCGCCTTTATGAAATGCTCAGGCAGGAGTCTTTTCCTGTTCTTTGTTTTCCGTGACAGCATGTAAATAAAAAACAGTTGGGTGTGAGGGCAGAGGTAAATCCTGCGGTGCTGGTAGCAGTTCCCCCAGCCCTTCATGGATGATGCACCCCGAGGCACAAACTCGGAGAGCCATATGCGTGTGTCTTCGGCAGGATAACGTTTGAAAGGAGGGATCTTTGAACTTGTTTCACTTCTGCGCTTGGAATGAATTTGGTCACGTATATTAGGATTACCTAATGTTTGGTACTTATGATTGCAACATTGCTGGTGGCCAAGGATGAATGGCCCGATGTGTGGCTTCTTAGCTGCTTTGCATACTGTTGTGTGCTGCCCATCCGTCCGGTGTCCCCTGCTGCCAAAACACGGCCCCAGTGATGACTGTCCCTCCAACGATGATGCTCTGAACTTTTAAGAGCAAAATAATCGGGCTCAGTAAAATGATTCCTGAGCTACTAGCCTTGGTTATGACACTTGCTGCGGCGGTTTTGGAGCAGTGGGTTTGGGCTGGAATGGGTACAGAAAAGCTTCTTTGAATGAAATTAGTGAACACAGTATTGCACAGCTGACTTCACCCCTCCCTGCACCCCCCTTGCTTCCTAGGGACTGGTCCGCTGCCTTTCCTGCTAGTTGGTAAAGGTGCATATGGGATCAGCTTTAAAGCACTTTGCCAGCTGCAAAGGTGCCTTAAACCTTTTTTTTTTTGTAGTCAGAAGTATGGTTGTTTTAAAACTTAATCCTCTGAGCAGCAATTGTAACAAGTATCTGGGTGCAGGGTGGTGGGTGGCTGCTGGGTGGAGGTGGCTTGTCCTGCAGAGGAGAACTTGGGATGTCTTAGCGGGTGGAATTGGCCAAGTGGAGTGAAAAAAAGTTGTTTTTCTCCAAGTTGGCAACTTTACACTACTGCTTGCAGATATAAATGAACTTTGTCTTTTGAAGACTTCTGTGAGGCAAGTGCTTGAAATGTGTATAAAGGAATGCTTGTACGGTTATCTCTTTGGGGGAGTTACGCAGTTACATTAGCTTCGAGCTGCCCTGTCACAAAGCACCTATTTGGAGATTATAAAATTTGTGCTGAACATGGGTGGTACAAAACCATTTCCCCAGCATCTTTCTCTTTGGAAAATAAGATGGTTTTCACAGTGCTGTCAGATAGCTCTCATTAACAAATATTGTTGTGCTGCCTTATCACAAGGTTGTTTCTTGGTGGGAATGTTTCAGGTATTCCTGATGCAGAGAAGGAAAACCCGGAGCTTGGAAATGCCTGATCTGAGAACATTATGTGGCTCCAGGATCTGGTATCTTTCCAAAAACGAGAACTTGGTACACGTTGGGCTTTTGTTCAGCAGACTTGATGGCAGTCCCGTAATCTGCTGGTCAGCACTTCCTAGTGCTGGTTCTTTCGGAAACATAGAACAACAACTTTGAACTAGTATGAAAACAGGATTGTTTTTTAAGGCTATAAAAGGCATCCATCTTGTTCTTTTTGGCACAGTTTTTTTGGTCATTTGTAGTCAATGCTCCGAGTCCCTGAAAATCTGAAACTATCCCGTGTAAACAACTTTCTTCCACAAACACTAGCTGTGGCTTTGTTCCCCGAGCTGCTGCTTACTGGAAAACTGCAGGGGACCTGGCTTCTTACTTTCCTCCCCTATAGGCAAAGCATGGCAAAATTTCTTGCACTTCTAGCCCCTATTGCAGAATTAGGTGCAACATTAAAGTGCTATTTCTGTCTTAACAGAATTTGCTAAATTGCAAAAAAAAAAAAAGTTCTTTGAGTTAGGTGCAATTGCATGTAAATATTTTCGACCTCCAAATATTGCAGCAGCATGTATTTTCCCTCTCTGCCATGCACAATTGCTCACTGTGTAGAATGGCAGATTACATAGATGGCCGTAATTACAAAAATATGTAACACTATTTCTAAAATGTCACTTGCAGTTGCTTGAAATTTTGGCAAACTTGTTTTTTTCTTGTTCTTTATGATTAAAATCTGTAATGGGCAAAATGTACTGGAAAACCTGGAGGAAAAGGGTGAAACAGAGTGACTGCTGGGGAATTAACTCTGTCATGACTCTTCTGACCATTTAAGTATCATCTCTGGTGCCTTCTTGTAAATTTGGATTACAAATTACTGGCAATGGAGTCAATGTTGTTCCTGTCCCCATGCCTCAAGTGATGGGGTTAAATATTCATGAAGCATTTCTCTAAGCTTAAAATCCCCTCTATAATTTTTTACCAAAAATCCACCCAATTGCATAGCTAGCAAGCAGGGTTCCTTAAATCTGAAGCTGTTTGCATGTGCATGGACACCAGCGTTTTTTCAGCGTTAACTTTCTTAATCTGTGTGTGCCACTCCATAGCTTCCTGCAGCATCCAGGCGTCTTGCAAACTTTCTCACTAGAGCATCTTTGCCCAGGGAAAAGTGCATCAAGTTATCCCATGGGGCAGAGTAAAAATGATGCTGCTGCCACTGCCGGCTCCTGGATACTCCTGTGGGCTTCACAGCCCCTTGGGCACCGGGTCATTTATGTAGACAGGGTTGATTGGCTTAAATCAGATATAAGTCAGGAGGTGGGAAATCGTGGTTTAAAGAATCAATTTAAATTTTGTTCTGTAGTTTTATGCTTGTCTTCAGGAAAATTGTTAATAATTAAAATGTTTGCAGTTACGCTTAGTCAATAATTCCTAAATGTGTTTCAGCCTTTTGGGTTGCTTTGAGTACACTTACGCATATGCTTCACTTGAGACAGTTCTAAACTTTTCTTAAAAAATAAATAATTGACTTGTTTTATAATTGTGTAGTTAATACATATCCAATTTTGTCCAAAGATGCCCAAAACCCACATGACATGCATTTCTCCAGCAGGCCAGAGAATATATAACAAACATACTTTGACTTTTGTGTTTGTCGTCTTGCTGTTAAAACAAGTTCTGGTATCTCTTTTGAGAACTGTTTCTGGTCATTCATTAGAACTTCGCAGGGATCAGCCCTCTGCCTCTGGCACCTTATCTGTGGCAAGAGAATGCAAACATGCCGTTCTTCTTTTTAACTCCCAGTTTGAACTGATTCGGTGGCTGAACCGAGATGCCTGTTGGTCCGAGTGCAGAAGGCGTCCTGCCCCTGCAGCACAGCCCGCTGCTCCGGCTGCCTCGGCACTCCCCTCTTCAGGGTTCGGCCGTACCCGTGTTCCCGGTTAAGGTTCCCGCAGACGAGGGCGGAAAACATGGGTATCGCCATGCTGGTCCTCTCCTAGAGCAGGATACAGAAATCTCGTTCCTTACTTTGGCAGTTTTGAAAATAGCATTATTGCGCGCTCCTTCTCGGTGTCCGCTTAAAGAAGTATCTGTTTTACTTGGTACTGTTGCTTGTGCAGATCAAGGAAGGTGTTTTTGTCCCAGAGAATGGAGCACATCGATCTGAGAGAAAAATGATGCTAATGAGCGTCCAGTTCAGTTTTCTTATAGTAAAGATCTGGGGGATGGAGAAGGAGCCTGCATCAAAAAAAAAAAAAGAAAGAAAAAAAAGAAGAAAAAAAAAGTTCAGAGATAAGTATTCAAGCTAATTTCAGAAGGTGGTTGTGCAGACTTGGCTGTGCCTCCTTTCACCTGTGAAATGACAATTTCCATGACTCTCTGTACTGGTCCCTGCCCTGTTTCCTTCAGCATTCCCCTGAAGCTGCCAAACTTTTGTTTGATCTTGCAGCCTTAATATTTCTTTAATCTCGTATTGTGCAGGAGTGTGTATATAAATAAAGCAGGGAGGCATTTTACAAGAGATTCATAACCTTCTTGCAAAGGTCTTTTAAACTATAACCTGAGACAGTGGGTCATTGGTGGCGGGGTTGGGTGGAGCAGGATCTTTATTTGTTCCCGTATTTAATCTTTGATGCAAGCTGAGAACAAGTCTTCTTTCATCTTTGCAGATACCAGCTACTGACCATGTCAACAGAGTTCCAGGATGCTCACCTTGCCGAGGTGAAACCTCTGGTGGAGAAGGAGGAGGTAATTATTTTGAAGCTTTCTAGAGCTTATGTGTTTTACTTCAGGGCTGCTGTTGGAACTGCAGATGTGTTCTTAGGTTAGTTCTAACATACCGTATGGAAGAAACAAGTAGGAGAAACTGGAGATGGAATAAGAGTGGGGTTTTTTTCTAAATAATGCAAAACTGAGCCTTAATTATTTGCTCTTTCTTGGTCTTTGGTTTTACTCTTCTCTAGTGCTAATTTGGTGGTGACATTTTTTCTTTTCTGAATAACAACAGCTCTGGGTGTCTTTAGCAATTTTGAATGATGCCAATTGGGCGATCTCATGTACATCCATCTATACCTATAGACTTCTCAATGTAAAGATACAAACTTTGCTCTGTCGGCTGCCTTTCAAGGAGGCACAGAGAGAGCCTTTACTTCTCCTTTGGGCACATCTGAGCCCGGAGGTGCGGCTGTGCCCCATCTGGTCCCCTCTGACTGCACTGAGCTAGGAGTTACAGTCAGACTGCTACCAGGTCTGCAACCGGCTGGGTGTGCGCAAGCCGCAGCCTTTCCTCTGGGGTTGCAGTGTAGAAACATCCTAGATTTTTTTTTTGCTTAACCTTGTTGTACTTCTCTCCATTTGTTTTTGCACCATTTTCTTCAAAAATCTGCCCACAGCATCTGGGTTCAGTGGCTGGCTGACTCTTTGGTGGTAGCAATACTCTGTGCTTTGGTGCGTTCCTGGCAAATAATTCACAGTAATACGTGAAGGAACCTCTCAGCTTTTTTTCTTGAATCAAAATGAAGATTTTTCTTTTGTTCCCAATGATTGTAATTCTTGACAATGATGTATTTAAATGTGTTGGGTTTTTTTCTGGTTTTCTACACTAGAACTATTCATTGCTCTATCTGCTACTTTCTTTTTTATTCCCTACCTCTTTTGCGTAAACACTTCAGAAAATCGTTTCCACTTGTGACTGCAGTGAAATGGCTAGAGAAACTTTAAACACAGCTCCTTTGCCAAGGACATTGCATGAAAGCTGAGCTTGTTTGGATACCAGTGAATGCAGCACTGAAACTTTTCAGAAACTAAGATCCCTTTTTAATGCCAATATTGTTCAGTAGTAGCAAAGCAAAGGAGATACTAAGCAGAAGTCCTATGGGTACTGAAATGCCTTTGCTTCAAAGTTCAGAAATATCTTAAAACACTGATTAACTCCCTGGGTTTCTACAGCATGTAGATCAAAAGTTGGAATCTTGACAAAGAATCATATATGCTTTTATTCATGATGTTACCTTAAGTTTTGTCTACGTGGGGAAACTAGCACAGAGTTTGATTTCTTCTGTGGCCATTCTTAACACAGATGAAGGAAGTTACTTATGTATTTTGAGAAAGTGGAGAAGATTGCCCTGAAGGACACTCAGCATGTTCTCAGGTTAACAGTGAGCTGGTGTTGGTGG
The DNA here is from genome assembly GCF_964195595.1 of Calonectris borealis. Lineage (NCBI taxonomy): Eukaryota > Metazoa > Chordata > Aves > Procellariiformes > Procellariidae > Calonectris > Calonectris borealis. The sequence goes on from NC_134313.1 coordinate 9,344,380, forward strand.
GTGATGCGCTCTGGCTTGTCGTGCTTAGGTTTCTTCTACAGCTGAGTCTTCGTTCCCAAACAGCGATGAGCCTTATTTCATATGCTGTCTATACAGATGCCACGTATGCTTATTCCTTTCAACTCTAGACCCCACTGGAACAACAGTGTATGCAACTAGCTATGTTTAAAAGGTCGTGAGACCAACAGTATAGTAAGATTAAAACCCAGCATATTGCCTAAAGCTAAGACTGTGTAAAATGACTTCCACAAGCTCAGTCAGCTCTTTAGCTACTTGTTTGTGTGTACAAGACTGCCTAATTGCCTAAAGATCACAGCTCTAGAGTCCTCTCATAAGTATGGGTTGGACTGCAATGCTTTGAGGTCCACCATTTGAGACAATATTGCCCAAGACAGCAGCTGTATTGCTTCTGACATCTTCTGTCCTTAATTTCCCTGGGCTTCTGGGACTGAGTGACCTCCTTGACAGCATCCTAAGCTTTGCTTTTTATCTCAATACTTTTTTCAAGATTTGGCTTCTCTGTCATACTCTGCAGTGTAAAAAGTGCTCTTCCCTCTGTTTTCAGCCCTCCAGTGAAATACGAGTGTGACTTCTTCCTTGTCTTTTAATAAAAGGAGGTGACTCTAAGACACTTCCTCCTTTGAAGTTACAAGCCTCTTAGACTATGGGAGGTGGGGAGGATGTCACCTAACTCGTTCTCTGCTGGAGATCCTCGACAGGCGTAGGAGCTTGTCAGTAATAGCAATGGCTGGTCACAGGTTGGAACGGACCTCTCCGTGTCCAGACAACCTCCCAAACATAATAAGGCCTAATTTTGGCTAGGATAAAACCCTTCCCATCTTCCACACTGTGTAACCAAATCCTGGTGATGATCGCTTAACTGAGTTGCAAGTGCTCAGCGCATGCTTGGACAACGGCTTTCCATCCTAGGCAGGACTGAGGTGGGCTGTTGGCTGTCCCATGGCTACAATAAGCAATGGAGAGACGTTCAGTGTTTTACTGCTCCGAGTTTTCCAGTAATTTAACTATAACTGAAGATGCACCAGCTTTTGTGCTTTATTTTGCTGGTCTATAATATAGTATTTTACTGCTTTCATGTTCTCCGTGAAGATTAGTAGGTAAAAGCTCTTGGGTGAATCTTGACGTTCAGCAAAAGAGCTTTCGTTGAATGAAGGCATGGGACAGAGCTCTCGGCCTCAGAACCAGTGGGTTAGAACATGTGTTCCAGCGCAGATTTCTGTAGCTGCCAAAATTACCTGCATTAATGCTTTAAAATCTCTTCACAGGCCATCACTCGCCTCCTTCCAGACTTTGACGTTCAGGCAAGTAAAGCTATTCTTTTTTTTTTTTGGTAAAAGGGGAAACTGAATTGACATTTGAGAAGACAGCAAAATGTGATCAGAAATGACTGACTGCTCGCCAGAAATACTGTTGCTGTGGGAGAGGGCTCTGAATGGGGCTCTGTCGTAGTGGTGTGAAGGGGACTGCAGGAGGTCTTTTCAGACTGAAGCTGAGAAAGTTTCATCCAAAAGAGGTGGCTGGGTGGCAAGCAGCTCTATTCTTGCTAAGAGAATGAGATTCTTCAGCAGTGGCAGTGAAAGCAAAATATTCCTCTCCCACACGGACACATACTTTGCCCAATTAATTTGCTTTCATTAGCGGTGCACGTGCATTTCCTCTGAGGAAATGTCCCTCTCGATGTATCCCATTATGTCGTTGAAAGTTCCCAAAGGATTCGTGAAGCCTGTGGAGCTGTGGAAGGTGCTAAGCAATCAATTTTGCCCCTAACGAGAGTGATGGTAGTTTCCGTATGTGTATTTACAGCCAGAACATAAGAGTTCCTAAGGCGCACCGTTAGGTCAGGTGGTGGCTTTGCACCTTCCCCATGTGTCATGCTTTTGAAAGGTGACTTTAACTCTCTTAGCTCCTCTTGTGTATTATTTTATCATCATTTGGGCTTCTGACTGAGAAGTTTGTCCTCGCTGGTTCTTAAGCTGAGGCTAAGGAGTCAGGCTGGGTTGAACTGGGAGGGAGACCAGTGAGGCTTGTACCTGCCCCGACAAAAAGAGTGAGCGGTGAATTCCCGTCGCTGAGGACAGGAAGGAGTATGTGTCGAGAAAGGAGGCTCAGCAGGTGTCTTATTTTTATCAAGGGGGTGTAGGGCGGGAGGTAGATTGTGCAGGAATAATGAAAGCCGTTAAATTGTTGTAGCCTCTTGAATGTGCAGGCAGAGGCCCTTGGAGGAAATAACCCTTCTGTACATTGTGGCACGTTGCACTTCAGTTGCACCTGTCTATATTTTTATTCAATGCTGTGCAAATTGGTTAAAAATTCAGCACAAACTCAGCAATCTTTTCGCTGGAAATGAAGGGAGACAGTTATCTCAAACATCTTTACCATCTTTCAATGGCTCTTACTTCTGTAGTAAACCTGTAGTTTACGTTAATCCTGCATCTTCCCCCTCATCCTTTCTAATGATGAAATCTACTGCCTGAAGACTGGGTGAATGTAAGTTAAAGGTGTCGCCATGCGGCTTCCTGCAGGACTGTGCATGGGAAAAGCTTTCTGTTTGGGTCCAGATTGATCACTTGTTCTAAATAAATCTGAATCCCAGATTAAGTATGCCAACAGGAATACTGCAGTATTTTGATTAAGAATCCAGAAGTGACCCATATTTCATTTCTATTCTTGGAATAAATTTGCTTGGTTTGTAAACCATGTGTATATATAGATTTTTTTTTTAACTTGCAAGATCAAATTCTCTAAGCCTTTTTGGGTTTTTTCCATGTTTTGGATTAACTGTTGCTAATCCAGACCAGTGGTTCTTGACATTTAGCCCTGTTCTGACAGCTCTTGCTTTTTAATGATCTTTCTTTCTTTGAGTTTAATCTTTGGTTGTTCTAGTTCAGGAAGGAAAAATGTGGAAGAACAGTCTCAATCTGTTATGTTAAGAACTGCCGCTGCAAAGGAGGCTTAGCTTTGGTCCTTAAAACCCTACCTACATGTCTTTAAGTTCTTCTATGATTGATTTATGAAAAAGGTGCTTTGGAGCTGTTAAGAGAGCCTTGCTTACTTAGTTCATTAGAGAAGTTCATGTGTGGCCCTGGAGGACCCAGGTCACTCGGCACTGATGCTGCAACTCATGTGTGCTCTTAATGAGCGACCTGTCCCGTGAGCCACACTTGGGAGGGGGGTGGACCTGGCCGGGGAAGGAGGTGATCAGCACTGGGCAGGATGGAGCTCCTTACTTAGTGCCTGTGTGTGGATGTGGGTGTCCACCATATCACTTGCAACTCGTCTGTCCTTTTGAGGACAAGTTATGCAGTGTCCAGTTAATAACTATGTTTTGGCCACTAGTGAAAAAGTAGTGACTGCCTGTGAGGTGTGTTGGTTCCAAGAATAAATTATATCTAGTTATTCAGATTTGGAACGAGACTGACTCTTATTTCACATGCTGTTTTAGACAGACCTGAGTTAAACGTACTTTTCCATTTTTGAAGTAAGCCACTGTATAGTGCCATATCGCCCCTTCTGAAAGCACACATTGCAAGACGTGTATGTGGTTATTCTCTGGAGGAAAGCTTTCATGGAGTGACTAGGGCATGGCCAAGACAAGAGATGGAATAACTGACAGCTCTGAACTACCTCTAGTCAGCACTATATGTCTGTCTGTACGTCTGTCTGTGGCACCTACCTGAAAATTTAAGTGAGGGTCCCCTGCCTCCCAAGAAGGGGGATGTTCCTGAGCCAACCTCTTTTAGCACAATTAATGATAAACTGGTGCAGGGCAGTGTGCCCTGTGCTGCTTTGTGTTGGCTTAATGCCAAACACGTTTTAATTGTATTTCCAGTTTGATGTGTTTGCCTATTCTCTAGCTTGGTAGCACTGGAACCGATGGAGACCTGGCTCCTCGTCACCATATATAATTCTCTTAGCTTTGTGTTTCAGAAGCGAGCAGTCCATCAGGAGACTGCTTTCTCAATAACTAAGCAAAACTTTCCGAGCTGTGCAGCAGCCGTAGGTGGCAGAGATGAGTTTGTCCCTTGCAATTCGTGGCTCATGG